>NC_052137.2:8515074-9154820 GCF_016086655.4 Lepeophtheirus salmonis | reverse complement strand
TATTGATCTCATATTTTAAGTATTCTCTTTTAATGTACAATATTTTATTATTAGAATAAATTTCTATTTTAACCCTTTATCAGAGTATTAATTTCTTTCCACCCGTTCTCTTCTTCTTGTTCCTTCTTCTCTAAGTGCCTCACGGTGTGTCCCGTCCTCCTGGTCCCTTTATCACTTCGGCGACGAGTATACAAAATTAATTATATCTATTTATCCAGGTATTGTCATACACAACAGACAATTATTTAGTCTCTATCAATTCATCTTTATTTATTGATGGCACTACAAATACAAATTGTGACAACCTACGCCATCTCAGCTTCTCTCATTAATAATTTGCACATATCATATCATAAAGTAAGAAATAAAATATAATTCCACAAAATGAAAGATAAGGAACCAAGCTGTAGATTAGTTCGATATAAAATAGTAATGTCGTTATAAATCTTTTATTTACCAAGATTACTCAAGCAGAGAAAATATATTTAAAGTAATATACATATTTAATATCTTAATAACAGATCACATCGTCAGGATTTGAGAACAAAATTTTGGATGTAGTAGGTAAAAAGAAAACTATTTCATCAATAAACTATAATTAAAAATTAAACAAGTCTTCCTAAATAAATTGTCATGCCTCAAGGTTATATTGTTTTTGAAAAAATAGTTATCAGGATAGTAGCTGAAATTTAAATTAATTATCAAATGCAAAATATTTATTCAATAACACCACAAAAAACTTATATATAGTAGAAAAAGAGATTTTTTAAAAGTATTTTTATTACATTGATTAATGTAATTAAATTATATAAATTATTATAACAATATCACATTAGTATTAAAAATTTCGCCTTGTGTAATAATAGAAAAATAGAAAAGGTAATATTAAAAAATAAGTGTTTAGAATGATTTAATTAAGCATAAAATATACAGACAATTAATAAATCAAAATATCTACATATAAAGAATAAAAAAGGTCCAAGGAAGTGAATTAAATTCAATCTGTATAAAAATATCTTATTATTTTTCTATATTTATAATTTACATTTGTCCCTAATAATTTGTATATATATTATTCTATGATATAAACAAAACAAGGGTTTGGAGGTGGATAAATGCTGACTATAACCCCACAAACACTATTCACATTCTCCACCGTCAAGCATGGGGGCGGAAACGTAATGTTTTGGGAGTGTTTCTTTGCGAAGGAGGATGGAGCATTCCCCGTTAAATCTTGGGCGACAACCTCCTTTGCTCAGAGAATGGGAAGTAATGGATTTTCTAGTACGGCAATAACACAAAACTTAGGGCCATGGCAACAAAGGAGTGACTAAAAAAGAAGAAGTTCAGTTTCGGGACCTCAATCCCATAGAAAATCTTTATAAGTTGGCAAACTTACAAATTCAAACACAAAATGTTAAAAATTTAGTTTTTCTCATCCGTTATGAGCCAAAATGAATCTTTTTGAATTTAATATTCTATTTACTTTAAACTTTTCTCCCAAAATTTTATTAATAAACAATTAAAAAAATTAAGAATTATAATCACACAAATACAGCTACCGAAAAATTGTAACACAACTTCTTGAATATTATGGCTAGTGTTGTGTTGGTTCTTATTTATTCCGTCCAGTCCAGTCCTAGGACCGATCCTTAGGACTGTTTACCTTGGGGACCAGTCCTTAGAAATCTCGGTCCTTGGTCCTTAACTCTCGTTCTTTGGAATTTTTCCTAAAATTTACGCGGATATAGGGGTTAAAAGTGTCGTTCAGGATTTATTTTTAAAAAATAATGCAGGCAAAAATTAACAAACCATAATCCTGCTGCTGACACTCATGTCATAAAAGGGGAACTTACATTTTCCTTTCATACTTAACACGTGTAGGTATGTAACAAAATAGGAGAACATCAATCAACAAATGTATAGCTACCTAGATTAATACATTAGACTACTATTAGTTACCTTGTAACTTTCAACTTCTGCATCTAAGTCATTTGAATGTATTTTTAACATATTCTCTTTGGATAGGAGATTTACATAATTGTATTATTATAAGGTATATTTTTTTTATGAAAAAATAAGAACACTAGTACAGTATAGAAATTAACAATATATTCAAAATAAGTGCAATATTTAGAATATGTAATAAACATGAAAGTACCATGTGAAGAATATGAATTTAATTTGTTTCTTGCCTTGAATTAAATGAATAAATAGAGTTCAACGTAATCATCTTGACAACAGAAGCAAATCCTTTGACTAAGTTTCTTTTGAGATATATATTTTGATAAATATTTATATGGTATTCTTTTTCGGAATCGTAAATGAGGCGTATTTTTATAACAAATTAAGATATTATGGGCTTCAGGTATATTATATTTCACTTCCCCCTAATATAATAAAGGGCATTTCTCCATAAATTATTAAGTACATTTTGAATGGAACGAAATTTTTTTAAATAATATTTTTTAGCCTACCCCTAAAAGACCCTTTTTATAGAGATTTCATTTCTTCAAAAGACCTTTTCAAGTATTTTATTAAATCACTACGTAAATTAACACAAAAGTTTCGACTGACATCCCTATTTTCCGACTCTAATACTCCTCATGGCACCGTCTTTGACTGCATTTTACTAATATAATTTACGAATAATATATCTTGGTACTGAATCCCACTATACAATAATATACAATGAATTACTATTCACTGCAATATTAAATATTTCATAATTCAACGGAACTTTCATCATAGACATATCACTCAACCCAGGTGTAGTTTTTTGAATTTTCCATCATTGTTTCATATGATAAGAATCCATGATCAAAATTGTAGACTGAAATATCTTCCAAAAATTGAGGGTAAGTTGAGGGGAGTTGTAATAGCCCCATTTTCTTGTACATTGAACAAATATATAATAAAAAAAATTATATTACATCAGTTGTAAAAATAGTGTGTATTTTGAGCATGTCATAAAAATAAGTAAAGGAGCTAAGTTGTCATGACGTTTCATTATATCAGCTACAATCAGCTGTGGCAAGAGAGGAGGGAGAGGGGAAGAAAATTTACAAGGACGTTTGTTAGAATTACTTCAATGACGATGCCCAATTTTACTCTGAATCCAACAAGGACTTACAACTACGACTCTGTAATAACAAATCTTTAAGTCAACACTCCATCTTTTATGAGAACACATATATGTTCAACCAGGTTTTGAATAGATTTAATCTGATAGGAAGAGATGTTCACTACTTAGGAGTTAAAGAACAATGACAACAGCTGAGACGAAGAAAATTAATTCCTCAGATTCTCAATCCAAAAAAGCAGGCCAGCTAAAAAATACAGAATAATTTATATGACTATGTATAAATCATGTGTTAGAGATCAGCGTTCCACTTGCACAACCTGTTGGCCCATGCATATTTTGAAAAATAGAATGGAGACTTTCGTGACAATTTCTTATAATACAATAGTTTGATTGGCTGAATACAATGCATATATATATTGTAGTGTTCGCTATTTTGTAAAGTTGACGAAATTCAAAATTATCATGGATCACGATCAAAAATCGTTACCGGTCAAAGTTCTAGTGTACTAGAAGTACTTCAAAATGAGATCATGGAATTAGAAAAGGAATTAATAGTTTATATTTTTTTGGAATTTGTTATGTAGCCGGTTTTGTAAGTTTAAACTCCGGAGTAACTATTTACGACATATAAACAGAGATAAATAATTATGGATTTTCTATTTATTCAGCAATTTATATTATTAATTTTTTTCTAGAACAAGATACAAATGGGCACAAACTTAGATAGTTTTAAATCTTTGAATAGAGAGTAAATTAATTCATAGAATCCGAAAGTTTTTATTTAATTTTGATCTTGAGTGATTTCTGATAGTTAAATTTTTCTGTCTTTTCTCTTAATCATATTTTTTCTGGGATTCCTTTGTTGTTTATTTGTTTACTTCACATGAATTAACTGACTTTTTAAAAAATAGGCTAAGACAGGGTTGGGGATTTTTGGAGGGGGCTTATGCAATAGGTAAAAGACCAAACCCGTTTTTTGGAGCTCAATCAGACTAGATAGGGGCTAAGTTATAAATTAAAAATGTGATAAGGGTCTTTAAAAACAACTAATCGAATAATTAAATTTGCTAATTTTTTCAAAATTAAAAAAAATAATTTGGAAAAAAATAAATATGCGAAAATTGCAATTTCGTTTTTTTTCAGGTGCAAAAACAGAACTTCCAATTGAATATTGGATTCATAAATTAAGTAAATTTTGTAAAAATTAGTATCAGGATTCGTTTGCATATAAATTTGACAAATTAAAATTAATGTTTAACTGAAATATATGTAATTGTCTGAAAAAATTTCATTTTTTTTCATTTTTTGTCTCATTTTTTTTCATCAAAACGTCAATATTCCATTTTTTAAGAAATTAATTTTAATAAAAGAATTTTTGTAATATTTCCAAAACTGAGCCAGTTATGGAGGCTTATAATTTTTGCCAATAATAGTCTCCATACTTTTATTTTGCGAGTACGAAAAAAATAGTGTTAGGAACGTGTTTCTCTTTAAAAAAACAATAAATAGTATTAACAGTTTTTTTGCAATTTTTTTTACCAAATTTGGATTTTGTAATTGTTTTAAGTAAATAAAAAATTGACTTCTTATTTGGACGAATATATTTCTTTTTCACAAATATATATATTTAATTGAATGGCTATATTCAGAGCTGTTTTGGTATAAAAATTCTTGTTGAATTTTCTGGAACAGCTACTTCTTTGAAAACATTTTTGGAGACACATCCCAATCGTAAACTGGATATCTTATCTACAAAATGACCAATATCCTGTTTGTTCAAGATAAAATCCAGGCTCACAATTCTCAATAGAGGAAGAGTAAATACCAATATGATAGCCCTTGTATCCTCTTTCTGAATATAAAATCCATGGTTGGCATACTGCAAAAATAATAGATTTTCCCACACCATGTTGAGCAAAAAAGCCAGCCCCGAAGTCCAACATTTGCGTGTTAGCCATAAATTTATGTCCATCGTACTGATTTATAGTGTTAAATGTCATGTTTTTGGGTATCCTTTCCCTAACCGTAGACTGAGAGTTTTCCAAAGTATCAACTGTTAAAATATACGTCGTGGAAGAAAACATAAATTCCATTGAGGATAAGCTTAATTGTCAAAAACGTAACTGTGTAAACTGGGTACGTTGTCTCGGATTTTTGTGTTGATCACCTTAAATTCTTTTTCACGGAGTAATCTTAAAGAGGAAAGCAAGTGCTTATTCTGTCTCGGAATCCCGAGGGAAAGTCCAATAAATAAAAGGCTCCCAGAGATTGTTTTAATTTTGCTTGATTATATTAATTGGATTATCAGTTTGGAAGTGTTTACTTTTAAATAGTTTTTTTTAAAACATTCTTTATCACTTTTTTGATAACTTAAATCATGAAGGAGATTCATGCGTCCCTTAAATATTAATCCTTGTTGATACACAATTTATCAATATAAAGCAAAATTCTTCTTTACGCTATGCTTAGAGATGAAAATCCTGTGTATAAAAGGGCATATTAAAGAAAAGAAACCGAAAGTCAACATGGTAACCATGTAAGGAAAGAGAAAGGGATATAAAAAGGACATTTTTCTAAAATTACTCCATTGTCGATCCACAATTTTACTCTGATTCCAACAAGAACTTGCAATTATAACCACTACAAATCATCAGGGTTACACTCCATCTTTTATGATCACACACAAATTGAATCAGGCTTTGAATATAATTGAATCTATTTAGGAAAGGATGTTCACTACTCAGAAATTAAATAATAATGACAACTGCTAAGGAATACAAAATTAATTTTTCAGATTACCAATTCAAAAAAAAAGACCTATGAAATTCACCGGACTTACATGCATCACTGGCTATACTTTATTTTTATACTTGTGGTGAACCAGATATTGTCCAAAGTTATAGGCGTCGACAAACAGATATAAGTTGCTTTATTCATCAAGAAGTTTAGTCAGTTAGAAATCCTTTATAATAAAAGTAACCATTTTAGCAAAATTAAAACATGGGAAATTTTAATCTAGTGTCTGTAGCTAATAAAATTATATTTCTTCGAACCTGAAATTTTGTATACTGTTTTGCAATAGTACATATCAACTTATTATCCCTATCCATTGGTCAAATGCCCAAAAATTTAGTTTTCCCCTTCATAACGGCCGGCCCAGATATCTAGTGCACCATGTATAAACGTTCGATTGTTTATGAACATGCCTGCATAAGTTCATTGATACAATTACATTGTTATTTCTTAGATGATAAAAATTTGTTGATGATATACAATATGCAGCATTGTGTCAAGTCCATAGAGATAGACAAACTTAGCTTTATTAATATAGATAATATTAAATTCCATGCCACTCATTTGAAATGTATCCCAACAGCTATACGTCAATATCCCAAGGACCTTTAGAATGAATTTTTTTTAAAGGAATCTCCTTACATTCGCCTAATTCTAGTGCATCTAGAAATACTGTTTAGCCTATAAATATTATTCATTTTAATGACTGTTATTAATTCAGCCAATTAATTTGGAGTGTTTTCACTGACATCACAGATTACGTAATAAAATAAATTAAGGGCGACATGTTGGAGTCATAGTTGTTTATATGGATATTAAATAGGCTTGAACCTGTTCACCCCTTTTCCGTTCATTTTTTGAAATGTTTGAGCTATAAAAATGTACAAAAACTTAAAAGAAATATTCTAAATGGCAACAAATTCAGTCAATTATAACTTTAACAATGATGAAAATAATCACTACTACGTGTCAGATTTGCTGAGGAGTTGTAAGCGTGAGTCTTTGCTGGAATTAGAGTAGAATTGGGATCGGATATATAACACATATTAAAGAATGAATACAATAGATGGTAAATTTCATTGTAACAGCTCTTGGCTGACTATGTAATAAGGTTTCTCATTTCTGGGAAATTGTCTTAAAGTGGGATCCCGTTAGTAAATAATAAATACTGTGAAATTTAAGTATATCTGAATATATATTTTGAAGAAATACATTATAAACAAGTCCTAAATACGGTTGCTTTAAAAATTCCCTGTTCATATCAAATCATCTCTACATTTTAGCAGTTCCGTTTCCTCCATTAGGCTGGAGATGCGAGGATTCCTTGCCATATTTTCTGTAAAATTAGTACTAATTTAAATCTCAAAACGAGCAAGTAGGGGTCCAAGACAAACATGTATATATTCTTTTAGATGGTTGCCTAGAACTGCAACCTCAGAGGAGCGGCAAAAAATATTTGTCAATGAAGTAATTTCTCTTTAAATTATAGTAGCTAAATTTTAAATTTTGCATAGAGTGACAAAAAGCCAAGAGTGTTTTGGGTTGGTTCCCTCTTGTCTGTAGTGTACAAAATGCCAAGTATCTCTCTGTATACCTTTTAAAAAATCGAAAGCCCCACATGTTCATTCTTTTTGGTTGGTTGGTGGGTACAAATTTTCAGTTCACGAACTGGTTCGGACAAGTTATTGAATGTTATATCTAAGATGAAGATCCTTAAATCATTATCACTACTCGGCTTTTGAATTATCGATACTTGGCTGTATTAAGCGTGTAACTGCACTAAGCAGGCATTTTCAGTTGTTAAATTTAGAATGACTACAAATAGGAAACACTTTTTGGAAGACCACATACACTATGTGGCACCACATTCGGAAATCTCATTAATTGTTTTAATTTATCTTATTAACTTGTAATTAAATGTATCAATTGGAAGCAATTTCTTTTTAATATTTTAATATTTATCAATTTTATTCATCTTTCTTTATTAAATTGAAAGATTATAAAATGTTATTTATCAAATTCAGGATTATAAACTTTTCTAAATATTTTTATTTTATATCAGTGAAATGTTCTTTTAGTTCTCGCCAAACCATATGTACATCCCAAACGGTATCTTATTCCATTTTCCCACAGTCTATTGAATTAAAATTAGTCATACCCAAATACATTTTAAATTAGGCCAAGTCAGCTTTCTTAGTTATATAATATATATAGCTCCTCTGGTCTATAAATGTGTTACAACCACGGGATCCTTAAAAATTGGTGTAATTTAGACTTTTGAACGTTAGATCTTCAAGTTATACAAAAAAATTTACGTTATCAAGGTAATATAATGGAAAAATCATTTTCCTTATATAAACATCTATTAAAAGTTGCATTCAGTTGCATTGAACAAAAATCTCGCCGAAAATCAAAACTCATTATTTAAAATAACCAAAAAATCTGTTATTTTGATGGATCTACAAAAAAACAAAAACATTCTTACTTTTCAAAATAATAGGAGATTATAATTTCAAAAAAGAGAAAGTTTGAACCTTTTATTATTCGATCGGTAGCTATAGCCTTTTCCTTATAACGCCTTACGTTACATAATAATAATTATTTTATGAAGTCAATCTTTTTAATTTCTTAATAAATAGTTAGGATAGTTTAAAAACTAAAAATATTTAATTCGAATTTCAACAAATTAGGAGTTAAAACATTAATAGAAGGTATAAAAATGCATAGAAATTAAATTTGAAAAAAAAGTTGTATTAACAAAACACAAACAACAATAATTAATATTCAATAAAATTATCAACCAAAGCATATCTTTTTAAAAATAAAGATATTTATTTGTTATAGCCATAGTTGGAAATGGGTCGATCATCGTATATTATATTGTTGATAGTGTTACCATTGTAAGAACCATCGTCGTAGTCATTGGGATTTGCAGCAGCAAATGATATTTGAGCAGCTACAGCATCTGCAATCTCAGGATAGGGAATAGGAACATCCTTAGGGAGATGAGGAGCAGAGGGATGATAGCCAGTCTCATCAGCATACCACTCCACAACATAGGTTTGTCCATCAGGGCCCACATACTCATAAGATCCCTTCATCACAACAACTTCAGTGTCTCCAACGACCTTTGTTTTCCCTACTGCCTGTTGACGAATCCCATTCTCGGACTCAAAAGCATAGTCAAAGTTACTTGAGCCATCTAGAGTCCCTGGTGCGTTGTAATTGCTGCTTAAGATCTTGATGTTGGGTCGATTGCTTTGGAAAGAGTTGGATCCAGCATTGTTGTTTGAGTAGGAGTTACTGGGAGATCCAATTCCGTAAGAATTTAGAGGGATATCCCTCTTTTTGACATCATCGCCTTCTACAAGGGATGCAACAGTACATCCGAGAAGAATAAGACAGGATAACTGAAAATATTAAGAGGTGTAAAATATGTTGGAAAATAACATTTTAATATTTAATTCAATTACTTTTGAGTTCATTTTATTTTTTACTGTAGTGGATTCTACTTCTGCTTTGGGGTTTGATTGTTGAATGATGCTTCTATTGAGGAGAGTGAGAGTTTATATATTCCATTTGTTTTATCCTTCAACTCTTTTTAAAAGTACGCTAATTTGAGGGTGTTTACCTAAATGTTTGTTGGATGTAATTTAATTGTATCCATTTATAATTAAGACGGATGAACATCCTTGTTTAATGTTTTTTATTCATGAGAAAATACGTGGAAGTCAAGATCAACTGTGTATGAATCTTCATGTCGAATGACGTAGGTTTAGATTTAAAACTCCGTAATTCTTAGCTTTGTGACACTTAAAATGATTGTCTCCCTACTTAAAGAATACAATATTCAATAGTTTTTAAATATAGAAAATACTATCAGGTAAAATTTTTAGAAGCATTAGTTTTGAGACTAAAGGTGGATGGGGCTAGAAAATATTGGGCTTCGGGCTAAGTTGGGCTACGAGTTGCCGGGTTTCGGGACATCCCACGTACTTTTGGGTCAAACTATGAGAGTTCATTCAATACAGCTAATCCAATATATACTGATTACTCTTGTTACTGATTAAAGTTCTTTCAGGGTAGATTGAGTCGATTTTTCCTTAGATTTCTCCAGTTCTTTCGTATGTTAAACAATTTTTATGAGTCAAATTGATATACAAACGAATTTCCGGACAAATTTCTAAAAGGTTTATTTTATTTATGTTACTCTGATTAGATGGGTGCGATAATTATCCAGGTTATAGACTTTTCTTTTTTTAACAACGTACTTAGTATTACACTTTTTTAAACATACGTAATCATTTTATCTTTAAGTACTGAATTGCCATTGTCCTGAGAATAAATCATATTTCTACCTACTCCTTCCCGGCTCTTTATTTGTTCCTAATTGGGAGACAAGTTATAATACGTTCCACCTTTATACATAACAATTTACAAATCCAATATTTCATTGTAAGCTCATATTTGGAACCTGAAAAGAACGAATTTGTAATTTTCACCGATTTGTTTTTTACCCATAACTTTTTAGATTTTGAACTAATTTAGAAAACGTGGTTAATCGTATAGCGTTTTTTGAGACGCCAATCACTTTTTGATTTATAACTCAACCCCTATCTTGTATACTTGAGCCCCAAAAAAACAGTTTTTGTGTTTTGGGTATAGCATAAGCCCCCTTATATGACCCACCCAAATGGAAAAAATAATTGAAGCCCCGTCTTAGCCTCACCAGGTTCGAAAGAGGCATCCATGCCAAATTTTAGCCTCCTAGGTTCAACGGGGTGATCACGTATAAAGGATATACACGCACAAATACAAATACAAACTCTATTATATATATATATGTTACGTTCCATGTGGAAAATCGGGCAATGTGCAAAATGCCGGGCAATCTATATAATTTTCAGCAATACATAATTTATACATGGTAATATAAATCACTATGTATTTTTTAGCTGGCCGTTTTTTTTGGATTGGGAATCTGAAGAATGAATTTTCTTTTACTCACTCTGGAGTTCGCAGCCTGTTTTTTTAATACTAATTAATTTCAAATTCTGAAACTTCATCAATAAACCATTTTCACATGACGTCACATGGTGGATTTTGGCCCATTTACGAAGCATAAAAAAAGGTTTTATAATAATGAAACTTCTTTTTTCATTAATATTAGGGGAAAATAATGAACTATTGTTTGTCAAAATGGGACCAAGAAACAAAAGGACTTTAACCTTATTGTCTGTAAATTTTGTATCTCTGTATTACTTAGTTTTGTTATATAGCTGACCATAAAATGTATTAAAATTGTGTTATTATATCGTTATAAACTCTCATTTCCATATTGTAGATAACAATTAACTGTTACATTGAAAAATATAAGATACTTTGCTCCAATTATCTTACTTTTCTCGTCCTTAATCGATCAAAAATATATGTATAATTGTAAAATGATTTAATTCAAATATCAGTGTTTAGCATTGACATCAAGTAGTATTCAACGCAGATATCAAGTCTTTTTTTATTCTTAAAACTATTTGTTGAAATGTAATAAAAATATCAACTTTGAGCTCAGAAAATGGTATCTCCATGGATGTGTTGCAATGAAAACGCTCAATAACTGCAATCATAAATTATGATTAATAATCATACGACATGAAATTGGTTCCTTACTTCTTGATTACTGAAGTCATTTGCAATAGATTTCTTTAAGCCTCAGTAAAATGTTCTCGTATTAAATAGTCCTTGACATTTTTTCTTCAGTTACAATTAATTGTTTGGGTATATAATATGTAGACAATTGTCTAAATTGGAGAGCCCAATTGCTTTCTACTTCCTACAACTTAATATATTTATTAAATGTTGAAACTTGTACAATGAACAATATTTATATAAAATTTGTATTCTATTTGAAAATAAAGTTACTGTTTCTCATATCAAAAGGCATATAAAGTATCCTCGTTATCTTTAAGGCCTTATGTTTAGAAATTGAATATTTTTTTAATTTTATAACCTACTATTCTATTTTATAAATTACAAAGTTGATAAAAACATCTTTTTAAGGTAGGGAAAAATATTGAGTCCGTTGGCGGATGTCAAAATGAGTTTTAAAGTAATAATTATTATACGCAGGCTTTCAACTGACATCTGTTTTTGAGGTCTCCTTTTTAATTCTTTTAGTTTTGAGGTCTTCTCTCATGCTTAAAAATGCGCATATTTTTACATTACTAGTTTGGACGACTAATATACAGCACGCAAAATAATATTTTCTCTTATGTAATACACGAATATATCGTTAGTTTTAATGTAACTATTAATGTTGAGACTCGGTCCAGCACCGAAAAAATTTTGCGGTTTGGTCTTAGGGGATTTTTTCTAGACCAATTTGGACAAATTTTTCGGTCCAGACGGTGGTCTCAGACCATGGACCTATTTTTTTTGGATCTCACTTTATGGACCAATTTTTTGGGTCCCAATTTATGAGCCGATTTTTTTTGTCTCATATATTATGAGAGACCAATTTTTCTTTCTAGATCAACTGTCATGCATAGAAAAAATACTGTATACATGTAAGAGACGACAGGATCAAAATTAATCAAAATTATATCTATTTAAACTTCGTATAACGTCATTGTACTTACATATGCACGGAACATCTATATTGACGGTCACTAAACCTATTAGATATGAAGTTTATATTATAGTGTTCCAAATATCAATGATGAAAATTCACTTTTATATTCGAAAATTAATAGAACGAACATAAAATTTTAAGAAAAGAAAGTCTATAATTATGAATAATTCCATGGGATTGTTCGGCAATTAAAGGTACTTACCAGCCTTAGGGTGATTAATTATAATATTTTCCGTATCATGATACCTATTAATGGAGAATTAGAGTAGTAAAATGTAAGAATTTTCATTATGTAAAAAATAAAGATGGTTAAAATTATATTTTAAGCCTGATAATTTGAAGAATGTTTGATCAGAAAGTAGCTTATGTGTCATGACGTTTCACTAAAGTAGCTGCAAGCAACTGTGAGATGATGGAAATATATTCATATCTAGTGATGCAAATCGTGTTTATTTTTTATCTGCCCTGTGTTTTTCGAACGTGTAAAGCTGAAGAATAATTTTTTCCTCAGCTGTTGTCATTTCTTATTCTACTACATTCAATCAATTATATTTGAAATCTGATTGAACATTTGTGTGTCTCATAAAAGACGGAGATCCACCTTCAGGATTTGTTGGAGATCTATAATTGTTAGACCTTGTTGGACTCAGAGTAGAATTGGGGATCCACATCGGAGTAGTTCTTCCCGATGTACATATACATATACCTTCTCCCCTCCTCCTTTGTCATTAAAGGATTTTAACTCATCCAATGAAAAGTCATGATATCTAAGCTGATCTCCTCCAAAAGATTCTTCAAATTGTCAAGGTCACCATGTTGATTTTCCGTTTCATTTTTATAACATGCCAAAAATAACCACGATTTTCATCACTAATTATGAGTATTCAAATATATTATTGATAAGATAAAATTTGTATTTTTGAACTGGCAAGTTTTTTATTGAATTTGTAATCTGAAGAATACATTTTCATTTCCCAACTGTTGTCCTTATTATTCAACTCCTGAGTAGTGAACTTCATTCAATTATATTCAAAACCTAATTGAACATTCATGTGTGCTCATAAAAGACGGAGATCAACCTTCAGGATTTGTTGGAGAGTTATAATTGTAAGTTTTTGGTGGACTCAAAGTAGAATTACGGATCAATGGCCTAGTAGTTTTTGCCAATTTCCTTACATACTTCCTTCTCCCCTCGTCACTACTGATTGTGGCTGACCTAATGAAACGTCATAACAGCTAAGCTGTTCTTTGGTAAACATTATTGAAATTGTCAGGGCTAACACGTTGATTTTTTTTTCTATTAACTTGCCCAAAATACACACGATTTTATTCACTATACATGACCCACTCTGTAGAAGGGTCGTTTGAAAAGTACGTGCAAGGTACGAGTGACGGCACCACTGGCTTTGTATGGAGGTTATGGATATTTAGTAACATCTTTTGAAAGAACACTCGCCAAATTTCATACAAATGCTTTATTTCTTTCAGTTTGGCAGTCGTTTGAATCGAGGAAGTGGAGTGATTTTCAAAAAATGTGAAAAAAAATAATTTCATATGTGGATTAAAGGTTACTTTATGAAAGACAAAACGAATCAGGGGACAAAAAAGAAGCTTGATAAACATTATGGGGACTCTGCACCTTTGAACAGTTTATAAGTGGTTTCAAAATTTTGAGGGTGGCCATATGAGCACAAGTGACGTTGAACATTTTGGATACACTGTTGAGGCTACTACTCCAGAAATCATTGATAAAATCCATGATATGGTGATGGATGACAGAAGATTGAAAGTGCGTGAGATTGCTAGTTCTGTGGGCATCTCAAGTTGGAACCCTAATTCTATTAATTTCGCGACCACAACTGCTGAGGTATGAGCTGGTGCACTCTCTTGATGGAAAAGGACTTTTTAGAGGGCCCATCGTAGAAGTTTATCATGCAGCTCAGTTTTCAAACGTTCCAATAACGATGAAAAATATGCACCTGCAATAGTTTAATCTTTTTTCAGATAGTGAATGAGGATTGTTCATTGCAAATCCTCAATACAGTCACCATAATCTTTCGAGCCGATTCCTTGATTCAAACGAACGCCAAACAGAAAGAAATAGACCGATCTGGCTGAAAGTTGCTATGTGTTCTTCCAAGAGATGCTACTAACTAAGCATAACCTCGATTCACTCCAGTATTTCTATCTCTTGGACTTTGTATGGACTTTTTAAACGTACCTCGTTATATACTCACTCATAAAGATTGTAGATTTATATTTCTTTCAACTATAAATGCTATTTTTCCTTATCAAACATCTACCATGTCTGATATTGATGTATATACAATGTAGATACGTTCTCTGACGGAATTTTCTTTTATAGTCATAAAAACCTTTTTTACTGTTTCCTTATTATAAAAAGGTTATAATATCTTAATTTTAACTATCCACTAACGCTGATACTAATTTCGAGATAGAAAGAGAAAGTATGGTGTGTGGGTAAATTTATAAACCATAACCAAGTTATCAATTAATAGACTGCCAAAGTTATTTGACCCAAACAATGGAAAATATAGTTATTTATACATCAATTACTCCAGATCTTGCATATATTTGAAGCACCCTCTATTTTTCTTAACATACCAATATATTGTTAACTCGTTTCAAAAACATGTTTTCCGAAAAAAGCTTAAAACTGAGATATTTAACTTTGATTAATTGAGTGACTATAACTTTGCCAATGTTTAAGCTAAGAGATTCAAATTTTCCTGTCATCATTAAGTAACTAGATTGTAAGTTCCTTATAATTTAGTCACGGCTTTTATAACTACCATGTGCGACAATGTAGCTCAATGGACAGACACTAGGAAGAAATTGTTCTCTTGAACTCAATGTTCCTGAGTTCGCGTCTTGTTCATTCCTCAAGAAGGAACTATACATTCTATCTGCAGTCTTCATGACAATGGCTAGGTCAAATGGAGTAATTTTAATACTATAATGTTTAATTATACTTAAAGAAGGAATCTCTGTAAAGAACAAAATAAGTATAAGGATTAGAAAAAAAAAAACGGCTGTTGCGCGTGTTCTTCCTTCTTTTTGGTCGTTATTTAATAATTGTCTGTGTGTTAACATCTTCCTGTAATACAGGGGAAAAGTGCTAACAGGAATTTTAACTCCTTTATATAAAAAAGCTTAGTCCAAATAGCTCACATTCAATAATAGGAACATTAATTAAACCTAATGAGAGACCTGTTGTTTGGCCTGCTGCCTCACAATGGATTAGATATCAATGTCAATTTTTGTGGTGCAAAGGAGCATCAAATGAAACAGAGTATCATCGGTGTTTCTCACTTTGGATTATATGTACTTCATGTGCAGGCCTCACTGATTGAGGTAAAGGGTCGTGTGTGGCCCCATCCCGACAGACAGAATGTCAATCCCTGTACTATAAAAGAAGAATTATCGACTATCTTTGGTGTAAATTAATTTAAAAACGCAAAATAAAATAAGTATAAAATATAAAATAATAAAATTTTCCATGTACTAATCTTATTTTATAGCAATAATTTATTTTCTCTCACAAAATCATATAGCAAGCAACTGGTATTAACAAAGGTGTTAGTTCAGTATTGCCATATCTCTGAATCCGACGTTCTTCTCACGCTCTTATACAAATCCTATCTCTACTTATGCTTAATCAGGGCAACTCCATCAATTCAAGGAACATTAAAAAAATAGAAAATTTTATTTTTACCAGATAGTACAACATTTATGAGGGCTAAATATTTTAAATTCAGCACTAAACTGTGCATCTGGCTTGGATTGTACACCCTGTATATGATGGATATGCAGGGTGCACAAATTATATGTGCCACAGTATTAAAATATCACCTCCAACGTCAATTACAGTCTTTATACGAGGCCGAAAGTGCGAGAAGGCTTTTCCACTTGGTCTCTTGGCAAATCCTAAAATTATGTCTTGATCTGACTGATAAGTTCATGTTCGGTTTGGCAGGGCTTCAGTTAGTTTGTCGTTCGATTGCACCCTACACGCAAAAGCTGGCAAGTTTGTAGGGTGAAAATTTGGCTAGATCAAGTGGTCAAAATTGTCTTAGAACGATTTGAGACTCAGCCCGCATTGTAAATGCCTCAAAAACACCTTTAGAGGCCTCAAATTCCCTCCTTTCCTCCTTGTGAACGAATGTTTCAATGAGTTCATGAGTTTGAACAATTGTTATTTTGTCGCTTCTGTATAAATATTTTATTGAACTAATAGATGATCCATTTTACAAAAATGTGTAGTTGTATGGTGGATGTAGCTATACAGATAAAATATTGCTATAATTAGAATGATTAAAAGCTATTAATAAGATTACACACTGTGCAGATAATATTCATTGTAAAAAAGTATGTTAAAACCACATAGTATGATTTCCCATAGAATAAATTCATAGTATATTACTACTAGCATATTTTTGTTTCTGAAATATGAAAAATTATGGACTTTTGGCAAAGGAATATTGCTGATTCAGAATCTCAATCCGCGATACCAAAAAAAAAAAAATATATAAATTATATTCATTTTTTATGTATTTGCACTGGGTCGACGATAACAAGGGCAAATCAAGATATGTAAATATCTTTTAAAAATTTAAAATATTTTTTATTGGGGGAAATTATACAGCAGAGCAAATAATAAAATATTTTAATCTTTTTCTTTAAAATTTAATTTTCTGTGAATAGATATGGCTTTTTGATATTTGTTTCTAAAAACTTAATATTTGATTTTTTTTCCAAAAAATAATTTTTAGGGAATATCTGTGGATTTTTGATTTTTTTTTCCAATACATTTAATGTTTGAAATTTTAATTGTAAAGGTTTTTTCCCAAAAAAATTATTTTTCAATTTCTTTTCCTAAAAAAAATAATTTTTCATTTTTTCCCCTAAAAAATTAATTTTCAGTGAATAGCTATGAATTTTTTAATTTTTTTCATAAAACCAAGACCATCCAAAAAAAAAAAAAAATTATAACCCTGCTTACTCCCTATATAAATTTTATTTATTGTATTGGAATGAACACGTTTGGAAAAATGGAACTCAGGAATAATGTTTTCGCCAAAAAGAAATCTTTGTTGTTACTTAATAAACATACCAACACGTAGCTACTTAATACATAAATGTTCTCTCCTCAACAATGAAATTATAAAAAACTTGAAGTCTTTGGTCCCGTCCTGCTGGTTGGTCTCAAAGAGGGTGCAGATTTCACAGGCTGGAAAAAAATTGTAATTTTTTTGAAGAAGTATATTTTGAATATTTTTATAAAAATACCAAAATATATTACGTTTTTTTGTAGATACGTTATTTGACATATTCAATTTTTAATTTTACACAGTTCTATACCAAAGGAGTGTTTAAATTTTGTCTTTTGTCAGCGAAAGTTATTTTTTTATCGAGAGAACACCCATTTCAATCTTTTATTAGATTATCTTACACAAATACCGTTTGTCTGAGGCGCACTTTGGGAAATTAAAAAGGTCATTTTATTGTTGTCCAACGGGACAGACGGCGGATGATTCATTACATACACCTCATAGTATAATTGTGGCAATTTTCCGATTGTAATCCTTCGTGCTCGGGTGCAACACTATTTTACAATATTACATAAGTTATTTTTTTTATGGCAATCAACACACTTGCACAGGAATAAACATATCAATACAGGCAAAAAAAATATCATCAAAGATATGATTTGTGGAGGGGAAGGGTCGTTTTCTTAGTTCACTTTTTACATATTCATCTTTTCCTTGAATGTATTTACAATGTATATACATCCTTAGACTATCAAATCCAGTCATCCAATACAACTATATTTTATTCATTAAATCAAAGTGTTTCTTCGGAGTAGTACCCGGCAATGCCCGGAGTTATTAGCCGTCGACAAACATACACATTTGGCTTTAATAATCTTGAAGATTACTCCCCAGCAAATGCGGCTGTTACTCTCTGCTTTTCATGAGCACACACAATGTTTTGAAAGGATTAGTCAAAAAATAATAACAGCTGGAGACCGAAAAAGTTACTATGATTTGCTGAGGCAGAAAGCACTCAACCCCACTTATAAGCCCTCTCTAAAGTCACATTTCTTTTATTAAGTTTTATATAAAGTACTTCCTTTTCTTTTCTTTTCTAATATGTCTGAGTAGAACTAAACGCCTGGAAGATCTCATTCATTTTATACTGTGCTCCTTGTATATTCTACTCCCTTTCTTTTCTTTATACTATATTATTATAAAATTTACATCATGGAGAACTATATACAGTGCACCCAGTGACTTATTTTCAGACACACAGACATTTAGATACCGATTCTTATCTTTTACACACTAAATGACTCTTAAGAAGAATAAATATTACTTTTTAATGACTTTTTTTTTCGTTTGTTTTGCAAAAGAACAAATGTTTGGCTCAATTCAGTCAAATTGTATCCATTTACTAAATATTCAAGCTCTATAAGGAAATGTTCTAAGTCTATAACTGCAACATCCTTTTAGATTGTAAAAAGCAAGAGTTGAGGCTACGATACATACATAGGAGTGCAACTCTGTTTCATTAATAAATATTTTTTAGTATTAAGGCTAAATCCAAGACTGTTTTTTTTTCCCGCCGGTTCGATCTTAAGTGCCTTTTTCTATACTTATTTGTACTGATATTTCGCCCCAGACCACGACTTAATACCATATACACATATTGAATCGTTTTTTCCCCCACTCCTGATTCATGAAGTAAGGCAATGAGATGCAATGAATACATTCGTCTTTTTCGAGATATTCGGACAATTAGTTCTTGGATGATCATGAAAGTAGAATTAATTATTAATCAGTTGCGATAACATAATTTCAACTTTCCGCTTACCCAGTCTTCAGTTTCACGATAAAAAGATACTAATTTATTCTTCGCGTTGCTTCATTTCACCTGGCAAAGTTATTTTCTTATTATTAAAAGGTACCGATAATTGAATTTCTACTATCTGCTGTTGCTGTTTCCAATTTCGAGATAGAAAGTATGACATGCTGGAAAACTTATACGATGTACCCAAGAAATCATTATTTGACTGCTGCAAATCACTTGTAAATACATCCTTATTTTTAGGTTAAGTTTGTCTGTTTGTATACGTATATTTTCGCTGTAAAGTCATTTTTGAGTGCAACTTTGGACCACGCAGATATGTGCGATATATAAAGAAGAAAAGGGATATTTATAAAATGTCTTTTTTCAAACGTTCATTTATACATACTGATAAGTTTTGCTTTATTCATAAAGATGGAGTTGATTTAAAAAAAAAATGGTGAAGAAATATTATACAATGATAGTCAGGTAGTGATAAAGAGTAGTTGGTAGATTTGACTTATTTGGATTACTACCAACTGATTTAGGCCTTTTATATATTTCTTTTTTGTGGTAAGATTACGTGATGCAATATAGGTATCAGCCAAGCATTGTATGGAGTCGCCTTGAATCCAAACAGCTTCAAGTCTTTGCCTAATTTCTGAGTCACTGTTTTCAAGGCATTTATTCATTTTATTGAGTAACTAGTGGTAGTAACTGGCATTGTTCGTTGTAGTTAAGCGTCGGCTAATGGACAAATTTTGCTTTTATAATATAGAACATCACTCCCCAAGAAATAATCTTCATTTTTGATGTTCATACGCATACGTAACTACTCAATAATTATATCAATTCAGGTGTTATGTCCTCAAGAATGAGAGAATAATAATTTGAGTTTGCGTGAAAAAAATTGATCATGGTATGACTGATATATAATTTAATTTCTAGATAACTCACTAACAAAAACAACCATAAAAGTCTTCCTGGAACATGCAAAATACAAAAAGCCGACAAAAATTAATTTATTTTTACATAAAAGCGTTTATATTTTATTTAAATCTTAATATATAATATAGACTAGACTTAGTTTCCGGGTGTATGCCAGGATATTAAGAAGTCTTCGGCTTAAGATAAAACAAAAAATTAAAGGCCGTAAAATTTTAATAATTATTCGCATATTTCGCACCCGCTTTTCATAACATCAAGGATCCCGGCTATCAGGTATGCAAGTGAAGTGCTGGACCAAAATACAGTTTAAACTCTATCGCTCTCGTGTTCTTAGGAACAAAGGAACCCTTTTAATATTCTACAATACACCCCAGCCGACGGGATGTTCAGGTGATTTAAATTTATCCAACGCTCTGTTCTTGAGTATCGAAGAACTCTCCAAATATCCCAAAATACAGCCCGGCTCCCAGGTTTTTACAGGTGAAGTACTGGGCACCAAGACAGTTTAAACTGCACTGCCGCTGCGCTTTTAAGCACCAAGAACCACTTTTATTATACTAGAATAGACTCCAACCCACGGGTTTTGTATATGAGCCGCTGGTCCTGAGACAGGTTAAATTCTTCGACTGCCGCATCCTTGAGTATTAAAGAACACTTATAATATACAAAATACACACCGGGCCTCAGGTTGTACTAATGAATTGATAAAAAATGTGCTATTTAAAGACCGCAATAGCATTGAAGATAAAAAAATGTTACCAGAATCGATTTTGGAGCAATAAGAAACCACTTAAATAAACTACATTGAAATTTTTTCTGGATATTCGATACTACGTACTTGCACAATGGACGCTTCCAGTATTTCATTAATACGACAACCTTCTTATTTCTTATATGAAAAATATATATACGATTTACATTAGGGGCCACTATAGAGATTACACCCTGTATGCACGTCCGATCATATATTAGCACGTTTACAATAGTTCATAAATACGACTACATTTGTATATCTTTGATCAAAATATTTTTATGAGCAACATAAAGAAATAAGAAATAAACACCAACTCTACTCTGCAATGTTAAAGATAGGAATTACTTTGAATGAGATCCCTTATTTATTTCAACCAGGGGCGATAAACAGAGCCTATAAAGGTTTTATAAAATATAAAAATTATCGTTTGAATAAAAGTGATGCATTTATAATACAAATATTAAAATATAAAAACATAAACAGAAAAAAAACAAAAAAAAACGTGACAGTGCAGATGAAAAAACAAAACAAAAAAAACAAGTGTCACACAAAAAAAGAATTAAATAAAAATCTCTTGAGGTCAGCCTCACTTCCCTGGCCAAAGCAAAAAGATATTTTGTTCCAGAGAATAATTGATCTGCAAAAAAACTATACTTAAAAATGTCACTCTTTGGTAGATGGTGTTTTGAGCGGAGAGTCTCGTTTTGTGGAATAGATAGCCTTTATTGAGTATCGAGGTTGGGGGAGATAGGGTAATTTTTTAAAATTGGGAAGACATAAAGTTTATATAGTTTTAGGATAAATAAAGGGTCACGAGTTTTGAAGCTTCTTTTAATAATTCCCAGGTTACCATTGGTCTTCTTTACAATGTATTGAATTTGTCTCTTAAATTTCAAATCACTATAAATATAGATTCCTAAGTCCAAGTAATAATTTTCCCCCTTAAGACTTGGGTGGATGAATTCTTTTTTGGAGAAAGGAAGCAGGGCACATTTATTAATATTTATAGGCATTCTCCAAGTTACACTCCAGTTAATAAATTCGGTATAGACATCGTCGACAGAGTTTAAATCAGAATATATGATTTTCGTATCATCCGTGTGTAAGAATGTATCATCTGAAAAAATTATCTACTAAGTCATTAATGTAAATGTCAAAGAGCGTGGTTCCAAGTACACTACTAATCCGTGTTCTTAACGTTATTAGGTAAAAGTAGAATTGAGCCTTTTAAGTAGTGAAAAATTAACTATATTAATACAACAAAATTTGTTTGTCTGTCTTTATGTAAGTAATCCGTACATACATTTTTGATTCATGAAATAACAATGTAGTCATATCAAGGTTAGTAGAAATACAAGGTTAGAGCGTCATGCATTCGTACTTGCTATAATTTTCAATTTGATGTATTGTGCCGACTGCTTGGCAAGACAAACAGATTTTGACAAAAGACACAATCAATCATAGTCTATGGCGTCACTATTGAAAGAATTTTCAATTTGACGTATCGTACTGACTACTGAGTAAGAAAGACAGATTTTGACAAAACACACAACCACTCATACACTATGACGTCAATATTGAAAAGCATGGTGGAAGTCAAACATCAGTCGTACACGCGTTTCGATATAACCTTGTATTTCTATTAACCTTGAGATATATAAAATATCGATGGCGTCTTGCATGTAGTATGTATGTTTGGTGCGTGTTGTCATATTATAAAAAAAAAATTGTATATTCGTGATAAATACAAGAAGAGAATGTACGATTGATTTTCCTAAAAAAATGAAACAAGAACAGTTATATATTCATTGTTTATTTTTCTACAACGTCTATTGGAGAAATATTTCAATTATTCTACTATACGACTCGATATTTAATCTTAATTATTATGAAAATATCCCGCTAAATAAAAATTAAGCTATGGTTGTTGGTACTCCAACAATTAAAAGGAGGCTCTTTTTTATATTCCGTATGACATTGACTTAGCTGTTTGCTTGAAAAAGATAATTATTTTGTTATTATCAAATAATTAATAAAGTATTTTGCCTCTATTTTGACAGAAAATAGTGGTCACGTTTGATTTGATTTACAAAATTAAATATAGTGGAATTAAATGTAAGAAATAAGGATAGTTAGTTCAAATTTGCCTGACTTTTTATGTATAGAGCTAAATTGATATAGACTAAAATACACAATAAAATATTTATTTACATCTCAATATAGATAACACTATGCAACAAAATGAAGGTCTTGGAACGCCTGCAGGCTGAAACCAATTTTATTATTTAAGCTGTAGAACACAAATATTACCGTTAAATCATTCTATATGTAAAGGTTTGTCCTTTAAAGCCTTTAAAAAAATCAAATATTTAGGGTATAACTTAAGATTGAGTGCCATATTTTGACATGAACAAACGATATATATGAAAATCAGAGAAAATAATAAATTGATAAAAACATTTCAGTGTTCAAAAAATGAATTATTTGTTACGTTATCTGGATTACATTTAATAAAAAGTGTATTTAACCACCAACAAATCGAGTAAAATGAAGGAATTTACTTACATTTCATGCTAACATCTTTTTTATTTTTTATTCAAATGCTTTATATCGTAGCTGAACTTATAGAATAGACATTATATTTCAATTTAAAATTTATTTTTTTTAAAACAGGCAATTTGGATTTTTCCTTTGTTTATCAAATCAACATAAAATCCGGCCTGACTAATGCTTACAGTTATAAAGAATTTTACATTGAAATTTTCGACACAAAAAGTAAACATTATAGATAAGTGTTTGTTGAAATATAATTGTATTATAAAACATGGGATTTTAATTTTATTTTATTAAATGTCATAGTCTAGCATGTTGTTCAATTAATTAACATGTTTGTAATATATTATTAGTCTCCAACACTATGGAGGAGACTTGTTACACCCCATTTTTAGTATATATACTCGTACTATATATATAGTAAATATGTTATATTTAATTATGTTTTGTACTTTGTTTAATTTCATGTTATAATTTAATTACCAATTACAGTAAATAGTAAGAAAAATATTTTTTTAACTTTATTATTAACAATGTTTTTTTTATTTATCTTATATATTTAATTAGTAGTATTTACTTTATGCTGACAAACTGTAATAAAAAAAAAATGGCAGTTTTTACATATTTTCTCCTGTTGTACATGTCTAATCCTACCCTGTACCATGTCTCCTAACGCCAAAAAATGGCTATTTATTATTGTTTTACATCAAAAATACTTTAGAATTATTTGCCTTAAGTAACTGCCTGTGTCATGTTGGTCGGGCGTTGAATTATCCTTGAAATTGTGGTACTTATGACAATTTAAAAACAATGATTTTTGTAATATGTACCCTCACCCTCCCCTATTTTTATAGGTTTTTATCCATAAGCAACTATTGTGAATGTAGGAGGTAGACAATCAAAACCCTCTAACAAGAATAATTTTCTTATTCCTTATATAGATTATGACTTATATTTTGTAAAAATACATTTTTTGCACTTTTTTTGTATGTAATGTGTATAATATACACACATTTTTGATCTCTTTTTTCAAAAAGTTACTCTGCAAATTACATTTATTATATGGAAATCATTATTTTTTTTGATAGATTAGGACGTCGAGACCTGACCTCCAGCTCCCTCGTCATAAACCCCTTGAACTTTAAAGCCAATCAGGAGTTAGAAGACAAGGCTTGTGACAAGTTCTACCCCTATGTATAGATCTTGAAGACCTACATCATATGATGGCAATAATGTCGATCCTGCTCACTTCAGAAATGTCTGTTCCAGTTTCGGATACAGGATCAAGCGCGTGTTCTGAGAGCTGACGGATCCTGAATTGACAAAAACAAAAATTATATGCTTATATTGTTAAATAGAGGTCGTTGACCTTGACTGAGGTACTATTTTTCTTGATGAAGCGAGACTATGTCCGGACTTATCCATTAGAACCAGGACAGAAAAATATTTTAGAGACATATTTTTATTCCAATTTTTGGGGGTTAAGATACTCTATTGTTATTTGATTGAAGCAGGCCTGTTGATCAGAGTTTTTTCTGATCGGTGGTCAATTGCAATATGGCGATATTATATCGATGATTACAGTATTGCAATCGTTCCTGATCTTTATATCAACTTATCGCAACAGAAATAGAAAAAAAAATAGTAATCCCACTAATTTGTCCCAATTTATATATCAGCTTATCTCCCTCAATTAAAGTAGCCTTTCTTACTAAGGAGACTCAAGAAAAAGCAGACACGTTCCTTTTTGAGGAGTCCACGATATTGGAAGATCAGTCATCCTGCCAGCTGTCTCAAGATGTGAAGAAAGAGAGTAATTTCTTCACCAAACGTCCCACAAAGATGGATATGGCCAGGCAGGAAGTGGAAAGATACATGGATGATGACTCTGAAGGTCCAGAAATGATCTTGGCCTACAGAGTAGTGCCAGCAGCGAGTGTTTGTTCTCCAAGGCCAAACAGACCATGAGGAGGACTCAACAGAGTCTGAGAGGCACCAGCTTTGAGAGGCAGCTCCTGTTAATGTCAAATTAAGAGCTTGAAGATAAATGATTCATGTAGATATTGTATTACTCGCTGGCAGACTATATTTTAGTTTTTTCTACATATATAATATTTTTTTATTATAGTGAAACATTATCAATAAATACATTTGAAAAAGGTGTATAAATCGATTATTTAAGTTAAAAAGTTATATACATGTATAGGTTTAAAGAAATTGTATATTTGAATACGATCGCAATTAAATTGATTGGATGGCTGATTGCATATGGCCGGATCGTTATATTGCTACATCGCCGTGAATTTATGATCTCAAATTTTGATTGGATCGCATTTTTTTCCTGATCACTCATATGCTTGGATTTAAGTGACTTATATTGGCCAATATGGTCTTTCAAATAAAATATATATTTTAAAGTAAAGACCAATTCTAGCTCCTTTATGAGTGGAACTTGCGACATACCCGAAGAGTTAATTAAAATAATTTAGTGATAGAAATTGAAGCTGATATCTCATCGTAGATTGTAAATGTAATACCCAGCAGGGGTGTTACAAGCTTTCATAATTCGGGAGGGAGAGGGGAGCTTATCTCCAAAAATTATCAACACCGTCATATAATTACTTATAATAATAAGTTTATTTTATATATATATTAGCAAAGCTGAATAAAGAAGAATAGAAACAAAGAATGAAGGTAGAAGAAAAGAGACAGAGAGAGGGATGTCGAAAGATTAAGAGGGATAAGAGAAGAGGGGAAAGCCAGAGAGAGATATATATAGAGGAAGAACAAAAAGAAAAGAAGGATTTATTTTTGGGAAAAACAGCCTTGTTAATTTCAGACTGACCCGTTCGGCCATTTTGGATTCCATGCATGATAACAGAAAAACAGACTTATAAATATGATGAATATATTTTTTTTATGCTTCACAATTTTTTTTTTGGGTTCGCGACACAAATGATCCTCATGCATTTTGCAGAAACATCATTTGAACTTGATTTTGTGATAACTGCCCACATAGATGCACAATATTCACTTTAGTTAAAATGTAACCCTTCTCTTCCATCTGTAACCCACTCCTTGAAAATACTAAAAAAGAGGGTCTAACATTCATTTGTGTATTGCTACTCCTCAATTAAATGGAACCGTTAGATAATTATTGTGCACTCACTATATGAACAAATTAGTAAGAATGTTTTGAGTTCAAGCCATACCTATAAAAGGAAAGAGTAGACGAAAAATAATTGTTATTATCATAAGGAGTCATGTAAACCGCGTGTATTTTTTAGCTGGCTATTTTTTTTGAAATTGGTAATCTTGACAATGAATTTTCTTTTCTTTAGCTGTTTTTATTCCTATATAACTCCTGAATAGGGAACTTGCCTTTCTACTACATTTTATTATATCCAAAACCTCATTGAACGTTCGTGTGGGCTCATAAAAGACGGATAGTAACCTGAAGGATTTGTTGCTGATTTGAAATTGTAATTTCTTATTGGACTTAGAGTAGAATTGAAGATGGATATCGGAGTCATTCCAGACAATGTTCTTGTCTATTTCATTCTCGCATACTTCCTTGCCACAGCTGATTTTAGTTGTAGCACTCTTTCAAAACATTCTTCAAATTGTTAGTGTTATCAAATCAATTTTAACTTTTTTGAACATGCACATAATACAATGGATTTCATCAGAATTCATAAGGCTGATTAATGAGTGTCAAGTCTTTAATCCGAAAGTATCAAGTTGCATGTCCGATATGATAAATATCCTTTATTTAAAAAAATAAAAATAATATTATATATTTGTTTCATTATAAAAAGTCAGAGGTGGGGACTTGGACTCTGAATGATATTTAAAAAGCTCTGAGATTTTATTGGACTTTATGCCATTTTTTAACAAATTATCTATCAATTATTTCATTTTATTTCAAAATATGATAGTCTTTAACGTTTTCAACTATTAATTATTAATGAAGCCAAGTTTGTTTAGACATTTAGATGTTTGCCGAAAAGTCGTTTTTATCTTAGAATCAATGTAGCAACGAGTGTGTTTTGCTAATGCTCGGTGTGTCATATTTTATATATAAATATGTATATATATATATATACAAAGTGCAGCAACATAATCGCAAATTTATAATGCTTGGAAATCTGACTACATTAGTAGTAGCAGGGTAAGCTTGAAAAAAAAATTGAACAAATTAAACGTCTCATTTTGGAAATAAAGCACCTTTAATCTTCAAATTATTCTGCATAAATTGGTTGGTTATTAAAATGGTAACTTATTTGCAATGCTTGTATTTTTTTTGTAATATGAAGTGAGTAAGAAATAAATTCTAATAATAGCTTGTTATGAAAATGAATATACACTCGAATTGGTTTAAAACTGGTTAAAGTATTTTTTTCATAGCCCAGTAGGTATCAAATGATGTACAGGGTTTTCCAATAAGAGGGGATATTTTGAAATTCAAAGCTCCATAGGAAGAAGTCACAAGGTATTAAATCACAAGAAATTGGAGGCTAGAGCCACAGTAATGGATTGTGCTATCGTGAGATGATTAATGATTTTTTTATGGCCAGAATTGGATGGTATTGATTTGGACAACCTTTACTTTCAACAAAACGGCGCTACTTGCCACCCAAGCAGACGAAACCATCCTTCTTTTACAGGAAATGTTTCGGGACCGTGTTAAACCTCGAAGAGGTGATTGCAATTGGCCCCAGAGAGCTTGGGACCAGGTGATTCCTAGAGAAAGAAATATACTTTAAGTAAATGGACTTCACACAAGATTCCTAGGTTAGTTGGAGTATTTGCAATACTATAATGTTTACTTATACTTAATCACTGCAACTCTATGTAACCAATTAAAAGAATATTAAATTTGAAAAGGAAAAACAGAAAGTCCTTAACGAATTAACATCACGCTCTGAATGATGAATTCCCACCTATAAATAAAAAAAATACTAATATTTTAGTGTTTAAAAATAACTTTGCAACATTGTCCCTGCATTAAAGCTCGTTTAAATGTTGGAAGGTCTTCTTTCCATATCGTGTAATTGGGAGCTAAAGTTAATGTATTGCCATACGTCTTGCTCCCACCTTCTCTTCGCAATCTGTGTAACGTCCATCCTTAGTGATGTTATCTTCTATCTATGTTAAAAAAGAAAAGTATTTCAGTATTTATATTGAAAGTAACTCATTTTTGAGTGGAGATACAGATCTAAGAAATAATCATATCAACGTCGGATCGCGTCACGGTCTTTCCTAAAGAAGGAAATATACTTAAGTATATGGACTTGAAAGACAATTCCAAGGTCAGATAGGGTAATTGCAGTACTATAATAATGTTAACTTATACTTTATCCGTGCAAATCCATCTGACTAATTAAAGGAAGATTTAAAAAAACAAACAAACAATACAATGGAGCGTACGTTTCATATCAAAAAAAAAAATATATCATAAAAATTGAAACCTTAAATGAAGATTAGTACATCAAATCATATTTTATTTTTCTGAGGATGTAATTCTTCTTCTTTTATTATTGAGGAGAGAACATCCAAGTATAAAGTGTAAATACAAGTGAGTGTGCTCATTAAAAAGGGTGAATATAACAAATGATTTTTTGGGGAGTTATCTTTTAAATTATTAAAGCAAAGTTTGTATTTTCGTCGATACATAAATCTCCGAGTAATGTCGGATACTACCACTAGGGTATGTATAAGATAATTAAAAAAAGTTTGTACAAATACTACTACTTCCCAGTTATTGAACTTTATTTCATTTTCTCATTTAATAGTCTCGCTCCCGCCTTCTCCTTGCACTCCAAAAAAGTATATTACCTACATTTTCAGGAAACTGCATTTCCTTCGCATTAACCGTTTATCCCCACGTTTTGCATCACAAGGCGCGAGGAAAATATGTCGAAGATAATGTTTTAATACTTTTTTTTTCAAACGTGTTTTGCTCTTGTCCGGAAGTCATAGTTTAAAAAAATATCCAATAGTATAAACTTGATATTTTCCGTGTGCACCCACTTTGGCGAAAAAAAATATATAATATGTTTAATTGTGGTTGATGTAGCAAATTTTTTTATTTATCTATCAGACTACTCAAATAACAAATGTTGGGATGACTGATGTGTACTTTTGTGTACAGAAGCTTTCGCTAATAAAAACAAACAAAATTCATTTCCATATATCAGCGTTTATATTTTATTCAAATCTTAACATATACTGAAAATGCACTTGAATAAAGGTGAAAATACCGTGTGGAATGGGCATGTTAAAAAAAGAAACCGAAAATCAACATGGTAACCATAACAATTTGAAGAATATTTTGGAGGATAGAAAGAATAATGCTCATGACGTTTCATTAGATCAACTACAATCAACTGTGTGACAAGAGAGAAAATGATATAAACAAGGACATTTGCTAGAATGACTCCGATGTGGATCCCCAATTCTACTCTGAGTCCAACATGAACTTACATTTATATATCTGCAACAAATCCTCAGAGTTAAGCTCCGTCTTGTATGAGCACACAGGAGCGTTCAAACAGGTTTTGAATATAATTGAATCTATTTAGGAAAGGATGTTCACTACTCAGGAATTAAATAATAATAACAACTGCTAAGGAAAATAAAATTCTGTTCTTTACACTACCAATTACAAATTAAGCAGTCAGCTAAAAAAACACTACGGATTTACAGGTATGCACATGAATAACCGTCAACCAGCACTGGGATTCCATGTTAGAGGACTACGTACACAATGGGTACAAGGCCTTCTCTGGCTGCTTGGAAGCCATCATAGTTGCTAAAATGCAAACATTTATACTGACATAAAGACAAATTCTGCTTTATTGATATAGACATTTTTTCAAAAAGTGTATACCTCAATATGCCTCTGCATGTGAGCAGTGGCACGCGTGCCATAGATAGCCCGCCCCTGGCCTATACTATATACATAAATAGTTGTAGGAGTACCCGGGATTGCTCGGAGTAATTACATAGACAGACAAACTTTACTTTATTAATATAGATGATATCGACTACCCTTTTCTTTTCTTTTTTTCACATCGTGACCTTGATTTAATCACGCAACCTTTCATCCGAAAAGAAACAATGAAAAAAACAACATGAGGAACAAGTTAGGACTCCAAATTCATTCTAGAATCAAGAGCGCTTGAACCATAAACTACTTAGACCGAGCAAGGTGTTAAGTGATTGAAGTGAAGTTACTTTGACTATTTAGACAATTCCCTCTTACATAATATTTGTATAACAATTTTATTGCCCATATTTTTTATAAAATAGTCACTGTCAATAAATCATAGTATTAGGGCCCATTGTTATTCCTTGTTTGATTTTTTTTTTTTTTTTTCAAATGGGGTGATTAAAGATACATAAAAGAATTGTAAATACTCATGAAATCATTTTTTATACTATCTAATAGTTTGACAATATTCCAAAGGTTTTAACTACTAGGCCTTGCTTCATATATAATATTCCACCGCTCTTGAGATGGATTAAGTTACACAAATCCTACAATACTCAAGACACTTAAATTCATATTTACACAGTTGGCATTTCATTCGCAAAATGCCAAATAAATATTTGTCAATTATTATCAAGTGATGATTTGCTAAATAAACTTTTTTGAACCGTCCATTTACACATGTATGATGATATAAAAAGTTTATACATTTCGCTTGAAATCACTTTACTTATGTCCATATTTCATATTTGCATTCAGGTTTTGTGGATATAATCTTAAGAGTAATCCTGTATGTCAACACATAAAAAATCTTGAATAAATATACCTACAAAAAATGAGATATTCCAAATTTCGCATTCAAAAAATTGAATGATTCATTGACATACATGGTCCGTCAATACACTACCAAGCTGTAATAGTTTTTTCTTAAAATTAAATATGAGTTATATTAAGTGTTGTGTCGTTCCTTATTTTCGGTCTCGGGCCGATACGGGGTTCAGTCCTGCATATCCGTAAAAAAGTGATAAAATTCGGCCATTGCTGACGTTTCTCAATTTGTCTTCTTTTTTTTTTAATCAGTTCTACTACTGACAGTCCGAAGGATTAACGGTCTTATGGACAGGTCCCAAGGATCGAGAGGACGGGTTCTAGGACTGGACTAGATCAGATAAATAAGGATTGACACAATACTAGTTATATTAGTATTCTTCGATGAATGATCCATTATTTCCATTAAGGCCTTGAATGTGTCATAAATTGGCCTTAAAGTAGTCAAAAATCGATCATCAAAATAAAGTGATATTGATATATTTTATTTGAGAGGGGTAAATATGTAGGGGTGTCCACGTATATATATATATATATACTTGGGGTAAAAAAAAAAAATGGCTATAAATGGCTATAGATTGTTGATATTTTTTTCCAAAAATTAAATACTTGAAATTTTTTTCAAAAAACTTTATTGATTCCCAAAAAATTTATTATATTTCAAAATAATTAAATTTTTTTTTTCCAAAAATTAAAATTTTCGGTAAGTAGCTATGGATTTTGAAAAAAAAAAAATCCCAAAACCAAGGCCCCCGCCCCCTAAAAAAATATATATACTATCTTGCAAGACCCCTGATTCCATAAACTCATTTTTTAGAAAAATAATTCTAGCATACTTTTATGTTGACGCCTACATGTGTAAGAATACCACTTCTTTCAACTGACACAATTTACATAAAGTACTTACTTTTGTACATAATAAAAAATGGACCAATTTGAAAGAATCTTTTTAGGTCAATGTCATCATCCCCTCCTAAGATTTATTTGAACAAAGTGCTATGTATGTATTTATAGCTGCCTCTTATTGTATATATTTAGTATCAAAATACACTTTATAGAAATTATATTGATACTTTGTATGTTTCTTATCGGCTGTTGAACAATGAGTGTTGTACAGTACAATGGAGAAAATAAGTATTTGATCCCTTGTCGATTTTTGTAGGTTTGCCCACTGACAAAGAAAATAACGGGTTTTAATTATAATTATAGGCTTATTTTAATTTGTTAGAGGCATTGTATAAGCAAGAAGGTGTTGAGTACACCACCAAGAAACACATCTCTACCCTCAAACATGGGGTAGAAACATTTCCTTCGAAGGTATAACTCAGCTAAGGGGAAATGGATTCAACATAGCCTCTAAGCAAGGCTATGTACCGATATCTTGTACCCTGGAAATCATTTGCTTAGGGGATGGAACTAAAAATGAGTCGTGTATTGGATCATCCAGCACGTCAATGGCCAAAAACATACGGCCCAATCAATAAAGTAAGCACTGAACAATGCATTTAAATAATAAGTCAAATAAACAATAAGTTGAGAGCAAACCTAGTCTACGAGGAGGTTTTTTTGCAAAAAGTTATAAATTTTGGAATTTTTGTCTTCAAAAATATTCTTAAAACCTAGCCCCCTCAAGTATAATTCCACGGGCGCTCCTGAACTTAGACTTATAATTCCACAGCGTTTCTCTACGTCATTCATTTGAAAATTCATTTCTGGTTCAACTTTATAGTTTATACGTATAATATGTTCTCTCCTCAAGAATGAAAGAATAATGAAATAGCTTTAGACAAAAAACAAAAAAAAAACATATATTCAGGTAGCAATTACAGATAGGTCACTTTTTCATTAAATTATTTTTTTCCTTTATGATTACATATTGGCAATAAATGTTTTTACCAAGTTTTTCCTTTTCTTTTTGAAAGTAGAGGTTTCGAGTAGAAATCAAAACATTAGACATGATAATGTTCTAATCGTGTATTTGTTGAATTCAAATCAAATCTTGCAAAAAAAAAAAAAAAATATGGAAAAAGTCCTCAGCTAAGTCCAATCTCAAGTCGTTGGTCACAAGTTAAAGTACTTGAATATTTTTATAGAGTCCAGTTCGAGTCTATAATTATTATATTGTGTCCATCAAGTTAAGAATTATCATTAGTTAAGCATAAACTAGCTTTTAATGTCCAAGTTGAGTGAGAAATCTTATGTAGCTATCGATTCCCTGTCAACTATTTTATTCTGAGATGAAATTCAGTCGCAGATATTCAAAATATGGACTCAAGTTGGAGTCCAGTCGCATGTCTTGAGTCTAAATCCCCATCTCTATTAATCAATGAATATGGTGTTAAATACTATGGATTTTTTTTAAAGGAAACAAAAGGAGCAAGAAGAAGGCGGGAGTGAGCCATATGGTACGGCTGAATTAAGACCCTTTTTAATATCAGCTGATTTTGGAGGGAGAAAATCCTATAAGGAGGAGAACCTTCTTTATTTAGAATAACATTAGCGCAGAAAAAATATCATAATTATATTTTTATGCCTATATAGATAGTGACCTTGATAATTTGACGAATGTTTTAGATGAAAGCAACAATAGCTATGACGTCTTTTCATAATAAATAATTTCTAATAAAAAAGTATTTTTACTCGCTAGATGACTCCTAAATTGAATCAATGTTAATTTTAATACTTTTTCACAAGAAATAGCAAACATTTTCTTCCAAAGAAGAGATGGTTGACTCAACAAATTGTATCAAATCAATAATTACTCACATAATGAATTAATTCCCTTATTGGAATAATCTTATAGATTGAAGGAAGTAATAGTTGATGTTAATAAAAATGTCCAGGAGTGAAATTTTTTTATAAAAAAAAATGAGCTAAAAAGGTAGTCCATTATCGATGCGGTTTTTTTACAATAACTAATTAAAACGTATTTACATGGACAAAGTAAATAAATTATTTTTTGCATGATTGGCTGAGTCCGCTCATTTCAAATGAGAAAACACCATTGAAATAATAAAGGAATCAAAGTTCTCCCAAATATGTAAAATATCAAATCATAAAGAAACTTCTTTCATATAAATAAAAGCGTGTCATTACACGCTTTTATTTATATGAAACTATTATTTATGTGAAACTTGAATATACGTATATAAGTGACGAATAAGTCTATTAATAAATGAATAGATGTGTCATCAAGTTATTTTATCACAAAGATCGTTCTAGATTCTAGAAGAAGGACATTTCCAACTACGTTTAAATGAATTAATCTCTTGTTGACGTATTAATTTTGGAAAAGGCCCTTGATACACATTCATACAAAATTAATACAAACAGGGTCTACAAAAACTTCAGTTACATTTATTTAACTTGGAAGGCAGAGTACGACCTCTATTTAACAACTAACAAGATTTAAAAGAAAAAAGGATTTTCTCCTTAATTAAACATCCCATTTGAATGAATCTAATGACAAATAAAAGCCAAATCAATTTGGCGTCAATAACAGAAATGGGACCAGGTCTGGATGACAGTCTCCTTGACAGATTCTTGAATTTATTACGGATCTTGGACATCCGCAGGGATGTCGTGTTGCAGGAGGAACTGTTAATCGATTGCTCAAGTGTTCTCTGCACAAAGAAGTGCATGTGGTTGGTGTCCTGTAAGGTTGGAGGCAAAACATTGTCTCCAACAAAGTAAAAATAAATAAATATGACAAACAAGTCAGCTGTCAGCTCTAGACTCTTTTAGTTCATTCCTGACTCTTTTGACAAAGGACCTATACAGGTTTTAGAAGTTTGTAGTCTCAACATTGTTTCTTAACTGCACTTTCTACAATTTTCTGGAACCTGGCTGATTGATGCCATTTTTTGAACTGACGCCAAACACTTCTGGCTATCCACCAAAATAACCATAACATCGATCTATTGGCGCATGCGCTCAAAGTTTGTCACACGCTGTACAGGGTGTCCACGATAAATTGGAACTATCTTAAAATTCAACCTGCTTGATAAAAATGGAATTTGGAATGTATTTGTTAATATGAAAAAGTTAGACATGATATTAAACAATAAATTTATTCAACATGTCCTCCGTCAGCAGCCACCATCTTCTCCATCCTGCCCCTAAAGGATTTGCATGCCCTGATGACTTCCGCGGAATCGACAGCATTCCACTCCCTCGTAATGGCGCCCGGGAACTTTGTGGTAAAGACTGCAGGGACCTCTTCTCTCTCCTTGGCAAGCCACCTGTCATTCTGGACGTTGTAGCTTCTGTTGACAGTCCAGTTCTTCTCGTCGGAGAAGAAGATGATTCTTCCTTCATGGCCCTTCAGGTCATTAAGGAGACGCTTACACTTTGGTGAGCCGGGTGGCCTTCCTGGATCCCGTCAGGATGTGTTGTTTGGCCATTCGGTATGAACTGTACACTAGGTCCTCATTCACAGTCTTGGAGACCAGCTGCTTGCTCACTCCACGGTTCTTGGTCAACCTGGACAAGGAAGTCCCCGTCGAAGCCTTGATGGACTTCCAGAGGCCTTCAAGGAAGCGGGGAGTGCGGATTCGGTCACTTCTCATGTTGTGGCCCTTGCTGCAGACCTTCCCCTCAACCTCCCAGGCATTGAAGACCCTGTACACCGTGGTCTTGGGGTAGTTAAGAAGCTTGTAGATAGCAGAGGGCTTGTGTCCCGCGCGAGCCAATTCGAGGATGGCGTCTCTCCTTACTTGTTCCATGATGACTATTGTTTGTTGTCAAAACAATTGTTGTGGAAATTATAGTGTATTGTTCACCCTACCTTTGTTTTACAATTCTTCATGGAAAGATATACGCCACAACAACGTGTGCAAATTGTTCGAATTTACTAAGAAAATCAATGTTCTGTGAAAGTAGTATTTCGCAAATTAAGCCCAACTTATGGTCCCCATAATCGACCTTCAGAATCCACAATTCGTAGAATAATCGAAAAATTGGAAGGGGCAGCAACTTGCTGAGATGTCCCGTCGTCTGGTAGATCACGTACAGCTCGCAGCGTAGAAAATATTGCGGCCGTAGCCAGGAGTGTAGCCAACACGTTACCGTCAACGGCGAACGTTATCGTGGCATGGTAACACACTTTTTGGTACATCAAATTGAAGCACATGGTCTCTAGGATATTTGGTTCAACAAGACGGTACCACTTGCCACACAGCGCGCGTAACAATGGACTTATTGAGATATCATTTTGGTAGCAATTAATTTCATATTTTGGAACGGTGAATCACACCTTTGGACTTTTTCCTTTGGGGCTACGTAAAAGCCAAAGTCTATGTGGATAAACCAGCGACGATTGAAGCATTGGAAGCAAATATTGAGCGAGTTATTCGTGAGATTCCGGTCACAATGCTCGAACGAGTCTTCGAAAATTGGCGCGAAAGAAGGGACCATTTAAAGACCAGTTGCGGCCAACATATAAAGGGGATTATTTTCTGGAAATAATTGTAAAGGATTGTTTTTTCGATTCATGATAAAGTTTTGACCATAATATAATTTTTTATGTGTTTTATTTCTACAATCCAAAAACCACTCGTTTTGAATCACCCTTAATTTATATATGTTATATAAATAGTTGTAGGAGTACCCGGGATTGCCCGGAGTAATTAGATCGACAGACAAACTTTGCTTTATTAATATGGATAGAAATTTGTGTCTAATCCTTCTTGTCATGGCTGCTCACATCAATCCTGTTCTGTTATGACAATTTGAATCGTATTTAAGAGGAGATCAGCTAAGGTGTCAGGACGTTTTATTGGATTAGCTGTGAGCAGCTATGAGATGAACGAAATAAACACAGACCTCCTATTCCGTATCATGCAATGATATGTGCATGAACTACATGGATGTAGATCCTCAATTCCAATTCCAACAGGGGCTTACACTTATAAGTTCATAAAGCCCCTCTACTGCTTTTAATCATGAATTAAAGCTGGAACGTTTTGCTAGAAACGCAATTATTATTGCAAATAACCTTGATTTCTTAGTAATACCAGAAAAGCTGCATTATTACAATTAAAAATATGCACTCGTAGACCAAGTAAAGTCTCATTAAATTGCATTGCAGATTTTGATTCGAACTCGAAGATAAAAAGCCTTGAACTCGAGCACCAATATCAAACTCGAACATCTCAAAGTATTATTTCCTTAACATATTTGTATGTATAAATTCAATGTAAACTAGGAAATCCCACTTTTCTTGGGAATGAATGATATTATTTTTTATTTTATTTTTTTGCACACCTGTGTTTCTAAGTTAGTCAGTATTTACATTCTTTATTATCTTAATGAATAATACACCTAGTTATGTAATACAACTTATATAGTTTCTTTACACAAAGAATATACACGGAATTTCAAAATAAATTTAAAAAAAAAGGGATTCCTAATTTTTCAACACAAATTTCGTCACTTATTTGACATACAAATTTTAAACATATACAATAACTTAGATATATTTGGGAGTAGAAAGGGGTTTCTTCCAATTTACTTATGATTTCCTTTCTACGATTTGTTCTGTATGCATTGAAATACAAGTCTTGTGGCATTTGATGAAGTAAAAAAAAAATAATCCCAATTTTTGCTACCCACGTTGAAGGCATTTATAGAATGGAAAACAATTCAATTCCTGTTATCTTGTCTTTCAAGCTTTCATCTATTTTAAAGGCAGAGTATTATTAGTGATTAAAATCTAGTGTACTTCTTAGCTCCACTGTTTCTTTGAATTGGTTAATCTGTAGAATGAATTTTCTTTTCTTTGGCTGTTGTCATTATTATTTAACTCCTGTTTAGTGAACTTTATTTTCTTCTTTTCTTTGAGTAGAAAAGGGGATCGTCATCGAGGAAGATTCTTCCCAATGTTCACGTTGTCTTCCTTTTCTCTCTCCTCCCTCGTCAAAACTGAATGAAGCTGATCTAATGAAACCACATGATAGCTAACCTGCCCTTACCCCAAAAAATTCTTCAATTTTTTGTGTTACTATGATAATTTTCGTTTTTTGACACAGCCAAAATACACACAATTTTTATTACTTATGATAGAGAGATGTAGTAATATAATTAATTTACGTCAAAGGGATTTGTTTGATAAGAAATCACGACTACAATTTAACCTCAATAAAATTGATATTAACATAATTGAGATTCCTAATATAATGATGCAATGACAGTAATTATGACGTTAATACTCGGAATATTTCTTGAGAGTTTATATTCCGTTGCAAAGATAAAAGTGAGTAATAACAATTTTGTACTTTAGTTATTACTTTAAATGGACTTTACCATAAGGAGTCAGGCTTGACAGGGTCATGGAGCCAGGAGGACCAAGAGGGGTATAGATTTTTTATTTGGACTCAGAACAATAAAACCATACAACAGTATTTACTTTATCTTGATTACAATTAATAAAAAATGAATATAACCACTAAAAAATCGAGTAAAATGAAGGACCTTACATAGAAGATATTATCTTTTTTAAGTTTACTTCAAGTGATTTATATCCTACTTGAAGTTATAGATTATATACCCTATATTTCAATTTCAAAAAAATTGCCTTTAAAAAATGTTGTTTTTACTTGATTTTTGGTAAATTTAGTTTTTCATCTTTATTAAGAAATTAAAGTATATTAAGCTGGTTCGATTGAGTAAATATATGTATGAATTATTATTCCGGGATAAAAATTGACCCGTTTATCAGTTTATAACCATCAATTAATCAATTATTTTGGTTATGAAGCATTTATAAACTTGTTTTAATCCCCTTATATACAAATTATTTATTATTTTAGTATAAATTTCTTAATAAATATTAAAAACTATATTAACCATAAATCAATAAAAATTGACCTTTTTTAAATGCAATTTCTTTAAAAATTGAAATATTAGGTATTTTTTTATAACTTTAACTAAGATATATAGAACTTGAATAAAAAATAAAAAGATATTAGCTTTTATTTAAGTTCCTTTATTTTTTTGTGATTCTATACACTTTTTTATTAATTGTAATCAAGATAAATGAATAAATATGTCATTTTTTGAATGATGAAATGTTTCTATCAATTTCTGAGGTACTTCCTTGATTATCATCTGTATAGTTCTTTCATGTCAGAATATGGCAATGAATCGTAGGTATACTCTCACAACATGATTTAAAAAAAAAGGCTTAAAGGCCCAATCTTTTGAGATAGAATGTCTTAATGGTCATATTTGTGTTCTACAGCTTAAATAACAATAATAAATGTGGGTGTTAGCCCACGGGAGCTCAACGATCTTTATTTTGTTGCTTAGTTTATAGACCCTGAGCATGATGACTTTGATTGTAATTGGACTCTGAAGAGGTGGACTGAGTGTTTCTACATAGAACACTACTAAATACGGAAAGGTACAAACCAGAAGAAGAGCTTTAAAATAATAACTACTTAATCTGTGGTACAATCATCATAGTTGAGAATAATGTGAAAACCATAATGAACGTGGTCGCCCTGACAATTTGAAGAATATTTTCGAGAAAAACAGGTTAACTAAAATGACGTTTCATTAAATTAGCTCTTAGATGCTATGAGTTGAAAGAAATAAAAACAAATTCCACGCTGTATCCATCAATGGACTCGGACTTGGAACCAGGAGGACTCGAAGCAAGAGGACATGAATTTGACTTGTCCTTTGGACTCAAATACAGCTCCAAATATTGGACCTTATTCATAGCTCTTTGTATTTGCTCGGTGAAACTACTTTAATAATATAGATTGTGCTTCTATTTTCTTTTCTTTTTAATATGATGTGCTGAGCTTCATTTACTTAGACTTGTTGCTAAACCTTATTTCAAGTAAAATTCTTTATTTTTTATGTTTACTCCCTTGGGTTATTATATTTTTTGAATATGACACGCTGATCAATAACTACACAAATCTGTTGTTAAAAATGTGTGTTTCCTCAGACAAATATGTAAATAAACCTTGCCTATTTTTTATAGTGATTATATTGAGGATATTGTTTCATTTCATAATTGATTATCATCAATCAACATGATTTTTAGGCATTGAGAGTTGAGTTTATACTCGTAAAAGCGGGCAAAACATGTTTATATTATCATTGAGTTCTAATGTGAATACTTAATTGATAAATAATATAATTAGGTTCTACAGATTAACTCTATTTGAACTCTTAGACATTATCACCCATAGCTGTAAAAGGAGTCATCAAAGAACATCTTCCAATTTATCTATTAATTAATAAATCCTAAAGATCATTCATATATATATATTAAAAGCAGTCAAATAACCAAATTTATAGAATGTGGTCCTCAAGGGATGGGTTGAAGGGTCTGTAGCCCCCAACTTAAGGAATTTTTGCTTTTTACTAGATTTTTTTTCGTCATTCTGGAAAATTATGCAATACCAGGGTGTGCAAAATTATTTACCGATGATTTAAATATACTTTTTAAGAAGTTTTGTGGCAACCCATCGGATTGTTTCTTATTTTTACTGTTAAAATAAATAAAAATCCTTCCTGTGAGAGCGTAACAACTTCCACACGTGAGACCATGTCCAATCAGGAAACAAAAAAGATCGAAATTGTAGTCCTCCTCCGAGCGGGAGTGCCTCATAACAACATTTAGGAACAGGTTGGGGCCTCGTAGAAGACAATTTACAACGTTTCCAAGCGCTTGGAGGCTGGGGGTGATCTCAAGCATTCACCTGGGGCTGGCAGGAAGCCCACTGTCTCAACAAGGCAAGTAAAGGCAGTGTTCAGGAGGACTCCCAACAGGTCCATTGCCTACATGGCCAGAAAGATGGGAACGTCGACATCAACTGTTTCAAGGGTATTGAAAAGGGCTGAAGGAAAGTCCCTGAGGCGTACTGAACGCCCTCTGCTAACTGAACGTCAGCAAAAAGTCAGACTTGAGCGTGCCAAGAAAATCTTGAATGATATCAAGAGCTCATCTGGACGCATCATCATTTTTTCAGATGAGAAAACTTTTACGGTCGATCCTGTTTTCAACAGGCAAAATGACCGTGTTGTGACCTTTGGAGATGTTTGGAGATCCAACGGGAAGGCCATGAAGCCGGTATAGTTCCCCACTGGCTCAGATTAACAGCGGAGGATTATGTGAAGATTCTGGCGTCCAAGGTCCTTCCGTGGATCAAATCCATAGTCGGCAACTCTCCTTGGGGGTTTCAACAAGATGGAGCACCCGCCCACGCTTCCAAGAATGCTCAGGAGTGGCTCAAGGACAACATGAACTTTTGGCCAAGGACTACTGGCCCCCTCAGAGCCCAGATCTGAACCCACTAGACTTCCCTATCTAGGCGCACGTGGAGACCAAGGCCTACAAAAAACGACACAAGAACATAAATGCCTTAAAGGCTGCTGTCAACAAGGCCTGGGCCTCTATGGACGCTGATTACATCCAGCAAGTCTGTGGCAGCTTCAGACGTCGCCTGACCAGTGTCATTGAGTCAAATGGTGGCTACATTGATTAAATTTGATCACAAACTATTTTATTATTCTAAAAATGTATGAATAAATTGTTTCTCAAGTCATTCAAATGTAATTATTGTCTGCGATATGTTCTTAACAAAAATCGGTAAATAATTCTGCACGCCCCGGTATGCAATTTATGCAAATTTAATATTTGATTTTTCTTTGTGAATAGCTTTGGATATTTGAAATTTGTATCCTGAATTTAATTTTTTTGTAAATAACTTTGGATTTTTTTTTCCAAAAAAAAATTTATTTTTCGTCAAGACCTATTGATTTTTGAATTTTTTTTCATAAATTTTTTTATTTTGATTTAAAAAAAAAAAAAATCCTAAAACCAAGCCCCCTTAAAATATAATTCTGTGGACGTTACTATATAGCCAATAACAGCCAGTGCCGTAACTAAGGTTTCTTTTATCATTTCAATAATTTTTTAGAGTATCTTTTATATTCTGAGAACTCTAACTGGACGGATGAAAGTTTTCAAGGACTTGGAATTGTGAGAAAAACTTGAAAAACGACTCGGAATTATTGTACATATAAGGACTTTTTTCCACCTCTGATTTCTACCATAGAGACAGCATGAAACCATTTAAAATAATACAATGTTATTTTATTTAGTACTAGGGCTAGTACACGGCATTTGCCCGAGTTATTAGGGATGGTCGAACCGACAAACGTTGCTCAGACCAAAGAGTGTGCGGGAAATCACATTGACAATGGTCAATATTATTTCTTCTTAATATTTAGATCTCTTCTGTGTGGGCAAGCATTATAATTGGTGTAGTATTATGATTAAAAAAAAATTATGTTATAAAATTCAAATAAGATACCAACTATGTAGATGAAGAGTTTATTTTTTATTTTTATCAAAAAATTGCCAATTTTAAATTCCGGAAGAAATTTGCAAAAGAACGTTTTGCACTAAGGCTGCAAAAAAAAGTATAAAATATAATTTATTGGAACTGTCAAGAGGAATTAGGATTTTTTTGTATCTGCAAAAAACCTCTGCATCTGCAGTTCCAGGTTGGTAGTTAGTTTAATGATTAGGAATTTTCTTTGAATTTTTTGAGAACGGCTCCAATAATTAACTCCATTAAATAGTGTCTACAACCAAATGGTATTTTTTTTTTTACTAGTAACACAAATTAAGTTCCATTATTCTTAGCAGTATTTGAACTTGTAGTTTCAAAAAACATTGCTATGATTTTGTTTCAAATTTATAGTTCTAATTGCTTTAAATAGAGCATTGATTTGTTCTTCACCTGACCCAAGTGAAATTTTGTCTTCAAATAATACCTTTGAAATTTATAACAAATACTGAGCCAGATAGCACTATAAAGACGTAAGTGGTTCATCAGTCACAACGTCATATTTTTTTAAAGTTATTATTTTACTTATTCTTTCTTGTTAAGAGGACATCTTACATATATCTATTGAGTAACTACGTGTTTTTGAAATTATAAAAAATTAAGATTTTTACGGGCAGTTTTCTTATATATTTTTGCTAAAGTTTGTCTGTTTCACGATGCCAAATAATTCTGGCCAATGTCGAGTACTATCGCTAGTATGAAAATAGGATAGCTTTGATTATGGTTCGTTCTTCGGAAGAAGACTTCGTTACTCACTGAAAAAACGTACATATTGAGGCTAGTATTCTCGTCCACGGCAAGAAAACGGGAATTTTTTAACGAGTATACTTGTGATTGTTAATAAATGTGTTATTGGATAAAGATATCATTGTGATAGAAAAGTATAATAGTAAGTTTATCTTCTGATTCTAATTTTACCTCATTTTATAGTGAGATTAACTTTAAAATAAAAATTATTTTACCACGTGTACATGAGGAATGTACAGAGTACTTTGGTGTACATATATATCCTTAATAAAAACCTAAACCAAGTATACATCAACATTATTTTTCCTATATGTATATCTTACCACCTATGTTCTAACGGTAAACGGATTTAATCAGCTCTATTCTATATTATAGATGTTATAAAAGATTGGTATTTTTTATTTTTTACATAAAAATATTGTTCGTTAAGTAACAGTATGTTTAAAAGGTGTATAAAACACAAACCTAGTACTAAGTATTTAAATATATATGATTATAATATCACCATTTGACCTTCAAAACAATTCATCACTGCTTGTATTGGTTATATAGTAGTACATAAAAAAATGGCATTGGGTTTCGATCTAAAAATCATAGACCGTTAGGACTTTGAGTGGACCGAACTAACTAGGTACTTAAAATAAGTTCGGACTTGATCGGTACCAAAGGAAAATCTGATCTTAGTCATTCTTAGATAAAAATCCGAGCTATAACAGCATACGGAAAAAAAATGGTATGCATCCGTCTCATTTAAAATTCAGTCAATACCGACTCTATAGATCAAGAGTTGATGACGTCATATGTGTTTCAAATTATAAAAATGAAAATCCTAGACTGGTACAAGACCCAGGGATTAGTTTTTACTTTTCCTACGGTTTGAAACGTTTGATGTAAACAATGCTTCAGAAGCAATTAAAATCCATAAAATCTTGTTATGGCAAATAAAAATGTTTAATGAACGGATTTTATGACTTGTTGGATTGTAAGAATTATAATTATATTATCATGTTGAGTTATGACTAAGAAATGATGGTTTTTGATGTAAACAGCCTAAAATTATGATGAAACGATGTAAGTCAATGCAAGGTTAACATAAATATAAGGTTATACCACAGCGCTATTCCGACTGATGTTTAACTTCTACCACGCTTTTTAATATTAACGTCAAAGGGCGTCACTGTTACTAAGAGTAGCTATATATCGCCTTACTTGACTGTTACTGTTAGAGTTCGGTTATTATACACTCTGACGTCAAAATATATATGTATATATATATCAAATTGAAAATTCTGGCAAGCCCAATTACATGATGGGATAACCTTGTATTTCTATTAACCTTGGGAAACAGACAACGTCATCAGGACAAATTATTCTCTTTAACTCAATGTGCACCGGTTCGCGTCACGGTCGTGTATCGGTCGTTCCTAGATAAGGAAATATACTTTATGCATATGGACTTCAAAGAAGATTCATGGATCAGAAGGATTAACTATACTATTACAATGTTTACAGATGCTTAAACAATGCAACTCCGTCTGATCAATTAAAGGAACAATGACAAAATAAAGCAGAATCTAATAAAACAATGGAACACTCATTTTTTACAAATGAATTCAAGCCAAAAAAGGACTTTATCTGTGAGGGCTGAATCCAAAACTGATCTTAATTTTTCTCTCAGTCATCTAAATTTTGAAATATAACTGGGATTGTAGTAATTTGGGAATGTTTTCTTTCAGAGGCACTTTTTACCATAGGATATCCCAAAATTAAAAGTAGGATTATTACACCGTATGTAAAAGTCTTTTGTATGATTAAAAAAATGCTTTTATTTATTCTGTATCTTGCACTGAAATCGATATATTTCCATAAGTTTTATTTTCTCACTTTTAATTAGGGGATTCTTTTAAGGGTAAAAATGTCTACTAATGATAATAGTCCCCAGTTACAATAACTCCAAATATTTAAAAATTCCAATGACTGAGAGAAAACTGAAATAAATTTGTTAATTCGGGTCTCATAATTAAATTCGATTAATGTCTTCAATTAATTTGTACAAAATTCCCCCACCCCTAATTGATCTCCTGTGTAATTATAGACAATACAACTGTGTCACCTGTCAAAACGAACATGGTTTGTATTAATTAGTATCAGTTGTCCGTTAGGACAGCATATACACTGTATAAAACTGTACTACAGAACAATTTGCCCACCCAGGAAGGTTGGAAAAGTGTTAATATAAAGGTTTGCTGAAACTGTTTTGATTCGTAGCAAACTGAACTAATTTGGCTCTTAAAAGAAGTTCGGACTTGATCGGTCCCAAAGAAAAATACGATTTATATCGCTCAAACAAAAATCGGTCTAGATCAGTTTCATTTAAAATTACGCCCTGACCTATTCTATTAATTAATAGCTGATGACGTCATATGAGTTTCAAAATATTTCATAGCGACATACCATAACACTATATGAAATTAAATGTGTTTTATAAATCATCTTTGTTCAATACATATATTTGGAGTAGGGAAAAAATTGGTCAAATGATCGAGACCGTAAAAAGGGGTCAATTTACATTATTAAAGCATAGTTTGTCTGTATATTAATCTATATATATGAAAACAAGTAACTGATTGCACTAAATATAATGGTCTACGATGTATATCGTAAATATATTTTGCTCTAAGAAATGACAATGTAGTCGTATTAATGAACTATTGTAGGCTTGTGCATATAGCATCGAGCGTGTACGCAGAGTGCATTGTGTATCGTGCTCCCTGATGTATATATATTTTTGATATAATAAATAATAATATAGTCGTAATAATGAAATATTGCATGCACTTGCATGTATAGCAAGAGTAAGATGGTATATGAATCAATATTCATGTGTGAATATGTTAAAATTTGAATTAAACATAAACGCAGATATGTTAAAATAAAATTCATTTGTTGTTACTAGTGAACGCTCTAAAGACTAAAGTACTTCATCCCAACATCTTATTTTTTTCCTTTCAAACTCTTATTCTTTCATTCTAGAGGACAACACACGTCATATGAATTGATATGATACTTGTATAGTTACATGTGAGTGTGCTCATGAAAAAAAGTGAGTAAGGATCATGATTTTTTTATAGAGTTATCTTCTTGATAAATGAAGCAAAATTTGTCTTTTAACCGTCAACTAATTAGTCTGGCAATGCCGGGTACTACTGCAAGTACTTATATAATTAGACCACCAAAATTAGTCCGTGATTGAAAAAAGAGATAACTACGGTCTACGGTAGGAGATCATGGTATGGAAGGAAATATCGGTCCAAATCGGTCTATAATAAAAATCACTTAAACTCAAAAGTAGGAAAACAAATATGGAGCAACGCCCTCAGGGGAAATTATTCTTTTGAACTCAATGTGCTTATGTAGGAATCAAGATCGCCTCTAGAGAAGGAAATATACTTATGTACATAGATTCCAAGACCATTCCTAAGTCAGATGGAGTAATTATAAAAACATAATGGCTACAAAACTTAATTCTTGCATCTCTTTGTCGACCAATTGAAGGAATATTATGCAAAATTCGGTCTTGGACCGAGTCACAACACTAATAGACATATTATACTGTGGTTAATGTATATATACATTCTTAAATATTTAATTAAATTTAAATAGTCTGTTAGTTCAAATATTTTTTATAACTCATTCATCACATTATTTAATTTGAGAAAGAAAACAAAAAAAACCAGAAAACATAAACAAAAACTAGGCTAACTGTTGTTTAGTATATCAGTACTTTAGGGATACATTAAAATGGTACTATACTAAATATTTATCTAAGTTTTGAAAAAAAAAAAAAAAAGTTGGCCCTCAGATGACGTAATCGCCCCAAATTCCTAGGTCAAACATCCGAAATTATCAATATTAAAAAACAAATCCTTAGCCTTACGACATTCTTTCATCCACCAACGAATTTAAAGAGGGATTATGTAATTGCTTCCGTCTGTTTGTAAACAGGATCACGGAAAAAGTTACAAAGCATTCAATTTTGAGAATTGAAGATTATACAAAACGTTAAAAAAACTTGATTAGGGGGAGGTTGGTGCTCTACTGAGTGTATATTCTAGTTTACTTTTTTTCATTTCTCGGCCGGCAGTTAAAATTCTAACCTATAAAAAACTTTAAAAGCGGGATTTTTTCCCCAGCACTAACGAAGTTGAAGGGAGGTTATGTATCTTTATCTGTTAATAAGCAGGATTACGGAAAAAGTTGCAAAGCGATTTTGGTAAAATTTTATAGAAAGATTAAATATGTATGTAGTGAGGCAACATTAAATTTTGAGAAGTCAATGTTGTTCAAAATGTTATCCAGCATGACCGATCATAACTATGGAACAAATTGAGAGATATATAACTTAATTTGAATGTAGGCAGAGGTTGACGCTCTACAGTAGTTCCCATTATAGTTTTTTTCATTCTTGGCTGGCAGCTATAAGAATAAATTATTAAAAATACTGAAGTTGAAGCTTTTATACTTTGGGATTAAAGATAAAGTTACGGAGCTATATTGATCAAACTTGGGACAAAGACTGTAAATGAGGTGTAGTCAAACAATAAGATGACTTTGTATTCTTTGGAAAAAATATTTATTTATTCATTAATATTACTGCTGCCCCCTTCAGACGAATCCCCCTCAGATACAATTCACTTGTTGCAAAGCTTTTCCCAATCCTCGAAGAACTTCTCATAAGCACTTTATGGTATAGCCTTAATCTTTTCAGTTTTGGTAGCAAAAAGAGTCACATGCGACCAAATCCAGTAAATATGGTGGCTGAGCCATGATTGTGATGTTGTTTTTGGCCAAAAAATATATCAGAAGCAAAGGGGCATTATCGTGATGAAAAAACCATGAATTGTTTTCCACAGCTCTGAATGCCTTCTTTGTATTGTTTCTTGCAAGCGGTGCATAACATCAAAATAATATTCTTTATTGACCGTACGAACATATGGTAAGAATGCCTGATGGCTTATGCCACGGTAGTCGAAAAAAAACAACCAATTTGTGGCAAGTGTACTAAACAAAAAAATCGAGCAAACCAAAGGTACGTTTCCCGCAAAATTTGAAAAGTCACCTTACTTCTTGAACACACGTTGTATAGTAACTGTAAGAGGCCATTGAACTTTGAGAGCTCAAGATTAAAGGGGAAGGTCATACAAGCATTTAAACGCATAATTGAGCATTAATTTTGAGCAAATTGAGATCCATAAGTCAATTTAATTTGAGGCAGAGGTTTCTGTGCTACTGAGTGCCCTATTTAGTTCTACACCAAATAGCCCCCCCTCCTCTCTTCCCTGTTATCTTCTATAGGTAGAACTTTTGTAATTCACTGAAATCGGAGCTTTTTTGCTTTTACAAACAAAGTTGACTGTAGGTTATATTTTCACCTCAGTTTGTCTGTTTGTAAGTACTACGGATACTGTTACAAAGCAAATTTGGTAACGCTTTAAAGAAGGATGATATATGTTAAAAGTAAAAAGACAATTAATTTTGAGAGATAGAGGTGAAACAAAACAAAACAAAAAATGTATAATCGGCAATAAATGTAGAACAAATTAAAATAAACTCAGTTTGATTTTAGGTGCTCAGCCGAGTGCCTATTTTATTTGTTTATTGTAGTTAGTCGTTAAAGTATTAAATTACCGATATCAGTTTTAATACTGAAAACGTTACTAGAATTTTGATATTGAGACAACAATACCTGTGTTATATGTACAAGTACAAACCAAAGAAGTTTCCAAACATAATCATTAAATATTTATATTGGCTTAAATATCCATTTACCTACAACAACACAAAAAAAAGTAATTCAATGATAAATATGAGCTAGAGGTGGATCCGGTTAAAAAATATCATGCTTCGGGCTAAGTCAGGTTATTTTGGTCCGAGTTTCGGGCCAAAATATGATAACTTATACAATAAAGCTAATCTAATATATACTTATTAATGTGGTTACTGGTTAAAAAGTCTTTCAGCGTAGGTTGAGTCGATTTTTCCTTAGATCTCTCCAGTGCTTTAGTATGTCCTTTCTTGGCATGTCTCCATAGTGTGAGCGTATTTTCCTTTTTGATGTGATATTTATTGGAGCATATTTTATAATTCACTGATTCATTGATCTTGGCAGTTCCAACTTTCTCAAAAGATTTATATATAAATGAAAAGAGCCGTTTGGATGATTATGAGGGTTCGGACATATTTTAATCTCCAGCCATTTTAGTTGAATTTTACAATTTTTTTTATGTTAGATGAATTTACTTTAAAGCTTGTGTGTCGTCCAGGAGAGAATATGACTCATCAACAATTTTAGTTAAATTTATAAGTGAGAATACAGCTTTTCTGTTTTATACCTTCATACTTTTTCGTTATTTCTTCAGAACAGTTAGCATCACAGATGTTATCATTCCTATTCGGAATTCACAATCGCCTTACATCAAATCGATCATGTTATTGTTGGCTTATTTTTCATAAGGTGGCATATCAATGATGACGTTATCAATTAGCTGTAAAGGAATTATTTTATATTAGAAATAAATGTCGGGCTGGTAGAATATGACTTTTTGGGTTTGGCAAAATAAGATTCGGGCGACCGAATCTACCTCTAATATGAAGCGTTAATCTCTAAGTTACATATTTAGAAGTGTTGGGTTTCAGCGGGAAAGTTTTAGAATGGTCTGAAACACAATTAATTTTAGTGAACCGAACTAAATCTATCGTTTAAGGAAGTGATGTTTGGACCCCTCTCTTATAGAAAAATTATGTCTTACAAAAAAATCGGTTTTTTAAATTTGGTATTGACCGATTCTATAGATAAGTTGTTAGGGATGTCATATGTGTTTGAAAATTGTGAGCATCGGCAAAATAACGACCTTGTTTTTTTTTCTTAAATCATTGAAATATTTTGAACTAGAGTAAAAATTATTTAAGACTGCCCCCCCTCCCTCTTGACGCTTCTGAATGTATGCAAAAAAGTTGTTCATATTACATAGAGCGTTTGCGTGTGATTTCACCATTGTTGAAACCAGGGATAAAGAAATGGGGCAAAGAGTTATTTTGAAGGGGAGTTTGAATTTTGTGAGAGAGAAATCTTTTTCAATATTCAGCTCGGTTAGAAAAATTCATCTGCTACAAAAATAGACTAGGTATGGATATGTTTGGACTATTCAACGTTTAACCAACTCGTTTATTTTATTTTACATCAGCTAAGTTAATTGAATTGATTAAATGAATGACCGAAACAATATCCTAAAAAAAGAAAAAAACTCGTTAAAAAATTATCTTCCCTTTTCCAACTCCTCTCTTTCTCATTATATTACGTCACCTTTCCTCAAAAGAAAAACAGAAAAAAGGCCAGAAATCCTCTGTTTGTTAGCCAAGTAAGTCAATCATACCTGTATCTCTTATTTAGTCCTAGTCACCGTCATATTATTTCTCGCAATTTTTAAAATGAAATCATTTTGTAATATTAGAATCCTACATAATATTTTATTCGAAACTGTATAATAAGATTGGTTCGTAATATTTTATTTACTACGTATAATAACCAAAATTTCTTCATAGAAATAATAAAATGCTAATATACATATTATATAAACGACGAGAGATCAACAAGAAATTGTATTCCTGTTCTTTTGGAAACGGAGCATAACTATAGAATAACTTATTACTTTGTGTATTTATGAAAAAGAATAAAATTATCAAATACCCATACCGTATCAAGGGAGAAGGGGGAATCGGCAGCTGACAATAAAATACATTTGGTATTTTTATGTTAGGGTGGTAACACCGTTTTCTATGCATCTTTTTTACTACATTCATGTTTTTTAACAGCTGAAATTTAGATCAACATTTATAATTATTTTTCTATAGCCTAAACAACCAATTTTAAAAAGAATAAAACTTTTTTGTTTTTTCATTTATTTAAAGAAAAATAGTCAGCTACTATCCTGTGTTTGGAGGTCAAAACGGAAAAGACAAATATAGAAACTTAAACCTGACTGTCGTCTGTCAAATAATGTATCTTTAATGCCTAGTTTCATTAGATATGAGACCCTCATATTTGTTAAAAATATTTTATTTTATGAGAGGGTAAAATTTATTATAGCTTGTGTTGAATTTTTTTTATGACCTTTAAAAAGTATATATATATATTCACAACAGACGCTGTCTTTTCCACAAAATATTATATTTAAACATATTAAGTTTATCCCGTTTTTCGGGGCTGACATATGTGGCCCGTTAACTCAAAAACAAACTTGAATAATTTTTCTCATGAGAGTGGATTATCTTGTGGAAAAATGATCGTCAATTTCTATTAACAAATTATTAACCTTGGAGTGTTTTGCAAATTGTACTTAAAGTAGCCAAAATTGATTGTTATGAGGAAAGAAGGAGAAATTGATAGATTTGATTCTAAAAGGGCATTATCGGATCCAGTATAAGTATCATCAATCAAATAAAGGTTTTAAACTAGCTCAAATTCTTGACCATATCTTACCTCATCGCATAAATTTGAATAACAAGAATGTAATTAGTACTAATATGTTTATGACATATTTATGCTGTTTGTATATGTGAAGTCAAGTTACATCAATTAGGATTTTCTCCTTTTCTCGATTTTTGTTCCAGATTTTTTTTATTTGCATGACCACAAGTCTTATTTCCCACTCACGTGGCATCCACCCTCGAGTTGGCAACACAGCATCATTTGCTCTATTTTCATTTTGTGTTATTGTATGTTTGATTCTATAGAACACATTCTGTTGTCAAGGCTTAAATTGAGCATTTTAAAATACATTAGCTTTTGTACAGATCCTCAAGGGTATAAATATAATGTATATTGCTTAGTGTTAAGAATCTTCTGTTCGGTCTCAAGTTATTTTTTTCTAGCACAATTTGGACCGATTACTCGCTGCAATCTTAGAAAGTTAATTAAAATTTAATCTTTTTTAAAGCGGTAATCGACTTTTTTGGTCTCAATCTATGAACCAATTTTGACCCTGTCCATGGTGCACAACGCTGTCATGATGGCGTCTCGAAGGAAATCCAAATTTAGAAGATAATTGTGGCAGAAATTCATGTCTAAGACTCCCTAAAGTAAAAAAACCTGGGGAGGTACAAGTCAGGACTGTAGTTAGTGTCTAAATTTAGAAGTGAAGACCATGGCCCAGTTAAGGTCCTTAAAGAAGGTAAAATATTTGTGACGTCAATGAGGGTATTTTTCCTTCTTTAAAATAATTGGTTATATAATAGTATCAATTATATAACTCATCAAAAATATAATATGCTCCTATTATATTGTAGACTGAAGAAAAGAATAATATTTTTGCAAGATATGTGCAATAATCCTAATACATATTTCATATATCTCATTTGCCTTAATAAACCATCGATAATAAGCCCAATGGACCGAAGGTATAAAGGATCGGTCCCAATGATTGAAAGTTCTAAGGACCGATAAAACCCGGCCTAAGACTGGACCCTACCAAATAAATTTGGACCGAAACAGCACTGGCTGGAGGAGGTCCACGTGGAGACAAGCAAAATCTCCGCCATTTTGTTACTTACATAAATGTAAGATAATTAGATTCAGAATAAAAATTTTCAACACATTTCCAATCAGTAATGTACTGTTTGATGTTGTAAACAGTCCGGATGGAGATGTTAATGGTCTCTACAGTTTTCTCGGCATTGACACCGTAGTAAAGGAGATTGCACATACGATGCCTTTTTTCTCATTACTCCAACAACTTTAGGCTAAGAAACATGAAATATGATCAAAACTTGCTTATTTTTGCTCTCCTTTTGAAATATCCGAATTAAAAAAACGGGGATAAAATCGTAATTAAGTGCTACTACTTTGTGGCCTTCTCCGTATAAAATCCCTGTAAACCAAATTTTAAATATGACTGATTTTTTTTCTCGAATATAATAACAGACCGGTCTAGTATTTTCAGACCGAAATCCAACACTAATATTGATAAAGTAATAAACCCAATTTTTTATTAAAAATAAATAATTTTTAATAAACTTTATTGCTGTTTACATAATAATAATCATCAATATGTATTGATGAATTCCCTACATGAAGAAAAGATGCTTATATATACGCAGTAGGTCAAGGTTGAAGAAGTTTCATTATTATACTAAAGCATGACTTGTTTATTGTTCTCAACTTACTATAACTCTTTTTGTCCCCTTGAAATAAGTATCTTACTCAATTTAAAATATTATTCCTTCATAATTTAAACATAATAGACTTTTATTTATTTTTTAAGGAATAATGATACCCTCTAGCGTGTCTATAATAATGTTATATCTTTAATGATTAATTAATTCTCTCTTACTTTTCTATCATATCCTAATATAAATAGATTCTTGGGGGTTTTCAACTACCCCAACAAATATTTTCTGTATTAATATAACAAAGTTTGTACGGGCTTGACCGAAAGTTCACAGAAAACAACCACTTACCACAATATCTTTTAACTATTTCCTTTATTGTGGGAGTGGTTGAAAGATAAGAATTTGAGTTCCTTGTAGAAGTTGCAATTTATAAAAAAATAAGATGTTGGCTGTGATTAACAACGACTAAAAAATGTTGGTAAAGCGAAACGAGATCGATACTCTCATGCAATACGAGCTTACTCCGACAGAAATAATCGGAGAAACCGAGACCGCACGACACACAGTCTATCTTGTTAAAAGGGATATCAAGCGAAGGGAGGAATTGATCTACCAGCCTAGAAGTGGTCGACTCAAAAAATGTATTTGATTATTTTTTTGAGATGTTTTTTTTTTTAATGGTGCCTTAATTGGTTGGATGGAGTTGCACTGATTAAGTATAAGTCAATATTATAGTATTACATTTACTCCATCTAACTTAGGAATCTTTTGCTGAAATCCATGTACATTAAGTATATTTCTGTCTCTGGGAATCACCAAGCCACGAACCTACACACATTCAGTTCAAGAGAATAACTTTTTATGAGCGCATTGTCCATGAGCTACGGCGATATCATTTTTTTTTTGAGTAAATGGCTGTGGTTTTTTGAATTTTTTTTTGGGGAAAAATTAAACATTGAAATTTTTTTCAAAATATATATAATTTTTTGTGAATAGCTGTGGTCTTTTGAGTTATTTTTCGAAACAAATTTAATATTTGAAACTTTTTTTCAAAAAAAAGAAATTTCTATAAAAAGCTATGGATTTTAGAACTTTTTTTTCAAACAGTTTTATATTTGAAATTTGAATATATATATAATCCTGTGGACGCCCCTTATATACAGGGTGCACTTTTAATAGGGTATCCATAAAATTCGCCAGAGAAGAGTTTAATTTAAAAAGAAAAATCCGTGTCATTTTTACGTTGAGTGCTAAAGAGTTGATAAAAAAAAGTTCATATATCTTTACGCAAAGAAAAAGTACTCAAAGTAATATTTGAAAATAAGTATCTGTGTTTGCAATTTTGAATAGTTTTTTTTAGAATTGTATATTCATATTTTCTGTTTAAAAAAGCAGTGCATGATAAATAATAATTGCTAGAATATTCTAGAAGAAACTTGATATAAAAGGAGTGTTTTCACATTTCAAATAGCTTTAAGAATAAAAAAGACATAATACCTAGATTGATTACTACTTAATGCCAATGATAAAATATGATATTTGAATTAAATAAAAGTAATATGTACTAAAAGTCCACAAAGTTATTTAGGATTTGTTCAATCATTATTCTTTTTTTGATCGATTTGGGATGACAAAAAAGTAGGATAATTCCTTAAAGAAAAATTCATAGTAATAGTTCCTATTGATGTACAATATGGAAATATGATTATATAACATTGTAATAACATATTTGGGTCAAATAACATATATACTAAAACTAGGTAAAAGAGGGATATATTTTTGATAAAAATGAAGGTTTAAGTTCTGGCCGTCCGTCTAAAATGCAACACTTTTTTAAATGGGTATCTTGATGATACTTGTTATATTTCAATATTTAACCCTTATAACTTATTGTGAGCAATTGTCTAAAGAAATTTTTTAGAAAGTCAACTGAGAAATAAGATCTTCATAATAAAAAAAAATGTTGCTACACAGAGCTGCGATTTTGGAACTCTACGGCCGTGGAAAATCACCACCAGAGATCCAGAGCATTGCTAGGATGTAATCACTCTACTGGATACCGGTTGACCATGAGATGCACACCAAAATCTTCCACAAGGTCCAGATCAACAGTAAAATAATTGGTCAAGGCAGTAAAAGTCACCATTGAAGGCAGAGAATGCAAGGTGGCCGTTAATGGCCCTGCTCGTAAATTTAACATCACTCAGACCACCATGCACCACATGATGAAGCAACACGTAACCCTTTATGACTCGTCAGGTTTTGAAGCCTTTGGATTGAGTAAAGTTCAACAAGCACCGACTGTTTCCCCTCTAGCATTTGGTATTTTTTAGTTTATCTCAAGGGAAGTTTCAGAGTCTCATACACAACAAACGACAAACTGAAGGCTACCATCATCGCTGTTTGAGCCAAGCCAGGGCCAAACTCTATAAAGAACTGCTGTGCAAGGTTCTACATCTGGCTGGAACTGGTCATTAGGATAAAAGGTGGCTATATTGATTGGTAATTTCACTAAATTTTAATTGTCAAAAAGTTCAAAAGCATTTAGGACGGAGGAGTATTTTGAACTTCCATTTTCACACCTAATAGTACAATATATTATTTAATAATAATATAAAAAGGTCTTTATTGTTATTAAACTTGATTTTTAGGCCCACAAAATGAGCAACATCCACAAACACTCTTCATTATAGCTTATGTTGAAAAGGGAACAAAAAAGCGTTTAAAAAACATCAATGGATGGTTTGAATGACTCTACGAAAGTAAATTAAAGTTAACAGGCTCAGTGCATTGTTTTTTAAAGTTTAAGTGTGAAAAAAAAAAAAAAAAATGCTGTTAATATTTTTCATCATTCAGAAAGGACGGGGGGAAGAGCAAAGCCTCATAAATTATCAACACCTTTATATAAATATGTTAATCTATCTTTATATATAAACTAGGAGAGAGTGCCCGTGTTGCTGGATGAATAGAAACAAAGAATGAATGTAGAAGAAAAGAAACAGAGAGGGATGCAGAAGGATACATAAGACTGATCTGTTTTAGGATATAGGATTCTTTGTATGACATCACAAAAAACAGTCTTATAAATATAAATAAGGTTTAATCAAAAAATTTGGCCCTACAGAAACATTTCGAGAGGCTTGAGCCCCCACAAGAGGCTAGTAATGCCACACTGTTATATGATAATTGTAAACTCTCAAAGGGGAGTGAGGGGTATGGACCTGTGGACATTCCTTGTTTTGCAGCTTACTAGTACATCCTCTAAACTAGTGTTTTTTTCAACTTTATTCAATCAACGCACATTTCAAAAATAAATAAATATTGTTGTGAATATCATGCAAATGTTTAGTTTATTTAGACGGCAGTAATTCGATCCATGATCATCAGCCACTCTCAAAGAGGCCGTTACAACATGTGTGTTTCGGAAAAGTTTGGAGCACGGGAAGGTCATAAGTAAGAAATTTAAATAATGAAGATTTTGCCCCAGAAATAGCTCAAATTGACGATTTCAAACTCATGCATCAAATATAATACGTATTGCGTAAAAATTAAGACATTTATGACATAGAGTTAGCCCAGTATATACCATGAGATACACTTTGAAAAACTATATAAGAGTCTTGTCATTTTGGGGAAAAAAATGGAATTATTTTTCCCAAAATTACGTTCTTAATCGAATTATCGTCAATATCTACCTACAAACTAGTTAAAATAACCCTTTGGGTGTTTTGCAAATTGTTCTTGAAGTAGAAAAAATTGATTGTCCCATTCAAAATGAGAAATTGGAAGATTTTATTTGAAAGGGGCCCATTTTTAGTCTTCTCAAAGAAAAAAAGTTATTCTTTTTGTTTACGCTATATTGAAAAAAAAGAAGATTTAATTATCATCCCACTTGAACAACAATGGCGATAGATTGCATTCTTTTTCCCTACTGTAATCTCCATAAAATATGGATCAAAGGCAACCGTCTACTATGTTAAGGAGCGCCTTATTTTACCTCTGATATCAGAGAATCCCCCAGGAGTGATTGTTCATAAAAAATTGACTACTGACGCTCAATTGAATGCCTTTATGGAGTAACTGGATCTATCAAGATGGTGACAAGCGTCAATGTTTCCATTAAGACACATCACATAAAATGTACTTATGTCCTTAATTTTATTAATGATCCTCAGTTATTATATTGTACTATTTCTTCAAAAGAGTATGACTGATTTTTATAAAGGCGTATCTAGGAATTCTTCCTTTTAGGCATAATTAAGCTGTAATCGTCATTCCTAATACTTAATAAAATTGGAGTTAACGGCGTATACATAAATATACTCGTAGTAAACTATATATTATTAAGATATGGAGAAGTTTGTTAATGTACAGAGTGCGACAGGGAAATTTTTCGGATCATTTTTTGTTTTTTTTGCGCAAATTAAGGTTTTAGTTGACATCTCAAGCAATGTTCCGATATATGTCTAGTTGTTCTTGCGGATTGTTTTAATTTGATTAAAATTGGACGAAAAATCATCGAACAATACTCAAAAAGGCAAAGGGTTTTGGATCGTTTCGACGTGGATGTTGATACGAAAAGAATTTAAGACATTGTCGGAGTGACCGTGAGGACAGTCTGGAAGCACAAGGTGGCCAAGGATAGTGGGAAAGGAGTCAAAGGGAAGGCCAGAAGTGGAGACAATGGTTTTAAGTGAGATTAAACATTTCTTGTCTCGAGTCCCTGGAGGCCAAGATCAAGAAAGAACCAACTGCATCAATGTGGACGAGATCACCATCAGAAGGGCAGTTCACGATGACCTTGGCATTAAAAGCTTTGCCAGGACTCCAAGAAATCTCCTCACCGATACATGACTGTGATATGCAAAAAAAATACGTAATTACTTAAAGAGTCATCTGTCGACTGTGAAGATCTTCTCGGATAAGATTATGTTCACAGTCGACCAGGTTTTCAACCAAAGAAACGACAGATTTATAGCAGCATCACCTGAGGAAGTCCAGGTCACATTCACGACAAAACATCCGGCCCAGACAAGGTGTTTTGGAGCTGTGGCCTCGGATGGAAATAGAATGAATCCTTTCTTCTTCAAACCCAATGATAATATCGGGACTGAGTCCCACTATAAGGTCCTGAGGTGAAAAATATTACCATGGCTGAAGGCTAACTATCTTGAGAACAACTCTGTGTGTACCCAAAACGGTGCCTCTAACCATACGTCCTTGAAGACAAATAGTTCTGCAAGGAGCATATTGCTGACTTCTAGGACAAGCCCTTATTGCCCTCTTCCTCCTGATCTCAATCCCCTCTACCTCAGTGTGTGTAGTGTCTTAGGATGACATCACGCAGAAATGTGCAGGAGCTGAAGGCCATTATCTAGAAGCAATAGGCCTAACATGTCCGCCGATCAAAGTGTGTCAACCTGCGCCAAATTCCGACCTCGTGTGGAGGCTCTGATAGAGTTTGGAGGGGCTATATTAATAGTTTTTGCCAAGATTGATTGTTAAAAGTTCTTTCAATAACATTTTTCATCATATTTTTTAATAAAAGGTTATCAAGGGTTCGGTTTTTTTTAACGTGCCTAAAATAGAGACGATTTTCATCTCTACATATAAGTATTGTTGTATTAAGTAGTTACGTGTGACGGTGCTCATAAAAAATGGAGAGTAAATCTAAGGGCTTGGGGTGTTATCTTCATTATATTAAATAGTCCATATGATTCAAATCAGGGAACTGGGTAGGATAAAAATCTTTAGGTCAGAAATTCCTGTTTGCTCTCAACCAGGCTTGAATCAGGTTTGTTCTATGCCCTGGAGCACCATCTTGTTTTTGTAATCTCCACAAGATTTCTGACCTATTACACTGTATGACAGTTAATCTACGGACTCTTAACATATAAGAGTTGCTATGACAACCTTTAATCTTTTTTTTAAAAACTTTTATGTAGACAGTAAATAATTTATAAAAATTAGAATTATCTACAGTTTTCTGATGAAGATTAAATTACAAAAATATAATTAAACATTATAGTTTAAAATTTCTTTACTAGCTCATGATTTACAAATTTAAAATATTCATACATCTAATATAATAATATTAGCATCTAAAATTAATAAAATACAAACATGTAACATTAAGAGCAAATTAACTTTTAAATGAAAAAATAGCTCAGTTTTTTTATGGTCTTTATAAAAAAATGTTATTGTCCTCAAGACCCCTCAGGTTAAAACTAATAAATGATCTAAGAATATGTAAGTGTAGACATTCGAAAAAGGGTGTTTAGTAGTTTTGAACAATTTACCACAGTCTTTCCTTGGAGTGCTGAAAAACCCAAATTCCTGTGGCTTTTTGAAAAAGCTGTGAATCAGTTATTCGGGAAGTCGAAGACATAATCCCATGCACCCAATTAATAGATATATTTAAATCCCTAATCCATCCACCAAACCTTGAGAACGCAGGTTCCTCTTCTGAATTAGAAAAAATCATTTTCATACGCCAAGGAATTCGTTTTTTTAGGCACATTTTCTTCGCTTGTTTTTGTCGACAAAAATTCCATATTATCATCAACAATGTCAGTTTCTCGAGTCCCATTATCACCTAACTGTAACATACTTTGTTTTTCCTTGCAAGCAGACCTATAATGTCGAAACATAAAACAATTTCCACATTACCGCATCTGTCCGAGGAATTCTAATGATTCAAAACCGCCCCTAAAAGAATCAAAGAAGGGACGTTCCATGAATTTAGCTTTACATGGACTATATTAAATCCGAACTTTTGGAATTCCAATGCTGATATCTTGAATAGTTAAAAATTCAGAATTTTTTCAAATATGGCTTTTCAGTAGTGGATGAATTTTCAATATGAAAAGAGCTGACCTGACAATAAGGTTCAACATAGATTGCAATGCCTTCTCACACACTTTTCCATAGCCGTACTTGAGTTTTATATCAAAGGTTTGGCCTCTATCTCTACCAAGGATGAGTTTGCAACAATACGACACAACTTTGAACGAATTGTCATTTTCGTCTTTAAGATCAAAAGCTTTTCTTTAGTTATAATGAGTCCAGAACAATTGACCTTATATGATTGTCTCATTAATTTGCCTTCGAACGATTAGGAAAATTTATTGTTGGGCTGTTAGAAATAAATCCACACCAGAGAAGTTTGATAATGAAGTAATGGACATGAATAAAGAACATGCTCGAAATGTAGATCGTCAAGAAAGACTGTCCTGACATGATCTTCAATAAACTTTAAACATCAATTTGAAAATTATTACCCAGAATTTTCTAGCAGAAATTTGTGAATTTTTTTAGAATTGTACCCTTATTAATTGGGACGTATTTGATCTTTGGATCGATGGACTAAATGTTTCTGAATGTGTCTCTCATCTTCGGGAAAAAGGGTTTTTCTCTGACTTTCCAAACAGTTGACTTCTCAATTAGATTCTAAACTCAAAGAAGAGATGGGTGGAAAAATATAATTCTCTGGATTCAACTCTTGCAAGAGAGCTTTTGAGTAAGAAATTATCTTCAAGATTCAAAAAAGATATTGATGAGATATCTGATAAGACTCTGATTCATCTCAAGTTCTGTCGAAGGCAATTTGACAATACCGAAAAAATATTCAAGACTGTAGAAGAGATGTCGGGCTGCTATGCACAAAATATTGTACTTCAATTCAACTTATCATGTAGTTTAGCTGAAAAGTATGCTACATTGGTATTTAAAGTAGTTTTAAATCTGAAATGAACAGAAACAGACTTAATTATTTATCGTTCAAAGCTATTTCCGTATCATCACTTGCTCTCATTGATGGGGATGATGCAAATTATCAATGTCTAGACAGGGATTTTGTATCAAATTTTAGAGAACTAAGACCCTTCCCATTTTAGATAGAAATAAGGAGAATCGAAACTATCTTGGCCAGGGACTCTCTTCGCACTCCCCAGAAGCATATAGCCTGGATGCATTTGGTTTTTACTTAGCAGGCATCTTTTATTATTTCTCTGAGCAAATAGACATCAGTTTTTCCATCCTTTAGAGTCATTAACTGTACCATCTGATATATATTCAAAAGATGATTGTAAGTCCTTTTTTAAACTTGAGTTGACAGCTCCAATGTATGACATTAAATGTTGATCATTTTCATTATTTCAATTAGCTTTCTTTATGTTTATGTTTACAGCACTACTATCAGACATTGTTTTCAATCTATTTGGCGTTACCTTATTGGCAAGAGGGATTCTAACTGAGGAATTAAGGAAAACCTCGTCCTTGTCTTTATCCTCACGAAGGGTGTTTTTTGCTCCAAGAAGAAACACGTTCTTGGGAGCAACTGAGACAATGTTTTCATACATAACAGATGACAAGGTGACTATGGAACCACTTAATATCACTAACATATAAATATAGTATCAACAACAAGAACAAGAGAGGTAAAAAGAAAAGGTGACCATATATAACTATTATCTATTCACCTATAAAGAGAAGCAACGCAGAGGATTAACGCTCGAGGTGATAAACTGGAATTAAATAGAATAGGAAGATTGAAGGAAAGAAAATCCCTTAACATGATCCTTAATGATTCCAAAACGGATTTTCGAAGCGAAAGACGATGATTTATGCCAATACTGTAGGCTTAGATAATTTGGATGGGTCTTCAGCAGACTCAAATATATTGTTACAGAAGAAATCCGTCTTACTTCTACTTTAACGTAAGATTTACGAAGGAGCAGCAAAAAACACGTCTGAATTTGTCTTATAAAGGGGTTTTACAGTAGGGACGTTTACATTTTACGTTTTAATAGGTTTCGAAAACGACGTCATATTTGCTATTGTTTCTTTGACAGCTGTGCTCAAAAATAATTGTAGTTTTATCATGGAGCAGCACACACTTGACCAACGCTTGTAAATCATTAAAATTTATTACATAAGTGGTGAGTCTTTGATCCCAACTTTCAGAGCGTTAACGCCAATTTATAGTCAACGTAATCGACCTGTAAAATCAACAATTCAACGTTTGGTGAAAAAATTTGAGTACACATACACGCTACATAATGTTTCTGTGCCAGTGAGACAAAGAAATGCACGAAGTGTAAGAAATATTGCTGCGGCAAGCGCATCAATTCAAGATGACCCAAATTTGTGTCTTACGCGCCGTTCTCAATTATTGGGCATCTCTGTGCCATCGTTGTGGCGAATTTTGCGAAAGATCTTGGCCTACACCCGTATAAGATCAAGTTGACAAAAGAACTGAAGCCGCTTGACCACTTCCAACGTTGGGAATTCGTAAAATGGGCTGAAAGAAAATTCGAAAATGATCCTGATTTTCAACGTAAAATCATTTTCAGCGATGAGGCACATTTTTGGCTCAATGGCTTTGATAACAAACAAAATATGCGCTATTGGGCCAGAAAACTCCCAAACGTGATTCCTGAGGCGCCATTACATCCCCATAAAATTACTGTTTGGTGTGGATTGTATGCTGGCGGTGTCATTGGGCCGTACTTTTTCGTCGACGATGACAATCGCCACGTTACTGTGAATGGAAATCGTTACGGCGCCATGATAACCAATTTTTTTGGCCTGAATTGGAAGATATGGACTTGGACGATTTGTGGTTTCAACAAGACGGTACCACTTCACACACAGCAAATGTTACAATCGATTTATTGAAGTGTAAGTTTGGTGAGCGTCTGATCTCCAGAAATGGACCAGTCAATTGGCCGCTTCGCTTGTGCGATTTAACGCCTCTAGATGGTTTTCTTTGGGGTCACGTGAAAGCCCTAGTCTACACCAATAATCTGTCGACGTTAGAAGAGCTCAGAACAAATAGTATTCAACGCGAAATTGCTGCAGTTTCAGCCAATTTAGGCGGAAAAGTAGTCGAAAATTGAGTTGAACGATTGGACTTCGTAAAACGTGCACGTGGTTGTCATTCAAACGACATCGAATTTTGTTCATAAATTAACTTGAATGTATTTTAACGGCAAATAAAGAAATTGTCGATATCTCAAACCGTTTTCGTTTTATTTAAAAAAAAAAAAAATTTGTTATTGAAAAACCCTTTATATACAAAAATAAACTTTGTATATTCCTCCTCCTCCGTTTTTTTCTGTCTAGCAGCAGTTTTGATCTTCGATCTACTATTAAAAATTAGAAGGGAAGGGGAAATTGCACTAGCCAGTTAAATTGTCTTGAATAAACACTTATAAAAAATCAATCTGCCCAATAATTTTTCAGGTAGTAACATGACTGGGGAAATTGTATTAGCCAGTTAATTCGTCCTGGATTACTGCAATTCAAATAAACCTTGTTACTGCAATTCAAATGAACACTTATAAGAATTTAATCTGTTCAATCAGGCTATATCGTGACATTGTATAACTAATTTGACATATTACTTTCGTAATATTTTGAAGTACCTATGGCCCATAAGCATTCTATTGAAGCATGGGATATTACGCAGGAAACATATTTATTTGGTATAGATTAATTTTAAAGTTGTTTTGTAGTTGGTGCATGTATTAAAAGAGCTTTGTTTTATGCAATTGAGGAGTTTATTGACATCACATCACAATTTCATTATCCTACTCCATGTGTCCGTGGAACGGGCAGGCTCATTCTAGTGAAATACATAAACAGTTTTCTTTCTTCTTCCACTTTTATTAATTACTAACATAAATATAACAATGTTACATCACTTTGTCGTTGGCTAAGAAATCCACCTTCATCTGATATAATTAATAAAATGATTGGAACTTTACAAAACCTCATAAATTGTCGTCACATAGGTGGTCAACGCCAAGTATTTGTGTATATTTGACGTACCAAAAGCATTTAAAAACAACCAACAGTTTTTTAAAAGGGTCAAAGTATGTTTTAAGTTCCTTTCAAAAGAGGGTAACGGTGACTCATGAGATCTAACCCCCTTTTTTTTTTAATTTTAAATAAATGGGTGGAGAAATGAAGTACTATACAAATACATATATTTGAATGCGTGGGGAAGGGCTTTTAAGGTAAATACATAAATTAAGAACCAGTAAATGAGAGGGTTGTTTTTCTTATTAAGGACTCAGTATGTTACTTTCATATGGGAGAAAATAAATCCATTAAAATTAGAAACGTCCTTAACAGCACCTTTAAAGATTTGACAATTGCTACACATTTTTAAGAATATATGTATTAGTGTTTAGACTTTGTGCAAACCGGGTTTTTTTACAGTTCGGCTTGAAGTAACTTTTTATTGACCAATTTGGCTTGGTTATTATAAAAGTTATAACTTGTAAATATATCACAGCATGCGAGTATATAGAATCTATGGGCTTAAAAGTCCCGAGCTTAACAAGGAAAACAAACTTTTTTCGTTCAAAATTGGGTTTTTAAAAATTATGGTTATCATTTTCTTATACTTTCTTTATTGAGCGAAGTCTCCATAACGCTTTTCAAGTCTTGCTTTGGTTGAATTGTATTTTTTCCTATCAAGAAGCACGGTAAAATTTAAACAAGAAATTGCTTTTGATCCATGGTTTTGTAAATAAAAAAATTAGTGTCACCCCTAGCAAAATAAGCCGAAAAACAGACTGTCATGAAATTTTGAAAGCTGTTTTTTGAAGCTTGATACTAACTGAAAATGAGGTGAATTAAAAAAACATGCCATCTATTTGTGAAACCATGGACTTTTAAGCCCATGAGTTTTGAATGATGATATTGTTTTTGTTTAGCAACAAGGATCAAGGCTTTCTAAGAGATATTTCATATTTTATCAAAGAAATAAAATGTATAACTAAAAATATGAGATAAATCTACAAATTTATTTTAGAAGCAATTTGCGAGTCTTGTTGTACGATTATCTTTTTAAGATCAAAAGGACATACATTAATAATTAACCTCCTGCAGAGTAACCTGACTTTCAGAAGAAGAAAAAAAATAACAATTTTTTTTCTTTACATTAAATGTAATCAAAGGATCACTTACCCATAAACTGCATTCTTTTTGAATAAGGATTTCAATAGGTTATTTTGAAAGAGAAAAAAGCAATCAGGAAACGTATTGTCCTCTTACTTATTCCTTTATTTGATAGAAGTATTTGAAATATGTACGTATAACGTTTATTAATAACACGTAGCAGTACGAGGTAGAGATAGGATGGGTCTTGGAGTCGGATCCGAAGTACACGGGTACATTGCCCTCGAAAAAATCACAACCCTCTACTAAAGATAGGATGGATCCACATTTTGTAGGATCTGGGTCGGTTTGGATCTTTAAACGTAAAATTTGATCTAAAATTTCAGATCCAGATACGCAACCAAATTAGGGAATACTTGTCTCGAATACTATGAGCATTTTTCACCTAAAGTTTGGACCTTCATAAAATACGATCCGGATTAAGGTTGTATTTTAAACTGATGACTGATGCGGAAACAATGAAATACCCAATTTTATATTAAAACATAATTCGTAGAGTTATTGATATAATAATATTGCACACGTTGTTATTTTATTTTATCTCCCAACCTATCTTCCTAAAATAAACACGAAAAATGCCCAAAATCAGTTATAACTATAACTTATAACTAACAATTTTTCACAGCTTAATAAGAACAAATTTGTTTCCAACACATCAATCTTAAAAACACACTCATTAAAGGAAAAGAAGATAAAAAATCAAAAGCTATCAACCAATTAATCAAAGTAAAAGAATAAATAGCAAGAAAGCTTTAAAAAAACATAAATAAAAAAGATGAAACATTATCTTATTTTATAATATAAATTGATTATGATTAGATTCATTTTGTATTCAAATAAATTTAATGCATCTGCAAAATGCAGCAGATGAGTCAAAAGTAGCTTGTAAAATCCTAAATTTGTAATTTGTACCATAATATTAAGGTAAAAATTGCTTATATTTAAAAAAATCATGGTTTTTAAACTATTTTATAGAAGGATGGGATAATTAAAGATAGTACGAATTTACATTTACTCGGATTCGGCTAAGTTTATATCTTTATTCAAAAATATTGGAGCAATTTTGGAGTACCTGTACTTTCGAATCCAGATCCGAAACCAATAAACATATACCTGTCTCGAATTTTATGAACATTTTGCCTAATGTTACTGGACATTCCTTACATGTTTACAGATGATCAAACAACGGAGAGCACAATAATATTACTATTGTAATTATTTTTATGATAAAATTGGACACCACTTTATATGTATGGTATATCACAACCTATCTTCTTGTAATCAGTTGGTAGTTAGCAAATTTTTCCTACAATGTAATTATTAATCATTCAACAATAGTTCATAATTCTTCATAGCTTAATAAGAACTAATTTGTATCTAATCAACCAATTTTAATACCACAGAATAGAGAAACAGAAGAAAAAACATCTACAACTGACATCATAATACAGTGTACATTTTTAAATTAATTAGCTAGGTAACGTCCTTTGGAACAACCACACAATACAACTGTTGGCTCTAAGCACTAATCAAAATAAATAGAGATACTAAGTTCCATATAAATAATATCTTTTTTCCAATAACTAGTTTTAAGTATTAAGCAATACTATAAGCATTTCAAGATCTGGATAATTATTCGGATCTTTTTTTTAATGTTCCTCTAATTGGTTTAAAGGAGTTGTTGCACTCATTATGTATAGGCAAACATTATAGTATTAGATTTACTCCATCTAACATAGGAATCTTCTTTGAAGTCCATATACATAAACAAAGAAGACAATTCATTGTAGAATGGACATGTTAAATAAAAAAAAGAAACCAAAAATCATCATGGTAACCCTAACAATTTAATAGATGTTTTTGAGGAGAGAACCAATAGTGTTCATGATGTTTCATTAGATCAGCTACAATTAGCTGTGACAAGAGAAAAAAGGATATGAAGAAAAAAATTGCTTGAATTACTCCAATGTCGATCCCCAATTCTACTCTGAGTCCAACAAGAACTTACAAATACAACAAATCCTCAGGGTTACGCTCCGTCTCTAATTACACACACGAACATTCAAACGTGTTCTGAATCTAATTAAATCTATTTATGAAAGGATGTTCACTTCTCAGAAATTAAATACTAATAACAACTTCTAAGGAATAGAAAACTCCTTCTTTATACTATCAATTACAAATTAACGGGCCACCTAAAAAAACCCACCAAATTTACATAATTGTTCATAAAATATATTTATTACTCTAGGAATGACTGGATGCGATCCTATACACCTTGAGTTTAAGAGAATATTTTCTCCCGAGCGTGTTGTCCATAAGATACGTCGATTCTACTCTTTTTTATGTTCTGTGAAAGTTTGAGTACGCGAACAAGGATACATGTAAACCTTGATTAGTTACACTAGATAAATAAAGAATGCTTAACAAATTTTCCAGATAATTTATTATTTTGGTTACCACTTATGCATGAAATTAAGGGGAAGTTTTGGAGTACCCACTCTGAATATAGATAAATATTGGGTTTCGTTTTTTTTTATAATAATGTACCGTTAATAGGCCAGATGGAGTTGAAATGATTAAATATAACTAAAAATTATATATATAGTATTAAATTTGGTCCATCTAAACTAAGAATCTTCTTAGAAGTCTATATATATAGTGATGTAAATCGTGTCAATTTTTTAGCTGAATCAGTTTTTTTTTCTTCTGGAATTGGTTATCTGAAGAATTATTTGTCTTTTCTTTAGCCCTTGTCATTATATTTTATTCCTGAGTATTGCACTGCCATGCATAAATAGATTTAATTCTATTCAAAACATGATTGGACATCTGTGAGTACTTTTAAAAGAAGGAAAGTTACCTGGATTATTTGTTGTCAATTGTCAGGGTTACCATATTGATTTTCGGTTCCTTTTTTGTAACACGCCTAATATACAAATAATTTTTATCACTATCCATATACATTAAGTATATTTCCTTCTCTAGGAATGACTGGGAACGAACCTTTGCACATTGAGTTCAAAAAAACTAATATCTCCCAAGCGCCTTGCTAAGTCGTTCCATTTCGTTTTGGAAACTTTAGAGGGGCTTGAAGCCGTTATAATTTATGATGGATCAAATTAGTTTGATCCATGTTTGGTCTCGACTGTTTTGGCTGTCTGATCGATGGCATAAAATAAAATATTTTTTTTTAATAGACAATAAATTTGATAGGAAACAAAAATAATGTTACGTTAATACAGAAATTTCATATTTTATCATAGTTGTATTTACAAGGATTTTCCCAAAATAATGACTAACGAATTATTGGAAAATTAAAATAGAATGAGACATAACATTATTTAGAATGTCATCTGACACCTATTTCATATTCAATATGAAATAAGAGCAAAATGTGACTGTATCTTTTCAGTGGGGCTTGTAACATAGGAGCCAAGGAGATATTGCCCCTCCCCATTTTTGTGAATGATATTTTTATCGTGATCGTCAAATAAAATTATCATCTTTCTAAAAAAAACTAAAAGTCAACATTTTCAAACAATTTTTTTTCTATAAAAAAAAGAGGTTTTTCAAATTTAGTATATTGCTAATAATTTAAACTCTTTGAAATTTTTTTATTCATTTTTCCGTTGGGGCAGAACTGTAGTAGCCATTTAAATACATCAAACTCAACTATAACAGGGACTTGCTCAGGGGGTGGTCCGGAAGGGGATGTATTCCCCTCCAAATTAAGGAATGTTTTCAAGATGTTTCAAATTAAGTATATTCGCTAATAATTTAAACTCTTTGAAATTTAGTATATTCCTAATAATTTAAACTCTTTGAAATTTAGTATATTCCTAATAATTTAAACTCTTTGAAATTTAGTATATTCCTAATAATTTAAACTCTTTGAAATTTAGTATATTCCTAATAATTTAAACTCTTTGAAATTTTCCAAATTAAGGAATTTTTGCTTATTAGTTGAAATTTTCTTTGATCAGAATGAAAAAAAAAAAATATGCAAAAACAGAAATAATTTTTTTTAAAAACGGATAATTTTGCAACAAAAAATTTAATATTTTTTTTTTTTTTTTCAAAAAATTCAATTTGGTCCAAATTTATTCCAAAACTTTAATTTTTTAAAGTTTTTTTCCGAAAATATAATTTTCTGTTAATAAATATTGATTTTTGAATTTTTTTTTTGAAATTTAATTTTCTAATAATTTTCCAAGAACTTAATTATTTGTAAACAGCAGTGGATTTTAAAATTTTTTTTCGAATAATTTTCATCTTTGAAATTTTAATTTTTCTATTGTTTTTCCAAAGAATTTAACTAGCTGAGATCAACTATGTATTTTTGAATTTTTTTCCAAAAAATTTAATTCCAAAAAACAAGCCCCCTCCCTCCCCAAAAATATAATTCTGTGGACGCCCCATTAGAAGCCTCCTCAAAATCCCTGAAATAATAAACATTCTTTACAACGCTATGATTATTATATATTCATTATTTATTTTATTTTACCTCAATACGCAATGCGCGTATCAAAAAATGCAGTCGTAGCGTATGTAGGTGACCCTCTTAAACCCTACAAACCCACATTATACTCCACTCTTACTCCAAGCACTTGTTTCAAGCCTACAGAGGGCTTATTGCGTGAAGGAATTGCTGTTAAAAACAGAGCGCTACGATGTCTACATGTATGCTTTTCCCCCCTTTTCTCAAACAGCATCTACACATAGTCAGTCGTCAGAGTATCTGTCACAATTGTTACTTTAGTTTTCAATAGAAAGAGCATCGTACCTGAGGGTCCTCTCTCTCACATAATTAATCGTTATTATATTATCATATTAATACATATATTTGATAAAATATAATTGTAATAGCGATTAAAGAGTGGTTATCAAACTACGCTTCAGTTGCATGCTCCTTTGTTCTGTGTTGCCTGTGAGAGTTAACGGTTTAGCATGGTTATTATTATTGATCATTAACCATATGATTATACTCTACGAACTTTAAGTGATCATTTCTGTTGAAGATACACATATACACACGAAAAATGGAATGTAGTTTTGAGTAGAATGTCCTTGTGTGACTGACTTACAATGTTATTTAAGCTAGCAGGTAATTTTAGATTTCATTTTTAGTTATAATGTTCTAGGGGTGTCCGCAGGACTATATTTTTGGGACTTGGTTTTGAATTTTTTTTTTTTTAAATAAAAAAATTAAAATGTTTTGGAAAAAAAATTTAAAGTTAAAATTTTTTGGATAAAAATTTCCAAAATTAAATTTCAGAGATGAAATTTTTTGTTAAAAAATTTGAGAAATCTATAGTTATGCTCAAAAAATGAAATTTTTAGTAATAAAACTTTCTAGTAAAAACAAAAATTCCTTGATTTGGGAGGCTACACCACCTTTCTCCCCCCAGTGGAGGCCCTTGTGTTACTAATAGGGGTGGGACGATTAATAGGAATCTGGTTTGGTATGTTTAATGTACAATTCCGGTTGCTTATGAATTCTTATTTGTTACTATTATTATTTAGAGCTATCAAACTATTTATTAGTTTTCTAAGTTATCAAGAAAAAAGTATTAAATATATTCGTCAAAATATAAAGAACTAACATTTGAATATTTTACTTGAGTCATCTATTTTTATAAATATTGTAATTAAATAATTTCTTATAAAAATGCTAGAAAACAAGGAAGAACCAAATTGAAATCAAAGTAAACGAAAACAAATGTGTTCTAAGCACATGCACGGTGCAAATATTGTTATTTTAGTGAAGTAGGATTTGTAAAGGGATCTAGGAAAGCTCACTTTGCAAAGTTTGCCTGAGGAAAGTTTGCCGTGGGATTACTCACCCTGGAAAAATTCGCCATTGTGATTTATAGAAATTTCTAGAAAAATATATTTTTTAACTATTATTTAAAATATTTAAGAATCGGAATCAGGATTTTTTTTTTTGCCTATGATTCCATGAAAGTGGTATTCAATATTATTGGTTATTATAAACGGCTTAAAGTCAATGTTTGGGATCTTTGAAAAACTTTTACTACAAGGTATCATTTTAACTAATATGGCTTATAACTAGTGTTGTGTGGGCCCTTATTTATTCAGTCCTGTCCAGTTATAGAATTGGTCATGAGAATTTTTCCTATGGCTTATTAAGCTAATTAAGATATATGAGCTTTGAATTAAGACCATTGCCAGTTAGAACTGTTTGATTTTCTACTTTTTTCGAATTTCGATTACGGTTAGTACGGAAGAGTTGTCATATAGTATAAAAATCACCTATACAAAACGGTATTCTCTTTCGTGATCATCTTTAGGGCACACATTTCGATCAAATTATTAAATAAGACAAAAACTCTTTACTTACTCGATATAGGTACAAAAAGGATTTTATTTATTTATTTTGCATTAAAAAATTTTGATAGACATTTTGTAACCTATAAAAAGTGTTTAAAAAGGTTTTTTTGTTAAATTATCCTACGGCGACAAAAAAAAAAGAGTAAAAAGTTTGGAAGATTTGACGATTCATGGATAGAGTGCATCCGTTTTATTACATTTTCAGAAAGAAGAGATCAAAAATTTTCATAATTAATTTTCTCTTTTTGCTCGATAGAGTTCTGTAGAAAAAAACTTTACAAATGTTTTTGATAGGCAAGAATAATGTTATCATAATTATCAAGAGCAAAATAATAGTTGATAATGTATTTTAATCCTTCTTGGCGAAATAAAAACCTTTAGTCCTCTGCAAACTTTAGAGAAGATGACATCGTACAAAAATGAAATTTTTGTAATTTTCATACCATATGACAACTTTTCTGTAATTGAAATTTTTTAAAAACCCGTTGATAATCAAACTGGTACATTGCACATATCTTGCAAAAAAATATTCATGTTTTTATTTTAATGCAATATAAAGCGAACATATTATATTGCTACTTGGTTATAAAATTTATTTTATTAAATAACGGAATAATTCAAAAAAGGAAAAGAAAAAACCCCTCAACGACGTCACAAGGGATAGATTTTACCTTCTGCAAAGACAAACAAGTAGGACTGGAATGGATTGCGGTCCTCATTCCTAAATAAAGACCGAAACAGTATTACTTAAAGCTAATAGAGGACCTCAATGGACTAATTTAATTATATAAGTATCATATGTTAACGAAAATAACAACAACTTATTTGAAACCATATGAGCCATTCACCCCCCACTTTTGCAAAATTTGTATCGGTATTGTTATAAAAAAAATAATCGTCTAGTTTAAAAAAAATTAAATGTCTAATTTTTTTTTCAATTTGTGTTTTATTAAATCTAATATATGTGTAATTTACTAAAATTTTATAGTATGTTTTACTTATTACATACATATTAGAAGTTGTACCTAGCATTGCCTGGAGTTTTTAGATGTCGACGAACAGACAAACACTGTTTTAATAGTATAAGTGATAACGCCCCAAGAAATCATCAAATTTACTCTCCTTATTTTATGAACCCATTTACAAGTGGTAACACTCTCAATACTTTGACATTCTCTCCGCAGGAGCAATAGAATCATAATAACAGCTTGATCATTTGTAATATGTGCCAAGGAGTACATTAGTTTGTTGTCCAGGTCATTAACTTAAAGGCATCACGTAACCTTTCATCCAAAAAGAAAGAGAAAAAAGGCCCAAAATGATTTAATAGTTCGCTAAATAAGTCAATCATACCAATTGTCATTTATTTCTTATATATTCCCAGACTATCACTGTTATATTATTTATTCCCACTTTTTAACATGAATTACATATTATTAAAATCTACATTGTATTTTATTCGATACCATATTATAAATATTACTTAGTAATGTTTTATTAAAAGAGTAGTTATACATTTTATTTGAGTGTGATACCATCCTTTCTTCATCGAAAATATAAAATGGCCAATGCATATATTATAAAAACGACGAGGGATCAAGAAGAAACTATATTCTTGTCCTTTTGGAAACGGACTAAATGTATAGAGTAACTTATTATTTTGTTTATTTGTCAAAAAAGACAAAAAAACAACTATGAAATAGCCATGACGTATCAGGAGAGAGGAAGGAATCGACAGCTGACAACAAAATACATGTGGCTTTTGTGTGTTAGGAAGGTCATTCAGTGGGTTAAACCTCGTCATTTTCTTTTTTTTTTTTTCTAATAAAGCAATTCCCATTTTTTCAAATTTTTAATATGAGTTGACTTATGCTCGCTCCTCTGAGATTTAACTAATTTTAATATAATGTTTTGATACTTTTCTTTAGTATTTTCTCAGTCCTGATTTATTTAATTCAGTCTAGTTTAGTCTTTGTAATGTTTATATTAGTCCTGGGAACCGTTCTTTAAGATTGTTAGTAGTAGAACTGATTAATGAAAGAATAAATAAATTTTAGTGAACCCATCAAAGACAAAAATAGAATATTTTTTAGGACTGATATTAAGGACTGGACTGGAGTCTTTTGTCCTAAAAAAATACTGACACATTGTTAGATTTCTAAACAAATAATCTCTTTTTTTTCTCCACTGTTTTTCTAATATGATGCACAGGAAAGATTATTTGGTTATTTCTTAAATCAAGTACCTACACTCCAAAATGACTTACTTTCAATTTAGATACATATATAAAAACGTTTTTATATTAATATAGATATAATTTAAGACTGTATATGTCCATAAATAGCACTTAAAACCGATTTGGTTCCGGTGAGTCCCTCTTTGAAGAACGGGCAGGGGATCATTCTAGCCCTGACTAAAATTTGGTTCTTTTTGGCAAATCTTTAACAAATTGTTTTAGTTTTTTGTATAAATTCCAAATTCAAAATATTTGTCTGTTTTCGGCTTGTAGCCACAAGAGGCCGGTGTTTCGTTTCATCTATTAAAAGTGATGCATTAAACATATCCTGCCGATGTGTAAAAATAAAAGAAACCTATAATGAACATTTGATTAGGTCAACTGAAAACACCCATGAAAGAAAGACAAATCCTACTCTTGCTATAGCAAGAACATATAAGCAGGCATTACTCCGATGTCCATCTTATAATTTTACTATTAGTACAACAAAAATTAGACTTAAAATTCTCATGGAGCAAAGCCTCTTTCTTAGTCTCCGTCTTTCATGAACACCGGGGCTAGTTATTACTTTGTTCTTAGATGTTCTGTCTACAAGAATTAAATAATAATGACAACATCATTGGATAATGAAAAATTCTCTTCAAATTACCATATAGAAAAAGCCGCACACGTTCTCTAGGACATGTTTTCCACACTTTTAATTATAATACATACATGAATTTAAAACGTGATTGTTGAAATATTCCTTTTCTACCACTGCCTTTGTTCCTTTTAATTTAGTATACATACTTATAGTATATTTCTCAAAATGATGAAATTAACTATTTAAATACCTAAATATTATTAAAGATGGTTCGTAAAATATGTGGGTGTGTTATAGGTGCTACTTAAGTAGTTAAATATCCCGGAAGATATCATAATGACAAAATAACTAAATTTATTTAAAATAATTTTAACAAAAAATGGAAACATAAATATTTGACCTTAAAATAATTATATACTTAACAACTTATCTTATCCTTTGTTGTACATTTCCTTTTGGAGTCTACTATATTAGTATTTCTGTCATTGGAATCCGTTTTCCCGAGATTTATTGGGGTTTTATAACTTGGAGAAATTCTTAAAAAAAATATATCCCGGGATATTTTTCCACTTTATTATTTCATAACTATAGATGGGATTTGTGTATAACTGCAAAGAGGATGTGGGAGGAAAACATATGTATGATATTAGTGTATTAATACCATTGTCAAAATCAGCTGCTTGTAATATGATTTTTGGGGGGAGAAAATGAATTACTGCAATAAAGAGGAGAACATTATACATTTAAAATGCTATTAAATGTGCATTTAAATCATCTATATTTATTTTATTATACATTTTTACATCAACTTACACCAAAAATAGGCGAGAATGCTTCTTTTAGAGGATGATGTAAAGAGACCCACGACTTATTAAAAAATGAACAAAAAATAAGAAACTTTACTTTTCCAATCGCTATACTTAGTTTTTTCTTTACAAGGATCCCTTGTTTATTCATAATTTAAGATACCATTATGTCATATTTCCAGAGGTACATAAAATATGTCATAGAAAGTGTGAGCTGTTTTTTCTATCTGGTCATCCAAAATGTTTTTATTTTTTTTTTTATTAATTTTTCAAAGCTGCTATCCTTATTATTTAATTCTTGAAGACATAACATTTAAGAATAAAGTAATAACTAGTGTGTGTGCGTATGAAAGTCGGAGAGTAACAATGAGAATTTGCTCCCCATGAGTTATAATTGAAATATTTTGGATCAGAATCATTCTTCCCTGTAAATCCTTGCTATATACGGAGTGAGATGTGTGTTTATTTCAATCCTCTTTCGTCTGCTTGACAGCTTATCTCATAAAATGTCGTGACAGCTTAGCTACTCTCCTCCTAAACATTCTTCAAATTGTCAGGGTTACCACCTGATTTTTTTTTGTTTTGTTTCTTTCATTTTAAATTCCGACTGGACATGTTATATGATTCACTATGTATTGAAAAGTTGAATAGAATAGATTCACCTGTGATAAAGTTTTTAAAAATTTATGTCACAGTGTAGTGTTCTCACAATTACAATATTTATGTACCTGTTTCTTTAACAACATAAATACGTCGGTAATTTTATATATTTTTTGGGCTACCAGAGCAATAATTTATGTTTAGGGCTAGAAAAGTGATGATTTTTGTGATTTTTAAAATTGAATTTTTATTCTTTGTTTTTAACAAAGAACAATTTGGCCTTGAGGTAATTAATCTGAAAGTTACGTCATTGACGGCTGATTTTTTATTATAAAGGAATGGAGCGGATGTACCGGTTCTTATATTAAGTACTGTTTGAAATGTCTCAGTTCCCCGGCATCAGTACTACCTTGTAAATGATGTGTTATGTACATATACAGGCCGGGGATTTTAAATTTTGCAACGATTTTATACATCAATATCTTGGTAACCCTGAGATCTATGTGTATAAAAATTAGCTCATCATATTTAACTGAGAAAACTGCATAAAAAAAATACAAAATCTTTGAGATGCCTTCCTAATATATACGTCGTGTGGCCATTATTGTGTGCCTCCGTCCTGTACCCACGCACATGGGCGCAAATAACTCAATAGATGATTATATTAGAGAGCTTAAATGGATGTTAACAGATCTGGTGTAATGATAGAATTTTAATTTGGTGCAGTTTGTCGAAATCAGGTAATAAGAACTGGACTTATTTCGTGCAAACCGACATTTATGTTTTGGTCAAAGGACATGCGGCCTCTTAGACTGCTGGATCTGAGCTATGTATGGGGCGTTTTAATTGAAAGTCCAATAAACGTATACATAACACTGTTGAGTCGTTGCAGGGTTCCATTCTCGAGGGAACCCCAACATAGACAAGGAGTTCCTCATAACGGCCTATCCAAGGTTCAGCGTGAGGTTGGAGGATGTGTTTGAAGCTGGAGGGCGTTGGTTTGAGGGATTTACTTCACTATGGACTCCCTCATGTACGAACAAAACATTCGTGAATTGCTGAACTACTTTTGGTAAATAAATTGTAATATACATAATCCCAAGGTTGTGACTTTATCGGTCTAGCGGTTCCTGTTCTTGAACCGGAACCGGAACCAAGACCGAAATATATTGCTTATCTGTTTTGGTTCTTGTTCTTATTTTCGTTTGTTGTATTTTTTGGTATATATATAACCTATTAATATTCCATCTGCATAATTTTATGTAAATGAAACACGTCGTTACATTTATTGTATCACGTAAACTTTCCTCCAAAAAGAAAGGGACAAATTATCTGGTAGTTAGCCAAATAAGTCAACTATCTTCCTGTGAACCCTTCCCTATAGCTTCCCCTCATTGCCCCACTTTGAAAACCATTGTCTTAAGCAACCTTAGTTTTCAGGGCCCTGCTGGAGCTTGGGGCATAACGCACTCTGCATATGAGGTAGCTGCGGACCTGTTTGTATCTAAAATAACCTTCTGGGCCCAAATTTTTTAGCAACGACTCTTGTTTTAAGTGCCTGTTACCAAACTGAGCCTGAATAAAAAAGAACCGAGACCAAAGATTGGAACCGAGAACGATAATGCTGAACCGAGATCAATAAAAAAGAACTGAAACCGTTGAAATGAAATAATCAAAACTGATAGAACAGCTGAATATATTTTCAAAAAAATCAAAACAATACCAGGCACAACCTTGCATAATCCTTTTAATTTTCCATATTTAAAATGCCTAACCTATATTTATTTAAAAAATTTAATAATGGAAGATCATGATGCTCTTTTTGTTGTTAAACTTGAACAATTTTTTGTATTTTCCAAAGCTGTTCTCATTATTATTTAATATTTGAAGAGAGAACTTATAAGTATTAAATAATCAATAGTGAGTAAAGATGAAAAGTAACACTAAGGATTTGTTGTGGAATTATAAGTGTAAGTCATTGTTTTACTCGGAGTAGATTTGATGATCAACGTCTGAGTAATTTCTGTTTGTTTCTTAAGTAGATATGGAGTAGGATTTGTTTTTATTTCCTTCATGTCATAGCCACTTGCAGCTGGTTTAATTGAAAGTCATGACAGCTAACTTGTTCTCCTCCAAAACATTCTTCAAATTGTCAGGGTGACGAATTTGATTTTCGGGTTTTTTTAATATTATTATACTCCTCATTTTTAATAATTACCAAATTTCATGTTTTAATTTTACACTGCGTCTGGATGGGAAAAAATAGCGTTCAAAAGCATTATGAAGACTCCTCTCCATAAAGTAAATATAATAAATTAAAAAAAACAACCAAATTGGAACAAAAAATAACGTGTTTTCTTTGTTAAGCCCGGGACGTTTGACGCCATCTGTTACAAAGCACCCATCACCAACCAACAAATGGACATTTAATTTTTATTACTTCAACTAGGAAATGTAGGAAAGAGGAACTATTTTTGGACTTTAAATGAATGACTAGCTTCTAATTTATTTTTTATTTCAAAAAATAATTTATTTTAATTTGACAGTATATATTATTTACTATTTAATTTTGGAATGTCCCAGGATCTCGCAGCCTGACCATTTACCAAATATAGAGCACACTCGTCTATATGTACAATGTACATACGTATATGACAACACAGTCTAATTGACTAATGAATATTTTAATACTCGCCCAAGTATTTATTTTTTCTTGTACTAAAATTTATTTAATGCTTTTAACATTTTCCATGTTTTTTTTGTCTGTTAAAGTAGTCAAATAATAACTTTTTCTCCTTTGATTTGTATTCATATATCTATTTCTAAATTAGGTTATTTCTCTTAGAAACAAAAATCTGTTAATTTAATACATGGGCTAAAAAGTCCTGGTCTTAACAAAGAAAACACGTTTTTTTTTGTTCAAAATTAGCCTATTTTTAATTATTATTATTATTTTGTATTTACTAATGAAACCGAGTTCACAGAACATTGTTCAAGTCATCGTTTAGCTTGAACGATATTTTTTCCTATCAAAAAGCAAACAAGTAAAATAAAAAAAAAAAAACAATCTAACTTACTAAAGAACAGATTGTTATAAAAGTTTGACATTTTTTTTTTAGAACTAACTGAAAGTGAGATGAATTCAAATGAAAAACATAGATTGTTAATTAATAAAAAAAGATTTTGTGATTATTTTTTTACATTCTGGTTCAGCCATCCCTTTTGTATTAATGAACTATAACATACATTTCGTCATCTCGTCATCATGAACGAGCAAAAACCAAAAGGCAGAACATCTCAGATCTTGTAGATGCTGAAATTGAGGTGTCGAGGATCATGGTCATTGTCAAGTTACCTAGGAGCCTGGTTTTCAAGATGGACAAGATGAAGAATGATGAAGAAGACTTTACCAGGAAAGCAGGAAGTGTAGGGTATAATTTAAAGAGGAACCTGGTGTTCCTGTCTAGCTCAGGGGTAAAGATCAAGAAGGACCCCACAAAATCGATGTCCTTCCCAACGACTTCTCCTCAGCTTCTAAGAGGCCGTGAAAGGCGAGTTGGGATTGTCCTCATACACGAGTACCCCCACACCCCCTTCTGAAATAGATCATGAAGGCCAGGAACCTCCCGAGTTTACATTTTGCGCCCAGACGTTGTAGATGAATTGTTGATGACCGTAATTGTGTTTTATATTTATGAAAATCGGTGCAACGTTATATGAACTTCTAGTAGTCATATTTGTACAGTTCAAAATCAGGATGGGGGAGAAAATTGAATGATTCAGACGGAAAAATATCCATCTAGAAAAAATCACATTAGATCGAACTGAAAAGGAATTCGATCTTGGAATGAGTCTCATCACTAATTTCTACATATGTTTTGAAAATATCTTAAATTTTAACTTTGTACTAAAAAAACAAAAAAAAATATTTGTTTGACTTTTCGTTTTGATCTAAAGTAATCTCTATTTTCTTATTTATGGTCATGAATGGTGTTACAAAAACAGACATAACAGTAAAAAAATAATATTGCATGCATATCTCCATATCTAAAAACAACATCCAATAAGTATGTATATATTTCTATGGCCTCCCTTAATACCATATTTGTAGGTAAGTATAGGAAAAATTTATTTTTAATCCTGAAAGTTCCTCCTATTCATCTTTATTCCAAAAACAAAACAAAAGAAATACCCTAACCTAGTTTCTATTTATAAATATATTTATTATATGTATATATGATAATAATTAAATAAGATAGAGTAAGTTTTTGTATTACTCAAACTTGAATACCAAATGTGTAATCCAGTTTCCATGTGTCCTCAAAATAGTGTTGTACCGGTCATTATTGAACACATGGGCTAAACAGTACGGGTTTTAACAAAGAAAACGCGTTTGTTAATAATTCAAAATTACCTATTTTTAAATTATTTTTATTTTATTCGCTCTATGGAGTAGAGCCTCCACAACACTATTCAAGCTATTGCTTACCTTGAATAGTAATTTTTCTCATCAAGAAGCAGTGTCAAATTAAAACACGAGGTTGTTTTTGATACATTGTTTTTGGAAATACTAAAAGTGACGTACCACTTAGCATAATCACTCAATAACTAAAGAACAGATTATCATGAAATATTGACAGCTATCTTTTGAAGGTTGATACTAACAGAAAGTTAAAAAATAGTGGCATCTATGTGTGAGGCCCACAAATTATCAGGTCATGTGTACGGACTGCAGTCTCGTCCCACTTGACGATCATTAATCGACATCACTGAGGATTATAAATTTCCTTATTTAATTATTTAGCAGACGGTGTTACCTCGCTAACACAAAACTACCCTATACATTTTGTAGTCAGCTATCGATTCCCTTGTCTCACTTGATATGTCAGGGCTATTTCAAAATTTATTCTTTTTGATAAATTAACAAAATAATAAGTTATGAATACATATGCTTCGTTTTCGAAAGGACAGAAATACAACTTCTCGTTGATCCCTCGTCGTTTTATAATTAATATATGGCCATTTTATTATTTCTATGAATTTTTTTTGGCCATCATACACAAATATAGATATATACCACTCTTTTAATGAAATATTACTTAGCAATATTATAATGCTGTATGGAATATGTTGGACTTTAATATTATTAATATATTTATGTACAATTTATTTTTATAATTGTAAAGAATAATATGACAATTATAGTCTAATAGACTTAAGAGATAACTAGCAGTTGGTATGATTGACTTATTTGGCTAACTACCAGATGATTTTGGGCCTTTTTTCTGTTTCTTTTTGAAGAAAAGATTGCGTGATACAATAAAGGTAACAAAGTGATAAATATTGTCGTTCTGGATGTTTGCCCATGGCTAAAAATTTGAGTGTTACTACCTAATCTAAGAAATAAGAATGTAGCATGGACCCTGTGTAGCTAAAACTCAGCGCTTCATATTAAAAAAAGAAAAGGAGAGAACACCCTTAGGATTATAAATCCTAAGCGTGCAAATTTTGTTGTTGTAGTTAACAAACTGAAAAGAGTTTATTTTTATTTTCCTAAAGCTGTATTCAATTATCAGTATTATTTTGATATTGAGAAAACACCATCGAAGTAAAAAGTGTAACGATGAGTGTCTGCGCTTGTGAAAAACAAAGAGAGACACTGGGGATCTTATATCTTAACAGGGGCGACCGCAGGATTATATATGTATATATATATATATTTTTTTTTTTTTTTTGGGGGGCTTGATTTTTCTAACTTTTTAGCAACAAAACAAAATTAAAATTGTTTGTAAAAAAATTTAATATATTACTTTTTTTTTTAAAAAAACTTAATATATTAATTTAAAAAAAAAAAAAAATTCAAAATCAACCGCAATTCACAAAAAATTAAATTTTGTAAGAAAAAATTTCAAAAACTGAAAGTAATTCAGAAGGAATTAAATTTCTTTAGAAAAACTTCAAAAATCCGCAAAAAATAAAGTTTCAAATATAAAATTTTTTGAAAAAAAATTCCAAATATAAAATTTTTGGAGAAAATTTTCAAACAACTAGCTATTGACAAAAAAATTAAATTATATTTCAAATATCAAATTTTCTTATAAGAAAGAAAGACCCTAATTTTTTAAGGGGAGGGCAATAGCCTCTCCATCCCTCACCCTGTGAACGCCACTTATTATTTTAAGCAAATTTAAATTAGTAAAGTATTGTTTGTCTGGTAGCCCACGCCTAACATTTCAAACAATGCCGAATACCAACGCCATTATACGATAAAAATAATAGATGTCCATATCATATTGCATAATAAAAAAAACAGGAATATTTTTTTCCTAGATATATGCAATGCACATTATGCAATGCTCTTAGAACATGTCTCATATATCTTATTTGGCTTAGTAAACCAACGATATTTTATAAAAGGAATCAAGGATTAAGTGGTGTACATACCGGTCCAAAGGCCTGACAGTCCTAATCCAAGGGGAAATTGCATTTCCTTTGTTTTTCGTTTGATTTCTTGGATTTTTCTTTTTATCAATTTGATGAGTGAGGCATACAACGCTAACTACTAGGGTGGGCACGGTACACTAAATCCACGTACGAGCTGCAATATATTCTTCAAGGTATATGGTTCGGTACGGTATAATAGAAAACGTTTTATTTTAATAGAATTAAGTTAGTTTTTCAAATATTTTTAATATTTTATTCTTTAATAATTTATTTTCCCAAAAAATAAATTATTCCTAAATATAATTAACTTCTCCAAAAAAAAATAAAGATTGATATAAAATATACACTGCTAATATATTACTATTATTCATGAATTTATTCATTTTTTACACAAAAATGAGTTTGTTTACATTTTTCAGTAATAAACAAGACCAATTAGCAGTCAAAATATCGCCAGCACCCGAAAAAATTATTTTACTTTTTACAAATGTACCTGTAGTTGCGAGGTATCGTGAAGCTAACTTCAAATTATTACAAAATTTATTTAAATTATCCCTACTCCATATTAGTGGGTTTTTGTTAACTGGGATGTATTTAATCATTTTGTAAGTTATTATCGTATTTTTGTATAAACAAATACATAAATTATTTATTCTATAAAAAGATGCTTATTGATTAAAATCTTACCTTATTCTCTAAATCTATTATTAAAAAAAAAATATATTAATCAAAATTTTATTATATCAAAATATTTAATATGTGATTATATAAAATATATACGCACCAAACCATTCGAGTTCTACCAAACAAAACTTTGGTACAACTCCGTACCCTAGTAACTACAAAATTATAATATTGAAGCTTTAATTTATATGATACACACAACCTTATCAAAACTGATGGGTACTAATTTTATTCTCAAATTCGCATTAACTAATCTTTTTGTCAAATAAAAAATATTATTTCAGAATACTTTAACAGATCATATCTTGTTAAAATCTCAAACTCATGTAGTTAATATTATTTATGAAGAAGGCGTTTATTTTTTCTTGATGTTTTATAGTTCTACAAGTATTTATAGCCTTTTGATTGATATTTAGTTTGAAAAATAATACAAAATATATATGATAAAATTTTTATAATTGTTCAATTATGTATACAATCTATTTTTATTCAGTTCACTAACTGTGTTATAACAAATAACAGATGGTTAAAAAAAACATATTTTCCCATGTGAATTACCCATAATATTATATTTTTACGTATATCCATATCCAAAGACTTATGGGCGTAGTCTGTATAATAATTTTGTGTTTTTAACTCATTGTTTTTAATTTTCAGACGTCTACAAAGCAAAATAATTTCAAACAATAAAGAACATTACGGATATTTTCATTCAGAAAGAGTGTTTTTTTAATAGTGATATAACTCTATGGATATATTTCTATGCCTATTTGAAGAATAAACGGATTCAATTAGAAATTAATGACCATGCAGGACGGAAAATCCATACTCCCTTCCAAGCTCCTCAAAGCGCCAAACAGCAAAAATGGCAATACTAACAAACATGCGTATACTATTTGTGTCAATGATCTCGAAGTTATGACGACCAAGTTGAATACTCGGAAAAAGACAGAGGTAAGACAAAGAGTTCATAGTATTTTATTTTATTTATATTGTCAAGAAATTAATTGTTCGAGCTGTGGTTCAGTTTGAAAATCTTAGAACGGTCTGAGAGAGTTAAGATTTTAGAGAAGAAAAACTAATTTGCTCATTTAACTAAGTTATGTCTATATCGGTTTTATGGACAAATTCGGTTTCAATCTTAAGTCACAAAACCTATCTTTCACTGAGTTTGAAGATTTATGTAGGTATATGCTTCTAATTCCGTTAAATCTATATTTTATCGTCAATACTTTTTTCTATGCCCCTCAACATTAAATCTGATTACATACAGTTATTTATTATATAGATAATGCCTTGTTCAGTATCTATTCGAATATTTAGTAATTTCATATCGAAGTTGATTGAATTTAATAAATTGTTTTGCTTAAAAGTCGTTTCTTGGTTTTTTCCGTAATGGACTGACGTTTCTTTAAAGAAATTCGGTTTGTACGTGTCCCAAAGAAAACCGGTGCCGGTGAAATAGACCCTCAATGACATCATATGTAGTTAAATGTGTTACATGAATCATATGGACTGGGGAGAAAATCAGTCCATATCTAGATTCAGACCGGTCTACAATTTGGAAACTATTAAATTTGAGTCTGAACAGAAATATTGTTCTTAATTGGTATACGAAAAATCTTTAGATTTGGACCGAAAAATATGGTTTGTCCTGGACCGAGTATCAAGACTAGTAATACGCATGCCTCCTACAAATGATTTGAAATAATGAATGTCACAAATATTTTTAGAAGCTGTCTAATTGGCTATAGCATTGGTTAAATATATGTAATGCATAAGACTATGAGGCCCAACTTAATAATGATCAATTATTCAATTTGTTATTTGATATATCATAACAAAACTGCCCAAAGACTGGTTTTGGATTCAAATATTACTCTTATTAAAAAAAAAAATCTTAAATTACTGGGATACTGGAACTCATCGAGTTATTTTGTGGAAATTCAACTTTAATTGAGTCTTAAACATGAAGTATCCAAACTCTAAACATTCGATTAAGGTAGGACAAATTTCTAGTATGACTCAAAAAGATGAATAAAAAATAAAACTACAGCCGCTCCTTTCTTGGATAAAGTATTTAGCACATTTAACATTTTTGTCCCCTCAACACAAAAGCAAACAAGAATGATTTTTATCAAAATTGAGAATGGACTACATTTGTATTCTTCCACAAAAATTATGAGTAGTTTCTATCAACAAATTATTCTTGTTAACCCTTCGAGTATGTCGTAAATTGCTCTGTTAAACAAGCCAAAATTAATCGTCACAATTAATTAATGAAAAATTGACGGATTGTATTTGAAATACCATATCGACCCGTAATTGCATTCCCTGTAAAGTTCATCAGGGGGATATTTCATTCCTACTTTGACGAGGGATATTTAGTCACGTCATACGGTCAAAACTAGTTAGTAGTTTTTGTGTAGGGCTGTACAATGAGTCCTGAACATTTGTCACTGGAGATAAGTGATGACTATAGATGGATAGCATACGAATATGAAGGATTCATGGTGTTTATAGATTAAAAATCATCAAGAATATTTAATAGTAAGTAGGAATAGAATCCCGATCTATGGATATGGTTCATACCTTGGTAAGTAGAAGTTTATCCCGTCATTAGTCTTCCCTGCGATCGTCTATCAATACTTTTACAATCTCTCATCAATTTATCTATTCCTTTCTGCTTCGCAAAGTAAATAATAAGGAACTTTGCACAAGCCACTCATTGCCTTCTCCATAATCACTTACTCTCACCTGCTTTAAGCTCAGCTCTGGATTGAAATCGTAAGACGGCACTAAATATCCATATTGAAGGTGGTAATAAAATGGCCGGGGTTTAATTTTTAAAGGAAAGGAAATTAGGAGAATTGAAAAGACAGAGAATGAATTTACTTGGAATAAAATGACCTAGCACAATAATTTTGGCAAAATTGAGTTGAGTGTAAAAATCGTGCCTGCGTAAGTTTCGTACAAAATATGATAACTTGGAGGACAGAGATCACTATGTTATAATTTTCAAAATAGAAAAGAATATATATTAATAGAGCAAAGTCTGTCTGTATCTATCTATGTATGCACCTATGCTAAAAGTAAGTTGTTTTGTATGTATGTGGATACATTTGATCGAAGAAATAAGAAATAAAATCAAAAGTGCAAGTCATGTTAAAAAAAGAAAGAAAAAAAAAAGAGTATTTATATTAGATAATTGTATAAAACAGGTATTTAAAAATATATGAAAAATCGCAGGCGTTTATATTTACTCATATTACAAAAGAAAAAAAAAGAGAAGTACTTTTTATAAATGAAAATGAATGTAACTTTAGATAAAGTACTACTTGGCTCATCAACTCATTTTTTTTTTTCTCAAGCTGTAATTTTTTTTTTATTCTTTAGGAGAGAACATCTAAGTATTGAGTAAGAGCATGTGTTCATGAAAAGTGCAGAATTAAGTAATTTCATGTTAAGTGTACACGCTTTTTTTAGATTTACAGCATGACCATGACCGATTTTGAGGATTTTTGTGCGAAATTAAAGATAGCTGGGACATACAATGGCCACTTTAGGGGCCCTCAAAGTTTCGAAAAATGTCGAAAAAACCGTGCCCATCTTATACTTTAACAGACGATAAATCCTTTCATAAAGATTGGATTTTTACTTTTTGGATGTCAAAATACTCAAAATATACACTGCTTTCCTTTGAGTATAAACATGATGCAATAAAACAAAAATAAAATTTTAACGCTTTTTTTTTCTCAATCCGTAACTGTTATTTTTTTACTCTTATGGAGATAACATCCAAGTAATGAGTAAGTGCATTCATTCATGAAAAATGCAGAGTTGTATTATATAATGCGCACTCTGATGTATATGATAGATATAATTTTAACTAAGGAATAACAATGTAGTCATATTTATGAAATCTCACTGGCGTTTCGCATGTACACCTAAGACTCAGCCAGACAGCGCTCTAAAGACTAAAGTAATCCCTAGCTCCTCAGTCATAACGTCATAATATATATATTTGTTTCTCAAAGCGTTATTATTATTCATTAATTCTTGAGGGGATAAAAAATATACAAGGATTCAGTAACTACGTGTGAGGGTACTCAGGAAAAATGGAAAGTAACACGTACGATTTATTGCAGAGTTATTTTCTATATAATAAAAACAAAATTTGTATGTTCGTCGACGCTTAATAGCTGAATACAATACCAGGTACTATTCTAGTTATTAATAAGAGCACTAATATTTTACAGTTTAGCAGTTTGTTATTTTAATAAAAAGTAACATAGGCATCAATTTAGCCAATATTAACATCCCTGCTTATAAATAACGACATGGTACAAGTATTTGGTCATTTTGTTTTTGGTTTTGCACCTTTATATATAGCTTTGGACTTCAAGAGAAAAGAACAAGTCACTCGAATAAAAAGTGCCATAGAATATTGATGATAGAAATATTATTTTGCTCCTTTGTTGAGTTAGTTCCAGTAGTCATACACTATTATGACTACTTTTTTCTTCTTCTTAATCTATGTAATTCCAACTACGCTTAATGGCTTTAAGGAAGAAGTCGGTTTATAACGAATGCACTTTTTTTAATAATTTATCTTACTTACTTTTTAACAATTGGGACTTAATGTCTTCTTTTATTATCAATATTGTTGTTGCCTTCATTTCGTGATAGTGCATGCTCAATCATGACGACACTCCAAGGGATTTTGATATCAAAATGAATGCATAACCTTTTGATTTAGTAATTAGATATTATAGAAAATAGTGTTGAGTTGTCTCGGTCTACATATTATAACAATAATATTCACCGGTCTATCTAACTTTGCCTTCAACGTTTTCCCCGCCGGTAATTTTGCATCAACGATTTTTTGCAACATTGTAAATTCGTCACTTTTTTTCTTTATATTAACGGTTCCAACTTAATTGTTTTATTAATCATTTCAACCCTATTTTTATATAATCCTATCTAGATACATCATTAGATTTTGAACTAATGATATAACAAATTAAAAATATTTCATGTGGGAAAAACATCTGGAGGCCAAATTACCAAAAAGCAAAAATGTTCATAGCAAATTTATCGGTCACAAATTTTAACTATCTCGGCTTGACGTTAATTTGGAACGTTTTCGCCGTAAAATCTATAAAAAAATCGTCCTTGATCTGGTTTTTTTTTAATCAAGAATGAAAAAGAAAATTGTGTTCTAAATTTAGAAAAAAAAAAGGAAAATTTGGTCAATGGTTTTTATTTTCGTCTATGTATATTCTTACATTTTGCATTATCAGCTATTTTCATTGCGAACCAAGGTTAGACTTTCACTCCACGGTCTTTATACAGGTATGAACTGGAATATGGGTCCAAAACAAATTATTTAAGACCAAAACGGATACAAAATCGGCCTTGGATCGAGTCTCAGCAGTCATACCTACAGTTTTTTTTGTCCTTATTTAGAAATAAAGGATGCAGTTCCGTTCAGTTCACTCTGGATCCAGTTCCGTCCTGCTTATCGATCCTAAAAACGTATATCAATTTTAGTTTTTCTATTATGATTAGTCCTAGGATTGAAAATTTTGTGTTATGCAGTCCTTATTTGTTTAGTCCGGTCCAGCCAAGTCCAGTCTTAGAACTGGTCCTTAAGAATGTAAGTCCTACGGACTCTGAGTACTATAAGTGAATAATAACAATAAAAAAGTTGAGTGACGTCATCAAAGATGTACTTCCTAAGTTTTAGGACTGAACTGGACCAGACTGAGACTGAACTGGACAGGACTACAGCTAGTCTTCAGTAAGGACGGACAGATCACTACTGATAATCCTAGATACTGACAGTCTCAATGCACCAAGGACTGGTATGACTTGGCCTAAGACCGGAATGGACCAAATATATAAGATTCAATAAATTTTCTTGACTGATTTGTGCCAATATTTCAGTTCATAAAATCCAGACCAGTTTAAAACTGTTGATCTAACTTTCAATTTTCTATAAAAAGTAATATAACAAATATATATATATATATATATAAAATTTCCAAAACCCATGGCTATTCTCAAAAAAATATTTTTTGGGGGTAAAAAAATCTTATAGCTGCTCTCAAAAAATTAAATTTTTGGGAAAAAACACCCGAGTCTCCGTTTCTGATTAATTGTTCCATCACTCCTATTATGTATATTTTATATTTCTCTCAATGGCTGGACTTACTTACTACAAGAATATTTATGAATAGACATAAAAAGTTTTTATTGCTTAGAGCGACCAGGACAATCAAAGTCATTCAAGTGATAGAGTTGCTGCATGATTCATCACCAATATAGATGCAATCGCAATACAGGAAATGTGAGCCTCTGTGATAATTGGAGGCAATTTATTTTATTGCTCAAACTATTAAAATGTGTTGAACTTAATGTCATACCTTTATCATGACGTATGTGTGTAGTATTAGTGTTGGTTTTTGGTCTGAAAATCCAAGACCAGACTGAACCTACAATGATTTTTAGTGTACCGAATTAATTCGGTCCACTAAAGAAGTTATGTCTGGACGTGTCTAAAAGAAAAAATTGGTCTAGATCTGTATATATAAAATTGGTCTTATTTAAAATTCGTTCTAAACAGTTTTTACGGATGAATTGTTGGTGACGTCAGTTGTGCTTTTAAATTGTGAATATCAGCAATATAACGTCATATGAAGTTAAATGTATTGCAATATTCATATTTATAAGTCTCATAAATCAGGATAGGGCAAAAAACAGATCAGTGATTGAAGGTGGCTAACCACGTTAGTAGAATTGATATTTTTGTATGGAAAAAGAAGAACGCAAGGAGAAGGCGGTAGTGAAATATGGTACATCTGAGTTAAAACCCTTGTGAATATCAGCTGTTTGTTATTTATACATTTTGTTTCGGGGCAAATGAATTACTGCTATAAAGAGGAACCCCTTCTACATTTAAAATTGAATTAATGCTGGGAAGGTATTGTTATGCATTTTTAAAACAGGTAACACCAAAGATGGGCGATAATTCTTTCTTCAGAGGGAGAAGTTAACACCACGGCGACCTATTTCATAATGAACAAAAGGGAAGAAAGAGCACACGCTACGACCGTTTTTCCTTTTCTAATATTTTATAGGTCGTTTTTTCATTACAAACTACAAAACTCTGCACATTAGTCATGTTTGTGCACGCATCATAGATGTAGTAACCAAGTTAATAGAAATACAAGGTTATACCTTAAATTATGTGTACGACTAATTTTTGACTTTCACCACGTTTTTAATATTGACGTCATAGTAGATGAGTGGTTGTGTATTTTGTCAAAATCTGTTTTTCTTGTCCAACAGTGGGTACGATACATTAAATTGAAAATTCTAGCAATGGTGACGTCATAGACTATGAGTGGTTACGTGTTTTGTCACAACTTGCCTGTCTTGTCCAGCAGTCTGTCTAAAACATCAGACTAAAAATTGTAGCAAGCCGGATTACATGATGGTCTAACCTTGTGTTTAGGTATATTAACCTTGGTAGTAACTATATTTGGTCACGAAAATACTTTCTGTCTTGGACTTACAAAACAATTGGTCGGAATTTGTCTCGTATAAAATGTGTTACAGACAGATTTTATAGGTGAATGGTTGATGACGCCAGTTGTATTTTAAAATAGAGAGCATCGACCAGCAATTACATTATATTAATTCGAATGTGTTGCAGTAATAATACTTGTACAACTCATAAATCAGGAATTTGGATAGAATGGGTTCATGGAGTTAGACCAAAAAACTCTGGCACGATTTGAAAAGGATTGAATTTTCTTCTACAGTCTAAGGTTGGTGTATGTATGCAAACATTAGTCAAAATCAGTCTAAATAGTCACCTTGCAGATATACATTTAGTTTTGTTCATGCCCTACTGGTTCAAAGTCAAAGTTGACTGCTTAATTGTTGTTTTTGATTTTTGCTTATTAATATTTATAAATTCCCACATTTCATAATTTTATTAAAGTAACTTAATACTTTTGACACACTTTTCGAGGATTTATATTTGTTTCTTTGTAAGACGGGATTATATATGTTTGTTTAGTTGTAATCGTGTTAGACAAAGGTGTTCATCAAATTTACATATACTTACGGGTCTAGGAAGATTATCATCAAAAAATTACCTTGTGCGGCAAGGTTAATATAAATACAAGGTTATACCATAGCGTGTACGACTGATGTTTGACTTCCACCACGATTTCAATATCGACGTCATAGTGTATGAGTGGTTGCGTATTTTGTCAAATTCTGTTTTTCTTGTCGAGCAGTCGGTACACTATATGAAATTGAAAATTCTTGTAATAGTGACGTCATAGAATATGAGTGGTTATGTGTTTTGTCAATATCTGTCTGTCTCGCTCACAGTCGGTACGGTACATCAAATTGAAAATTGTAGCAAGCCCCATTACATCATAGTTTAACCTTGTATTTTTTTTAACCTTGATATGCGGCATTTTTTGTAGTGATTCATTTACAAATCGGTTCCATATACAGTCGAGACTGACCTAGTGTCCTATCGAAGGATCTGTAAATAGTTTTGCCATGTACGGAAAATAGATAGTAGGTGGTATTGTACAAATGTATTGCGAGTTTAATATTCTTCATCTTTTTATGCCGTACACGTGTACTTCCAAGACCCGTCATGTTTCTAGACACCAAAAGTGTCGAATTGACAGAGCCGAGATGTTCTGTGTAAAAACGTTCCTCCGTACCTCAGTATCAATATGAAACCAAAATATGACACGGATACGTCACCATCAGATAAGAATAGTATTGAGACACGGTACGGAAAAGTGAAATAACGTCCGTATCAAATCTGCAAATATTGCATTTTGGCTATCAAATTTTACCACTTTATATCTGTAATAGTTTAATATTTCAGCTTTTCCAATAATAAAAAGTATTGAGTGGTTATAAGTATTTTAATCAGGGCTTCACTGTATGATTTTTAATGTGTAAAACTCGTCGTGTAGGTCCACGACCCGAGTTGAATTGCGACACTTCACTGATAAAAAAGTGGGTGAACCTGCTATCTGAAAAAATGTTACTTTGCCTAGGTCTGGAAATTACCATAATGTATCAAGTAGTGAGGCAAAATGATGGAGAGCTGACAACCAAATACACTGGATACTTTTGTGTTAGCGAGGTAACCTTTGTTACACAGCCTAAAAAGATCTCATTTAAATTCAATCAAGCAGTGTTCAGAACACTGATTAGGAAGAAAAGAAGACGAAACCTCGACAGCTCACTACCAAATAAACCGTGTATTTTTGTGTGAGCAAAGTCATGAAAGTGGGGTCTCATGACACGAATAGTTTAATTGATCTAGAAGGTGAATAGTTATCGACTCTGTGTCTAATGTCTGTACGACAGTGGTTCCCACAGTGGGGTTGAAGGACACAACGGAGAGGTGACGAGATGATATCCAAAAATAGAAGAATATAGTTTAAACGGACATTACTTAGAGTGATATCAAAATTTAAATAATGATGAAACTGTACATATTTTTATAAGTATTTTTTAGATCAATTGAAAAAGTATTTCTCCGAAGAATTTCTCCACAAGCACATAACTAGATACGCCCCTTTTAACGTCCTAAATAGTTTTTGAAGTCGGATATGTAAGATACACTTATAGAATATTCATGTGACCGAACACTAAAAATGGAATTTGATTCCAAACAACTTGACAAATTCGGAATGTTTGTGATGAAAGAATAACCACAGCTGGCGAGAACAGCTTTAGATTTACTTACAACTTTATAGGACTAATATGCACTTAAAGTAATTTATTTGCGTAAAATGCACTCCAAATTTTATATTCATCTCTTAATCAAAGTTGTAGTGTTGGCAGATTATCTACCTACATATTTAAAAGGACGAACTCAAAAAAGTTTGGGGCCCACTGCTATACAAAATGAAATTATTTTACAAATGACACGTATTTTGAAAGGAGGTTAACAAATTATTATTCTACATGAAGGAATGTACATGTACTCAAAATCGATGCCTTTGATCTTATATATTTTTGCATTAATTTGTGTCTATATTTGGTATTTCGGGCATTCCTTTATCTTGATTGACTTATTAGAGAATATTTTAAGAATGAAGCCTCATGTATATATATAAATCCATTCTCTCTATTGTTAGCGTATATATTATTTAGTCTAGTAGTATGGTGTACATGTGTCTAGACACTAAGAACCACCCATATCATATGTAACACCCTTCTGTACCATGACCATCACTAAGACTTTAATCCATTGTTAACAAAGGGTTCTTATTCATTGATATATTAACATAAATAATAAATTCCAACTTTGTTAACACAATATATTTTGCCTCATAACATAAAAGCAAGCTTGAATTATTATTCTCAAAAGTCATTCTTCAATGAATTATGGTCAATTTCTATCAAGCAATTTCTCATATTAACCATCTGGACCTGTTGCAAATTGTACTTAAACTAGACAAAATTGAAAGTCACGATAAACTTATGAAAAATTGATACGTTTTGTAGTATTGAGACTCGTGAGAATTTTTTTTAAATTACGTCTACAGTGATTTTTTCTACACCGATTTGGACCGATTTTTCGGTCGGGACTGCGGTCTTAGACCGTAGACCTATTTTTTTGGTCTCACTTTATGGAAATATTTTTTTTGGTCTCAATCTATGGACCGTTTTTTTTTCGGTCTCATATATTATGAGAGACAATTTTTTTTTCGAGATCAACTATCATTCCTTTTTTTTCAAAAAAATCTCAAAAGTACACGATAAGTTCTAGAAAAAATACTGTATACATATAAGAGACGGCGGTATCAACATCAATCTGAGCTATCTCTGTTTAAACTTTGTATAATGTCAAAATATTTGATATCATGTTATAAACAATTTATCTGTAGAATCGTTCTAGACCTAATATTTCCTTTGGACCGATCTAGATCGAACTTTTATATGAGACCGAGCTTTTCTGTTGGACCGAAATAATTATGTCAAAAAAAAAAATATATAACAGTCTCAGACCCAACACTAATGTTCTATATAAAAATGGCAATATTGGGCTAATGCGAGTTCCTTAAATCAAACAAAGTTTTTAAACTATTGCTTGACCTCTTAGATATCTTACCTCATCCCATATATTTGAATAATTAGCTTATAAATGACTCAAATATGTCTAGGAAATATTGGGTTGTATGAAACGGGTGGCCCATCTAGCGGTTGCATTTTCAACTACCTTTTTTTTGACGTCTGACAGCTGTAGTAACATTCTCATGGTACCTAATATTTTGTAAAAGGTCTCCGGCTTACGAAATGGTTAAGTTTACGCTCGAAAAAAATTGGAAAATACCGAAGACTTATTTCTAAAATGGAGAGTCTTCAAACAAAACTGCAAGAAAATTACGCCGGTCGAAATAAAGCGCCTTTCAGGGAGTTTGTGGATAAATTTGTGAAGCGTGTGCACGAAACTGGTTCGTCAATGGATAAAACAACGCGGTCCTGCGTTCGTCCAGTGCACTCAATCGAAAAAGTTACTGCTGTTGGCGAAAGCGAAAAAACAAGAAAACGAGCAAGGAGCTGTCGTTACAGTCAATGATGAGCGCTATCGGGCTATGTTGGAAGATTTTTTGTTTCCCCAAATGGAAAAGGAAGACATCGACGACATTTGGTTCCAACAAAATGGCGCTTCGTGCCACACAGCCAATGTTACAGTGGATCTTTTGCTCACTGTCTTCGACAATCGTATCATAAGCCGAAACGGCAACGTCAACTGGCCACCTCATAGCTGCAATTTGACTCTGTTGGACTATTTTTTGTGGGGAACCGTCCAGGATAAATGTTATGCCAACCATTTAGAGACGATTGACGATTTGAAACACGAAATTGAAGTCGCCATTGCAGCTATTGAAGCTCACACAATCAAAAATGTACTGATAAATTGTGTCGACAGAATGGGCTACTGTAAGGCCACTCACGGAGGCCTTATGAATAAAATGGTGATTCATCATTAACCGGAATGTTGAGGCTTTCATGTAAAAAAAAAAAGTTATTGAAAAATATCCATCTGTCTTTTTTTATAGCGATATCAAAAGCAAAAAGTTTTGTGGGCCACTCTTTATAGGTATATGAGGTAAAAAAATGAATTGAGATTTTCTTCTTTTCTCGATTTTTGTTCTAGATTGCGGCTCATAAAAACAAAATTGAGTGTGGAGTGTATTCTTCGCCAAACTATCCTCTATTTATATGAACAAGCATTTAAGCGTGTTGCAAATAACCAAAATTGATTGTCTCATTAAAGAAGGATACATTGAAAGGTTTTATATGTGAGTTTTCAACATAAAAATAGTTTGAATAATTTTCTCAAAGCTGAGTGTGGATTACATTTGTTTTCATGAGCGAATTATCCTCAATTTCTGTCAACAAATTGTTCTTTTTAACTATTTTCAAGTGTCTCAAATTGCACTCTTAAAGTAGTGGAAGTTGATAGTCGTAATAAAAGAATTAAAAATTGACGTATTTTCTTTGAAAGGGGCCATATTTCGGGTAATATAATACTCTAAAATCCAATAAAGATTCTAAACAAAAGGAATCACTCTTAGCTATCTCAACTCCTCCCATAGATTTGAATACAATCCCTACAATGTACTCAAATATGTCTATGTAATATTGGACTGTGTGTGTACATATACGAACTATAAAAATAAACGGAGATTTTCTTCTTGTCTTGATTTTTAAATCTTGACGCACCACGGATATAATATGATTTATATCAAAACATACTTCGTTAATGGAAGTATCTAAGAAACATTCGCTGTTTTATTACTGTTTCTATCATTTGTTTACAAACATGTTGTTCACTTCTGATTTTAAAGTAACATAAAAACATTTATAACAAATTAAAACTCCAAAATCTCAGACTTTTCCCCTCATCATAATAATATATACAATATTATATTTTTAATTGAAGAATACAAATTGAAATCCCAGCGTTTTTAATTTAATAGTCAGTGGAATCATAAATATGATTAAGAAATTCGTGAAACGTGTTTTTGTATATATATAATGAAAATATTATCGAAATAATGATTTTTCATTATAAGAGGGGGGTGAGGGGGAGGTAGGAGACCCGGGCAAGATTCGACGCTTTTGGCTCAATTATTTACACTCACTAAAATGGGTGGGGTGATGTATCGGATCGAAATCAGAAAACTAATCCTATTGGTATTGGATAAAATTCTAAGAAATTTTGATATTTGCTCCTATATTTTATACAGTCTGGGTAAGCAAATTGTGACGTTTTTGATAGTAAGATGTAAATCAAATGTATGAATGTCAACATGAACAAAGTACTAGGACTATTTTTTTATTAAAATAATACCTTATAATATCGACAATTACAGGGAGCGGGGATCAAATTGTCGCCAAAATATTTTTCTACAAAAAACAACACAAAATATACATTTTTTAACTTTTTTATTGAAAATAAAAACTATGACGAGCATATAGGTATAGAGTAGCCATTCATTCGATATAATCACCGTTGGCATCAATAACGGCCTCAATACAGCCTCTGAACCGGCCGCAGGCTCATCTGACCATCTCATTGTCCATGTTGCCGAATACCTCCTTGATGGAGTCCATCAGGCTGGCCTTGGTGCTATGGGGATGTGTGTTGGTATGTCTCCCGACATAGCCCCAGACAAAATAGTCCAAAGGATTAAGGTCAGGAGAGTTAGGAGGCCACAAATCCTTGGTTACGACGTCATAACAGTTCTCGGTTAACCACTGCATGGAGATTTTGGACACATGGCAGGGTGCTGAGTCCTGTTACCACACCCTGGGGCTGTCTCCGGCCACCCCTTGGATCCTTCATGGACCTGGTAGGGGCATCCTCAACCATCTTCTTCACCTTGTCGACAAAGTCGGTGTCCCTGACCTTCCTGTCGGCGCCCTCTTTATGGTCGCATCAACATCCCAGGTGTCCTCTAGCGTCTTACGGATACGCTGAACAGTCCGTAAATTCAATCCTAAGGTTGAAGCAATCGTTGAATTGGAGATTTCACCTCCATTATTAACCAATGGCATGACTACGGCGGACCTCGAAAGCTCCTCGTTCCACTTATAGCTCTTTATCTCCTCATATGATGACGGCATGATGCTAACTGAACTACGTATTGTCAGCTGACGAGAATAGCTTTCCTATTTGGTAACCGGTTTTTTATTTTTTTTAATTAAAAAATAATACCCTATAATATCGACAATTATGTACTTATCAAAATATCCTCTTTCTCCGGGCACCCTTGCCTCCAGACTGTGCCAGAATACCTTACACATCTTCATGTTGTAATTATTCACGGGGTTTCACAGGGCACTCCCTGTGGCGTGGAGAGGCTGTAGCCTCCCCCCAAGGTTAAGCAAATTTTTGTTTTTTACTAGACTTTTTTTTGGTGAGGATGAATCAATTTTACACGAAAATAGGGGTATAGTTTCCTTTTTTGAAATAAAGGTAATTCGGCAAATTATTCAGCAGATCAAAAAATTTAACATTTGATTTTTTTTTCCAAAAAGTTATGAGTATTAAAGTATAAGTTTTTATGAATAACTATGGATTTTTGAAATGTTTTTTTAAAAAATTTAATTTTTTGTGAATAGATGTAGATTTTTGAATTTTAAAATCATTTTTTTTTTGTTAATATTGTTGTTGAAATTTTTATTTTTATTTTTGCATTATTTTTTCAAAAAAATCTAGAAGCCAAGCTTCACATTTTGTCTTTACACATATCAGCCTTTTTCAAAAAAGGCATTCAGAGAATCAACATTGCAGTGGGTAGTTTGCAGGCCTTGCTCAACACGAAGCCCTACATATATTTCATCGGGAAGTGACGATAAGTCCGGCGAGGAGAAAGGCTACAATTTGCAAAGCCAGAGCTTGATGTGGTTTTTCTTACACCAAGTTTGAGTGCCTTAAGGCAGCTACGGAGGAGTCTTGATGCCAACAGTTGTACCTTTCGAGGTAGTAGACATCCAACCAGGGCTTCACAACCTCGTTTATCGCCTCTTGGGAATACTTTGCTTCAATTTCAAATATCATACCGGCCAAGAAGTCTTGAAGTATCGGAAGTGATGGTACCTGAAAAAAATCATAAATATGTTTACTTTTGCCTACATTGTCTTGGTTTGTTGACATTTTGCAACTAATAGTACAGAGTATGAAATTTGATCAATTTTGGAACAATTTCTTATATATAACCTAAGATCGATTGCAAGTGATAATGGCTTTATGGAGCTCTAATTGGTGCAGTACGTTGAGCTTATGTAGGCTTATATTAAATAAAGGGAGACGACTTTTTTTTATCAATTGTAATTCTCAGAAATTTACAGAAAAATGACATTTTTTCAATATTATTTAAAATATTAAAGAATACATCGATATCGGGAATTTTTACTAAAATCACATTGGAATCGGCATCGGATTTTTTTTTTTTAAATCATCCCATTAATAATTGGACACTTATGCTATTATCTAATTTGGTTAATCCCGGTACATATTGTTAGGACCAACTTTACAGAAAGGTTTCAGGCCCTTGAAGATTGCAGGTGTCTAATATTTCTCAATATATTATACTAATCCATGTTTGTCAATCCATGACTCTTGACCAATATAAATAATCCATCATGTCTCATGATATTAAAATTGATAACAAAGCATTAAGTGATTAGCACTTAATTAACCATTCAAATTGCTATAGCGTTTGTTTATTTTTCTTTTAGATATCTGAATATATCTTAATTTGGTAATAGGTATTTTATCAGCCTAAACTAATTTTGCCATTTGTTCCACTAAGCAAAACCATTTTTTCCTTGCTATTCTTTCTTTTGCCATTTGTTCCACTTTGCACAACCATTTTTCCTTGCTATTCTTTTCCTTGCCAATCTTTCCTTTGCCAATTTTTCCTAACACTATGAAATACAGCATCGTTTTGATAACACTATCTTGTACATAGATGGTGCAAGGGATAGGATATTATTAGTACTTAATAAGTTTTGAACAACTATCAACTATTACTGAACATATAAATGCATAGTCAGAAGAATTGGCTAACTACCAACTGATTTGGGCTTTTTTTTCTGTTTCTTTTCGTAGGAAAGGTTGAGAGTTACGTTTTAGATAACGACGTTTCCAATGATATTATAACCATAATTCTAATAATGACTTAGAATTAATTGTTTTAATAGTAAAAACATTGTGTAATACATTGTATCTAAGTCATTAATCAGTATTAAAGAAAACCTATTTTATTAAGTTCCGAGCTTTGGGTAAAATACTCATTAAATTTTGAGGCAAGTATACGTCTAATTTTGTTTTTGGATATGTATTCAAAAGTTCTGGTACTCGGAATTTACCCAAACATTTCAGTCTAAAGATTCGAATCAATTATTCGAAAGGAACTTTGAATCCACTTCACTTTCCTCTCTTAATGATTCCGCTTGTTCCAGTCTTTTAATGCAATAATTAAACCCACACATATTTTGTTGTTACATGTAAATTCATGTCTACTAATAAATAAATCTATTAGTGTTGTGTTCGGGTGTGAAAATCCTAAACAGGTCTCAGAGTGGATTTACTTTTAGATCACCAAACTAATTATATCTTTTAAAAAGTTTGATCTGTGTTTGTCTCAATGAAAAAATCGGTTTGAATCGGTCCCATTCAAATATTCGGTCGAGATCCCTCTTACAGAAAAGTCGCTATAAACCGGTGCGATATAAAATTTGTTCTAGAACAATTCTATTAAAACAGTTGAATGTCTGTCGCAAGTTGTTTGCAAATGCATAAAGCTAGTTTCACGGCAAAACTCAGTTGGAATTGGTTTATAAATCATATTTGTACAACTCATTAATCAGGATAGATGAGAAAATTAAGATAAAAAAAAATTGGTCTACATATTGTGACCGAAAAATCAGTTCACATTGAACAACAGTTAATTTTGTGTCTATGAATTGAGACCCAAAAATCGGTTCACATTTAAAAAACGATGCATTTTTGGTCTATGGCTTGAGATCGCGAAATATCGGTCCACATCCGTATAGAAAAAATTACCAAAGACTGAACTGTGAAAAATATTCGTTTTCGGACCGAGTCTCAAGTAATAAATATGGACAACACTCTTAAAGTTACATATAAGTAAAATCAGTATGGACCGATCGGAATAAAAGTTCTATCTGTGATCGAAGCCCAACACTAATATATATGTATATTTACAGGATGTGAGTATGTTACTAATACATGGGATGTTGATCAAAATACAAAAAAAAATAATGCATTCGCCTACGGAATTTTGTTATTGAAATTACAGAAACGGTTGTAGGAACTTCTTCAATCTTTACATTCGTTTGTTTTGACACCTCCATTTAATGCACTATCCCATGATTCATCTACGCTGCTAGGTAGCTACACAGATCTTACAACGCAAAAAGGGCTTCACATATGTATATAATATATTCAATTGCAGACTCCGGGTATTTCCCGAAACGAGGAACGTCGTTCTATTAAGAAAAAAGCAAAAATATTCAACCCAGCTGATCGACATCTAATCAAAACTAACAGCAGAGCTGCCATTATATAAATTCACAACTACTTAAAGCACGGATCTTAATCCTATAAGTTTGTGGTCTCTGTACAGGGGACTCGTACCAGTTCGTGGATCAACCATTACTGGTCCTTACAAGAATTATTTAGTTATTTCTATATAATTTATAATCTAGGTATGAGACGATAATTAAAGGAGACTTACTACTTCACTTAATTTTGATAAGAGAAGAAGAAAACATTACGTACAAATGCAAATTCCAAAAATAATTTGTTAATCATTTTGGGTTGATCATTTATAATTGACTCATCAGATTTCAGGGGCATTTAACTACAACGCCTACTACATATTATCTCAACGCTCATTAGTTATTTGCATTCACTATAATGTCTTTCTGTTTGTTGCAAGTCTGAAAATATGACAGCCATTACTGGGTGCACTGTAAATAGTTCTCCATGATGTATAATATCATAAATATATTCTTACCTAAGAAATAACAATCTACCCAAATCCTCTCAGTGATTGTTTGCCTCACTAAAACCAACTGTATCTTCTTCTGACACATTCTGGATCCTAAGAAAGTGGAAATCACTATGTTTAGTCGTATGAATGAACCATTACAGGTTTGTGCATATATAATCTAACTTGTATACAGGGTGCACTCTATTAAGTGCGCTTTCATGTAAATCATATACATATTTTTGATATAGGAAATAACAATGTAGTCGTATCAGGGGCGTACCCCCCCCCCACACACACAATTAATAAATTTTTGATTGTTGTAAGAAAATTTAATATTTGAAATTTAAAAAAACTATATTTTTCAAATTTTATTTTTTAAATTTCATTGTCTGTGAATAGCTGTGGATTTTTGAAATTTATCTCCATAAAAATTTAATATTTGAAATTTTTTTTCAAAATATTTTTATATTAGAAATTTAATTTTTCATCAAAAATTGTTTAATTTAAAGCTTATTTTTAGTAATCTTTTACAAAAAATTGATTTTGGATTCTTATAATAAAATTTAATATATGATTTTTTATTCAGAAAATTTAACATTTCAAATTTTCATCATTACATCTTATACTTAAAATCTAATTTTATAAATTTTTTAAGATAAAATTTTATATTTAAAGTTTTCCAAAAAAAATAATCTTTTAAGAATAGCTCAGTATTTTTGACATGTTTTTCCTTAAAATTAAATATTTGATATTTTTTTCAAACAAAATTCCAAAAACAAAGCTTTCTCCTAAATTTAAACTTGCAGACGCCCATGTGTTTATCAAAGTCTAAGTTATTGGTCTTTAATGTATATTAATATAATTCATATGCATTTTCAGTATACCTATATATGTTAAAGATTTGAATTAAATATAAAAGTTAGTTTGTTAAAATGAATTTTAGATATTTTTATTTGTAAGTGCTTTAACGATTAAAAGTACTCATCAATCATCCCAACAAATCACTTTTTTCTTTCAAACTCTTATTATTTTTCTGTATTTCTTGAAGAGAGAACACTTCATATGAATTGATAGAAATATTGACTAGTTATGTGTGAGTATGCTGATAAAAAACTAAGAGTAAGACTGATAATTTCTTCTTGAGTTATCTTTTATATTATCAAAGCAAAATTTGTCTTTTAGTCGACGCCTAATTACTCTGGGCAATGCCAAATCCTACCACTACTATATAATATGTTCAATTCCATCACTTGGGTACTTCCCAAAAGGAAGAACGTAGTTCTATAAATAAAAGAGTAAAATTTTTCAAATCATCTGATTGACAACCAATCAAATCTGACAGCACTTGATTAGTAATTGTCAGGTTTGAACCCCTTCATACCTTTTCCGCTCATTTCGGGAAACTTTCCGTTCAAGGCCTCATTCATTTGTTCATTTGTTTTATCGAAAGGATCATCAAGTTTTTGATTGGCTACGTAAAACTTTTCTTTCTCAAGAGATACCACATTTGAGATACGACAAATATATCATTTGCATATCTTCACATAATTCCCCTTGTGAAAGCATGGAAGTTGCGTAGTTAGTTATAGAATATTTCATGTTACTCTCAGCTCCCCTAGTGTATAAAAAAATATTACCGTAGCCAACTAAGTTTTGATCTACAAATGGAGGTTAGATACTTTTGGCTTAAACCATTTCGCCATAATATAATATTTAAATAAATGATATTTATACGTGGATATTTCTTATTTTTGTTAAAACTGATTTTAAATCAATTTATTAAATGTTTATTGCTTAAAAACATTGAATGGGATGAAGGAGTAGTGATTTCCACTTTCTTAGGATCCAGAATGTGTCAGAAGAAGATACAGTTGGTTTTAGTGAGGCAAACAATCACTGAGAGGATTTGGGTAGATACTCAAAGGTTGGGTCATAATTTACATACAGCTGACTCCTCTTCTGACACATCATTTGATTATAATTGATAATGGAGACGGTAGAAGTGATTAGCTTTTCTTTCATTCAATTAGCTGTTTGAAGAAATAAAAGGGAATATCAATTTCAATCAAAAATGAACAATAACGACGTATTAGTTTATTTTATTTTGATATTAAGGTGAAATATCCTTTAAGTAAAATGTTTGTAAAAAAAAGACGGCCTGATGCAAAATAGTTTAAGATAGGACAGTCTAAAAACGATCATGCAGTTGTCGTTTCGGAACATTTTTTTAGATTTGGTCCTAGGATATACAATAATGTATCTGGAGAACAATAAAAATAAATAAAGAACTGAACGGCACTCATTATATACTCAATCTCTAAACCGGGCCTTTGCTATGAAATGTGTGAAGGGACTAAGAGTTGAATGATAATTATAGCATGAATGTCAGACCTAGTTTGCGTTGTAGTGGGAACCAAGTACTACTCATATCCTTTTTCTGATTAGATGAAAAAGTTTGATAACACTGACACACTTATATGATATATACTACTCGTCTACAGCAGTTGTTATTTCTTCCTCATAATCTGTCTAAGTACTGTACATTATTTCAAGTACTGGATTAGAACTGTGATCTGCATTCAAAAATGAAGACTCGGATCAAAACTGTAAATATCATATTTTTTTCGCATTAGTTCTCAAAATACCATCATTTCCCTTAACTAGAGCTAAATCAAAGGACGGCCAAGGCCGTGACTGAGATTTTTTTTTTTGGTTCATCAGCTTGGGATGCCAGCTGTATTTATTCATTAAATTCTTACATAACCTTCCTATTATAAAGGGGAGTTCTTTTAAACATTCGCAATTTTCTCAAGCCGTATCTCATCCCCCTACAAACCAGTTTTAATACAGACACACACTTGTTGAAAGAAAGTCCGGTACAAATGTTACTCTAAGGCGTCAATGGACATTATGATTCCTTAAAACAACATAACTACGTCTTCTTGTAGTCAGTACGTTGTTCACTTTACTGTTTTTTGTGCAATTTTAAAGGGTAAAATAAAGACCGTGTTTTTGGCTAAATTGATCGGGTGCACTATTTCATTTGTCCAAAAATAAAAATAAAGTGGCAAACAGGATGATGAAACCCCACTGACAATGATTTTCTAGTACTCAGTTATCGAAAAAAAACAAAAAAACTGGAGCTATAATCAAACCTAAACATATGTTATGGTTTATTAATTTACTTCACTTACTGATTTCGATTAATCACTTCGATCAGCAATAATTTTTTCTATATTCATTAGAGTAGTGTTTTTTCTTTTTTTTCGAATGCCAAATACGGCAAGTTCAAAAAAAGTTGTCAATTGGTAAGAACATAAACCAATGCAATATTGTATTTTTCTACGATGTTATCACATAGTAAATTTTCTTCAAAGTTTGAAACGAGACAATACCGGACAAGGACATCCTGGATCTAGAAAAAAGTCTAAATTTTATCCCAATGGTGTAAGGTTGACTATTAAAGCTGCCCCCTGAAAAGTATGCCTATGGCAATAACTTTTATTTTTTCGAATATGGCATTGTCTAGAACCATAAAAACAGGTTGAAGGCCTTTTAGCAGGATGGTGACCAGGCATCAAGCCTGAGAAGTCGGTAAATAAAATGCCCTACACTAAATCCAGAACACAATTTTTAATAATATGTGTAGACCATATAGAAACTATTGAGTCCTTTGAACATTGAGACTACAAATAAAGATTTTGTTTAAGTTATAGGTAGTTATTAATTATATGTAGAAAATAGTTGTGCCATGTATAAAGCAAATATTTGGAATATTAGATATTTAAACAGATGAATAACAAATGAAGTGGATCAAAATCTCTATTTTGCTTATACATTCATAGTTTCTGAACATAATTTATGCACTCGCAAGCAACGAAGAACGATACAAACAAACTTTCTCTGCAACGATACACTTTACTATGATGACATAGACTATTCAGAAGACTAAGTAATGCACTACCTAGTGGCTAGTGCCTATGCTCGACCCCACATAATAATTTAGAATTTAAGATGTTTAGGAATTGTGATTGTATATACCATAGAGCACGTTTGAAATTTGTGAAATAAACTTATAAATGAGTCAATTTTCAGTTTTCATTAATTAATAGTACTTAATACCTATAATTTATAACCATTCAGGAAAAAAACTTTACGAACACTCAATGTAAGTCTTAGATTATAAATAAGTTTTATTTATATACATTTTCATAATTTTTGTAGCTAGAGTCGAACCCGGTATAAATTTTTCGATTCCTGACTTCGACTCCCCCCCAAAAAAGGCATCGATATCACAAATCCGACTCTGTAGTCCTACCCAGCATACACCTCAAAAGGGGCCCAAAAGTTCTTAGATGATAATTTTTTTATGAACCATACAAAAATGGAATAGTTTTGATGTGACCCTCCCCTACATCCCAGATCTCAATCTTTTATATATACCTTCTCCTTCAAATTGAGAAGAAAGCCTCTAGTCTTACCATCAAAACTTTGAGGCACTGAAAAAACACAATCAATGAGCAATGGGCCATGATATCCGAAGGTACCTATAATGACTTCCAGAAGAGATTTGTTTCTGTCCGTTCACTCGAAATGGAGGCTATATTGATTGAAATATATTCATTTTCGTCTCCTCCTATATTTAATTTATATTTTTATAAAAATACATTGAAATTGATAATTATGAATTTGACTATACAGAGGTTATCAAGTGAGGCGGATCTCATTATGAATAATTGAATGTCATTAAATCGTTGGTTATGAGCCTTTCAAGATGTTCCTGATTTATCTGAACCACCCTGTACAAACAACTATGTCATAGTTCAAAACATATTTAGTTTGCATTAATAGTCTGTCCGATAGAACAATTTGCCTGTCCCGGACAGTCAGACAAAGGTTAATGTAAAACCCTGTAAAAATATCGCCTCTAGAGTGAAAACAGGCTCAAACTTGCACTACATCAACAGCCTGATTGCCGCGCGGTATCAAAAAGGAGGTAATATTGTCGCATCCTGTATTATGTATATTCGTTAACTCTCAAAACTCTGGCATTTTGTCTAACGTTCTTCAACCCTTTTCTGCATATTTCTTTAACTTTTAACAAGATCTATTTTTAAAAGTACATATACTCATAATTGGACAAAGCCCAATTTCCAAAATGAGTCAAAATATATGGGGGAAAATTAGTGATATTAACGACAAAGCATAAAAACAAAATGAAGACAGTTTCAAAAAATGGGGGAGCCATGAATTTATTTAGATAAATATTTAAAAGAAAAACATAAAAAAAGTGAGGTATATTTTAATACAAAATACTATACAATTTTATCATATATCATATTGAAATGTTTGTATTATTTGAAAAAAAAAACACGTTAAGGTTCAACAAATTATTTTTTTTTTAAACGGCAAAATTGCAAAAGTGAAAGAATAACGGGATGACAGAATTACTAAAAATAATAATGATCTCTTTTTGAGTAGGATAAGAGCTATTTGAAATGCAAGAAGATAAATTTTGTATGCCATTACAAATGGGCTGAAAAGTCCAGGGATTCACAAATAGACATAGTTTGGTTAAATTCCGCAAATTTTTGAGTTAGTATCAACCTTTAAAAGGCAGCTGTCAAAATTTCATGACAATTTGTTCTTAGGTTGGTGAGTTATTATGCAAAAAGTGACCTTACTTTTGTTAATTCCACAACAATGGAACAAAAATAATTTTTGTTTTCATTTTACACACATTTTTGAGGTGTATAAATGTTGTTCATGCTAAAAAATGGCTTAAAAGACTCCACTATATAAGGCAAATATTAATAATAGTCAAAAAAAAAAAAAAAATGAGCCCGGGACTTTTCAGACAATGTCTTATATGTAAAGTGTTAAGGGGGAAAAAACCTGACGATAACGATTACAAAAGGAAAAACGGTGGATGCGTGCACTCTTTGTCCTTTTTCCTTCATTATTTAATCATTCGAGTGTGGCCTAATATTTCCTTCTAAAAGAAGAATTCTCGCCAATCTTTGGTGTTGTAAATTGATTTAAAAATGCATAATAAAATATATATATATATGAATTTCAATATAATTACAACATTTCTACTTCACTACCGCTATTTGAAATGTCATTTAACATGTTTTAGTATGAAAAAAAAAAAAAAAACAGTAAACTTTCTTTTAGTAAAATTTTGTTGAAAAAATGATTGTTTATGTAGGTGAAAAATATTTCCCCCCCCCATTCAGGATTTTCACTAGATGTCAAAATATGATGTCATCCATTTTGGTAGCATAAACAATCAAATTTTATAACGACGAAAACACTTTTTTTCTTTAATATTAAGGAAAATAGTGAACTAACGGTCAAAATATTAATAGTGTCAAAACAGCACCAACTAATGGAAGGACTTAAACCTTACTGTCTATCAAAAATACAGCCTTACATTACGTAGCTTTGTTATATATCAGATTCATAAATGTATTGAAAATATGCTATTACATCGTTATACCCATCTTATTTCCGTGTTGTAGACAAAAATTAACTATAATATCAAAAGGAATAAGTGACTTTTCTGTAATTATCTCATTTTTCTTGTTCCTAATGAATCAAGTTATATTAAAAATTGTTCATAACTACCTTTTAATTGAAATATGAATGTTCATAAATTCGCTTCAAGTAGTATTCAATGGAGATGTTTAGTTCCTATAATGCGTGGTTTTAACCATCCTTCTAGTCTAGAATGGTGCAAACAAATTTCCGTAAGAACCCACAACACCCAACAACATTGTTTTGTATTTCGAATGTAGCAAATGGATGCCTCCAAATCTACAGATCTCTTGTGAATATATATGGTGGTGCTTCATTGAGTTTGAAGCAGTATCAGCAAAAAAACAAATCATGAGAAAACACCATAATACAATTTTTTTCACTTTGTTAATAATTATTTTGCATCCCTCAAATCTTTTCTCGTATTATTAGGCTGGTTATCCTTCCGCTTTGGTACAGGCTCTTGATTTGAGGCTTAGGCCATGCATATCAATACTGTTAGCCGTATTTTTATGACGGATGTTACTACGGGGGCAGCTACAATTTTGACTCTAACTGCATTGGTGTTTAGGTCTCTTCGAGCTGAACGTGGCCTCCCATTACAAGGACAATTGGAAAAGCACTTGGGGACGTTGTCATTGTTTTTGTCTTTGTATACCAGGCTTTTGGAGACACAGAAACGTTCAACAATGTCTTTGATCTTGTCTCCAGCGTCAATCCGCGAAGCCATTCTCTTTATTAGCTCCTCCATGATTTCCCAGTTTCTTTGTTGATTAAGCTAGAAAGACAGTCGGAGTCGCAAATAAAAGCTGTAATAAATACTGTAAGACATACCTAAATAGGTAAACCACCTAGAGCTTGCATTTTATACAGGTTTGGTTACATAAAGTTTTGTGCAATATCTTTGTGAATGAATTATTTTTTATGTGCGTATTTCAATATTATGAAAATTCAATCATAAATTATGAGATCCCTTTGACGATATAATAATATGCATGCCATATTTTTAAAAACAAAACAAAAACTGTCTAGAGTTAACCTGTGGTGTGTCAACATAAAACATTAATCAAGAAAAGGAAACTATTCTAATGTATTTTTTAAACTTCAAATATACGTACAAGCCAATAATATTTCATACACATATTTGAATCAATTATAAGCTTTGTATTCCAATTTTTGGCATGAGTTCAGATAAACAATAATATTAGCTAGAGTTTAAAACAGAGGTCACCAGCACTATGTCTGTGGACACCCAGTCGCTCTTTGGCTTCTTTTTAGTCAACCGCTTGCCTTGTTCTAAAAATATTGTATGCTTTTATTTTTTGATACATGATACTTTTTGAGCTGGTAGTCCTCAGGCCTTTTAGGAATCTTAAAGTAGCTCTCATATTTACAAAAGGTGGGTGACACCTGTGTTAAAACCTTTATTTGATTTGAGAGACATATATTGACCCCAATATGCCCCTTTCAAATAAATTCTCTCAATTTTTTTTTTTTTATTGTGACGATAACCTTTTTCTTATTTGAGTGCCATTTGCAACACATATCAAGGGTTAATATGAATAATTTGTCGGTAGAAATGGACGATAATTCATTGAGGAACACATACGTATTCCACACTCAATTTTGGTATTGTGTTGAGAGGTCATATTCAGAGTTCGAAAGCAAAACGTGTGCTAATAATAAATGCTAATCATGTAATTAAAATGGATAAGTTTTGTGATTTTTCCCTGGATATTCCGACTCTCTTGTCTTTTCTGCATAAGTAAACAATAATAAACATTTCTCAAATCTTTCATCATGAGTGAGCAAGAAGCAAAAAGACGGAGGATCTCAGACCTTCTGAATGCTAAAATGGAGGTGGCAGAGATTATGTACATTGTAAAGTACTCCAGGAGCCTCATTTTCAAGGTGACTAAGATGAAAATTGATGGAATATACATCTCAAGGAAAGAAAGAAGTGGGGGATACAACTTCAAAAGGGATTCTAAGTTTCTGGGGGACCTGAACAAGAAAATCAAGGAGGAGGTGTTCTGTACAAAACATACGGGTCAAAAAATGGTCCTGCCGTCCGACGGCAAAAATATGCCTCCCTTATTTTTCAAGGCTGGGGAGAATATCGGCCAGGAGGCTTACTACAGGTTGCTGAGGTTCATTATACTGCCATGGCTCAAGGCCACCTACCAAGAGGACAACTATGTGTGGACCAAGATGGTGCACCCTCATACATATCCACCAAGTGCCAGAAGTTCTTTGGCGACAACATGGCAGATTTTCGGCCCAAAAACATTTGACCATCATCTTCGCCGGATATGAACCTGTTGAACGTTCCTGTGTGGTGTACTTTGGAGAGGGAGACTAACCGGATATCTCACCCAAACGTTGACTCCCTGAAGGCCGCCATTGTGAAGGAGTGGAACAACTTGTCCGAGCAATTCATCATTAACTCCTGCAAGAATCTCCGCCACCGTGTGGAGGCTGTGATTGCTTCTGAGGGCGGCCATTTTGAATGAACATGTTCACAAAGTTCGTATCTCAAAGTTTTGTAAAAAATAATTTCAAAATTATTGATCAAAAAATAAAATGATTAAAATTTATCTAGAATCCGTCATTCAGTCCACGTTTTGCTTCCAACCCGTGTATGTGATGCATTAACATAAGAGGAATCTTGAACAAAAATCAAGATGAGGAGGTAATACAATTTATTTTATTTTACTCATGTATACAGCACAATATCTCATGGACATATTTGAATCAATTAATATAAAGGAATAGTATGAGTAGTTTGTTGATAGAAATTGACGATAATTTGCCAAAGAATACAAATTTAATCCTCTCAATTTTGTTGTGTTGACAGGCGACATATGGGGGGCATTTATTGTTTAAAGCTATATAGTATGTTTAGTTTGTTTGCAAGAGGCAAAATGTTTTAAAGTATTTTGTGAGTTCGCCTTTACATAAAACCCAAAATTTCATACACATATTCGAGTCAATTATAAGCTACAAATTGAAGATACACGATAATTTTAGCTATAGTTTAGAACCTTTCTTTGATTAATAAACTTATATTAGCCGGACTTTGACCTTTTTATAATAAAATCCGTTAACTTCTCTTTTTTTAAATTATGAAGTTCAATTTTGGCTACCTCAAGTGCGATCGCAACGCACCCAAACGATTAATAAGAATAATTTGCCGTAAGAATTGAACGATTATTCATTGAAAAATACAGATGTAATTCATGTAATTTTGAGAATCATCCTTCTGGATTGTTTTTGTGTTGAGATCTATTTAAATATATGCGGCATTCTGACTTATCTATTATATAAATACTTGCTGAAATTGTGAATGATTCCATTAAATTTTATTTTAAATTCCATATTTTTTTATTTCAGAGATTTTTACTTGGATTCCATATGAAACACACCTATGTTTGTGTCTATTACTGGATGGAGGCGCTTCTCTTCGCATCCCTTCTCATATACTGCATTGCGCAGTCTTCTGAACCCTCAAAGTATTTAATTTATTTATCACATTGGAATCAAGTCCTTGCTGCCATATATTATTTGGCCAAAGCTGCAAGACATACACATCATTGGAGATACTCAAATATCCTTGTTTTAATCCGTAACGCCAATGCTTCAACGTCTTTTTTCGTTACCATCATGTACTGGTTCATTGTCTATCCATCTCTGCCTCATCAAACTGATGAAGTTTTGACTCGAATGAGTCCACATGGCATCATATTCGTTTATGCTACTCTAGAAACGGCCCTTTTCTTGGATGAACGGAGATGGAAGTTTCGGGAAATGTATCATTCACTCGTTCTAGGAACGCTATGGCTCCTATTTTCTGTCATATACTTTAACTTAGGTGGAAGGAATTTTGAAACTCATGGGAATCTTCTTTATATATACGTCTTTGTGGATTGGCGAATGCCCTCAAGGACAATTTTATGCAGTTTAATCTCTGGACTCTGCCTCATCATTACTCATTTTTATTTCTCTGCCATTGACAAACTGAAAAATAAACTTTTGGATGCAAAACATACACTTCGTGTTCAAAGACAGGACTCGGAGACAGTGGAGGATCCTGTTGGAGATCCTGTTTAATCCTAAATGCATTTTTATATACTCTGTATGTCATGTAGAAAACCTATTTTTTTTAATACCAATTACTTACTATAATTTATATTAAATGTTCAGTATTATTAAATAAAATATAACATTTGTACATACATATAATACTTTTCTCTCAATGATGCTAATAGAGATAATTTTGGGCATGATAAATAAAAGAAGCCGATAATCAACATGGTAACACTGATTATTTGAATACGTTATTAGAGGAGAGTAGCTCAGCTCTTATGACGAGGGAGGTAAATAAATCACAAGAACATAGGGAGGAATAACCCTGATATCGATCTTAATTTCTACTCCGAGTCCAAAAAAGACTTACACTTATAACCAGTGGTGCTAACCAGGAGCATTTTGGGCCTACTTAAAAGAATAAAATAACAAAAATAAACATGCTAACTCGATTATTTGAATAATAATTCGAGGGAGCAGCTGTCTTGACATTATATCAGATCAGCTACAATCAGCTGTGACGAGAGGGAACAGGAGATAAACAAGAATTACTCCATTGTCAATCTGTATTTCTAAAACATTAGAGAGACCGCTCGAAATTCTTGAGCAAGAAAAGGAGCGCGCTCATTGTATTAAATAAAGAGAGAGAGAGAGAGAAAAGCACAGAAGTGCGCTCGCTGGATAGCATTACCAATTTGAGAGTTAAAGAATAATGTTAAAGATGGCGAGAAAGGACAGTTTAAGTTATGTCTCAAGATGAGTTAGAATCTTTTTTTCTATGCTGTAACTGTGCATCTCTGCTGTCTTTGCTTGACGAGTTTGCCTCACATGACGCTGGTGACTCTAAAAAGACTGGGACATTGGTTCCTTCAGAGTCACCGCCAGGTCCTTCATGTGTGGAGATTACGTTGGAAGATAAATGTGTCGTTTTTGTAAACAATTTTTATTGAAATACCTGAAATACGATTTTCTTATAAATGTATTGAGTAAATTGACAAAAGATCTCAAAATCTAACGTAAGCAGTAGTTCAAAACTTGAGAACCTTGTCTTCAAGTTCAAGGTAATTATCAGGCTTAACTGGATGATAGTACACAAAACCTCGTAAATACATGTCCCCTAAGACAGTGGTTCAGTAAAAAACTTGTGCCTAAGGCACACGAAAGGACAAATAAAAATTTCTAGGTTTTTGATTTTTTTTCTTAAATTTAATCTTTTTGAAAAAAACAAAAATCAAAACCAAGCCCCCAGCCCTTTAAAAAAAAATCCTGCAAACTCCTTTGAAATAAATACATATGTACTTCAGAGTACTGGCCAAAGAAAGTTATGAAAGAGATTTCACTTATTTAAAAAAAAAAACGTATTAAAAATAAAATATATTTTCATCAGTTATTGTAATATGCACTGTGAAACAGTAATGTTGATTGAAAGGATTTTCGGCGGAATATCAGCATTTCAGATGTCAGCCATTTTGGGGTTGTAAAAAACCATGTTTTAAAACAATTAAACCCCTTTTTTCGTTAGTATTAATGAAAATAGTAAACTATTGGATCTCAAAATTGGACCAACAAACAAAAGGACTTAAATATCGCTCTCCATCAAAATATATCTTTGTGTCCGAGGGTTTTATTATGTATCTGACCCTAAAGGGTATTAGAAATATGTTATTACATCATTATACTATCTCATTTACATATTGTAGATCAAAATTAAATATTAAAATATTTTTCTCCAATTATCTTACTTTTTTGTAACTAATGGTTAAAAAAAAATATAATTGTACAAAGGCAGCCATTTTTATGGATTTTCAGTAGATATTAGTTTGATTTAATTCAAATATCACTGATTTCATTGCAATCAAATAGTATTCCATGCAAACCAATAAATATTTTTATTCTTAAAACCATTTGATTGGCTTTTATATCATAGTTTATTGGAAATTTGTACATTTTATGTAGTAGTTGTACCACTTTGAGCTCCTAAATTGGCGTTCCCTTCAATTATGATACTATTTATGACGTGAAAGAAAATCCTCTCTAGAGAGCCTTTGACAATTAACGTACTTTTTAGTTGCGTTGACTAGGAAATCTACAATTGTTTCAAACTTGTCAAAAGATAAAAAACAGCTTCAATCGGGCAATATTTCAGGTATTTAAAATAATAAGTCGAATACTTAAAATTCAAGAAGTACTTATACTTTACTTAAGAAGTAAGTACTAGAGAGTTGGCGATCATACTATTTTTTTATTCCTACCTCAGTAGATCCACGTGGTTTTTCCTCCTTATTCAGTTATTAAAAGAATCCTGTGGTTTATACTTGAGGTGATTCGATAATAATTGAAGGAGAGGGGTATGATTTTAATTATTATATCAAGTTCTTTCTGCATCAGACAATTGGTGAACTCCAAGCTCCAGGATCCTATCAACGGCGTGTAGGGTCCCAAAGGTGTAGGAGGAGAAGGATGTTGGATGTTTTGAGTAATTCCTCTGGGGAGGTGGGGGGAGGGGGTGGTGGACCTATTGAGCACTTTTTGTAGTAAGTGCAGCGCAGGGTTCTAGGGTTTAATCCCCTTCCTTCATTATGTTACATTCGGCCCTGGCATGGAGTCATTTTATTTACTACTACACTTACGAAGTATCATAGAATGGACTCTTACGATGTTTTTATAACTCCAAATCCAGAACCCTATCAATTTTTAATTTCTAGATCTTTCTAAATGTATTGTTGCTGTACTGGTTGCAATACAGGCGCCAAAGTCAAGAGAGGATATCTTGTTCATGAACTTGAACCTTAAGGTTATAAATGTGTCCTTTGATTCCTTTCCAAGAGATGCTAACCTTGGGACTAAATGGTTGAGCCTTAATCCAGGAAAAAACTAGACATCCAGACAGCATTCAAAAAATATACAACAAGAATTTTGCCGATTCATGTTTCAAGGAAGAAAAATTCCAAAATAATACTTTACTATCTTTATATCCGGGTATCCTATTATTTGAAAGTGTCATCTAATCCAAGACTTAACGTGAGTTCATCTTCTGAAGAAATGAAATATATTTTATTCTTTTGCCTTAAAATTAAATACAAACCAACTTTAATTTTTAGATCAAGAAAAGAACAAATCAAACTTGATGATCTAATAAAAGAATCTGTTGAGAGAGACAAAGTTGAAAATATGAAGGATTTGTATGAAAAATATGACCGTTCTTGTAAGCTAATGGATATACAGGAAATGTGGAACGATTTGTGTACCTCTTTTTTAAAATTTTGATTATAGATAACTGTCCAAGAGTTGCATTTAGTTTGACAATCAATAAAGATTTGTATTTTTTTCTTGAATATCGGGAAAATGTCTTAACCCCCTAAAAATGTTATTAATATTTGTCTTGTACAAGAAATCCCTCTGGTTTCAAATGTGAAAAATATTTTATCCTATTTAAGTAGTTATTAGGAGAAAACATAACCTTTTATTTGAGAGGATATCATGGCTAATTTCAGAGAAAAAAGTAATCATCTTGAATTTATACAAGTACAGCTACTCCTTAATTCAAAACTTCATATGACAGGAGATATTCTCCACTAATTCTAAGAATGTATGTGTTATGTCAAACAACAAGTCCGACTTTTATCGAAAAATAATTTCGTCCGTCTTAATTGTTCTCCCTTCAGAAAAGCACATCAAATGACTCATCAGCATTTTATCAATGGAAGTATAGGAATAGATAACTCAACATCTGATTATTTCAGTTGTAAAATATCTTCGCTCGATACTATGGACAGAAATATCTCTATCATCATAGACGAGGTGTATTCTGCTCAAAGAGTTGAGTTGTCGGGCGAAAAGCTCTACAGATATGAGTATAATGGATCGACCAAAACAATCATGTATTTTATGGCTAAAAGGTGTCTTAAACAGGTATAACAACGTAGTTGCAATGGTTCCTCTATCAAGAATTGATTCAAAAGTCATGAAAAAATGGTTCATAAATGTTCCCAAAGACTTGTGTGAGCGAGTGATTTTATGTTTCTGAACGTAGTTCATATATACCATTTACTAAAGTTTATATTTGAGTGTGATACTGTCTGTGAAATTGTCTTCTTTCTTATAAAGATCCTCAAAATGTACTTATATCTAGTCTAAAAGAAATGCTGATGTGTTTAAACCATGTGACATGGATTGTCTACAGCGTGTGCCGATGGCCGTGAATTTTTAACTTATTTGAATTTCGTTGCTTCAATATTGTTGTTTGTTTTATTTTCGAAAAATTATATTAAAAATATGAATAGTCAGCTTCATTGAAAAAAACAAAGACTGTCAAAAAAAAAATGATTCAGGGAATAAAATTGCAAAAGTCAAAAATTTCAAAAATACATTCTTGTATTTTTGTATATTGTATGGGTTTCTATGTAATGTACAAAGTTATAATTGCAAGGATGTATTGTGTTTTTATTTTTATTGATTCAGGTGTTGGGGTATCAGAATTAATAGAATCATTCTTAGAATTCAAAAACTATTTATATCGTAAATCTTTTCAAATGAGAATAAGATTTGAAAATAATATTATTTAGGGACATTGTAGAACTTTGAACTGTATATATATGTATTATGATTTCATGTGAATGTTTACTAGTGTGACAACAAAAACAGAGAAAAAAAATTGCACTCCTCATCTCTCTAGTACTCCCAGACTTAAGTAAGTACTAGAGAGATATTCTTGGGGCTATCCTTACTTAGTATTCGATATATTCAGAGTTTGATGCAAAATTGAGAGAGTAATTGTCCATTGAAAAGCGTTATTTAACTAGGACAAACGTTTAAAAAGTATTTATTGTCAGCTGTCAACTTTTTTACTCTTTTTCCCCCATGCCAGTATTCTGATCATAGATTGATTGAATGTATTAAGCTGTGAACAATTCTCAGTGATTATTGTATAGTAAGAATAAAGTTGAGAATAATTGGCTAACTACAAAGGGATATTGGGCCTCTTTTTTTCTATTTATTTTTTATGGAAACGTTCCAAGAAACAATATAGGTAACGCAGTGTCTGAGGTAGAACAAAACTTTGGAACCACACAATATTTTCTACTATGATATTCATATTATTAATCATCATTCATCCCATCGATCCTCTCTATTTCTTAATATTTTATATTAAAGACTTACCGGGTGTAGAAAAAAGAAATGAGACCTTCTAAAAATACAGTTTCGAATGGCTGTTATTGATTAAATCTTAAAGTTTTGATTATTTCTGAATAGCTTTGATTCTAAGCCTATGATTGATGAACATTTTGTTAACAAATTTTTTGTATATATTGCGATGGAAGCAAGTAGAGCAATTTAATAAAAGGACCACCTTGGACATCATGAAGGCCTTAAACATCCTCAAGGCCACAGTCTGTTAAATCAGAAATCGTTAAGCTGCTTGGGACAACCTTAAGGACAAACTCTAGAGTGGAAGACCCACCAAATTGAAGCCTGAAGACGTCATGGATGCCTTTCAGGTCAACCCAACGAGTAAGCTGTCAGAGTACGCCAAGAAAAAGAAGGTGCATCGGTATACTGTGGGCAAGACCATCCCAAAGGTTAGAGGAAGGGCACTTAGAATAATTGAGGGCTACTCCTGTCCCAACGTCAAAAAGAACTCCATCTTTTGTGATGTCAACAGCTCTTGAATGGTCTGAAACACAACAGCAACCGGGTAATTTTTTTCTCTGATCAAACTACCTTTACTGTTGACCCTGTCTACAACAAGTAAAATGATACGGTGGTATTCTTTGGAAGGGTTGACAACAGCATCAGGATAGTCACCAAGACCAAACATCCGGCCTCTGTGATGATGTTGGGGGTTGTGGCATGAACTAAAGAAAAAATGCCTCCAATTTGGTATCCTGTTGGACCCCTGTTACCCCCAGGCATATACTTGATAGTTTTGAAGGAAAATGTGGTCCCATAGTTCACCAAGACCATGAAAAAGTCCAACAAGGTCTCGTACGTATTTCAGCAGGACGGAACTGAGGCCTTTACTGCTAATATTGTACAAGAGTGAATGGATAACAACATGAACTTCTGGTGCAAGATTCTTTGCCCCCTTAGAGCCCAGATCTGAATCCACTGGATTACTCCATTTGGCGGTAAATTGAGAAGAAGGCCTGCAATGTCCGCTCCCGTATATTGATGCCCTGAAGAGCTCAGATTAACCAGCAGTGGAGGATCATGAAAAAGGACTACGTTGCCAATGTGTACAAGGGGTTCTGGAGGTGGTTGGAGGCTGTTATTGAGACTCATGGTGGCCAGATTCATAATTAGTGTGCCTTTTTATCGTAAAAAATAGTATAAAATGACATTTTCTGTGTACAACATCATCTTGATCAAATATGAGTATTTTAAAGACTTCTTAAAGGCAGGTCTCGGTACTTTTTCTACATCCGATACTTAATATATATTATTTAATATTTGACCATTTAATCTTTATTTTTGATAATTGTTTTTGTAATTGACTAGTAACACCTACTCCGCGCATGTTTTTTAATCAAAAACTTTTTGGTTTCAGGGCAAAAATGTTTATCTGCGTGGATGATATATTAATTGTAGCACTTGACTTCACATTCATTCTCTGATACTGATGAAATAAAAATAAAATAATATTGGTTGAAAGACATTTCATTCTTAACCACAAAAAAAATCACTTTCCCTAATGAGGTTGAGTAACTAAGCCTTGTTTCACTCCAGATATTAGTAGAATTCATTGACACTACTGACAACTAACACGACGTTATCTCCCTAGCACAAAAATAGCCTATGTATTTTGTTGTCAGTTGTCGATTCCCTCTTCTCCCTTGATACATCATGGCTATTTCATAATTTATTCTTTTTCATAAATACACAAAGTAATGAGTTATTCTGTACATATGGTCCATTTTCCAAAAGGACAGGAATACAATTTCTTGTTGATCCCTCGTCGTTTATATAATATAGATATTGGGCATTTTATTATTTTATAAAGAAATTTTGGCTATTTCTTCATGGAAATAATATTATAACTACTCTTTTAATCGAATATTACTAATCAATATAAAAATACAGTATCGAATAAAATACTATTTAGATTTTAATAATATGTAATTCATTTTAAAAATGGGGAAGAAATAATACGACCGTAATAGTGTACAAGTATATAAGTTATAAATAGCAGTTGGTATGATTGACTTATTTGGCTAACTACCTGATGATTTCTGGCCTTTTTCTGGGGTTTTTTTTAAAAGAAAGGTTGTATGGTACGATAAAAATAACTATGTGCTGAATGACTCAAGGGACAGAAAGAGCTGACAGACAAAAAAATTAACAATATAAATATAAGGCACAGAAATAAGATCCTCATCTATGCATTCACGGAGCAACATAAATTATTATATACAGGGAAAGTGAACGATTTTTTGGAATATACAATATGAACAAACAATAAAACGTATTTTGACACAGGAAATTATATTGATAATAATTATTACTAATCAAATATTTGAAGAACTTTTGGAATCCTCATTATCAATTGTCTGATACATTTCATCTTCCTAAATTATAAAATTGTACGCATAGAGTGGAAATCAAAAATAAGGTCGATATCATGCTTCTTAAGCTTTACTAATACTATAATATTCAAAGGAGAGATCCAATAAATTTGAAATTTGTCACAGCCCCATGGATTCTAAAATAAATCATTGCAATACTAACTTAATATATGCTAAAAGATACTACAGATTTCAATATACAGAAATAAATTTAAAAGGATCATATGGATATCATCATATATGTATTAAATATTCCGTTCTGTAAAGAAAAAAAAATAGATTAATTGATACTAAGTATGAGTCACGAATATCTAACGAAAAATGCTTTAAAATGATAAATTATTAAAACATCAACATTTCCTTCCACTGCATAAGGTTTCAGAGGGCTAAGATAAAAATTTTATTTAGATTTCTATAAACTGTATGTAGAGAAATTCTTGATAGATGTTCGTGTTTTGCCGTTGCCTATATTTAATTGCTAAAAAGTAATCATTCCTTAATAAAAATTATCTTGACATTCGATAGAAGAAATGTTGGTCACTTTCCTCAAAGCTCCTTCAAATTATTGTCATGTAAAGAACTCTTGAGTGTCAAGGCGTAATTCATGTATGGACAATATTCAGTGATATTTTTTTGAACAATCCTTATCCAAAACGATGTGAGCCCTTAGTTATCATCGTGAGTCAGTTCTTAGTCACAAAAGAGACGGATTCCGAGGACTGAACTCAATCCACATTATTATCTAAATAAGGATGAGAGTTAATCGAAACTCATAATGGAACTCTTTCCGAAGAAACAGAAAGACGTGGGCAAGGAGACAAAATATGTGAAATCCTCTTGGCAAATGAATATTAGAATACATGAAATAGTGACCAAATAAAAAGTTTCAGTTGAACAAGAGCCTTGAATTTTTTCTATCTTAGAATGTTCAAATACTAAGATATAATTCCATTATGTACCAAACTCCACCGTCCTTTTGGAGATTTCCAGAGAAACATTTTTCTCAAAATGGGGCTAAAGAAAATAATAAATATAAGTACAAAAAATCAAAACAATCCATTAATCATATTTTTACACCCCTCACATAATACAATAATATTGATTTAATTACTTGAAAAAATCTTGAGCCTTTGGCTGCACGTTTTAGCACGTTTGATGGCATTGATCCACAACTTACTTCTATTATGTCTTTTAGAAAGGTAAACATTTTTATGAACAAGAATCCTAGATCCTATTTATTTTGTAAAAAATACAAAATTATTTTTTTAAATTTTTGTTAACATACCTACATTATGAAAAATATATTACAATTATTTGCAAATTATAGCAAATAATTAAATTAAGGCAACGAAATCGTAAATAAAACCAATGTAAGACCTTTGCAATATATCTTATGTCAGTTGACAATTTTAAACCAATCAGTAACGAGAAGGAAAGAGAAGGTATTCTTCAACTGAGTGTACGCTCTTTCCCTGGAGTCCTCTATGTACTGACAACGTATTTATATAAGAAGAAGGATTAAAACGTATGAAAGGTTTTGTTGTCGTATTCATGTTAAAAACTTCCGTATTTCAAAATGCAATTTTGATAAATATTGATTTAGTAGCTTCCATCCTAAATATGCATTATGCATTTATTATCTGCAATATACATACATGCATCAAGAAACTAAGTGCAGAAAATATAAATTACTTTACTCATATCTCATAAATTACGTATTTCTAAATTGAATGTTCATAATTTATTATCAAATTTATGAGTTTGGAGTGGGATGTTAGACAGAGAAATGAATTTACGAAGATCGATACAATTTACATACACAGTCTTAAACTACAGGGAATGACTCATTTTCTTTCCAAAGCTGATGATCGAATTTGTTAGGGGCATACGTTGTTGTTAACCCTTTCTCTCATTAATTAAAAATAAGTGAAACCAAAAAAAAATCTATTTATATTTTGCAATATTTTGAGTATAAAAACATACCCCAAGGTTTGGACATGAGGATCTTGTAATATAACACCTTGTGACTACTTCCTTTGGGGCCCAGCGTCGATTCAAGACCTCAAACATGGAATAGGGAATTTAGGGAATACACCAGCATCTTTGCGATTTGGTGATGAAACATTTTATAAAAAGGATACGGTCCTCTAAGGGTAGCTGTGGCGGCCATTTGGCTGATATTGTTTATCATTATTAATGGCATACCTTTCTTTTACATAGGAATAAACCTCTTTTCATTTATCTAAAAAAATGCCATATTTCTTTGACTTCCAAAATAACATCTCTTATTGGAAAACCCTATATAATCATTTTTATATTTATTTAATATGAAACTTCATTTGCTATTTTTATTATCATTCTATGATGAATAATTTACATACAATTTCATAGGAAGAATTATATAAAGATGATTGAAACAATCTTGAATCAGGTAGACTCAGGTAGGTATATCTGATGCTGAAATGTATTAATATCTATCCTTATACACGAAAATCCGGTGTATTTTTTAGCTGACCCGTTAATTTGTCATTGGTAGTTTAAAGAACGAATTTTATTTTCATTAGCATTTGTCATTATTATTTAATTCTTGAGTAGTGAAAATCCTTTCCTAAATATATTCAATTATATTCAAAACCTGTTTGAACGTTCGTGTGTGCTCATAAAAGACGGAGCATAACCCTGAGGATTTGTTGCGAAGTTAGAATTTTATGTCCTTGTTGAACTCAGAGTGGGAATCGGGATCGACATTGGAGTAATTATAGCAAATGTCCTTGGTTATATTCTTTTTTTCCTTCATCTCTTGTCTCAGTTGATTGTAGCTGATCTATAGAAACGTCATGAGCGTTATTCTTTCTCTCCTTCAAAACATCTTTTCAATTGTTAGGGTTACCATGTTGATTGTCAGTTTTTTTTAATACACCCATTCTACCCTGGATTTTCACCTTTGTCTGTCCCTAAACATATATGATGGCGGTAATTCTTGCAAATCATTTTTTTTTTTTTTTTATTTTTTTTTTAATAACAAAAAACATTTTCTGAAGTGTTTCTCCTAAACAACGTTATGAAGAAAGGGTTAAGCAAGTTTCAGGAGAATGAATTCGCTTAATCCACTACCTCAAAAACTACTCCCCCCAAAAAAAAAAAAAAAAAAACATTATGGACTTTTGCTTTATGCTAGAATGTTTTTTCGTCGTTAAGGGAAATTATTTAGCAGAGAAAAAAAAATTAATATTTGAAATTGAATACTTATTTTATGTATGGATTTTCTAAATTTTTGAAATTAATTGTTTGAATTTTTTTGTTACTAGCTGTGAATTTCTGAAATCTATCTCCAAAAAAGTTAAATATTTAAAATTTCATTTTTGAATTTGTTTCCAAGAAATTTAATTTCTGAAATTCTTTTTCAAAAAAATTAAAATACAATTTTAAAATTTAATATTTGAAATTTCGTTTTTGATTTTTTTTTTCTAAAATAGTTAATATTATTGAAATTTTTCGAAGAATTCCATAATCCGAGCTACCCCAAAAAAATATTTTCCCAACAATTTAATTTTTCAAATTTTTTTATAGGTGTGGATTTTTAAATTTTTTATTTAATTCTACTTTTAGAAAAATTTAATTAATTTTGATTTTTTTTTAAATTCCTCCCCCCCCTCTCAAAAAAAAAAAAAAAATATAATCCTGGAAAGGTCCCTGATTAGTACTTGTTGGGCTGAAGGAGAGTTGTGGATCGCAACGGAGTAATGCCTGCCTTTATGTGGTTGCTTTATATGGAGTGGGATTTTTGTTAATTCCTTCTTTTCTCACGTCATAAAAGGTATCTTCCTAAACTTACTTCAGTTAGTTAGGATTACCACGTTCAGTTTTGGTTCCTTTTATTTTGCCATACCGGTAGTTCACGTTTTATGCATCATTGATAATTAAAAATCTGGGGCGTCCGCAGGCTTATATATTTTTTTTTTGGGTGGGGAGGTTGGTATTAGTTTTCGGAATTTTTTTGAAAACAAAAGAAAAATTACAATTTTTTTGAAAATAATTGAAAAATTAAATTTAGATAAAAAAAAATGCGAAAAATTTACAACTATTAACAAAAAAATTCAAAAATGAAAAGCAATTTTCAAAAAATTAAATTATTTTGAGAAGTGTTTCCAAAATTATATTTCAAATGTAGTGTTTTTGAAAAACAAATTTGAAATATTACATTTTCGGAGAAAAATCACCAAAATCCATATTCTATTATAAAAAAATTGAAATATTAGGGAAAAATTTAAAAAGTTCGCAGATTTTTAAAAAAATATTTAAAAAAGCAAGAGGTGTTAACAAAAAATAATTTTATTTTGGCAAAATTTCTCAAATTAAATTTCAAATATTAAATTTTTTTGAGAAAAATTTCAAAAACCTATAGCTATTCACAGACGATTAAATTTTTTGGAAATAAACTTGAAAAAATTATCTAAGTTTCAAATATTAAATTTTCTAATAAGAATAAAAAATTCCTTAGTTTGGGGGGGATTGGCTACTGTCTTCCAACCCTTCCCCTACGGAAGCCTCTAATGATGTCCGAATAATGCATAAAATGTATCTCAATATTCAAATAAAAATGCAGAAAAAAACCGAAAAAGCAAATAAAAAAAGCAGAAAACCCCTAAAATTCAAATCAATCCATTAAAAAAAGGGTTAATTCTGGTTTTAAATATTTCTTTCTAAATATAATTGTATATTCCACCAAGCGTTTATTCTACTGAATAATTATCTGATCACTCAGGTGGTCCTCTGTTTGCCTGTTCCTCTTATTGGTGAAAAGTCGTTTGAAAATGCTAAAGCATCTTTCAGAGTCCACTGATTTCATGGGGCGTAGATGAAGCTCCCTATGATGCGGGAATTCTCCTTCACGGCAGACACACTATCACCAGACAGCACTAAATAATATTACTCATATTTTTAATTCTGGGTTCTTCTTCAGAATCTCCTCCAACTTGCAGTCAAACTTGGGGATGGTCAGCCTCTCACAGCCCTTTTTAAATATGGACAAAGTCTGGATAGGAGGCAATCTTTCCCGGAGCTGAGTAATACTATCCTGTAGGAACTTGAAGTTTAACTTTATTAAAGCGAGGTCTTGGGGAAAAAAGTATCCTCAAGAAGCTTATTGAACTACTCGAGGGTCCTGCTCTCATCGTAGGGCATGTACTGAATAAACTCCTTAACGGTAATGAAGTTTTTTCAGTAGTAGAAGGCTGTCTTAATCCATGTTCCCTACCGTCTGAGAACTGGCTGTGGAGGGTGGGGAAGATTGCAAGAGGCAGCAAACTCCAACTTGCGGGAGGCATGATGAATGAAGATCTACTTCACATTGGCAATGAGTTTGTCCATATTTTGGAAAGAGTATATCAACAGTTTGGCAACAAAGTTGAGGCTGTGGATGAGACAGAGATAATGCATGAGGTTCAGCTCCTTGCCAGCCTCGACACAGTATGTAGCACCGTCTGTAAGGAGCATTATTGTAGTCCAGGTTATTTCCAAGGAGCTTGAATAAAGATGAGCTGATGTACTCCTGTACATTACATTTGTTGGTGGTGCCCATGTTCACCATGTTAATTTAGTGTGGTCACTCCAGAAATGCACTAACCAAAGGTTCTGCCATCACTACACACATAGGCCTACCTTGGCCGTCATTTCATCAATGCAAGCGAACAAGAACTTGTCCTTCAGATTCTTCTTGACTTTGCTTACGATATCCTTACGTTTTTTCTTCATTGTACTGGTCATGCTAGTGAGGCAGGAAAACGTTTTCTTAGTGTACTTCTCAAAAAGGTTTTTGAATTCCTTGTTGTCAATCTTGGCCTGGTGCATGCTTGAAAAGACAAAAGGCCTTCGCCAGGTCAGTTTTAAAGATGTCATCGCTGTGTTTGTTCGAAGAGATAACGTTGAGCGGGTTCTGTTCAGTCTTGTCCCCCTTGATGTGCAACTCAACATTCTTTTTTGCCTGGGGCACTGTCTATACTACTCTAGGACATACTTCTTAATGGCTTAATGGCCTTGTCGCTGAAGTTGCAAAACTTGTTTAGCAGGTATTTTTTATTTGGCACATAGGTCCATATCTTGGTGCTACCGAGCTACTTTATGTGGACTGAGGGTTACAAAGTCTTTCGCAAAAGATGTGTAAAAGACAAAGAGTAACAATGATGATTTCTTGGGGAGTTTGTAAGTCTAAATCCTTATTAGACTAGGAGTAGAATTGAGGATTGACATTGAAGTACTTCCTTCCTACATCACTGCGAGATACAGAGGAGGGGGGGGGTTGCTCGCAAGCAATTTTCATAACTATTCAGATCACTACAGGAGTCCTTAAATTTATTGGAGTGAATAACTGATAACTCATACATAAACTTTTATGATTCAAATGATGTTCAAATTTGTAAAATTGAATATTTATTTAAAAGAATTTTTGAACTGACAACTTGTCAAACTGTTTCGTTGAATGAACATCAAATATAAATATGCTCAAATAATTTTGATGTATTTTATACAAAAATTATTATATAATTCTTTTTTATGATTGAACAACTAACAATTAAAAGTATTTTTTCACTATTGCGTATAAGAGTACAGTTGTATTTATTGTAGTTTGTGGGTTAATGTCGTGACTTCACAATAAATAGATAAAGATAACTAAGGGGCGTACCTATAAATCGGTCAGATATCTAGTGACCTTAAAAGAGTACAAAGGGTTATCATATTGTTTATATTACTAAAAATATTATAGATATATTTATTCCTTCTTGCAGCTATTAAGAACTCAATGCGGCGGGGAATGCATTGGAGGCATTTTTCAACTCCACGGGGTTGACCTTGGACGATTCTCTCTTTTTATCGCGTTTCAGGCTAGCAATAGTGCAGTGAGGAACTTTACAGAGCTCCATCCCAAATGTCCCTAAAAGTAATATTCCAAAGTATTACAATCAGGAGAGTTGGGAGGCCAGGAACTTTTTGTTATTTCATTGGCCTTTATTGGCAAGTATTTAAACATTTACAATCTTATTATAAATAACACAATATACTCGAAAAATAATTCGTTAAAACATGTAGACAAACGAAAATTAAAAAAGACAATTATAAAATATAGTACAATCAAGAGTATTTAAAATAAATAATTTAAAAATAACATCAATTAGACGATGTACTAAATAAATAAAAGAGTTTATATCTTCAATAAAACATTCGCATAAAGATTAGCTATATGTAAAATTACATGGAGGTTGTCTTCTTTTGCTGTCTGTAATTAATAGAATTTTTATTGGGTTTAATAATAATTGCATCAACTCTCTCACTATTTCAAGTAGAGAGGAAATCTTCTTTAAAAATAGGTGAATAAAATACAAAAACCATTTTATTCATTAGATAATCTGTCAAGTTAACATCTGCAGCAATATTTATGCTACACACAGCATTTTGGTTAATGGAACCTCTAGTTGGCATCTCCCATAGTAAAGATAACTCTAACTTTTTAATTACTTCAGTAGCACATCATACAACCCGTGGGTCTTTAAAATAGAAGAGAGGGACGCTGTTGCTCGAAGATGATGATTTCTTGTACGAGGAATACAATCTCGACCATATTTATGTTTTATATTAAAATCTCCACTCATTATGGTTTGCACACGTGAAATAACAGTTGAAAGTTTTCCGTTAAAAAAAACGAGATCATCACAATTTGGCCCGTATACCCCAATTACATCAAACAAAGAACTTGATACCCTACATCTTTGGGATCAGGAACTTTGACCTTCAGGAATTCTACTCTGGACTGAGTCCTATGGACAGGAGCTGAATCCTGCTGAAAGATAAATTGTTCATCCCCCGTCACATCTCCCTATCTGGATCTGAAAGTGCAGATACCTGAAATGTACTCGAATATTTATCTCTAAAACCAACCCCGATGCAGAAAATGTGGATCCACCCTATATTTAGTCGATTACTATAATTCTTCTAACTTAGACACACTGTAGTAAGCAAGTTTGTTTAACGACTAACTATAAAAATATACTTAAATAAATATGTACACTGTAAAAATTGGGGTTTTAAAAAGATTATACTGTCTCAAATCAATTCAGGGTCTGATTTACATATGTTCTAGCATCAAGTTTTAAGTTTTTGGTACTAAAGACTGTACTTGGATTTACTTGGTGTATATATTATTATTAGAAACATAATTGATCTACAAAATCGGACAACTATATAAACAATTCGAACTTTTGTGACAACAATGGATGATTATTTAAATGATGAAACGATGTATGTCCAAAATGTATTTTTTAATAATTGTAATGTTATTTAACTAAACTGAAATTTATAACGGTTTTTTAAAATATATAACTTTTCACGTGAGATCACAATTTTGATGTGTTCCATTTTTGAGGGCCTAGTAACAAATTTGTTATTACCAAAAAAAACCCATTTTTCAGGAATTTTAAAGAAAATAATGAACTATTGGATGTAATAAATGCACCAATATATTAGAGGACTTAAACTTTACCGTCTATGATTTTATCGCTTAAATACTTTGTTTTATTATACGAGGCCTGTTCAAAAATAAGTTGACTTAGTATTTTTTGTATAAACATTTATTTATTAATCAATATTTACGTTGTCCCATTCAGAGTTATCTTCCTCAGATACAGTACACTTGTTTCAACGGTTTTCCAATCATCAAAGCACTTCTCATAAGCACTTTTCGGTAAAGTCTTGAGCTCTTCCAGTCTGTATCTCCTCAATCGTTGCAAATCTCAGTTCTTTAGTAGGAGGTAATTCATGACTTCTTCTATCAATATTGATGTGACTGATATAAAAAAACCATTCTTCCCTCTTTCCTTTTACCTCTGAAGTAAGCATTCTCGCCTATTTTTGGTAAAAATTGATTTAAGAATCAATTTAATTACAATTATATTATTTTTTCGGCAATCATGCTCTTGTAAAAGTTGAAAGTTCTTCTCTTCATAGCAGTAATTCATTTTTCTCCCCTCCCCCTAATATCATATAATTGGCAGCTGATATGAACAAGGGTCTTAATTCATAAATACAAAAATTCTTCCTCCTTCTTCTCCTCGTGTTTTTTCCTCACAAACATGTCAACTCTACACATAATTCATATGCATTAACAGCAAGGTTAGTAAAAATACAAAGTTATAACATAAGGCATGTACGACTGATGTTTGACTTTTACCACGCTTTTTAATATTGACGTCATAGTGTATGAGTGGTTGCGTGTTTTGTCAAAATATGTTCTTCTTGCCCAACAGTAGGTGTGATATATTAAATTGAAAATTCTAGCAATAGTGACGTCATAGACTATGGGGGGTTACGTGTTTGGTCAAAATCTGACTATCTTGCCCAACAGTTGGTACAATACATAAGATTTAAAATTCTAGTAAACCCGATTACATGGGGGTCTAACCTTGTATTTCTATTTACATTGCATTTACAGTACATATATGATAAGATTTGTTTTAAAATATTAACACTGGTATTTAAGTATATATTTTTTTTTATCCAAGTATTTGACTGAGTATCCACATGAAAGATTTTCTAAATTATGCAAGCATTTTTTTAAGCCGATGCTTAATTACTATGGTGAATGACAGATACTACCCCTGATTAGTACAAAATACACACAAATTAATCTACAAAATATTAAAACAAGTGACTAAAAATTTGCTGCATGGAATACTTGTCAATTTTATTCGGTTGATATGATTGAAATTTTTTTAAATGGAGATTAAACGTACTTCCTTGTTGACTCCTTTATGTTTAATCTTAGTTTTCTTATAATTTTGTTAAAAATGACAATTTTTGAACTTGATGTATATTGCCGAAACACTCTAGCATTTTTTTTTTTTTTTTGGTAGAGCCTTGTAATGTGAAATACATAAAAGATCTATAAAAAGAATTTGTTATAGGAATAAATCTAATATTAATAAAAAAGTAAGTAAGTCTTAACTAATTGGCTGAAAGATTAGCCTCCCTGTACCCCTCTTATATCCATGTATTTAATTTAATAAAATTAAGACCCATTCCCTCCTCTTCCACAGCCCCTAATGTGTTTGATCACGGGAGAACCAAAAAAAAAAAAACAAGATTTTTTGGCCAAAAGTTAAGTTTAATTTAAAATAACTGTAGAACAAAAATTTATCTTGTTTTTAGAATTATAGATGTGATGGGAGATGAGGTCATTACTCTACTCAGAAACTTAGTATCAGCTAAGATTAGATTCTGAATGGTAAAATTCTAAATATTCTATTTATATGTAAACGGTACTTTTAAAAATCACAAAACCTCATCATTTGAAAAATTTACAAAATTCTCAAAAGCAAAGATTCCATTGAAATTTTCAAAAACTTTCCAAATCTTTACAACGCTAAGTACTACAATGACTTAAGATGGTATATTAGGCTATCATCCAAATTGATAAATATGTAAATAATTTTATGTGTTTGTATGATATTAATTTGCTTTACAATTGTCAAGTCACTTATTCTATCATTTAGTACTATTGAATATTGAAACAATTCTTTTTATAAGTAGTTTTGGAACATTGTAAGCATTTAGTGTAATTGATGATCTTTTTTTTTTTTGTTTATTAATGTTGAGATCCTAAATCTTTATTTGAGTTATATTTAAATATGGTAACAAGTAATTTAATAACTTAGAAAATCATTCCTAAAATTCATATTTTCAAATATAAGTGTACTGAAGTTATGAGATCATATAAAATCTTTTGAGATGAACCATTTTGGCATATTATATGAAAGCTCAATATGCATTGGAGCTATACTGATAACGATTTAGAGAAAATATATCTTTCATAATCTATAATCGTCTGCAATAATAGTTGGGGCACACAATAAGAGATTTGGAAGTGTGTCTTGATGTATCTAGAAATACAGCAAAATTTCAGTTATATACATGGATTACGTTTAATGGAGAAGAGTTGTTTGTTTGTTATATATAATGTTAAAAATCTGGTGTATTTTTGACTTCTCGGTTTTGTTTTTAAATTGGTAATCGGAAGAATTATTTTTATTTGCATTAGAAGTTGTCCTTATTATGTCATTCCTGAGTAGTGAAACATTATGAGCGTTCTCTATTTTGTAAAGTTGACCAAATTTAAAATCATCATAGATCACAGAAGGACATCTCCAGGATGAAAGATACTTTATTTAAAAGAGGTGCGATCCACCAAGTGAAGCACGAGAACTTCTTCTAAAGAAATGAGATCCCTGAACATCAAGGATATTAATATGTGAAAAATAGATATGACATCATTGAAATTATGAAAGGATACAGATCCTTATATCCTGTTGCTTTTCTAATAATTTCAATCCAAATCATCTTTATTGTCTTCGAAGTCATTGATTTGATGTATATATGACTATTCTGACATAAGGGGGTATGACGAACTATTTCCACAAAAAAGTGCTAAATTTCATTGATTGCTCCTTCACACAAAGAAATAATTTAAATCTAAGTCATTATGTGCCGCTTACTTAGATATTATTTCACACTAGCAATGGATTACCCGGCATTGCTCGGGGCAAAGGAGGGAGGGAGAAATCACATTGACAATGGTCAATATCATTTCTTCTTAATGTTTAGAACCCTTCTTCGCTATAGAAGTGTTTTATAATATAGCACCTCTATAGTATATGAAATGAATTATAATAAATAAAAACAAAATTGTATTACCAACTTCAAATAACGTACCAAACTATATCAAACAATTTTTCAAGATGAGAAGTCCATACTTTGTTTTTCTTAAATAATTGCCAAATTCAAATTCGCATTGAAAATTGGATAAAACAGTTTGTAACTAATTTTGAAAAAAAAGTACATGATAACATTTATTTACATTGTAAAGAGAAACACAAACCTATCAAGATTTTTTATGTACTTAAAAAAAATAAAAGTTATGTAGAATAATGTTGTTGAAACAATAGCCCTCGATATATATTATTCATTTTTGCAAGTATTGCAAGGAGTATGTAATAAATGTTCCAGAAATTGAAAATACAATTTCAGCTAAAAAACCTTTTTGTGTCTCATATGCAAACTTTATTTTACCTACAAATCCTATATTTTATTGGAAATCCAATTTAGTTTTTGCCCGAAAAATACGAAACTGCAATTTTTACCAATTTCTTTTTTTTGCCTATAACTTTTTTGATTTTGAATAAGTTTAAAAAACGTTCTTGTTCGTATAATGGTTTTTTTGAAATTCTATCACTTCTGATTTATAATTTAATCCCCGATTTAGTCTCATTGGGTTCCCAAAAAACAGTTTTTGGTATAGAATAAGAACCCAAATATGCCACTTCCCCCCCACCTCCAAAAAAAAACCCATCAAAATGTCCATCTTAGACTTACCTGGTTCAAAAGAAACACCCATGTAACATTTTATATATATTAAAATACAGATAAATATAAACTGAAGAGAACAAGCTGCGTGATTTTAACAAATTCAAAACTTCCGTTTTTTATGGTATGGATTTATATGTAATATTATATGAAAATAAGAGTAGAGAATATATAATAATATTTTAATGCTCTTTAATACTTGAAATTCAATTCATCACAATAAAAAATTCGAGATTGAAAAATCAAGAATTATCCTTATTAATCATATATATAAAACAGAATGTGCGTGTGTACATGTCCTCTATACGTTTCTGTGCCATTAAACCTAGGAAGCTGAAATTTTGCATGAGTCCCTCTTTTGAGCTGGGACAGGTTATGACAGAGGTGTTGATTTTTGGGGAGGTTATATGAGGGGGGGCTTATGTAATACCCAAACACAAAACCGTTTTTTGCAGCTCACAAAGACTAAATTGGGGTTTGAGTTATTGTACAGTAAGAGATTGGCGTTTCAAAAAACAACTATACGAATTACTACGTTTTTTTAGATTGATTTAAAATCAAAGAGGTTATGGATAAAAAAGAAATTGGTGAAAATTGCCATTTAGTTTATTTCAAGTTGTAAAAAATGAACTTCCAATGAACTATGGTATTATCAAATAAAGTAAAGTTTGTCGAAATTTGTCCAAGATTCGTTTGCATATAAATTTCCCAAATAAAAAATGATGTTTAGCTGAAATGCCTGTCATTTTCTAAATAATTTTTCATTATTTCATCAACGCATCCATTTTCATTTTTTGAAAAGAAATGCCACAAAACAAATTATTTTTCACACAACATTTGAGAACTTCAAATAAATTAGGTTGTATTTTGAATGTCTGGAACATTTTAAAACATAAGTATGCAAAATTTGCAAAAATGAACTAATTATCGTATGTTAATTTTTCGACAACATTCTTCTAAATTTTTTTTTTTTGCAAGCACAAAAAAATATTTGTTGGTTGTGCTTATTTTGCAATTCCAATAAATCCTATTACGCTTTTTTGGACGGTAAATGCAAATTTTATTTGCAATTTTCTTCGCAAATTTCGATTTTGGAATTTTTTGAAGGAATTAGAAAATTGACTTTTCATCTAAACAATATTTTAGTTGCATATATGTTGATATGTCATTTGAAGTTTATAAAATATTATTATTTTTTTTGTATTCATATTAATATTACTAAGGTTACATAATAGGAATTGTTTTTTTTTTTTTTTTTTTTTTGGGGGGGAGGGGAGAAGTTGCTTTGATGAGACATTGTGAATTTCCTTATCTAACCAGATAGATATAGTCGGAAGAATCCAAGAGAAGAAGAATTAGAATTATCAGGATCTTTTTCGACTATTACGAAACATTCCTGTTATAATTATTAGTTTATGTAGTATATATATTATTTGATATTTGACTTAACATCTTATTCTATTATAGATTTTGAAAATTCTAAGTTTTTGGGCTTTAAATTAGAGCATACTATGTAAGAATTAATTAAAAATAGGATCTTGTATTAAAAATACCAAATCGTGTAAATAATATTATTACTAAAGATCTCTTAATAAACAAAATAAGATTTCAGATCCGGTCAACCCTTAAACACATTTATAATTGTACTATAAATATTCATTATTTGTTTTAAATAAAAAAAAATAGATTTTTTAGTTTTTTAACTTGCAATTTTAATTTGATACCCTAACATTTTTTTGTCTCTTATAAGACTCAATATGAATATAAAAAAAAAGAGGTCTCCCAGAGCCGAATCACATTGATGAGAATTCTTGCCTTCGATTGAGAACACACAAATCAATAGTTTTCTCGTATAATGGGGATTGTATTAAGATGTGAACCCCAAGTTCAACATTGTCTCTTTTATAACATTATTGCTGAGATGCTATTAGGATGATAATATTCACGCCATGTTTTCGTAACGATCCATTCTTCATCGTTTAAAAGTGTGTGTATTCTTCCACTGGACTTCTTAATATTGCACTTCCAGTAAATTTTTTGTACACAGCTTTTGTCAATTTGATAAATGTAGTTCAAGTCATCCACTAAATTTTGGCCTAACAGAGTACTTTCGATTAATTGAACCATTTCCCGTAATTATTAACTATAAACTTATAAACTAGAAGATACGTCTCCAACAAAGGCATCCACGAATGGCTTAGAACCATCGAGAATCTTGTGCGTGCCGGATTGTAAGATTAATCCTAATGATGTGAATTTCGGATATAATACTGTATAAGATCTATTTTATAACTTTTGACGGTGAAAGTGCAGGGCGTCAAGTATGTAGACCAGTAAGTATGTAGTGCTAGGCAAACGTGTTTGAGGCACCTTTTTTGACAATTTAAATCTAATAAATACTTTTTATTTTTTTAAATGTGACAAATGGCCTTATGAACTTATGCTATGTCCTTCTTGTAATTTCTTAGTTCCTTTACTCCATTTGTAGTGGGTGCACTTGAGTCTTTGCTTACGGGCTTCTAGTATTATATGGTCAAACAGGGACTTTCACTGTTCACAACAGATCAAATTATAAGTGTTACTCCAATTTTTACGAGGATACGCCCAAGTTATCACTTTGTACTTAAATGTTCCCTTCTCAAGAATTAAATAAAAATTTGTCAGGGAATACATATGTAATCCACAATCAATTTTGAGAAAAATATTCATGGCTTCCTTTTTTGTTGACAGGCCATATTTATTATGTATATTATTTATCTCAATGTTTCAGCCATTTTTATAAGAAATAGCTATATTTAATAAAAGAAATAAAACAAATTTTTTATAATTAAAACCAATAATCTTCTTGTCATGGCCTCCTTCCTGCCTCTTTCTATAGGGCTGCAAAGGAAAGCCCATGGCCAATCCCTTAATTTTAATTTGGCAAGGATCTTAGATGCAAAATGCCTTAGGTCTTTTTGTTATTTCACACTCTTTATAAATATGAAGTTACGTCTCCATTTCATCACATTTAAAAAGAAAACAGCCCTTCTTCCTTGGTTTTGCCAATCAAAATGGTTGCATAAAAGTATCTTGCAGTTTATATGAGCTGTAGGTTTCTCTTTACTATGTCTTGAAGACTTTTTAAAGATCAAAAAATATTTAAGATTTTTTTCCTTTCCGTCATTCTCTTCCAGTCCTGTGCAGTGCAATCTAAATAACGGACATGAAGCAGTGTTATTATTGTTAAAATATTTTAAACTATAAAAATTTATCAGTCCTTGTATCAACTCCTGGTAAAAATATATTAAAAACTGTTTTCGATTTTTTTTTAATATTGATATTCAGCTGGTTTAGCAATTTCACAATTTCATAGGGTAGGAGTTTATTAGGCCCATATTCCTTTAATTTGCCCACACGAGGATCAACTTTAATGTTTCTTTCTAGTATCACCTTCCTTTTGATTGCTGCCTTCTTCTCTACTCCCACCCTCTTTCTTCCTCGACTCTTTGTCAAAATCTCTTCCACCCTCACAATCAAAGGGGGATTGTTTTTCTGTGTTTTTCGCCCATATAAAGGTTTCTTTCAATGTACAGAATGTCCTCGTCTTCCAATCCCGTTAATAAAAAAATGCTCTCAAAACCAAACATAATTTGTCTAAAATAATGTTTGTTTTTTGAAATTTGTCATCCGATGTCCATCTACTTGTAAAATTCGTTTAGCATTTTAGAAAATATTATTGGAATTACTTTCTCTGGAGAATTGTGCCCAAAACTGCCCATTCTTTTTGGACGTTCAAATTTTCTAATATTTTCTCTAGGAAATGAAATTGTTCTTAAACTTGTGAAACTTGTCCCGATAATCATGAAACCTTTTCTGTTTCAACTTAGGTAGTATGTTCACATATAAGTTCCCCCAGCATACCCTCTCAGAGAAGTTCATATTGGCAGCTTTGATTATTTTTGCATTGCATTCAATCTTTCTCATCTTTTCCATTTAATATTTCATGTCTATTCCTAGACTTGAAAATGTTATCTCTACAACTGTTTGATATGATCGACGACCTCACATCCAGCCATGTATTACAAATAGATGTGAGGTCGAGCTCACTCGCCGTCATGCTCCTTTGCCATCATATAGGCTGCCTCCTACATGCTTACTGGTCTACATACTTGCCGCCCTGCACTTTCACCGTCAAAAGTTATAAAATAGATCTTATACAGTAAATAGTCTGGCTCGTCAAATATATCTGAAATTCATATCATTAGGATAAATCTTAAAATTATTCACGCACAACATTCTGGATGGTTCTAAACCATTCGTGGATGCCTTTGATGGAGACGTATCTTATAGTTCATGATTATATAGTTAATAATTAAGTTGATTCAAAGTCCTTACGGGAAATGGCTCAATTAATCGAAAGTTAGGCCAAAAATTAGTGGATGACTTGAACTACATTTATCGAATTGACAAAAGCTGTGTACAAAAAATTTACTGGAAGTCCAATATTAATAAGTGTAGTGGAAGAATACACACACTCTTAAACGATGGAGAATTGATGGTTACGAAAACATGGCGTGAATATTATCATCCTAATAGCATCTCAGTAATAATGTTATAAAAGAGACAATGTTGAACCTGGGGTTCACATCTTAATACATTTCCCATTAAACGAGAAAACTATTAATTTGTGTGTTCTCAATCTAAGGCAAGAATTCTCAACAATGTGATTCGGCTCTGGGAGACCTCTTTTTTTATTCATATTGAGTCTTATAAGAGACAAATAAATCTTTAGGGAATCAAATTAAAATTGCAAGTTAAAAAACTAAAAAATCAATTTTTTTTTATTTAAAACAAATAATGAATATTTATAGTACAATTATAAATGTGTTTAAGGGTTTACCGGATATAAAAGTCTAATTTTGTTTATTAAGAGATCATTAGTAATAATATTATTTACACGATTTGGTATTTTTAATACAAGATCCTATTTTTAATTAATTCTTACATAGTATGCTCTAATTTAAAGCCCAAAAACTTCAGAATTTTCCAAAACTATAATAGAATAAGATGTTAAGTCAAATATCAAATAATATATATACTACATTAACTAATAATTATAACAGGAATGTTTCGTAATAGTCGAAAAAGATCCTGATAATTCTAATTCTTCTTCTCTTTGATTCTTCCCACTATATCTATCTGGTTAGATAAGGAAATTCACAATGTCTCATCAAAGCAACTTCTCCCCCCCCCCCAAAAAAAAAAAAAACAAAACAAACAAAAACAATTCCTATTATTGCTTCTTGTAACCTTAGTAGTATTAATATGAATACAAAAAAAAAAATCTTATAAATTATATATATAATTATATTTTTTTCTTTTTGGTCATCCAATTTTTACCTAAAATCAAGTATTTTGGACAAAAAAATTATTGCTCAACTTACACAATTGTATTTTCAATTTCTGGAACATTTATTATATACTCCTTGCACTATCTGCAAAAATGAATAATAAATCGAGGGATATTGTTTCGACGACATTATTCTACATAACTTTTATTTTTTTTATGTACATAAAAAATCTTGATAGGTATGCAACCCACTTGCTCTTCAGATATTATTTTTGATAAGTGGGGCATAATCTTTTGTATAATGGTACGTGATATTATTTTGTACAATACCTCCAACAGGGCAATCGGACGGAAACTTCTTGGATCGGCTGCTTTACGGTCGGATTTTGGTATTTAGGTAATAATTACTAGTTTCAGGGGAAAAGGTCTCTTGTTTTCCTTATTTCATCATCTATAAGAGCTGCTATCTTCTCCGTTTGGATACAGAAATGCTTTAAAAAAAAATAAAAAACAGAAGTAATTCCACTAAGCCCCGGTGACTTGTCATCTTTTAAATACTTCCTGATGTTCAAAATTAAAGTCTGATTTTGCAAAAATATAACTTTGTTGTTTTACCAGTTAATCGTAGTTTGTGCAATTTACAGATAAAATATCTGTAGATCTCCTTTGCTTCTAGGAAATTGATTGTCCCAGGAATATATATGGAGCTTGTTGATTTCCGGCGTTCTCAAAGAGAGACACGTGTTTTTCAACATGGTAAGCATCCTTATTCAACTCTCTAAGGTGTTTCAAGTATTCTTTGAATGAAAGTCTTTTATATTCAAGTATTAATAATTGTGTTTCTTTAACCTGTTGAATATCTTATCTCGTCATATGTTTAGTGTTTTATCATCTCGAATTTCTTCCATCGCTATTATTTTAATTCCATTAAAGAGTCCTTCAACAATTTTATTTGTAATTTTGCTATTAGTCTTTAGTTAATATATAAGCTAGTCCAAATGTTTAGAGGCCCTATCAATAAACCTTCAATTTTATTTCTCTTTTTTTTTATATTATCCATCTTTTCCACTTGTAACAGAGTGAAAGATTTATTACAAGAGCTTTATGGGCTGATCTCCCGTTATTAGCAGTCTCAATATGTTTTAATCTGTTAGTCAGTTCCAAATTTATTATGCTAACTTTGTTCGATTTAGTCGACCATGTATCGATAAAACTGTCTCTATGCCAAATCTTAACTACAAGAAATTTTTCATCATTTCAAAAACCTTCCTAGATTTTAAGTTATATTCCCTTTCGTAATTACATGAATCCCTTCTTTTGTCAAAAGAAAAAATTTAAATCACTAGCCAAAACTAGATTGTCATAGTCTAGCTGTGCTATTTCTTTTTAAATTTCTTCATAGATTTCCGCTCTATCTTCATTTGGTCCATAAGATTCAACTACAATAACTTTTCAATCTTTTATAGTGATAAAACTTATATATTACACAATAAAGGCAAATAGCCTACTGGATTACATTTCCGTGGTACACACGGGATGTATTATATCAAATAATTGAAAAAGTCACTCCCGACGGAAGTGATGATATTGACGGTAGAGGGATTCGGAAATTCAAGACCAAGGGAGCAGGATTAAATAGGAAATCGTGAGGAAAATAAAACCACTACTCTATCATAAATTCCTTTAAAAAAATAAAATGGTTCTGAACACCTCTGTATCTGGATGGAAATATGGAGGCGACGTTTTTAGGTATTACCCTTCGGTATTTGCAAAATATTTAGACTCTTTAAAGTTGATTGTAAGATCTTACAAAGCTATTAAAAATAAATTGTCTTACTGAGGAGACTATTTGTACATTTAATGGTGGATTGCTTCTTATATTATTCTTATTTGCTCCTGTTTTGCTTTTAGTTATATGCTTGTATGTGTGTTCTAAATTTTGTATGTTTTATTTAGTTATTTTTGGTCTTTAATATGCGTATAGTGTTTAGGTAGGGTTTTTATTTTATCTTTAAAGGGATAATTATTAACTAAAATGTTTATTTAAGTGATCTTTTAAAGTGATCCTTCATCCTTATTGATTTATTAAGTAATTTGTGCATATAAAATGAAAATAATTTTTACAATGGGGGCTTCTTCCAGTATCGGTACAGGGTTGCATCCTGTTTTAGGATTCAACTGTACCCAGAAACACCCCCAACATTCGGTGCATAATTAAGAGTTTAAAGTGAGTGTAAATAAAGTAGAAAAGTATATATTGACAACTTTAATAGACGAGATATCTACTGAAAATGATCACAAAATAATGATCTGATCAAACGTCATGACGGCTAAACTACTGTCCACCAATACATTTTTTTAAATTTTCAGGGTATATTTTGATTTCCAGTTTGTTTGTTTGTAAATGCCTCAAATTGATACGATTTTCATTACTATTCAAAAGCGCCCAGAATAATGATAACTGCATTAAAAAATAAAAAATACTGTTCTGTTTGTCCACAACAATTTGCACGCTACGAATACTTAAAATTTACAGCCCTGCATATACTTCCCTCTTTCCTTGAATTGTTTAATCTTATAGACTTGCATTAAAGTATATTCCTTAGTGTTGCAGTCATAATGTCTTGAAGATACTCTCACTCAAAGATTGATAAATTCTTGTTTTCAGTTCCATCAAAATTTTCCATTACGAAAATAGAAATATTTAGTTACTAGAGGCTTCTTTTTAAGAACACATTGTTACCTAAATAGTATCACATAACCTTTCCTTAAAATATAACAGAAAAAAGAGTCAAAATCATCTGGTAGTTATCCCAATAAGGAAATCATACCAATTGCTCTTACATATACTCCTAAACTATCATTTTTTAAAGGCAAATATATAGTTTTAAAACAAATTTTGTCTGTTTGTCTACGATTAATAACTTAAAGCAATATAAGGTTACTACCAAGCAACACTATTCATTATCTGTTTCAATGTTGGAGCTGAATGTAAGACATTTCGATATGTATTTACGATGCAAGATACTTTTTTTCTAAAAGAATATCATTGTTGCTTTTAAATGCAAAGTTTTCAATTCACATTCTTATGAATAGTTCTCTATGAAGATCGTCATAAAAGCCTTCCAGGTATAAAAGTTCAAAATAAAATTCATAGAGGACACATTAAATAGGCTTTGCTTTTTATAAACTATCACTTGTATGAATCAAATATCATTTCTGAGTAAGCATCTAATAATATTACTTATTATATGTTTGATGTAGTTTTGAGCATATTGGGCCTTCTACTTACATGCATACATTAAAGCATTGCTAAGTATTTATTCTAAGCACAATACTTGTAAAAAAAAGAAGGGAGAGAGAAAAAAGAAGAAATAAATAACCAATAAAAGATTCGCAGAACCTCGAGAAATGCAGAATTAGAAAGCAAAGCTTTCCTTTGAGCGGCTGTTGACTACAGTTCCGTCGTCAACGACGGCCCTTTTTCTGAGTAAATAGTTGGTAGTCACCGTCAGAGGGGGGAAACTATTTTCGGCGGATGCGAAAAAGAGGTAGCGCTTCATTTCTTTTTTTCCATCTTTCCATTGATGATGAAACCCTAAAGATGTTTTCAGGTGAGCAGTGAGTTCTTCAAATTTGAAATATTTTTTTAAAGAGTGGTAGTAAAATAAAGAAAGAAAGTGTTTTTTAGCTAAGACATCCCAACGAGGAAAAACGAAGAGGTTGTGAGTATATACTTTTATGTATATGATATATTCGTTCTTTAAAATCAATTCCAATTCCTACATACAAAAACAAAAAATTATTAAATTTCTGAAAAACTTTCCTCATCAATTTGAGTTCCTCATCTTTTAAAATATCTCTGCAATTGGTATGAAGTTTTCTGATATAGATATACAATTAAAAATTATGAGAGTAATAAAGAAAATAATTTAAAAGGAGGAAGCAAAAGTTTAAACCATTAACTTTAACTTTTCTTTTCGAAAAAAATACAACACAGTGATTTAACTTTAATCTGACACGCACCAAATTATTTGATAAATTTAAGCTTAAATCGATTATAATCAGGAAATTGTAAATCTAACTCAATGTGTTTTTCTATTCGTCCATTTTAAAAGTTTACAAAAAATTATATTCCCGTAAAAATAAATGACAAATCAAGTATTTTCCCCCCTTTTTGTCCCATTTTTGGCAGTCCCAATTTTATAGTTGTCAAATTTTTATAATGGACTAAAAGTACCCATCAAAGGTTTAATGTTTCAATATTTTTCGATTACAGATAAGTAAGAGATATGACGCTCCTAAGCGTACAGTTGGATGTGTCAAAGTTCTTCGGCCTCACTTTCCTATTTATTTCATCTGGTAAGACTTGTAACAATTTTATTAGTCATTATCGTAAAACAATCATTGATATACGTGGTGTGTCAGGGTAAAAATAATCTTAACACAAATCAAGAAAAGAAGAAAATCCTAATTTAAACTGAGAAATATTTCATGAAGATATTAGAGTTAATTAATGGCTTATTATGTATATTTGTGGGGTGACTTACGATACCAAATAATGAAGCTATAGTGTGACAAAAGTTCATTTAATTTTGGATAATTATATTGATATATATGGTCTTTCAAATAAAATCGTTCTATTTATCTATCTTAAATTGTGACCATCCATTTTTTGTTGACGGGCGACATATATTTTTATCACATGCCATACCTTTTATAGAAATTGCCAATGAGGTCAAAAATCCGAAATACTTTGTAAAGTACAGCCATTGTTTTGGTCTATACTCATTCCTTCACTCTAAGTTAGTGAATACCCTATTGTACATAGTTAGTGAACTGGGGTAAAATGGTACCCAAAGTATAAAACGAATTTTAGTAAGTAATAAACAGTCAAATATTACTTCAAAATGATGCTATTTAAATTTGTATTACTTTACAAACTGTTTCATCCATTTTGTACTCGTAAATATTAATTATTATGATGAAAAGTATTTTTACTATAATTAAATTCAGTAACAGCATTAAAATTGTTATTATTTTAGTTAAAACATTATAATTTTGTTTTTTATAAAATTTCTATTTTAACGAATTTGAAATAGCAAAAATCTACCCATTTATTTTGATTTATTGAATAAACAGCTGATATTTCATTAGTAGCAAAACGTATAATTTAAAATGGAAAAAAGAAATGGGAAAAACATTAATTCTTTATTAAAAATTGCACAATTTATAAATAATTCTACGGATATACATTTTTTATAAAATTGACAAACAGTTGCTTTTGTTAACAAACTGCAAACACATTACTCAATAATTACCTGATTTGACACCTATATGGCTGCATTATCAACAGAGCCACGTTATTCCCGTTTAGAACACATTTTCTAAAATACTTGTTAAAATTTCATTCCATTGTGACGCTTAGTTTAGAGGTTACAAATGGTTTAGTGACCCTAGTTTTATAATTTCCAAGACAATTGCTGGAAAGTAATTTTGCGTGTTGGTTAAACAATGTTTTTGATCGGAAAAACATACTGTTAAAGCCATTCAGAGGAACTCTTTCCATGGTTCTTGACTGGTATGCTGAATTTAATCACAGTGGTACAAAGACCGATGATACTGAACAACAGCTGTTTTTGGGAAACATAAAAAATGTCCCGAAATAGTATAAAATGACAGTAAAACAAAGCTGCATGAGAAAGCCGACACCTTGAAGATAAATGAAGGTAGTCATAGCGTTTCTTCTCTAACAGCAAAATATACAGCGAATTTCAATGTTAAAATTTCTGATTTTATTCTCCTCAGCATTGATTGGTTGATTTAAAACTAGCTCCTCTTAGGTTGTGAACAATTACCAACAATTATTGAATAATAATTCCATAGTTGTGTATAGTTTGACTAACTAGCAACTCCGTTTTGGCCATTTTTTTGCTTTCTTTCGGAGAAAAGGTTCCAAGATCAGAGTTGCGTTTTCTCACACCGGAACAGTAACAACAAGATTTCGACGATTCAAAGCTCTATTTGGAGACGTTCAAGCAAAATTTGACAGTAGTCTGTTTGTGTTGTCAGAATACTAATATTTTTGTAGAGGCTCCGGTCACAAAATTGCTTTTGACATTGCATTACTTTCTCGACTAAAAAGGATACCACAAAAATGTTTTATTTTATTTAATCATTTATTTTATTACAGTACTTTTAAAATAACGCGGGAAATTTTACTTACTGATGAAAATTGGCAATTTCTGGAAAATCCAAAGATCTATTCGGCCTCTTCATGCTTTAATTAAAAGATTTTATATCTTTCAATTGATGCCAGATTAAATGGAATCAGACTCCTGGTCGGCCTTTGAGATCAGAATGTAGTTGGCTTTGTATCATTAAAGGATTTAAAATTTCATTGCATACTGTGACTATATAATAACATCTATTCAGCAGAAACTTTAGTCAATAGGAGAAAATGGTCAGATGCAACTAATTGTATCATTTTTGTCATTGGAGTCTGATCACCATGACAGAAATATTGTCATTTGAAAGATATATTTAAGCTCCTTTAAAATAAAAGTTTTAAAAATGACCCATTTTCGATGGCAAGTAAATTTTCTGTCCTTTTCTTTAACCCACTCTATAAATGACTCAAAAAAAAAAAATGTTATGAGCACTAAACTCGAAATTCCATTTTACAATAGTCTAAATTAATGGTTAAGAGAAATAGGTTTTTATAATTACTCTTAGATAATTGTGTGTTACGCTGATATGCTAATGAAAATAATACTAAAATGGAAGAGAAAAAACCATAAGGTAGATAACTTTATCTATTTTTTATTGATGTCAACTGTTAATTATTATTAAAAGAATAGTGATTTGTTATAATATCCATACATTAAATTGATAATCCTATCAATAATTGTGTATGAAATGTCACAAACTTAAACCGAAGGCCCTTAATCGATGTATAAGAATCCAAATCCTATCTTATAGCATTTATGAGTTTATATTACGTAGAGTCAGCTGCTTTAAATCAGAATAGATTCAACAGATGAAAACTAATGGAAACTGCTAAATATGAATGCAACACATCTTTTTTTATTTCATAAAGCGTGAAGATGGTCTCACCATCAATTATGAAGCAATTTATGACGTCAGTGCAAACGCTTTATTGAAGTTTGAATTTTCTCGCTGAATACCGTATTCTCAAGTTTTTATGCATCCTTTATTATCGAATTTTCCCTCAAAAATAATAGGTCTTGTAAAAACAAATGCATTGTTTTGTTATCCATTTTTCCTTGGCAGTCAAAACAGTGTTCACATGACGGTTGGACTCGAAGATTTCTATTATTCTATCCACATTTTTGACAATTGACCTTCCAGAGTGTGGTGTATCTTTGGCATTAAAATTGTGCATGATTTGTTGTCACAGTATCAGGACCAAAGATACCATTCACATTTTAAGTTGCCAGTTGTTACCTTGTTCAAAGAAAAACTGTAAAATATGGCGTATTTTCTCTTTGCTAGTGCCCATTTTTGACGTGCACTCATTCATATCTGAGCGAAATTTAGTGGACGCCGATTATATTTATTCAAACACGAGATACACACTACTAAAACCATCTATTAGGAAAATAATGGATTCCTTTTTACTACCACTACTGTATATAAAATATACTCAAAATTACGTCTTTATACAATATTATTTTTATGATGTTCACAATAAATAAACTATTTTTGTCTAATTATTTTACTTTTTTCATTAATTGATCAAAAAAAAAAGTATTGTTAAATCTAGACATTTTTAAGGATTTTTATAGCATACTACTTTGATTATATTCAAATATTAATGTTTGTCATTGGCATAAAGATATTCTATTTAGGTTTTTTTATTATTAAAGTAATTTGATGAAGTTTCATAAAGATTTATTTGAAATGATCTATTTTATCAAGTAAAAATACCATCTATGAGTTGTGTTGTGCGAGTCGTCATTGAGGATAGAAGACTGGAGTCCTGTCCAGTTCAGATCTAAAACTTTTCTTATTCGATCCTTTATGACAAAACTTAACTTTATTTCTTCTTCTTTAATCAGTACAAGTTATGACAGTCCAAGGGATTTAAGTTATATAAGGACCGGTCCTAAGACCAGACTGGACCAAGTAAATGCGTAGTGCACGTCACTATCCATGAGTCCTAAAGATGATGTCACCTTCCAATATGACGGAAGTGAAAACTCCTGCTCTTTGGATTTCGTTGGTGAATACTAGTGGTCCAGTATAGATTTTATTTTACAATGAGGTCTTAAAGGATTTTTTCTAGAGAGATTTTTTTTCCAGACTGCGGGCTCAACTAATTCTTTTCGATTTCACTCTATTGACGATTTTTTCAGTTTCATAGATTATGAGAGACCGAATTAGTTTGCAACACTCAACATGATAACGGTCTCAGTAATGAATTTTTGCCTTTTTATATCATTTGATCGAGGTGGAATTTTGCATTATTAATTGGCATACCATTTGACAACTTTTTCGCACTATACCTACATCATAAAAATACCAAAAAGTTGAAAATCAAATCGCTCTAATTTTGCTGTCTACTTTTCTTCTTCAATCTAAAAATGATCTCCCCGACTTTACAACGTAGATAAATATTTTTAATCCAATTTTCAAACTATAAAAACTATTTTTCCCCATTTTCTTTTTAAAGTAAATAATAAACTTTATATATATATATATTATTTTATTGCTATTTTTTCACTTCGCTTTGCCCTTTGAAACCTACCTTGATGATGTCTCTAAGCAGGAGCATTGATTTTCTTTAGTATGTCTTAACGAACCCCCCTCTTAACATACAAGTATAAACAGACTCCTCAACCAAACAAAACACTTGTGTCTTTTTCTACTTTATTATTAAGAAAACTAATTATTATACATTTTGCCTCTATCATCATCATGTAGGTAGATTGATTGCTCCATTCTTTGCCTTTGTGTAGCTGACTCAGCTTCCTTAACGATTCATCAGTAGCTCTAATAAAAAAGATAACAAAAAAAAAAAAAAACTATCCTGTAAGGACCAAGTCAATAAATATCTCCCATTTTAATCATTTATTTTTAATTACACAAACATTTATTTGGAAAAACATTTTCCTGTGTTTTCTTATAATTTATCAAACATAAAGGATATCGTTACCTGGATTGTGTCACGAAACCTTTCTCGCAACAAGAAAAAGGAAGAGGCCAAAAATCCGTTGGTAGTTAGTCAATTATTTCAAACTATTAAATTATTATTCAACTAGCTGTAGTGCCAAGCGCTGACTGGTGTTTTTAGGCGTCGACAAACAGATACATCTTGTTATTATAATATAGAACATAACTTCTCATGAAATCCTCAGAATTAATCTCCGTTTTCCATGAACACACTCAAATGTAATTAATCTATATGTAGTTTTCTCCTCAAGAATAACAGTTATTAATACTAACTGATGAAGAAAAAAAATATTAGGAGTACTTTAGGTCGTTGGTATACCTCAACTAAAGTCACATCCATTTTTTAAAGTTTATATATAGTACTTCCTTTTTTAAAATATAAAAAATATTATTCCCTTTCTGCAAATAAAATCGTAAAAAAGACACCACGTTTTTGGATAAATCAGTCGGGTGCAGTATGCCGTCCTCATTTTCGAGCAAGGCCTAAAGGTCAACTTCAAGGTTTCCATCAATGTTCTGCAGATCAAAGTCTTTCTGTAGATCCACAGTATCATGCAAGATCTACCTTGGATATGGAAAGTCTCACCAAGTGCTTGGCCATATAACTGCCTATTCTAGTATTGAACCCTCTAGACTATTTTTTGTTGGGGCAATGTTAAACAGGTTTCAAATAAAGATCCTTATAGCTTCACCACAAGATCCCTGAGAGCTGAGATAAGAAGGGAATTCCTGATTTTAGCAAGTGGAAAGGCCAATATGGCAGTGGGACATTTTCAGGTACGTTGTGAACATGTGGTTCGAGCTAAATTCGATTTAATTGATAGAATGTCAAATTTATATTTAAATTTTCATTTTTGTAAAAATTTTACAAATGGGTTTTTAGAAATAAAGTCAGAGCAGCGTTTTACTTTGTTTTTCCTCGGCATGTGAACGTTTATATAAAGAACTCTTCACTTTAGCTCGTAGCTAAACATCATCTAAAGTCACATTACTTTTCTTTTAATTTTATATAAAGTACTTCCTCCTTTTTTCAAATATGAGTTCAACTAAGCGCCTGTGAGATTTCATTTATCTTATACAGTGCTCCCTGTATATTACACTCATTCATAGGACTATATGTATAGAATAAATTATGTGTATACGCTCCGATGCCACATGCAAATCATCTTCAAGGCTGAATAAATATGACTATATTTTTATTTCTTATATCAGAAATATGTATAGGATGTAAATAAGGGAGCACTATATATAGTGCAAATTGTATACACGCTCGATGCTACACTTTTTGATTCAAACTCAGTGCAAAGTTTACATCACAAAAAAAAATAAAAAATGATGGCACGTAGTAATTTGGATTTTTTCGACATTAATTCAGTCTTCCTCTTTGTCCTTAGAATTTGACATCCTGTCAGGTATAATAGAGGGTGGTCATTCCTGCATATCAAACAGTCACTAGAGCAATCTTCATCATTACATCCTTCCATCTTTACTTCAAAATAAAAGAGAATAAAAGTCTCAAAATTACTTGATATTTAGCCAATTACGTTAGCCTCTCCAACTTATCGGGTATTCATTATTTAATAATCGACACTTATTAAAAAAAAATATAAAGCACGTATGAATCACCAACTTTTCCTGCAAAAATAAGCAGAAAAAAAGTTCAAAATCATCTGACATCTTGCATGTTCAGCGAGCAAAAAGCAAAAATCTCCACAAGCCAACAGGCACGTTTCGCCACTTTGTTGTATTGTAAATTTAGCGATAACCGGTGAAGTCAATACTTTGAATTTCTTAGCTGCCCAGTTTTTGGAATTGGTAATCTGGAGAATGAATTTTCTTTCCATTATCATTTGTTTATTTTCTGAATTCCTGAGTAGTGAACATCTTTTCCTATATAGATTCATGTATATTCAAAACCTGATTGAACCTTCTTGTGAGGTCATAAAGGTGGAACGTAATTCTAAAGATTTGTTGCAGAGCTATAATTGTAAGTTCTTGTTCTACTCTGAGTAGAATTGGGGATCGACAACGGAGTAATTCTAGCAAATGTCCTTGTTTATTTCCTTCTCTCCTTCCTCCCTTGTCACAACTGATTGTAGTTGAATTAATGAAACGTCATGAACATTATTATTTCTCTCCTCCAAAAAAAATATTAAAATTGTCTGAATTACCATGTTGATTTTCGAGGTTTCTGCACATTTTACACAGGATTTTTATAACTACATACAATTATGTAGTTTTACATAAATATGACGGAGAAAACAAAAAGGAAGAAGAGAGGTTACGTTAGTTTATTAGAGCAGATGACCTACATAGTTTGACATTTGTCTTTATTTTATGTTATCCTTTTTCCTTCCTCAATTATTGGTTTTTTTTTTCTCTCTAAGAAAATTATAGATACAATATGTAAATAAGCCCTGGAAAAAGTCCAAAGAATAAAAAATCTATTTACACTCAGATTGAAACTTTTCTCCCCAGTGTGACAAAAAAAAGAAAACATTCATAAAATGGTTTGATGATCTTCTAATACATTTTTTACTAATCAGTAAGTATCTGAACGATATACTATTAATGATAAGGGGGGATGGGGGGAATGGGAGCTTAGAGGACGAAATCTTTTTCTTTCCTTTTTCAGAGTAAATTAATATTCGAGTATATATTTTTTTTTGTTCTTCTCGAAGGAAAATACAAATACTTTTTCTTGGTGTTATTTTAATTTTTACTCGGGGTTATTGTGTCTTCTCTTTCTCTCTCGAAGACACACTTGAAATGATTGTTGTTAAGATCAAATAATTTTTTTACAGAAGGAAAATATGTTAGTTTAATACTAATCAATATTCAATGTTCAGTTTTTTATTACAAAAGTTGCTCTGAGGGTGTAGGATAGAGATTGTTGTGGACCTGGATTCCAGGTACCCATACAAAGGTGTCTGCAGAATTATATTTTGGGGAGTGCTTGGGTTTCGGATTTTTGTATTAACAAAATCCAAAAATTTACATCTAACAGGGAAAATAAATAACAAATAGCTGAAAAATAATTCTAGAATTATTTTTTTCTGGAAACAATATGGAAAAATTTTATTCTTTGGAAAATGATTCAAAAATTACATGTTTTTAAAAAAATCAAAATTTTAATTTCAAATATTGGCAATTTAATTTTAAAAAAAAAACAAATATTACATTTTTGGAAAACAATTTAAAAAATCCACAGCTTTTCACAAATTAATTTTTTTGGGAAAAAATTTCCAAAAATTAATTTTTAAATATTAAATTTTTGCATAAAAAAAATCTACAATTAATCATCAAATATTGTAAATGTGGTTAAAAAAAAAATTTCCCAAATTAATGTTTAAATATTATTTTTTTTGGAAAGTAATTTCTAAAATGTACTGTTATTGACAAAAAATTAAATTTTGTTGTAAAAATTCCAAACATTGATATTCAATTATTCTATTTTTGAAAAAAAAAAAAAAAAAATTATTTTCAAATGCTCAATATTTTGAAAAAAAATTTCAAATTAAGTTTTTTTTTCCCACAAAAATTTGAAAAATTATTTCCTATTAACAGAACATGAAACTTTTTCGAAAAATATTTAGGGAATTAGTATTAAAAAAAAATGATATGTTAAATTTTCTCGTAAAAAGCAAGAATTCCTTAATTTTACCTACTGATTAAGAATAATTATCGTTTCATATAATAAAAATGTTTATGGGATGACTGTTTTTAAAAATTATAACGAAATGAAATAAAAAGTTCATACACAAATTTCAAAACTTTACTATTACGTTATGAGAAATAATCTATTCCACCTTCGACATCTAAAACAAACATACTATTAATTTTAATCTGTCGCAACATTTTTTTTAAACGAACGCAACCTCAAACCATTTTAAAGTATCTGCTTTTATTGTTCATCGTTTACTATTTTAATTATAAATACAAGTTATATTTTATAGAATATAGCCTTACATCTCCTAGTTATGGAGTTTATAAGCCAGAAACTTTTGTTACGACTTGAACAGGCGAATAAATATTGTTTTTATTTTATAAAACGATTTATTGTATGTAGTTTCTATTTATTTCAACTAACTTTAAGTTTTTTTTTTCTTTGTATAATTATTACACATTGTCTGTCATTGTCTTTATTAATTAATTCAATTTAAACCATTGATGTTGGATTACAATAAATGTCGAAGGTAAAAAAAAATTTATTACTTTCTGTTACTCCCACATTCTAATCGGAGGACCCGTTGCCCTGCTAATTCTTTCATCGTTATGAAAACAGTATTCAAAACTAATCAAAAATCTTCATCATATTAATTTCTTGATTTTCCATCACTGGAGGTATTCCCATTGTATTATTTGTTACTCTCTGTATTTTTACTATCAAGGACTCTATTTTGAATTTTGTTTGTGACTTGACGCCATTGATACTAGCGAATCACCCATTGTGATTCTGCATTTCCATTGTTTCACTACCATCTCTTCCACTCTGCTAATTAATTGTCGCACATTAATTGCATTTTTTTTCCACTGCTCATTTATTGATTTATTTGTATATTTCACCATTTTAGGTATATAGCAGGGTTCTAGGATGTTACGCCTCAAGCAGTTACGTAGTAAAATAGTAGTTTAAAATGAGTGCATTTAATTCAATTTTAATATATTTTAAAATTTGGTTCGAATTCATTATAATAAGAAGCAACAATTAAATCATAGTAATTACTCAAATGCAATAATCTCATAATTCATTACAAAGGACTTTAAGTTGAAGTAAGGGAAGGCCTTAAATTATATGTTGAAGATATATTCCATAATATATCTATAAGGGCGAAACTTCTGCAGGGAGAAACTTCCCAAGACGAAACTGCACAGGGAGTAACTTCCGTACACGATATATTACGGATATTGATTATTAAAATATAAAATATTTCCCAATGGCTTCAGATATTGATATAATATTTTTCTCTCTAAGAACATCCACCAATTCCATATTGATATTTTTGACAATCGAAGAACCTTGATAAACAATTGCACAATATATATTCGTACAAGACTGGCTCCAGCTTCTATTTTTTCAAATGCATAATCTCCAGTACTAATTTCTCCTACTCCAATAATGGGGATTTGCCCCTTAGTGAGGTTCTACATAATTCGTATCACATTTGAGGATAGTTTCATTAGAGGTGTTCCACTTGGTCCACCAGTTTCTGACTTGTTGCTACTTCTAAAACTTGATGGAAGGGATATGTTTGTATTAGATTTGATTAAACTATCAACACGGGACTTTTCTGACAAAATAACTTCTGCAGTGTTCCACTACTGCTTTATTAGTGTAGAGTAAAGATGTTGTTCAAATGAGGTAAATAGGTTCCACAATACTTTTTTAAGATCCACGTTAAAACCTAAGATGTCCAGTCTACTCAAGTGCCTTTTAATAACTGATGCACCACTGTTAAACCTCTGAGCTTTTGCCATCTTCAATTCGTCCCTAATTATTTGTGAGGTTACAGTTTAGGAGCTGTGTTCAAACAGTAAGGTAATTTTACAAATTTTGCCGGCAACGTATATTTGGTATGTTATAATTTTATTATTTTTTTTTATCTTAGTACATTCGTAAAAGAACATATATTTATAGTATAAAGCTAAAAAATATGTTTAGTTTGTTTGTAAGAGGCATAATGGTAGGAATTATTTAGTGTGTTCTGCAATTTTTTGCTATTGAAAAACATGGATCAAAGAATTTGAAAGACATTTTTTGTAGCAATAAATTATATTAAGTGCTCAAAACCAGGGCTGTGCCCAGGTCAGATTCAGTGGTTTTATCGGTCTCGGTTCTTTGCATTTCAACAGTTTCGGTCTAGGTTCTGCTTTATCCGTTTCAATTCTTTTTTATATAGGCTCAGTTTGATAACAGGCACTTAAGAAAAGAGGCCTCACAATAACATTCGGGTCCAGGAAATCGTATTATATACGAACAAGGCCGCCACTTTCGTTTACGCATAATTCCACAAGCTCTAGCAAGGGCCCCTAAAACTAAGGTTGCTTAAGACAATGGATTCAATGCGGGACCAAAAGGGGGCTAGGGGTGGAGGGGGGGGGTAGCTCATGAAGATGGTTTACTTACTAGCTAACTACCAGATGATTATGATTTTGGGCCTGTTTTCAGTTTCCATTTGGATGAAAGGTTGTGTGATACAATAAAGGTAACGACGTGTTTCATTTATATAAAATTATGCAGATGGAATGTTAAATGGTAATAAATATACCAAAAATACAACAAACGAAAATAAGCACAAGAACCGAGACCGATAAGCAATATATTGCGGTCTCGTGTTTAATAAATTTCACTTTTGTAAGATTTTCGTAACAGCACTCCATCAACTCAAATTGTATCAACTCAGTAAATAGTCAAATCGTATCTCAAGGTCACATTATGAAATAAACTAATTCTCTTTAGTGAGCATATTTTTAGACCGAAGTAAGCAAGAATTGACTTTATTATAAATACCTCGGATTGCAATTTTGTTAGGTTATTACAAAAATAATGTCTAAATTCTTAGCAGGTATATCACCTGCTATTGGAGTATATCACACTTTTCTAAAGAGTTAATAAGAACTATTTGTTTATATAACTTGTCAATAATTTGTTGTTGAACAATACAAATATAATTTTTCTTTTTCTTTTTTGTATTAAAATTTCCAAGTTCAAATGAGTGCATTAAAGAAAATGCATCAAGGTTTCGTAGATATTTTTGTGGTATCAAATAACATGTGTCCATCAATTTTTATAAAATGCAAAGTAGGAAATATATTTAATCTAATGGACTTTGATCAAAAAGGAAATGCATTTATGGACGTTGCCTTAATTATTGCACCTTCTTTTACACACACAACTTGTATCCATTAAGTTCTTGGAGATTCTCATGGAACAAAAGAGCAAACAAACTCTTCTCCCCTCAAAGAGGGGAGTGTTCGTGTGTACTTAGAAATAATATGTACAACATATACACACAGATTTATGAATAAATGAATATTTGAGGCAATTGTAAATAAATATATATTTTGTTCCATCTCCTTGTGTTCTATTATATTCAACAAAGAAGTTTTTCTTACAACTTTCTTCTATTTGAATAGATATACACAATCAAAAAGGGAAAAAAAGCATTTTAAGCAAAAAAAAAAAAAAACTATCATCATCTACAAGAGGAACAGCAAAAATGAGAATTGTATACATAAATCTTGAAGGTAATGAGTATAGGAGCAGATTTTATCATCCAAATCTCTATGTATGTATCTATGAGTGCGTGATAACAACAATTTAAATGTGAAAGCTGATATATAAAATGAGGTATATCCACTGACGCTAACTGGTAGTAAATTAGGAAAGTTAGAAATAGAGACCGAGAATCCACATTGACCCCTGACTATTTGTTTTGGAAGAAAGCAGTTTAGCTTTCATGACATTTCATCAGTTAATATCAGCTGTGACGAGGGATGAGGGGGAAGAAGGAAATTAACAAGTATATTAGCAGGAATTACTTCGATGTCGATCTCCAATTTTACTCTGAGTCCAACAAGGTCTTACAGTTATAATTCCGCAACAAATCTATATGGTACGTCTTTTATGAGCACAGAGGAATGTTCAATCACGTTTACAATATATTTGAGTCGATTATGGAAAGGAACTTCACTAGTTAACCAATTCACAGTACCAATTCAAAAACAAAAACAAAAAAAAGGACAGCTGAAAAAGAAACACAATTTACATTGGTAAGTATATCCTTCATGATCCACAGCTTTTATTACAGTGGGGCCCACTCTTACTAAATTACTAAAACGTGATTTTTATGGAATCAAGAAAAAAAAACTCAAAACTCATTTGTAATAAGTTGAAATACTATATTTAACTGATTTTTTTATTCAATGTCCTCTATTTTTTTGTACATAATCTGTTCAGTTTCCTCTTAAAGGGCAGCAACGATTGTAAGGAAATAATAAAAGTCACAAAATATGCCAGGGGTACCTTCTATGACGTCTTCAAACGACTGTAGGTGGTAAGGGGGCTTTATAATTCCTCATGTGGTTCATACTAAGCCATAAAGTGGATTGGCTACTTCCTGGCTAGACTCAAAAGGTCCGTCAAAGCAAATCCTGGGATCTTAATGTATTTTCATGGTCGGAGGCTGTCTATCAGTAGGTAGTCATGCCCAATGTAGACACTCGTCTGAAGAGTTGCTTTTTAAAGTTATATAATTAATTAATATGAATTGTACTGTATTGATTCATATGGTAGATACAAGAAAAGGGCTTTACAAAATGATCTCCAACTTCAAGTATGTACATAACCCTCCCCCTCCCCAAATACTCAATCAGTAACAAACTCACATATCTTCCATCTACTTTCATATTCCTAAAAAGTGTTAATTGTCCGAATATCTCGAAAAAGTAGTTAATCCTCTCCTTCTTAACTTTGAATACAAATCTTGTAATTGAATAGAATATGTCCCTATAAAAATTGGGCTATATGTACAAGGGGGGATAAAGTTTTGGCTTATAACTTTTTTATTGAGGTCTTAAAGACAGACACATAAAAATTAATTTTCTCCATAATTCCTCATGACTTTAATGGATTTGTCCATTCTTTTCAACAAGACATCCATGACGTGCATGAAGTTATCCTTGGTCCTAAAACGTGATCCTAAAAAATATTTTTTAGTTAGGGAAACATATAAAAGTCACATAGAGCCAAGTCTGGAGAATAAGGAGCATAGGAAAGGTTTTTGATGTTTTCTGAGTCTTAAAAGTCCAAAGTATATTTAAAGACATGAGTACGAGAATTGTCTTGATGGAGAATCCATCCATTGACAATCTTTTTCGGTCTGTTCTTCTCCTAAGACATCTACATTGTGTATTGGTGCTCTGAGTTGATCAGGTGGCCTTTAAACATGTTGTGCTGTTAAAGGATACCCGTGAATTCAAAGGAGACAATCAGTATATATTTCTTCTCACTTCCGACAACATTGGCAGTTATGGGGGCTGGGGGGGGGGATTAATGTCAACTGGAAGCGATTGATTGGAGAATTCCTTGTTATCAGGAGTTTAGTTCATAACTCACGACTCGTTCATGGTGACTAAACTCTCCAAAAAGGTTTTTCCATTGTCGAAATACTATTTCTTAAAGTTCTTTGCCATCTTCAGATTTTTAACTTTGTTTTTATTAAGAAGGTGAGGAACAAAGTGTGCTAATTTTATGCTGAGATTTCCAATTTTTTTTTTAAGATTGTACATATTTATGTCGCCATATGATGATCAATATTTTTTTTAATTATTTTTTAATTTGGCTTATGAAACGGAGTCCCCTAACATGTTTCAAGCCATAGCTTAGTTTGAACCGCATTTTTTGCCACGAAGAAGCAGTGTAAAATGTTGTTTTTGATCCATTGTTTTGTAAATAACGAAAATAACGTCACACTTAGTGCAATAACTAACAAACTAAAGAATTAATTACATAAACCTTTCACACTTGTCTTTAGAAGATTGTTTTCTAACTGAAAATGAGGCGAATTAAAAAAAAACTGACATCCATGTGTGAAGAACGGGACTTTTTAAGTCATCTGTTATATGATGTAAATAAAGAAATTGGAATGTTTTCTTTTTCTTGATATTTGATCAAGATTGTTTTTATGTAGATTGTTAATAGTTTAATTTGAGTAAAAACCAATTTTTGAATATTTCTTTTGAAACTCATTTTCGATTCTCTCATCAATTATCAACAATGCCCCACATCACCACCGGATGCAATTTTCTTTATAAATATACTAAATAAAGACTTAAGAAACTTCCAAAGGCTGTGACGCAGTTTTAAGGTTTTTTTTTCAGATATTTTTTTTATATCTATTGGAAATGGTTATAAAATAGCATATATTTTGTTTGTACCAAAGGAATATAAAAGGGTTAGGCGAGGAAAAAAGAAGGAGTACAAAGTTAATGGGGAAGGAACACCGGATGAAGTAGTAATTTTTAAATATGCTGAAAGTTCCTGTTCCCCGATTTTTTCTCTTTAAAAAAATATATGTATTTATAATTTTCCTCTTCTTTCTTAACACAAGGGAATTGGTTCCTTCTTTTGTTTTTAGATATATTTTTATAAACAAAAAATATCATGATTTGTTTTAAGGGAGTGTAGTTTGATTTTTTTTTTTTTTTTTTTTGAGAGATAACTTATATATTTTTTGAGAAACGTTATTTTTTCAAAAGCTGCTTTCATAATCAGTAAATTATACAGACTCTCACATCGAAATACGGGGGTTTTGATCTATCAAACTTAGACTAACATAAAAGGGTCATTTTTAAGATTACTTCAAAAAAATGAACGGTAGATACAACCATTGAGAATATATTTTAATCAATTTACCCTCTGTTGGCTTCAATCTAGGTCCTGAACAGCGCAAAGGCATTGCAAATTAGAGTCTGATCAAAATTATTCTACTGAAAGACGATGATCGATCAAGGGTGTCGGTGTGAGGACATCTGTTGACCTTTGACTCTTGGTAAGTGTAGACAAAATTATCGATGGGATTCAGGTCGTTCGACTTATAAGGGAAAAAATCCTGGGACACCTAGTCGTATTAGTGCTACTGGAGCCAGTCTTGGGTCCTTGGTCTTCATCAATTCTACAATACCTTCTCCTATCAATCCTTGTCATATTAGATATCTCAGCTGATCATTGCTCACTAAAATAATCACAATAGCGCTTCCTATGTCGATGGGAATGTCATGCAACTTTTGCACATTACAACAGCAGCGACTAGAATCTTAGGTCTAAATATGTCCAAGGGACAAACAGCGTCCCGTCTGTCCCTTTAGTGGATCTCCAAAAACATCTTTGTACCACCTCTCTACATTAAATTTGGTTTTAAAGAAGAATTTCATAAAAACAATGGGTAAAGTCAATTCTGAAAGGTTCCAATAACTTAAATCAGAATATTTTGAAGGAGTGAATTTTTTGGACCACATATAAGGGAGGTTTTGATTGACACTGAATATAAAAAAACTTTACGTCCCCTGGAATTGAAGGGATGGCTGGATTTCAAATGGATATGTGAAAAATTAATGGGAAACAACAGGTAGTCTGCGCATAAAAATTGAGTCAATAACTTGATTCCTGCCTACAAAGAACTTTAGTCCCGAATGTCGTTGAAAAAACACTTTCTGCATTTCAAGTTAGAGTTCTTCCCCGAGAAGCTTGGTGCAGTGAGTGATGAAGAAGGAGAGCGATTTCACTAAGATATTTGCATAATGAAGAATCGGTACCAAGAATTTTGGAATGAAATTATGACGGCAACCATTTTTAGATGTTATATCTGTACAAAATGAAGACACATTCACATCACTTCTAATATATAATCTATATGTATATTATCGTTTTTTGTTCCTAAAGTTAGACTACTTGTATAAGGTATGGTCTATGTCATGTAACAATCTCTAAAAATTTCAAACCACTGTACACGTTGCTACAAAAAAACAAAATAATATTTAATTTAATAGTTTTTAGGGTTATTCTTGTGATGTAACGAGGCGGAAAGACACAAACATGTTATAAGGAAACCAAATCAGACCAAGAGAGAGAGAAAGAAAGGCGTGAAGGTGACTTTGTAGGTATATAAATAACATTTTAGTTACATGGACAAACTACTTGAAAGTTTTGAAGTAGTGAAGAAAATCGTGTATATTTTGGACATGTTAAAAAAAAACTGAAAATCAAGATGACCACCTTGAAAATTTGAAAAATATTTAGCAGGAGAGCTCCTTAGCTGTCATGACGTTTCATTAGGTCAGCTACAATCTGCACTGGCAAGAGAGAAGAAAATAAACAAGGGCATGTGCAAGAATTACTCTTTTGTCGATCCTCAATTCTACTCGAAGTCAAACAAGGACTTGCAATTCTAACTCCACAACAAATCATCTGGGATATTCCCCGTCTTTTATGAGCACACACAAAGTTCCAATCAGGTTTTGAATATTATTAAATTTGGAAGGAAATGAAATTCACTAATTAGGAGTTAAAAAATCATCGCAACAGCTTAGGATTAGAAAATTCATTCTTCAACTTACCAATTAAAAAAACAAACCAGGCTGGCTTAAAAAACAACATGATTGATGTCACTAATTATGGGTAACAATATTAAAAATACACTCCATATAACATACATATCAAACGACTTAAAATTGGGGATGTTACAGTACAAACTTTCAGTCTATTCCGGTTCTAATACCATCTTTATGGACGATTCTATACCGATTCCTTATTATGTATAAAGGAATTTCATAAAAAAACTGCTAACTTTTTTTATTTTTTAACTTATTATGAATTACGGATAGAAAAAAATACATAAATTTATCAATTACAACACGTTGTTAGTAAATTTACATTTAAAAAAGTTAATTACTCTCCGTGCTCGGAAGTAAATTAATTTCTGGTTATTTATTTAAAGAAGTTTGACGCCCCTCGATCTCTGATCGAATTTCAATAAAAAATACTTACGACACTAACAAATGGCTATTTCTATTATTTTACTGGTCCAACCCACATGAGATCAAATGGTCTTCAAATGTCTCCTGTTCCTAACTGAGTTTCATTTGTTTTCTCTAGGAATGGAAATATATATCAACCAGTGCTTGAATCCATAGTCTTGTCTTTTTTAATAGACTTGGGACGGATACCGGTAAGTCGAACTTGACTTACAAAATATGTACTCGACTATAATGATCTGTTATAAACAATATTATATAACAAACATGCGAAAAATAAATATCTAGGGAAAAAGTGACTTATTGGCTTCAGAGTAAACCGCTCAACACAACTTGTACTAGTACGGACTTTTTGAACGACCCATGATACAATTTAAATGTATGGGGCACTAAAAATGTGGTTTTCTAAATTGTTACTGTCAAATCTTTCTGTCCTTTTTGTTTTCGTTTTCTGAATGTGTTTGAACGACTTTGTATAGTCTAGCTAATTCATTGATTTATAACTGTAATTTTGTCTCCAAAAATGATCTCAAAAAAGTAATGTTATCCATATAAATAATTATACATGGATGTCGGTGGGATTGGCATTATTTAGCTGACTCCGATACTTAAAATAAGGCCGATTCTTGCCGATTGCGATACGTCAGTACACCCTACTTAAAATACTGAAGAGATTGAGAGGAAGGAAAACGACTTATTCGTAATACATAACAGTTAGCAACATACATTTTATAATATATGCTTTGGTGGATTCCAGCAATTTTCATATCTCTAAATAAATAATCTACCTGCCTATTTCAAATGTTTAAAATTATCCTTCCTGGAATAGTAACACACATTGTCCCTGGGAAACTCATAAAATAACATCTGATGTTGAGGAAAATTCTTTAATAAATAGTACTGTATGTATGATTATCTTCATGTCTTAGAAAAGTCCCAGCCCTCTTGCATAGCGTGTTAAAACTCTTTCAAATATAATTTGTACAATAAGAATCATATTGTCACTTGTTTTGTGTTTTATTTAGAAATACATTACTCTCTAAATTTATAATTTATTTAAAAAAAGTATATTTCTGGATAAGTATTGAGGGATTAACTGTAAGAAAATTGGTTTTCTAAAGACCTTTGGATATTTTCAAATATGGCAGTTAATAAATTATTTTCATTAAAAAAATTGAAAAGCATAACATTGTATCGTTTTTTACTGTAATATTGTATTTTCTAGTCAAGGGTGACAATGAAAGATTGTCGGTTTTAAATTTCCCACTCTTTTTCATTTATAGCATGATCTCTTCTTCTTAATCCAAAATGATAAAAAAAAAAGTTTTTCCGTACTTTTTACACTACATTCTCGTCAAAAAGTTATTTGAAAAATATGTTTCAGTTGTTGTAAATCGCTGCTCAAAAGGTGAAAATGTTCTCCCATATTGATCTTCTTCCATAGCCATATCTCCACGATAGGAGGTCAAGGTGGCTCTGGTAGTTTTTTTTTAATAGTGAAAGACATTACATGACCAAAAAGTTTTTGAAGGATCATAATTACTGTCAACCTTGGCAATATAAATATAACGTTTGGGTGTTGTTTCTCTTCTAAAGGGAAATGACGACTTGACCACGTCGAAAAAAGGAAAGTCCATCTCCCAGGAAATCTTGGGGGACAAATTCTTTCCCTCAGGGAAGGGCACTGAAGATGGTTCGTAAAAAGGATCTTCCAACATAATAAGGTCATGGAGTAGCCTTGAAGGTCTCCAGACGTCAATCCCTTAGAAAATATTTATCAGAGTGCAAAGTTACAAAATCAATAAAATGATCTATTCTATTCTTTTAGTAAAATGAACATTTTACTGAAGAAAAAAAAATTTTATTATAAAGGGTCTCATTTTTAATAGAATAATGTAACTGCAAAAATAATCAAATATTCTAAGTGACATCCTTTTTTTTCGAATCTGATACTCCATGTAAGGGTCACCCCCTCCCCTTCGAAACCCAACCCATCGCAACGGCTCTGGTCAACCAATTCACCTTCATCCCCAAGGCCGTAATAATTTACCATCTTACCAGCTTTTTTAACTTTTACATCCTTTTCAAGTTTATTTAAAAATGGGGAAAATACCCGTAGGGCAAATAAAGGTCACTGTTTAGTTTTTTTAAAAATCCTCATAAATATACTTCAGCTATCATAACAAAAACAAGGAATATTCTCGTTATCAACAAATTTATTATTTTTATAATATTGATCAATATAGAACATCCAAATAAATTACATGTATGTATTGACTATCGATGCTCGAGCCCCCTAAACAAAAAGGACGAAATGAAAGGTTATTTTGTCCATTTTATATATACATTCTTATCGAGTGCATATCTCGTTTAAAAATTATAGAAGGAGGAATACACTATTATACACAGGAGCGGAAAAAGTACACTCCCTGTCTTTTTCATTATAGATTACTATCTAAGGCTCTAGAAAAAGGCTATTTCATTTCTATTCGATTCTATTTATAGTGTATTTATAAAGATTTCTCCAACTACTGAACAAAAAAAAAAAAAAAAAAAAAAACTACAGTAAAATAAGAACTCAAGTGTTTTTAATTTGATTCAGCAATTTTTTAAATATATATATATATATATTTAACTCCTAAAGGCGCTCCAAAGAACAGGAACATTGATCCATAGATTTATAAATCGTAAGCATTTTCGTTAAGTAAAAAAATAAGTCATGACACTTTATTAAATAGAAATTAAATAAACATAAATCCCACCCCGTATCTAGCATAGATATAGGCAGGAAATACTTTGTTATCAACTCTCAATTATATTTTATGCCCTAAGCATTTTTTTGGTTCCAGGTTTTTGTTGTTGCCAATGTTGAGCACTATTTTTTTTAAACTGAAGTTGTTAGTAGTTTTCTTTTATTCTTGAGGAGAGAACTTATTATGTATAAGTGTAATGTAATCACGATTATATGTTGGATTCCTTGGGGAGTTATAAGTAGTGTTGCCTCGGTCCTTATTTAGGACCGAGGACCGCAGTCAAGTCCCATTTGTAGGTCCATACCGCAGGTAAAATCGATCCCTCGTGACATCATTGAGGTTTTTTTCTTTTTTTAATTATTTTATTATATAATAAAGTAAATTATATAATTAATTAACAAGGTAATATGTTCGTATTATATTGATAAAAATAATATTTTTTGATAGATATGTTCAATAATCTTAATACAGGTTCCATTTATCTTAATAAACTATCGATACTTTTATGAAAAATTTCAAGGACCAATAGTTTCTTAATTTTTATTTGTTGAAATGTCCAGGTAGTCGGGTCAAAATATGTTTCTTTTGATAAAAAATAGAATATGCAAAGTTTGAGCTATATTTATCAATGTTCAAGGACCTCAAAGTTTTTAAAATTGCAAATTTTTCATAATATGGGACTTGTTTCTCAATTATCGTGAAAAAAGTTCACGATACAGGATTTCATGGTCTCAAATTTTTTCAAGATCAAATAATTTTTTTATTAATTACTATCCAATTACTATCTAAAGTTATAAAACAATTATAAACCATTTAATCTAAGATATGGGTATATTATTCACATACGATAGCTTTTTCGCCTGATTTTTTAGGTAAGTATGATTGAGTTTCCCTGTTATTGTTATTTTTTCCCACCACACCTCAAAAGAGGAGAATGGAAAAAGTTAAAAAAAAAGAAAACACCCTGTGCTGTAAGCAATTACTAGTAACAAAGATAATTCCAACTAAACACAACACAATTCGCAGCATACATGAATTCAATAATACAAAGTGCATCATTTTCAAAAAGATCTCAGCTATATTCCCGTTAATTTAAACTCGTCAAGAGCCAACTCTACTATTCTTTGTGAAGGGTGGACACTGCTGAAACGTGCTGCAGAGATAAGGGTCTGCATATCACCTTCGACACCAAATTTCCTCGTTGGTTCTTTGGAAGCCCTACAGAAGCTCATCTGGATCAGCGTTTCTCCCTATTTTCTCTCTTACACCCTTCCCAACATTCTCTATGATCCCACTCAGAGTACCAAAGTCCCGAAAAATGTGAGAGGCTATCTTTAATTCATAGCAATCCACACAGAGCACCGGAACTTCCTTAAAATGTCTCCCAGTAAAGAATACAACCGACGATATCCGATATTTCAGATACATTTCCTTTGGATTGATGACTGGATTTCAAATTGTCTTGAGACATTGACCTATATTTTCTGTTTTCCATGTTGCCCTAGCAAACTTGTTTCTGAAGTCGTCGTTTACCAAAGAAAATTTAATTTACTTCAAAAAATGTTATTATTGTTTTTTTTGAGAAAAAATATTTATAATTTGAATTACAATGCAAAATAGTTGAAAGGAAAATTAGTACATCTAGAAATTGATGCGTTTAATGTTTTTCTATTTTCACCCTACAGAACAAGAATCTTTGTATTGGTTGTGTCAGTCCTTAATTTTAGATGTAAAATCAGCCTCATTTATCGATCCTTCATAGGAGTCCCAAATTTCAAATCCCCCTCTCTCACTGCTCATATAAGCTAAACGCTTCACCTATCATTCTTCAAATTGTCACGGTTACAATCCTCAGTTGTTGTTTTGTTCATACATAAATTGCTTACAATTTACAGCCTTGCCTATAACTCTCCAACAGCTCTTCAGTTAAACTCTCCGTCATTCATAAACGGACTCACTCTTCGTGGTCACACTTTATAATTTTGACATAAAAAAATAAAAAAATTTTAGGTTGCAAGTACAAAAAGACAATATCTTTTTGATAATTCAATTCTACTCATCACTTGTTATTTGCAGATAGAGAGTACAATGCAATTTCAGCTACACATACATAGGTAAACTGACAAGTTTCTACAAAAGATTTTCAGGTTCTTCAAACATTCATTGACTCTTATATTATTTTAAAATTTTGTTAGCATATTGTTGATAGATTTTGCAAGGCATTTAAACTCTATCAGGTATATTTTTGAATAACAATGATTTAACTTTCAAAATTTTAGCTTGCTATATGCCGCTGTTGAACATTAAAATATTTATAGGTTTAAATTATATATATATGCATTTATGTTTGGAATTGATTCAGAATTTTTTTCAAGTTTGGTCTTAATTAAATATTTTCTAAGGCAATTTGCATCAATATTTCGATCCAGAGCGGGATCTCATAAGCCAAAATGGAATCGTTTTCAAATGGCAGACTAATTTTTCCAATCTCAATATTTAGATCATTTTTTTCTGGGTCAATATATAGAATTATTTTATAGTGTGACCCATGCTATAGACTAGTTTATCTAGTTATTTATTACTTATAATACTCGGAACCTTCTCAAAACTGATTCCCAAAATTCGCATAAAATAAATATTTCATAGAAATAAAAAAAATGAATAACAAACTATATATTGTTGAAATCTAAATTCAGGTTACTAAGATTATTTTAAGAAAAAATATTGTTTTCTCCCGATGTTTCCCGATATTTCTACACATTTTTTAGCATTTTTATTGATATTTATGGATGCAAAATGGATCAAACAGCTTAAATATATTATACGAAATATAAATGACGTAATAATTATAATCATTCATCTATTTATCAAGTAATAAATAAGTTTTATTTTTGAACTTTCTTTTTTACGCAGTTCACTAAACGTGATATAAAAAGGATCTTTACATCCGGAAAATGATGGTCATTTTCATAACTACATATTAGGATCTGGTATAGAAACTATGCATAAGAAATATTAATTTTTGATAGGCAAATATTAAGGTTTATGTCCTTCGTATTTGTTGGTCCCATTATGCTGCAGCAGCGTCCCCAGGTGGAAGGCTGGAGCGCCTGTAGCACACCTCCCCCCCCTCCAACAAATAAAGAAATGTTTGATTCTTACGAGGAAATTTTTATTTGAATTTTTCCAATTTTTTCCAAAAAGTTTAATTGTCTGTTAATAGCTATGAATTTTTGAAATTTTTCTCCAAAAAATTTAATATTTCAAATTTGAAAATTAATTTTTTTCTAAACAACTCTGGATTTTTGATATATTTTTCCAATACATTATTTTTTTTAAGAATAGCTATGGATTTTTTAAATTTCACAAAAAAAAATAATTCTCTGTGGATAGCCATGGATTTTTGAATAAAAAAAAAAAAAAATTTTTTTGTTCTCAAAGTTTTAATTTTCAATTTTTTTTTCGAAAAATTCCAAGAACCATGCCCTTCCACCAAAAAATGGAACAAAAAAAACGTACCAATGTTTTACAGACAATTTCTTAATCCCAGAAAACATATAATCAAGAAAAAAGACAGAAAAATTTAATTGTTAAAAATCACTCCAGATCTAAATTGAATAAAAACTTTCAAAAGTCGGATTTCATGAATTAGTTGACTGATTAATCAAAGATTTAAAAACTACATGTGTTTATAGACAATTGTATTGTGTTCATGAAAAAAATTAATCATATAAATAGCTGATTAAATAAAAAATCCAAAATAGTTTATTTTATTTTTGTATACAGTCAATAGTTACTTCATGAGTTTTTACTCACCAAACTGACTCCATACTAAAGTCAAAAAAAAATACTAATTAGCTTAAAAAAATTATTCAATAAGTTTTTCTTTACCTATGCCTTAATAATAATAAGATTTTTTTCTTTCTTTAATTTGATCTCATTTTGAAGTACTTTCGAAACACTGGAACTTTGACCGGATGAAGGGTAACAGTTTTTGATGGCACAGAAAAAAAATTAGTGAGTCATTAGCAACACCTAAAACATATAATAATCCATAATAATTTTGAATTTGGTCAACTTTAAAAATAGCGAACACTCTAATGTACACCTTGGATTTGACCTTCAGGCCCTATTGAAAATGAAGGACAGTATAATGTACACGACTGCTTTAGCCAAAACCACTGTATGTATTTTACCATATAAATTATCACAAAGTACACAAAAGGGAATACTTTTTTGTTACTAATGAAAAAAAGATAGGCTTTGTTGTATTAAAGAAGTATAATGAACAACTGACGTCGTAGGGCGTTATTTGTACAGGACTTAATTTCAATAATAGTGTTTGTATTAAAACCGACTTGTAGGGGGATGGGATGAGACCAGAGAAAATTGCAAACGTTTAAAAGAACTACCCTGTACTCCTTGCCTCATCAAATCACATTGTTTACTTCTTGAGGAGAGAACGTCTAAGTATTGAGTGAGTAGCTACGTGTGAGTTTGTGCATCAAAGGATTTGTTTGGGATTTATCTTTTATATTATTAATGCAAATTTTATATGTTCTTTGACGCCTAATAACTCCGGTTATTATATCTAGTATTACTGTAAACCTCTGCTGTTTTTAGCCTCCCAAAATAACCAAATTCCAAAATGCTGACGTAACATAAATTACAAATACTTATAATCGCCCACAAACGAATCATTAATAGCCCCTAATAACACATTCAAACTCTGTTGTGTATCCACTTGACAAACCAATTGAGACATATAAACACCGTGTATTGTACATAAATATGTAGCAATAAAAACACTTGCTCTAAAGCCCTTACACGACATATTCAATATGAAAAAAGCATTAGCTATTCAATGCACACATAACATAATTATCTCATTTCCCCTATTCGCATCAATGAATGAATGGGATAGATACTTCTTACATAGACTCATTCCATTGCATTGAGGCAGTCCTTATTATAATGATCGAACATTTCTATTTGATATTATAATATATTATATTATGTATAAAATTCTTCAATTTAACTTCATGAATAGCTAAGCAGGAGCAGCTGCTCTGTAGGGGTGATGAAGAAAAAAAGAGAGAGAAGGAAAAACATTTCCTGGCAATTTGACATTTACAAAGTCATGGAATAAAATTATGTATTTCATATAAAAAAAAATCTTTTCATTTGAATGTGTCACACCATTCTTTTGAATTAGTTCAATTTAAGAAGTAGCATAGAATAGACAGAGAGAAGGGAAAAGAAGAAAGAGAACTGCAGTATAGTTCAACCTCATTTACGTTTGTTTATTAGATTTTCCCCTCTTTTCTCCTTTTTTTTATCCTCCATTTTCTTTTTGTTCATTGATGATGTAACGGTTCCATTCTCCTTTTTTTTCACTACAGTGTTTCTCCTTAGGATATAGCATTGTCGTATTATTGTGCAAAATTTGCTAAACTTATTTGATATAGATACAAAAAGCTCCTGTGGACATTAGGTGATATCAAGAAAACCAAAAAACAATCATTGTGATATTACTCCCTTAGACATAATTATTCCGTGACAGGTAAATACATTCCCAGAAATTCTATAATCTAGCGGTCTTTTCATTCCTAGAAAAATTATTTCCTCCAAAATTCATCTATGGACATTTTATTCCCACTTTGAAGAGGGATATTTAGTGACATCATACGGTTTATGTTTCTAAACTAGTTTGTAGTTATTGTGTAGCATTGTACCCGGAGGTAGGTGGGCACAAGCAGTGGGCATTGGAGACGACTAGTGATTGATGGTTTATGGTGTTCATGGATAAAGAATAACGTCAATATAAATCTTTTTTTTAATATTCATTTAATTGGTCGGATGGAGTTGCATTGATTTGGTATAAGTGAACATTATAGTATTACAATTACTCTGTCCGACTCATATAATACTAGAAACATGTTAGTAAAGGCTCAACTGGGGTAGAAGAACTGAGAAACGACTACAATGACATAACATTAGTTCATAAGGACATTTGCATGGCGATAACATAAAAGCAAGCCGGAATACTTTTTCTCAATATTGCGACAGTATGATAATTTGTATCCGTTGATATAAGTACTATAATTTATATTACTTCAAAAAAAGTGATAAAGTCCTCAGGGGCCGCTGTTCTTAAGGTTTACTGAGCCTGATAAAAATCGGTTATTTGGTAAGTCTGAACATAAAAAATACTGAGACGACATGACGTGAAAACTTGTCAATAATATATTTATATAAAAAGTTTAAACAATATTATACATATTAATAACCTGTTGGACAGTTTTTCAGTGGTTTAATATTGTATTTTACTCTTTAAAAATTTCTTTATAATGCGTTTTTCTCTGTTTTATCTACAAAATTCCAACCTCCTTTTATGTTATCGCCACACATTTGTCAACAATTTGTCATATTTTTATGGAAAAAACACACATTTATTCTTGTATATCTATAAATAAAAAAGGGGCCTTTGTAACACTTGGAATTAAATAATTTCATAAACTGTTATTCATAAATTTGGCAGACCTTGTTTTTTTATACAGACATATATTTGAAACATGTAAAAACTGTAAAAAATATAGTATGTAGATAATGTTTATTTCCTTTTAGTGGAATGACCGGCGCGCAACCCTACACACATTGAGTACAAGAGAATAATTTCTCCCGAGCGCGTTGTAAGGGAAGTAATAACTAAAGAAGGAATGTTTGTAAAGAAAAAACTAAGTAAAGCGTTAAGAAAGGGGAAAAAATTGATGCATGAGGCCACCTTTCCGCCTCCCACCCTCTCCTCGTACTCTTACAAAGAAAGATCTCTAGTAATAACTTATGATGAAGTTCCCAAGCCCTATCATTCCTTTCTAGAGCATCGTTTACTCCCAACTAAAGCATTAAACCAAGTAGTGCATCGAGCACCGTTAGCCTGAAGAAATAGTATGGTCAATATTTGTCATAATATTTTCGCAAGAGGTCACTTTTTATGACGTCACTCATTTATTTATTATACGTACTACGTAGTATTAATAAGTTTGATTAAGTAATAATACGTATTTACTTTGTCCTAGTCTAAAATATTTTATATTTACATATTATTACAAGGCAAATTTGATACAAATTACTTCAAAATAATGGGTCATTGTAGTGGCAGAGGATGCAACAATAGAACTGAGTCAAATTTCCAAAAGCTACAAGGAAAAGTTCGCTATTTTTAATTTCCTATTCCCCAAAAACCAAAAGAAGCCGCACGAAAAAAAAAAAAAAAAAATAGATATCAAATCTTAAATATCTTCTGAATTAGAAACCTACTGACCATTCTGTATGTGAAAATCATTTGGAATCATAGCTGCCTTTCCATAATTGTTCAAGCAAAAAATATATGAGTAACGAAGTAAATGAAAGTAGAATCTCATTCACGAGAAAACAGGAAATGATTCTCAAAATGCTTGAAATAATAATACCTCTAGCGGACAAAAAAAGTAAATTTTGACCAAGACATTTTGTTTTGCTAATAATGACGTTAGCCTTTGATGCACTACTTGGTTTCATGCTTTACTCCCACCTACTTCAAGTTCCGCTCTGGATTGAATAGCTCAACAACGGGAACGTAGATCAAAGTTAATAAGACCGTGTTGGGGCTCAAACTAGATCTTTATAATATTCCATTTAGCTCCTTCAGTCTCAGCTCAATCATCATATTATTCAGTCTCTTCTACATTTAACGAAGATACAGAGCTCTATTATGTGAATGATATTGGCTCCTTAAGGATAAATCACACTACATTTTCCACAGGGATGTGCATTAGGAGGGTTTGTTTTTCAACTTCTTTCGAATTTCGATTGTAGCTAGTTCGGGAAAATGGTAAATTTGTACGAAAATAAATTGTGCAATTTCGTATTAATCTAGATTAAAATTTGAAAGGTGACAAAAGTTCTTTATTTCGTCAATTAAGATTAAAATAAAGCATTAATCATTATTTTGCATAAATTAACTATGATAGACATTACTATAGCCTATAAGAAAGATTTCTGAAGTTTTTTTCCTGAAGCTACACTTTGGAGTAACACAAAAGAATAACATAAGAATATATGATAAAATGCCTTCTTACTGTCAATGTTGATTAAGTAAAGAGTTTTTGTCTCTAACTTTGAACGAGATGTGCGACTTAATAATGTCCTTGAAGGACAATGCAATTTTGCATAGTTAATTTTCAAACCATATCTAAATGCTTCCTCACTACCCATAATCGAAATTCGACAAAAGTTAAAAAAGAAACCGCCCTATTGTGCATGTTGCACTCGAAAATAAATTGCTCGGAGCATTTCCTCTCATGAGTAATAATATAATTTTAAATAAAATAAAGTATATTCGTAAATACTCAATGTTGTTTAATATTCCCTTTGAATCTGCTGAAAAAAGTGGGAGTTTGGATTTTTTTAAAGCAGCGTACAGTTTTCTTTTATGATTTATGTTTCAAAGAATCATAAATCTAGTGTTATAAATACTGATCATTTTTAGTCTTAGAGTTTTGTTGTTTTTGGTAACCTGAACAGTGTTTTTTCGTTTTTAATTTTCTTAAGCTTTTATCATTATTCTTTTGTTCTCGATTATGTATGACGGAGAGTAACAATGATGATTGGAGGGTTTGACTTAAGATAGGATGGATCTTGATTTTCTGAGATCCGGGTTGATTTGGATTTTTAGACACAAATATTCGGATCCAAAACCAAAATTAGACGGATGATTGTTTGGAATTTTATGAACATTTTAACCACTGTTTGGACCTAAATAAAATATGATTCGAATTACATTTATCATTTTACTCATTACTGGTTTCAAAACAATGACTAACTCAATGAAATTATTATTAGAACATTAATACAGAATTGATCTTAGCTGTACCCTTAATTTAAATTTTAATAAATCAGGAATTTAATTTTTGATTGTCTTCAAAGTCAGTGAGAGATAAGTTTGTTAGTCAGTATTTTTTTTCTAAAGTTTCGACTAATTTAAAAACAAAACAAGCGAAAAAGAGTAAAATGCAATAACAAAGAAGAATTTTGAAGTTTCTCTCACGCAGTATGTCCCCATGACTATATACAAACAAAAAAAAAATTCCAAGGTATTAAAATACCCAAATTAGGCTTATTCAGTGCTTGGACATTGGACTATCTGATGTAATTTTCAAATCTGTGTAAAACAAAATTTTAAGTGCGTAATTTCATTTTGAAGACAAATCAAAAAATTTCTGGTTTACAAAATCTTTTTGTTAAAAATGAAGGTATGTTTTCCCAGCCAGATATATTCTTCTTGAAGGATATCACAGCATTATCTGGCTAATGCCAAAATACCGTATGTATTTTTTTTCAGATGTGGATTCCCTCGTCTCACTTCAGACGTCATGCCTATTTCATAAATTATTATTTTTGATAACTAAACGAAGTAATAAACTATACCATAAGTATTAAGGGGGGTGTCGTCTAAAACAAAAATTGAGATAACAAAGATTTAACCATTGTGAAAGTTGCATCTTGACAATAGAAATATATTTTTGACATGCGTCATTTAAAAAAAATGTACTAATACAAAATATATGTATTATTAAATTAGAAGGGAGAGGAAGAGAGTAAGAAAACTATATGATGAACCTTCAAAAAGAAAATTGCATAAATTTAGATGTATTGGTTTCGATTCAAGGATTGAAAAGAAAAAAGTGGTTAAGTCATTAAAGAACCTGATTATGAGTACATCGACCCTGTGACACCAAAAAATTGCAAAGTTGAAAACCAAACGAAGGAAATCTTCTCAGTTATAGAAAATTACAACAGTGTAGATTCGTTAGTGACTGTTTAATAATTAAAAATTACAAAAAAACAAAGTATATCTTAATTTCAGCGATTTTCATTTTGAAAGTCCATCACTAAGTTTTATTTGCCTCTCTCCCTTCCAACTTTTTGCCAAATGAAATGCAGCCTTCAATGTGTTTCAAAACGAGAATCCCTTAAATTAAAATGTTTTTCGTCAGGTTCTGTATTGATTGAAAAACCATATAGTTTATTAATTAAAATCTAATTTAAAAATAATGTAATGTCAATCCACCTGTTATTATTAATTAATCTTCTTCCTTTTCTGTGCAAAAAATTTCATTTCTTTTTCTAAATGAAAGGCTGTGTGATACGATAAATGTAAGAACGTGATCAATGACACAAGAAGAAAAAAGGAAAACAAAATGGCTTCAATAGATGTGTATGTATAGGTATATAATTCTAAGGCTTATGATGTCATGAGATGGAGTTAATATCGATAATGGGTGATTATGATGTTGAAAAGAGGAAGGAGGGGGATCCAAACAAGGGCTTTCGACCATGTGAGCCCATAAATTGTATTATCTTCATACTTATTTATCGTCTGAGATAGTCCAATTATTTTGAAAGCCATATGCTGTTCCTTTACTCTAAGTACAAAAGAAGTGTCATAAATTTCCTCTCTCGACTCTTATGTGTATAAATAATATCTATAGACGTGTTTATTATAATCACATTGTATCAATTTGGTTATTTGTATAAATGATTAATTGCACTTTACCGACATAGTAAAATTAAAATAAGTACTTTGTCACAGGTGCCATAACTGGATTGATATGACAAAGAGAAAGAGGGAAAGGTAAGACGGTAAAAAAGGGAACCAGATGCTCTACCAAACTTTCGTGGACCTTTTTATTTGTATAGAGTGACCAGGTGCCCTACTTATCAATGTTGTCTTCCAATGCACATTTGGTGTATAGTTCTTCAACACAAAAGCAAGCTAAAGGTATTCTTTTCCAAAATTGAGAGTGGATTACATTTTTAACATTTATGGTTAAAACGATAAACCACATCGATCAAATTTTGATGACCTTGCAAAAATACTCTATAAATGTCTATAAAAATCTAATATTTACTTATTCAAAACAACCTTAACTAATTGCAGTTAAACAATTGGTAACTTTTTGCCTCTATTTATGGTTAAGTTAGTCGTTGCACTTGTCCTTAAACGACATTGGAACTCGTTACTGTATGCAAGTGACTTGTATTACAAAATTCTTTGCAAACTTTTTTAAATGATATAGTTTTGTGGTTTTTGTAGAGCTAAATGTTTTTCCTTTAAATATAGCTCATGAAAAAGGTTACCAGGATCAAAGCAATCAATATTATATTTATTGGTATATCTTATTAAATAATACATATTTTAAATTGCAAATTTCGATATATATCAGTCAAAATATTTAATTCTTAAATATATATAAATTGTATTTAATTCAATATCTTATTTTTACCAAAAAGCTGAAATATGAAAATACTAACTCTATATATCCTTCTAAACGATTCAAAATTTGCAAATGATATTTTTAACCAAATGAATATTTTAAGTTCTTAAAAGCCCAATATTTCTAAAATTGATAATTAAGCTCCACCCTCATTAATATGTTTGGTGTAAAGTAACTAGTACAGTATCTACAAATTAATTGGAAACTCTCTCTAAGATGTCTTAAGTACAAAGGACTTAGATCCAGTGAGCTAAGAGGCCACATTTCCTTTACTCCAAACATAAAAGTCCTCCTCAAACATGGGAGAGGAGGATTATGCGTTTTCTGAAAGGAATTAATGACAGTTCACCTCACAATTTCAGATATAAACTTGGTTGATTAGTTTTTTTCAATATTGTAAAAACTGTGGAAGACTTTATCGCGATGTCTAACACAATTTTGTTTCTTGTCCACTTTTGAAAATTGTAAAGGATTTTATATTACTTAATTTCAAGTACATTTTAGATTTTGAGTATTTGATTATATATGATTATATAAACGTGGCATTAATTAGTTTGATTATTTGATTGTTTTGAGTTTTTAGGTATTTCAGAAGGAAATTAATCCCCACCCACAAACATATGTTTGGCTAACAAATATTTTTTTTAAACGTGGAAAATTAATGTCACTCAGAACTTACTTTTGATGAACTATTATAAAATATGAAATATAGTTTGATATCTTGGCTATCTTATAAAAAAGAACAGAAAATTTGGTTTAAAAACAAATGCACTAACCAAACTTGAATATATGGGAACCTGGTGTATCCTGCATGCAAAAGGAATATATGACCATTACAACCCTATTGACGGCGTAAAAAATACCCGCTAAAGTGTCTCCAATCAGTTACGCTTTACAAGGGTGAATGTTTGATTTTTAGTGTTGAACGGGGAATATTTAAATATCACAAATGCCAGAGCACAGATTACACCTCGCAAGAATATTATCCAATGATCTTTATTTGATCATTATTTTCTTCAAGCAAACATAGGGAAAAATAAAATCAATTTGAAAAATCTAGACGGAAAGTCAATGCCGACCATTTCCGAAAGGCAATATATGGAGTTATATAATACATGGGGCCAGAATGAATGCAAAAGTTTTGCATTATAAAATGAAGTCAAATAGTTTAAACCTCCTTTAACGTTTCGAAAAGAATAACGGAAGGAAGTTAATGAACGAAATTATAATTGGCCATGAAACGGTTACATCGACAGAAAAGATAGGAGGTTATGTTCAGAAGTATTGATGTTCTAAACTCACATGTATAGAGGGTGTCTACGATAAATTGGAACTACTTTAAACTTCATTCAGATCCATAATGTGGATATTCGGATTTAAATCATACTAATATAAAAGGTTGCGTGAACAATACACTATAAATTCCACCACAATTGTTTTGACAACAAACAATAGTCATCATGAAACAAGCAAGGAGAGACACCATCCTCGAATTGGCTCGCACAAGCCCTCTGCTATCTACAAGCTTCTTTACTACCCCAAGACCACGGTGTACCGGGTCTTCAATGCCTGGGAGGTTGAGGGGAAAGTCTGCCACAAAGCCCACAACATGAGAAGTGACCGAATCCAGACTCCCCGCTTCCTTGAAGGCCTCTGGAAGTCCATCAAGGCTTCTCCGGGGACTTCCTTGTCCAGTTACGCCATGAACCGTGGATTGAGCAAGCAGCTGGTCTCCAAGGCTGTGAATGAGGACCTCGGGTACAGGTCATACCGAATGGCCAAACAACACATCCTGACGGCATCCATGAAGGCCACCAGGCTCACCAACAGTAAGCGTCTCCTCAATGACCTGAAGAGCCATGGAGGAAGAATCATCTTCTTCTCCGACGAGAAAAACTGGGCTGTCAACCGAAGCTACAGCGTCCAGAATGACAGGTGGCTTGCCAAGGAAGGAGAAGATGTCCCTGCTGTCTTCACCACCAAGTTCCCGGCCTCCGTTTTGCCCCTGGGTGTCATCTGCAGCACTGTTGAGGTGATGCCTCCTTTCTTCTTCAATCCCGAGGAAAGGGTTAACGCGATAGGGTACTGCAAAGTCATGGAGGAGGTCGTCATCCCCTGGATGAAGGATACGGCTGCTGGGAGGGAGTTCATATTCCAACAAGACTCAGCGCCTGCCCACATCGCCATGAGGACCACTAACCTCTTCAACTCACCCGTCCTCAATCCATGTGATTACTTCTGGTAGGGGAAGTTGGAGAGGGAGGTGTGCAAGGTCAGCCACAAGAGCATGGCAGCCCTGAAGGGCTCCATTACGAGGGAGTGGAATGCTGTCGATTCTGCGGAAGTCATCAGGGCATGCAAATCCTTTAGGGGCAGGATGGAGAAAATGGTGGCTCCTGAGGGAGAACATGTTGAATAAATTTATGGTTTAATATCATGTCTCACTTTTTCATATTAACATATACACTCCAAATTCCATTTTTATCAAGCAGGTTGTTCCAATTTATCGTGGACACCCTGTACGTCACAATGTGACTGAAATATATCAAGAAAAAAAGGTATGTGTTATATATCATGACTTAAAAATAAAGTGTCTCCTCCCTTTCCTTGGCACAAAGGTGTCAATCAAACTGCTCATATCTTCATGAAGCAATTTGTCCACTATCACCCTGTCCATGGTTCAAAAGGGTAATGGACGAGAGCCCCTTCCTAACCAACAGTGGTCCTTATCTGGTTCTTCAGCCTTCTGAGACAGGAAATTTTTTGCTTTGCCTCACAGCTGCTGATGGGTATTAAGGTTATGATCACGATCACCCTTTATAGTTCACTCCCGAGCTTATTAACTCTACAGGAAATGGTGACAAAACCAAAAATTTATAAATCTATGATGTAAAGTGAAACATTTTATAATATACCTCGAATTGCTGGAAGATTGCATCGTATGTTTGGAGCTGCTCGAGATCAGGTCTGTAGTGCTTGGAGATACGCTACGCGATACAAGTATTCACCTCAATGCCATTGAAGATTGCAATGAGATTCATTGGGATGTCTGTATCGTCGCTGGTAAATCTGCGCTCGAGCTCCGATACGATTATTGATTGCACCATCGAAATATATTTCGGAATTAGAATTCAGTTTTTCCTTTCCACTTTGCTCTCCTTGAAATTTTTGCTTTCTTGAAGTCCAAATTAATTGAGTGTTCCTGGCCAGCAACAGATTTAAGCTCAGACGACTTCATCTCAGCAAGATTCCTAATTGGTTCATAACTTTTCTCATTCTTAAGATCTTCAAGAGTCCTGATCACTATGTTTACTTGTTTACAGGTCTTTTTTCGGTCAACCTTTCTGCGTTAAAGTTTATCTCGCAAGCTATATGTGTGCCTTCAACATTTCCATGCGGAAAAAAAATCTGTAAAGAAGGGTGCTCTTGAGCAAAGAAGTTGCTGTTGAACTCGACAATGTATATTTTTATCTTTTATCATTAATATGAGGGTCTTCATGATTCTGACCATCTCTAGAGATACAGCGTGTACGGCATCGTAGGAGAGACTTCAGTGGGAGGTACACTGGTTCTTTAGGGTCATCATCTTGACAAACTCCTCAGATTCACTGGTTATCTTCACCGGCTTCTATTGCAGACCTCCTTGTTGACCTTTAATTAAAGTTGTATAAAATTTACAATTTACCTATTGTATTTCTCAACAGGCTTATATCTGATAGAAGATCCTTGGCTACAAGGTTGAGGACATGGGTGTAGGAGTGGATGTAGACATATACAGGACCACCTCCTTATACCTAGCGGTGAGACTTTGCTTGGTGCTAGAAAAGTTTGGAGTCACCGTCTGCTGCCAGGGAGACAGCGCAGGTAGGGCGAGATCCTTCAGAGCGTCGTGAAGCTTCTCAAACAAATAATTACTGTTGGTTCGGGTAATTTTTACGAACATGAGGAAGTTCTCCTTCTTGATGCCTTCACTTGTCAGATATCCCAGTGACAGACTGGAATGCTCTGTGTTTGACTAATTATCTTATGTTTCATCAACAATCACAGAGAACCAGTAGTCATCATCTCCAAGTAGTAGTCTTCAGATATTCTATTATATTCTCCGTCACTTTAGATGATATAATCTCTATCAGCTCATTTTGGATGTCAGGTGAAGTCAACTTGGCAAAACTTGCCCTGCTGAACAAAAACTTTTAACCTCGGCTTCCAGTTTATCTTTGAGAATCTGATTTTCTTGTGAACACAGGAACAAAAGCTCCAAGAAGTTGTTTTTATTAGATTTCGTCAATTTTTCTCTTGTTTCCAAATTGCCCCTAAAAACCAATCCTTACATTACCGGGAACCCAACGGTTTGAAAAAGATGCCTCAAATAAGCAATCTACTTCACGACTGCCTCAATATTTTGAGACCGAACCTGGCTTAGAACCAAAGTATTATTTCTCTTTGATGTGAGGAAATTGATCCACTTTTCCATTAACAGTTTGTGTCGTTGTTGTTTAAATAAACTTTCCACATTGAACTGTTTTTCATATTTTTAACTCAAATTTCCGTTGGATGGAAGAAGAAAATTTGGAACAGGCGAAACCATTGTCTGACTTTTCAACCCCGTCAAAACCTAGCCCCGGGAACTTACAGAACCAGTCATTGTAAGTCTATGAAGTAATTGTCATCTATCTAAAGACTTGATGTATGTAACATGGGCTGTAGAAGGTGCTCTCCTTCGACTTTAGGCACGGTTTCCCACTCGGCCTCCACTGTAGTTCTGGTTTAGATTTCCTTCCACTGTAGCTTTTGCTGGGTAAGTATCAGGTCGCCAAGCTGGCTCATGAAGACGTTGAGGTACTCCTGGTCCCGTCCACAAACTTTGTGTCCTAAGTCTTGCTTTTTTTCCACCTCCCTGGCCATTGTAGCTAGTTTCAAAGTCCTCTGCAGACCGTATATTGTTGTTGTTGACTACAAAGAGCTGCTCAGGAGAGAAGATGGGCCTGATAGCGAGATTAGGAAGTCTTCCGCCAGCTCTGGTAATTTGATGAGCTGCCATTTTTTTCTGTGTTTGTAGTAACTTTTTTTTCAGCAGAAAAGGACTGCTCAGATCTTTGTTCTGGCAGTAAGGCCTCAAATGGAGCAGGTTCATCTGGACAGAGGAGGCAGTAACTGAGGATGTAGCAGTGGAAGTTTTCTTAACAGCAAAGTACAATGTTTTCTGCTTCTTATGATCCATTTTTACTTCATACTTGCGATTGGGGTGCTTCTTATGGCGTTTAAAATTTGTGATTATTACATTTGTCCTTTGCCAAATGGAACTTTCAATCCCCAAGTCTCTGTTAAAATGGGGTTTTCCGTGATACATTTCTGAAAGTAACTTACATTTTAACTTGTATATGCTGGAACAATCCATGAATAAACAGTATTGTTATAATCCAAGAAACACATTTCTTGTTTTGATCTGATCAATCCATAGCAAAGCCACAGTTAGCCAGTCAATGTGTCAAGCTAGCACCGGACAGCCAAATAGGGCTTTCCTTCTATCATACTTGTGGAATGAATTGGATTGTTTAGAAATGGACCCAGACCTTGACACAGTTTATACCGTAACCCAAAAAAAATAAATATATATAAAAGAGTTTACTTTAAGAAATAATGACGACCATGTTTAGTTTAACAAAACGTAAATATTTTTGAAGTACTCTCAAGAATAGGTATTCACTTAAGCAAAGATAAACCATCATTTTAAAACTAGCACAGAGCAAATGCCTCCTATCTGCTGACTTGAGAAAAGAAGAAACCATGGGTAGAGGCTTGTAACCCGCATTGTGAGTACACACCGACTAAGTACATATTCGAATGAAAAGCATACAAGATCATACTTGTAATAACTCCAACTTGGGTTGTATAAAGGTATACAATCCTAAAAAGATAGATTTGCTGCGACAACACTCTCAAACCCTCATTGGTTAGTGGACGGTTGGGTGAGGTTGTTTGAGCAGAACAATGTGCAATAATGATGTACAACAATGCGAACAGCCAAAAGTCGAAGAAGTGCTGTGCTATCAATTTCAAGCCTTTCTGACCGTCGTATGTTCCACCACCCTTTTCCACAGACTGTTCTTTCCTGGACTGTACCATTTGGGGCCTAGTTCAGGTTAGGTGCTGTGCTACCACAAGCCAAAAAATGGATGATTTCAAAGCTTTCGTTGAACAACAGTGGGCTGTCATGTCCAAAACCTTCAAGGAGTGCGTTTGGGCCTTTATGTCTATGTTCGAAACCATTTAAATCATTTTGAAAATTAGAAAGTTATATAAATAAATAAGTCTCTTATAAAGCCATAATGTTCTACTCCTTTTTATTCTTGCAAAAAGTTAACCCTATTTAATCTTAATCAAAAAGTCCACAATTTTACTTGGCACACTGTACAGTAGACTGGTTCGATTTTCAACTTTTTTCGAATTTCGATTACGGATGGACAGAAAAGTTACCTATGCAACATTGCATTGTCTTACGAGGTCCTCTTTATATCACACATTTTGATCAAATTATGAAAAAAAAAAAAAACCCTCTTTACATAGATACGTAGAATATATTTTTAACTATTTTGCATGAAATTATTTTGATAGACATTTTTCATACTTATAAACAGTATCAAACATTTTGTTTTCTAAAATTGTCTTTCAGAGCAAATAACAAAAAAAGTTAGGAAAATTTAATGATCGATGAATAGTACATCATTTGCTTACATTCCCAGAACGGAAAGGTCAATTTTTTATATATTTTATCATCTCTTTTTGGTCAATAGGGCTTAGCAAAAACCTTATAAATATTTTTCTAAGCTAAAATAATTATTACAATCATTAATTAATGTTAAATAAGGATTTATGATGTATTTTAATCAAAATGACGAAGTAAATAACTTTTTCCTCCTTTCAAACTTTGAACTAGATGTACAACCTAAAGATGACATCGTAGGAAAATGGAGTTTTAGATAGGTTATTTCCTAACCAAATCAAACTTTTCCAAAATAAAGATGAAAAATAAACAAACCTACTCTACATTACTTTGGATGTGGCAAAGGTTGTATTCATAATTGGAGGATTAGTTGGGAACATAGAAGGAGGGATTTAATGTGATATGTTATTCTGTAATATATTCAAGACATCAGAAAAATGAAATGAAAATAAAAAACCCGTCAGTCAAAATAATAAACACAATAGATGCAATATTTGAATTTGAATATACTACACGCAAACAGACATTCATCAAACATAATGCCTTTTAGATGATGATTCTAAAAGAAGAAAAAAAGATTTGCAAAATATATACTATGTACAGATATGTGATATAAAAATTCTCTTAGAGAGTGTCTATAAAAAATATTTTTTTATCATATCATGAATATATCTATAAGTAACATAATATACTAATAAAATTCGTGAAAAAAAATTGAATGATTGATATTCTTACAAATTTAATTTGGAAATTAAATTATGCGTAAAAAAATATGTTAGGGAAAAAAGTTATTTTCCTTAAAGAAGGGGGAGCAGTTGGGGGGAGAAAGGGGTTGTGGAAATGAAGACGCGTTTCAAGAAAGAAAAAAGGAAAACCCTTTTTTTTTTCTTTTTTCAAGTTGATGAAGAATTTTTAGTCTAACTAAGAATGATAAAATTAAATAATGAATTCACATTCATTAAACATATGCTAGAAAGATGCTTGTCTGATATTATGAACTTTTGGACACAGATGTGGGTAGGATTATATTGACCCAAAATCCAATAATGGAAAAATGGTTTTGTTCTCTTTGAAGATGTTTTCTTTTTTTAGTTGATCGAGAAAAGTTTGCCTTTAGAATGTTGGCCATGGGATTACTCGCCTTTTGGAAAACTTGCTTTCGGAAAAAATCGTCTTGTGGAAAGTTTGCCGTTACTAAAACTCACCAGCAGATTATTTGCCGTCTATTATCTAATACTTGTGGTAGTACCCCGCATTACTCGGAGTAATTAGGCTTCAGTTAAAAGATTTTTGTTTGTTCGGCTTATGGTCCATAAATTGGAATCTGGAGAAACAATTCATACATAAAACTTGAGAGGAACAGTTTTATCCTCTCCTAATAGATATTGTACTTTTTCTATAAAAATATCAAAGATTCATGGTCATTCTTGGGATTATGCTATTGAAATTATTGTATATATATTTTCAAATTTAGCTAGATTTATGACTTCTTTAAAAACCACGGTTTGGAGGTATGAACACTTTCATCGAGGGAGAACAAAGGATTGATTACTATGTTTTAAAATGTTTAGTCTATAATTTATATATATAATTTTGTGTTCGTTGGAATTTTGGATTGTTTTTTAGGTGTGGGTCTTGGCTAGGAGTTCTGTTTTTAAGCTTAAATGCTTATTCATGCTAATGTAACACAATTTTTCCTAGAAATTCAAGTTATAATGTTTTTTATATATCTATATGTATGATATAAATAAGGATTAATAAAAAAAATATGTTTGCACTCTATTATTTAATACTTACGGTAGTACCAGCGTTGGCCGGATTTATTAGGCATTGGCTAAAGAAATTTCTTTTTCTTTATAATTTAGATAATTACTTCCCAAGTTATCATACTTTCTGTTTTTCCTGAGCACGCTCACATGTAACTACTCAATACTTTTATCAATTTATATGACGTGTTCTCTACTCAAGAATGAAATGATAATAATAATGAGAGTTTGAGAAAAAAAAAGTGTTGAGATAACTGATGAGTACTTTAGTCTGTAGAGTGTTCACTCATATCAATAAACAAAATTCATTTTAACATATCATCGTTTAGATTTAATTCAAATCTTTACATATACTAAAAACGCTCATAAGTTATGATATTCATTGGAGAACAATAATCAGAGGTGGGATTTGTGTCAGAATGTGAGAAAAATGCGGGAGTGAGACATACTGTATTACTGAAAAAAGACCCTTGTTAATATATGAAGCATGTTATATGATTTGTGGAAGAGAAAATGAGAAGAACCTTCTAGATTTAAAATAGTATTATTGCTGAAAAAATATTATAGTTGTACATATGTTTGTTTTATTATGCATTTTTAAATCAATGCAAAGTAAAGATACACAAAAATTCTTAATTTTGAATGGAAATGATAACACCCCTACAACTTATTTAATAATTAATAAAAAGAAGAAAAAGCACACGCACCAACAATTTTTCTTCTTTTAATCGCTATACTTAGTTTTTTCTTCACATGGATCCCTTCTTTAAACAAAAATAAAAACAAAAAGTACTTTTGATATAAATACACATGCCTGCAATATTTTATTTGTACAACTAAATTTTTATTTTTCATGTCAAAATATTACACGCCTGAGACTACATGTTATTTCGTATGATATGATTTATGATATACATCATGGAGCACTATTTACAGTGAACCCAGTAACTCATTTGCCTATACTAACACCTTTAGGTATTGAAGCATATACATATGATAATCCTGATCTGAGATGATTTTTTTTGTGAATATTAGAATAATACTTGCTTATAATTTTTTTGCAAACTCATTACAAGAGTGAGATTTTGATAGTATTAATTATATTCATTTACAATCTTTTAAAATATCATCGTGCACTCTAGGAATTATTTCTTATTCGTCTTGCAAGCATAGTATAGCATAGACAAGGATCTCAGTAATATATGAACATTGGTAAGATGAGTATTAAATTATTATGTTCTAAGAAACATTTGACAAGTTATATATAAAAAAGAGGTGAAGTTGAAGGGTAATTCTTTGTTTCTATGACATGCTTAAGGACGGTTTCTTAGGTCAATGCATGATCATATTTCATGGTTGTAGGAAAACATTTAACAATTTTGTAAACCAGTATAAACCCAATCCTCCATAAATATTCCCTAAGATCCGTATTATCATATCGGAATATAGATATTCAAATCAAAATACTGTAAAATGATGTTTAAAAGGTCAATAATATGTTTTTTTAAAACATTATTATTAATATTAAATAAAAGAAAACAAATTTTCCTCTCTGCGAGTTTTAGCCAAGGCAAACTTTTCACAAGGCAAGTCATCCTAGGCCATACTTTCCAAAGGCGTGCCTTCCTGACACAAAGTCAAGTAGATAAAAGGAGCCTACAAAAAAATTTAGTCCTATGATATGAGTCATACCAGCTGGAAACTTAAAAGTTATACAATTGCATTATGTTGTTTTGAGAAATTATGTGTGAGGAAATTAGAACTATCTGTAATTGCATAAGTAGTCATGTATCTCAGGTACCTGCTACTTATTGATTTTTTTTAATTGGACAAGAAATGTCATCACAGTGGGATTCAAGGCTTAGGGCATCCACTTACCTTCGCGCTGGTCAGACTCCAATAGAGTATGCCATCTGACATGAATTGCTCGTAAGACCATCTACAATGTTCATAAGGGGCTAGACCACAAAGACAACAAAAAGAGGAAGGAGAGCTCTGTCAAAATCCCCTCATCAATGTGGATGCTCTAAAGGACATCCTTGATATGGTTCCTGGAGAGGTATAGGCTCACCGCAGCCATTTACATAGACGTTTCCAAGGCCAACTTTCTCCCCCCAGGTCAATGCAAATTTTACTTGCGGCAATTACTAAGGCCTTCTTAGTCAACAAAATTGCATTCTACGATAAAATAATATGGCCACAATAAAGACCAAATGTCTATCCCTTTGACTTTTATTTCTGGCCGTACATCGAGAGGAGGGACTGTAGTATACGTCACGCAAACGTTGAAGCGATGAAGGCCTCCGTCGAATATGAGTCGGCTGCCATGGACCTGAACTTCATTTGGGAATTTGCAACTCTTTTTACAAAAAACATGTTGCAAATCTATGAGGCCAATGTTGGGCAAATAGAATAAATCAATTGGACATTGACTATGTATCAGAATAAGGTTAATGAACGTTTTTCTTCACTGTATAATTAAACAATGGCAGGCTATTCTTTTTTTTACAAGTGTATATGTATAAGTTTCAAGTTTCCACCTGGTAAACAGTCTATGAATAAATAAAAGAGGCCACCATTGACAAAGTAATCCTCAGAATTTGAAGAATGTTTTGGAGGACAACAGATAAGCTGTCATGATGTTTTATTAGATTAGCTATAAGCAGCTAGAAAATGAAGGAAATAAACACCAATCCCACTCCGTATCTAGCATAGACATATACTTTGAATTACTACGATATGGATCCTAAATTCTATTACGAGTCCAATAGGGACTTATATTATTAGATCCTCCACAAATCCACAGTATTACTCTCCGTCATGGACCGGGGTAACATGTACTCTCCCTGAGAATGACAAAATAATAATAACTAAAGTTGTATAAAGTATGCAGCTTTTGTCACTATTATTTAATTTTAAGCACAGAACATCGAAGTATACAGTAATCACTAGTGCTTGTATTTATAAATGACGGAGATTATAGGTGAGAAGCTGATGTGAAGTTATTAGTGCAAGTCCTTATATGACTCGGAGCAGATTTGAGGATCGACTTTGGAGTAATTCCTCCCTATGTACTGACTAAATATGTGATGGTATTTGTATTCATTTAATTCCCCTAATAGTTTTCTGCAGCTAATCTTTTGTAAACGTCATGACTGCCAATACAGGTTTGCGCGTCTAAAACTGAACACTCCCTAAAATTTTACGCCATGCACATATTCGTGATTTTATTGAGTTGAAACCGCTTTATACTTCCAGGCAAGGGTCTAGACTAGTTATAAACAAAAACAAAACTTCAGCAAAATCTAAATAGCAACAGTGAAACAACAACCAATAATATGGAAAGACGTCGAGTCGCAATTTTTCGAACTTTCCGCGTGGGGAAAAACTGACACTGAAATTGCCAAGGTTCTGAACTACAGCCGCACCACCGTTTCTAGCGTGGTAACCAAAGTGACTCCTGAGGCGACCACAAGATCTAAGTCAAGGCCTCGAAGGTAGGACGAAATAGTTGCTGTCGTGATAAAGTCTGTCGAGGACAAGAGAGACAAGGTGACCGTCAGGGGCCTCTCCAGGGAGTTCAACGTCAGCAGAAGGACCATGGATCGGCTAGTTGAGAAAGATTTTGGCCTTAAGGTCTACAAGAGAACCCTTCGTCAAGCCCTGAGCCTGTAGACCAGAAAAAACGCCTAAGCCAGGTCGAAGATTCTTCTCAACAAGCTTAAGAAATTCGCCTCACTCGTCTGATTGTTCGCCGTTTGACTTTGCAGTGTTTGTGCGTTTAAAGGGGATGCTGTCGGGAGTCCAATACAAGTCCAAGGACCAGCTGAAGTCTGCCCTCAAGAATACCTGAGCCAACCTCAAACATAGCTTCATCGCCAAATCATGCAGCAAGTTCCAGTCCAGGCTGGAGTTGGTAGTGGAGAACATGGGTGGCCATCTTGACTATACATGTGTTTAAGACTGTCATCTTTCATGTTAAATAAATTAATTCGTCGACCACTTTAAAATTTTTTCAACTATTTAAAAAAATTTCAGAGAGCTCAGTTTTAGACGCGCACACATGTATGCTATTGTTCACAATATTTTTCAAATTGAGGGGATTATCACGTCATTTCTGCTTTCTTTTTTTACAATATCGGCAGATCATATAGTCAACAACTTTAATTATAATAACTTAATAAATTCTAAGCAATGGTATAATGGTCAACAACAATAAACATCGCACACTAAAAAAATATTTAGGATTTACAAGCCTTGTAATAAATCATTTGAGGAGTAGGTATTTAAAAAAATGGTATGTTAGTTTGACCATGTGAAGTATTTATTGGAGAAAAGCAGCTTAGTCGCCAAGGGATCTTATTAAATTAGCTGCAAAAACTATCAGATTACGTCGACGTATAATAAATCCATGCAATTCTGGATATTACGACTAGTGTTCTATACTATTAAAGCGAAATTTGTCTTAGCCAGTGCTGCAGAGTCGATAAATAAAATGCCCGACTCTAATATTTAAAATGTCACTAACTCCTACTCCAACAAATAATTTCTTAATAATATATTATTAGCTTATATAAGTACTATTGAGTCATTTGAGTCTAGAAACTTTAAATATCCATATAATTTATAACTCTAGGTAGTAACTATTTACATATAGTAAGCATGTGTGCCAGATTTAAAAAAATATTTGGAAAATATGATATTTAACAAATGAAATGGATTAAAATTTAGCTATTACTATTTACATTCATAAGTTGCAGAACATAATTTATGGACTCGTAACCAAGGAACAACGACATTACAAACAACCTCTCACTACAGCATCACACTTTTCTCTCATGACATCCAGTATTCACAAGAACTAACATAGCTATTTTCTATGTTCTACAAAACTTAATTATTCAGACTTTAGAAATGTTTGGGATTTGTGATTGTATAGACTATAGGGCTGTTGGAAATTTGTAAAGTAAACCTATAAATGAGTCAACTTTCCAGTTTCATAAATTAATAGTACTGATTAACTTTAATTTATAACCATTTTGGGAAAAACTTTACAACACTCCAAGTGAGCCTTAGATTTAGTTTTACGTCGAGGCCTATTTACTCATTTACACTCATACAAAATAAATGAATAATCACTTTTCTTTTGAAGATTCATTTAAAAAATTGTCGCGTTTTGTAATTCCTTTTGTTTTTATTTTTTGTTGTCGTATATTTCTCTATATTTTTAAACCCTTAGCAGGAATCATAAATCATAACAACTCCATACATACATAGATAAGAGTTGGATAGAAAGCCCCAGTTCCAATAAAAGGTATTTGGTCCCTTCCCTTCTACCCTCATCCCATTCTTCTTCTTATTATTTTAGTACTTAAAGAGACTAAGAGAAAAGAGAGACATATTACATATTATTATTTAAACAGAGAAATAAATAAATACATTAATTTCCATTCACCTTATGAAGAGAAACGTAGAGCAACGACAACAACTACACTACTTATCTATTCTGTGAGAATAGAAAATGGCAGACGGAACAGAAAAAGGGGAAAAAAGTCACACATTTGAAAGGACTTCTAATAGGAATATATTTTATCTACAGTCCAACCCCGCTTTTTTAAATTGTAGCATGGGTTATATTTTTTCTGCTTGTAGGTATATATGTTTTGTACTTTTGAAAAGGCTCTCTTAAAAGATGCTTCTAAAAAAGAAAAGCACGAATAATATTGCGGATTATTTGATGTGTTTACAAAGAAAAATTAAATATATCTAATATGGTTGTATCTACTTTTGTCTGGATCCTTTTTTATTTGGGCCGGTCTTAGGAACTGTACTATCTGTGCTTGGGACCGATCCTTCTTACTATCACTTCTTATTTATTTGTTCTAGTCCACTCATGAACCAGTCTAATCGATCCATGGGACTGATCCTTAAGACCGCCTCTCCTGGGGATCAATCCTTTGGATTGTCAGCTTTTGGAACAATCCCTTGGACTGCCAGTACTTGTGAGTTGTGACCGATCCTTAACAGTCATTAGTGTTGTGTCCGTCCTTATTAATTTGCTCTAGTATAATACAGTCTAGTCTTGGACAGGTCCTTCCAATTTTTATGACTGTCACTTCTTGGAACCGACCCTTAGGACCGGTCCTTAACTGTGCATATAGTTGTATTGTTCCATATATATTTGTCTCAGTCTATTTTTAGGACCAATCATTGGGTCTGATTTCTTTTGACGGGTCCTTAACTGTCGCTAGTTGTATGTCGGTCATAATTTATTTGGTGGAGTCCAGTCTGAAGACCGGTCGTAGTTTAATTGGCCTTGTCCAATCCAATCTTAGGGCTATTCCAATCGTTCCTTTGGCCGGTCCTTTAGACCGTCTGTCCTTGGGACCAAACCTTTGGACTGTCAGTACTTGAGACCGATACTTAACTTTCAGAAGTGTTTTATTAATCAATATTTATTTCGTCTAGTCATTTCCAGTCTTGGGCCCGTCCTTAGGACTGTCTGTTCCTTGTATCTGTACTTAAATATCCGCAGTTTTGTGTTAGTCTTTATTTATTTGGTCCAGTTAAGTTTAGAACCGGTCATATGGTATAGGTCCTTGGGATCAATCCTTTTATCTATCAGTCATTTGGACAAGTCTTTAACTGTTGTTCCTTTGAATTTTTCCTACAAGTGTAGATGATGTATTAAGTCAAATAAGATATATCAGATTTGTATTAAGAGTATTGCACATATCCTGCAAAAATATTCGTAACTCAATTATAATGCAATAAAATCCGACCTTATCATATTTATACTGAGTTTTATAATTTATTATATTATTTAACAGAATAATTAAAGAAAAATAAAAAACCCTCAATGACATTACGATGGATTGATTTTAAATTCCTAAAGGACGGACAACTGGGACTGCACTAGACTGCAGTCCTAATTCCTAACCACTATTGTTTGTGTTCTTAAAGGTCATTCCGAGTTAAAATGAGGATTTATGTGCGTAAGTCTATAAATGTCTAAGAGTAAATTGAGGATCGAAAACGCACTAATTCGTGCCTATTGGTAGTGGTTGATGGAAAGTCTCACTTGCGTTTTTTTTTGTTTCATCTCACTTTTACTCATTGAATAAAATTTAATCTCGCAACCTCTTCTCGATATGTATGTAACATAAATCATTCTTATGATATTTTTGTATAAACTATTATTATTATGTCTACTTTTGCCATCAAATCCTTCTTTTGTGTAATCCATGCTGATGTACAATGTAATTACATCAAAAAGTATTACCAATTTCACATGTTTTTTAAAGACATCCAATAAAACTTATAATACATAAGAATATTTTCCTTTGTCGTATAATGGAAATATTTATTGCAGACATTAAAAAAAACTGCAACTGACATGGAAAGTGTCATTTACTGGTCATTAAAGCACATCACTTTACCAGTAAATGCCACTTTCTTTGTTATTATATAATTATTTAAAAATGAACAATGTATCATCAAAATGATATAAAATATTATGATTCATTTAGACTCTTTACTGACTAAAAAATAGCTAACTCTACTATGTGTACCATGGTTTAAATCCACTCTCTATTTGGACCTGGTCTTAAACTTCAATTTCATGGACATCCTTTTTATGACAAAGTTAGTGAACTGGGGAAAATATGAACTTTTTTAAGCTATTCCATTCATTTTGCAAACTTCAATATGTATTAAAATACTAAAAATATTTGTATAAATATGTCATTGGAAAAAAGACCATTTAATTTTGGACGCACACTTAGGGGGAATAAAATAATTTGTAAATAGAAAATGACGATAATTCGTCGAATAATCTAAAAGTAATCTGTACTCGTTACTTAATATTGATAAAAATAATTGTAGCTTCTTTTTTTATTGATTAGCCACATGTATTTAGTTTTATTTATTGTATTAATCCTCAAGTTGATGGTTTCTTTTTATTTTACTTAATCTGTACAAACATCCAACCCAATATTTCTTCCAACTACATGCTTCGTGACTAGTAATTTCATTCCCAGAAATTTCATTCCTAGTAATTTTATTCCCTTCAAATTCATTCCTTGTAGAATTCATCCCTGCAAATTTCATTCCCACTTTGAAGAGGGATATTTAGTGACGTCATACGGTTTAAATTTCTAAACTAATTAGTAGTTTTTGGTTAGGGCTTTAGAGGGAGGCACGGGCAGTGGCGATCGCCACTGAAGATGCATCATGACTGGTAATGGATGGGAGACGGGTATGAATGATTTATGGTGTTCATGGATTAGAAATGACGTCATGATAAATCTTAATAGTGAGTAAGAATGGAATCCTAATCTGTGGATGATATTCATATATTGGGATACAAAAGTAAATCCCGGTATTAGTCTTCTTCATCTTCTATTTCCCCAGGTATAAACACCATAAATCCTTCATCTCTGCCTCCCATCCATCATTAGTTATCGATGATTCATCACTCATCTCCAGAGCTGACTGCCGACTGCCCGGTCCTCCCTCTATAGCCTTACACAAAAACTACTACGTACTTAAGAAACATAAGTTGTATGACTTAACTAATTACCCCTTTTCATAGTGGGAATGAAATGTCCGGTTATGAATTCTACAGGAAAGGAATTTACTGATCCTCAATGAACTTTCTAGGAATGAAATAATTTAGCACCATATGCTAATTGTTCAAATTTGTGGGAGGAGTTAGGAAACCCAGGAAATATAAGTAAAGGTTGAAACTTTTAACGGATTTATTTCATGTTAAAGACTAATATAAGCCACGGTATAGTTTATTCAACTAAACTTACTCTAATTATCCTTTTCTTATTTTGATGATCAATTTTAACTACTTTAAGTACGATTTACGACACATTCATAAAGATAGTTTTTTGATATATATAAACGACAACTTGTGGAAAAAAACAAATGTAATCTAGACTCAATTATTTTTATTTACTAAATATATACATAAAACCCAATATTTCATAACCTTATTTGAATTAACATAGGCCTTGTATTCGGAATTGTTGGATGAGTTAAGATAACCAAGAATTTAAAGGAGAGTTTAGAACCTTTAATTGACACTTATATTTTTGCAGTTATGGGCTTTAAAAAATATATATATATTTATGATTATTTTATTTTGACAATCATTATTATATCTATTTTTTTTTTTTTTTTGGGGATAGGCAGGCTTGTTTCTTAGAATTTTCTTTATTTAAAAAAATCGAAAAAATAATTTTTTTTGAAAATAAAAATGGAACTTTTTGAAAAATATTTTAAAAATTACTTCTTTTGTGAATAAAAAATCAAAAATCAACTTACAAATTCATAGTCATTTACAGAAAATTATTTTTTTTCGAAAAACATTCAAAATATAAAATTTTAAATATTCAATTTTGTCGAATTTTGTACAAAAAAAGTTCAAAAATCTAAAGCTAATCACACAAAAATAAAAATATTTGTTAAATATCTTTATAAATCTTTTGAAAATAAATTAAATTTTTTTGAAATCAATTTGAAAAATTGAACTATAAAAATAAAATTTTTGGTAAATAAAATTCAAATATTAAATGGTTTTTTTTAAATTTGAAAAATGATTTTTGCCACTTTGAAAGGAGTGATAAAAACAATTTGTAGATTAAAATGGACGATTCTTTGTCAAAAATACAAATGTAATCAATACTCCATTTTGAAAAAAGCCTTTCTAGTTTGGATGGGCCACATTTCCCCTACCGCCACTCCCGGTTAAAAATCACTTTTCTATAATGTTCGGTTTATTTATTAGACAAACTTTCTGGTTCATTTTACGAGCATAAATGATAAAAATTTCTCAACTATCTTCCTGTGTTATCTCCCAAATGAAAATCATATAATTGTTCTAATATAAAAAGTATCTCAAAATGGAGGCTCTACCTATCTCAAGAGGTAATAAAACTTATCCATATTTTAACTCCTTGGGCTTCAACTCAGTGAATGAAATAGGAAAAATCTTGTCCGATTACTATTATTAGATTTTGATCCCATTTTATTGTTTTTTTATTATCATCAGTGGAGATGTAGCTTATTTTAAGGATGAAGGTAGAATCCAGAGAATATATCTAGAAAAACCCATGTGATCAAATCTCTGTTAATGAATTATATGTATTTGTACTAATAAAGTAATATTGTTTGATAGATTCCCGTAATCTTTTCGAGGTTTTATTTGGTACAAAGCAAGGATATTGATCGACTGTTCTCACTGACACACATCATAAATTGCTTTATAGTTGAAGGAGATGCCCACTTGGGGGCTCAAAGTTGATATTTTTAATACATAAAATCCTCAATTTTTCCAATAAATTATAATTAAACTCAAGTTTATGTCTTTTAGAATTAAAATCAATAAAACGTAAAACAAACATTAAACCAGCTAGAAGGATTTTTAACAAAATAAAGTTTGGATTACTAACTTATGTATTTTTGACGAATTATTTGCAATTTCGATCCGGTAACTATCCTTATTCACCATTTGGTTGTAAATAGTAATTAAAGTATATAGAATTGATCATTGCAATAAAAACGAAGACATCGCCATATTTTATTTGAATGGGGCAATATCGGGGAGAACATAAGTATTTTGGATCAAATAAAAATTTTAAAAAATAGTGAAAAATAGGCATACATAAAATGATGATGTGAAGAATTTGTTGACACCATCAAAAAAATAAGTAGTTGGATAAAACATTCGAATTGTATTAATTAGATATGTTAAAAACATATAATACACTTCAATTATCTATACTTTTTTTATTATTTTTTCTAATAGTATTAGTTTATATCAAAAATTATATGAATTAGGAAATGACAGAGGTTATAAAAATAATTATTAAACAGATGAAATATATTAGTATTTTATTCCAATTGTTAAATTTAAATATAATTTTATGAAGCTTTTCAAAATATTTATGATGGATTTGGGAGATTATTTTAACTCTAGTTCAATTCAAGAATCAATAATCATTGATTCTTAAATTGAATAAGGTTCGTGAGTATGCGTTGAACTTTGGACCTTTGAATCCCCGTACATTAAATGTTTCCAAAATGATATAATTTTAGGCCTGCATAACACTTTGAATTATATTTAATTAGTGTGAATATATATGGTTTGATTCAGGAGATGAACCAAACACAAAATCATTAATAGATTGGGAGGCCTAATTATTTTTCTAAAATTGTTGGAGCTTAATTATAGGGGGAAATACAATTTTTGAGATTGTTTTGTTCAACCATCTTTTTTTCTGGTCTGCTGTCGCGACGTTAAAGAATTTCCCTTGCAATTGCTCACTATCATAATTTTCAGTATTTTATGTTTATGAAAAGTAGGGTATGATCAAACTAAAAAATACTATCTGCAAGGTGGTGTGACAGTCTATACATTGTTTTTTTAAACTAATTGTTTAAAAAAATGGCATATGCAAATCGTCAAATTATAGGAAATTTTATATTTATATTGAGGAGTTAAAGATGACGACAGAATGGAATCAATATTATGGTTACAGATGAAGAATTGCTTTGGCATTAAATTCTTTTTTGCTCTCTCTAAAGCTCTTATTTGGAAAAAAAAAAACCTAAACAGTGTGGTCGTAAGGACTTCTACCTTCGCCAGGAACCTATAATTGTCTCTAAGGGCGGCCATATTAATGATTAAGAGAGTTCATACACAGATCTATCCGTGATTTTTGTAATTTTTTTCCAAAAGATGGATATTTTGCAAAATTTTTAAATTCAATTGGCGATTAATAAATTATATTCTGTTGAAGAGTTTAAAATTCAAAGTTTTCAGATTTTAATAAAGCATTCCGTATGTGAAGTAAAATAATTTATAATTTTTGAGTTTCTGCATTCGTTAATTATGTTCATGATTGTTTTTATAATGATGCCTCTTGTATTAGATTATATAACTTTTTTTTACCTTTACAGGAGGAATGTTAAAGAATACTTGGGTCTCTGCATTCAAACGAGAATTTGACAAATCCTCCATGAGCTTAGAGCCCTCATTTGTAGACCATATAAAAAATACTACAATGGCTGTGGGACGAGAGGCTACTCTGAGTTGTCAAGTCCGGGATTTAGCAAATTATAAGGTACATGTAATTATTATCATATTTTATTATTATTAATATATGTCATTTCATTATTTTGTACTTAACTGAACGTGTTTCTCTCTCTTTTTCTAATCTTTGTTAATAAATATTAAATGTGGAACGTGAAAGTGGACAGATGTGAAATAATATGTCTTATAATAATCGTCAATAATAATGGATATAAATGTCAATTTTGTTCGTGTTTATATATTTAAGGATAATTCATAAGTAATACATTTTTCTATGAATAATAAGATTCTAAATATTGCATTCTACAATTCATGGAAAAATTCGTTCTTAAAAAAAGTGAAGTGAAGTTAATCAAATTTTTGTTTTTTTGTTTTAATGGAAATAAAAATTGAACGTCTGTTCTTAACCTTAAATATTCAAAGGTATATTTTCCTTTATTTTATTTTATTAATATTTTAGCCACAGCCAACACTTGACAAAGTATGTAGGCCCCCTTCGAATACTGCTAAATAAATCCTTTAATTACTCAAAGTGACCAATTAATAAAAGCGTGGTGCCTTCTTTTAATCTTAAGATCCCCTGGTTATTTTTTAGAGGGAGAGATATATTAGGTTTTAAATTGAGATTTTACAGAACTAATGTAGAACAATTTCCACTGTTTAAAATCCATTGTGGGAGACTGGAGCAGGATGAAGGAGAAAAAAAGTTCAAGTCAATTTTTTCCTCACTAAAGAGCATAAAGAATATTACATGTAGAAATTTGCAAACGCATATAATTAGCAGAATACTTCTTTGCAACAAGTTTACAGGGAAATCCCTATTAGACCAGCTTTGTACTTTTGAATGTGGAGAAATTTACTCCCCATTGCATATGGTTACTTCATGTCACAAGATAAAAATATTTAGGGAGTTGGGGTCTTAAATTTTATTAAAATTAGGCCTGAAGGAGAAAGCGTGGACTTTCCTGTTTGGGCCAATGGAAAAGGGTACCAGATCAGTTTTGGGGAGGAAACTTTTCTGTTTAATAAAAAGTTTTTGTTGATTTGCAAGAAGGAAAAATTTATGAGAAGTATGGATAGCTAAAATATCCTTTAACTATACATTTAATGGTAGAAGGAAATCAGGACGTCGGACTGTGGAAACTTTTGAGAAATCCACTTTTAGAGAACACCTATAGATAGTTTTTTTTGTTTTTGTTTTGATAATTGCTTTGTTTTATTTGTTTGTTAAATTTTACATTGTTGCTCGAAATTGGATGACATATAGAAAAAAAAAAATACTCAAAGTGTAATGATATTAAGGTATCAGATGATGATGAGGATCACACCCATCCTATTATCAAAATGTATTCGCTCTTCAAATGGAGGCTTGAAGTGTGAGTGGAGTGGATGAAGTTCTTTGAGGCCAAAAAGAAGGAGATGGATAGTCAGAGTGCACGAATCCGAAAGCTCAGCTGGAGAAAAAAACTCCTGAATGAATCTCCAAAAGTTCCTGTTTTGGAGTCCATCTAAAAACACTCAATAACATTAAAAAAAAGGATCAACACTTGGATCAAAAGATAGCAGAGCTTGCAAAAGAAGAGTGGATTTATCCAAAGCATGCCCTGGACATCTTGTCAAAGGATGGATTTCCTAAATCACTCATAAATAAAATAGCCTCCTAAAAGAAAATCGAACTCGGTGAGGATGAAAAGCAGAAAACTTATATTTGTTAAAAGTTACAAGAATGATATTGAATGCTATGGAATGTTTAGCAAGTTTGATGATTTGAAAAATTATTTTTTAGAGAATGAGCACGTGGTTTATGAATAAACAAAACAAGGCCCTTGTAAATTGTCAATATGTTAGTATTGATATGGTGTATAGTTGGCTAACCAGACGCCTGGTTTGACCGTAACTGTCCAATTCAAAATAATAATTTTTCCCTTTGAAAGATGTGTAGTTAATGTACTTTTGAATTTTTGAAATCATAGGCGGTATTCATTTTGTAGTATTCAAAGGGCTCTAAAAGATTTGTGAAGTGGTTGCAATGGTTTTTAACCCGCTTGGGTGTGCTGTCATTATACAAAATAAATTTTGGGATGATGTATTATATGATAAAGAGGTAAACGACTAGGATTTATTACACCATTATATAATTTTGTTCATTTTTTTTAACAAATTCATCCATTTTTCACTCGTAATTATTGGTTAAAATCTTTAAAATACTTGTTGAATATAAGACATGGAGAAAAAAGAAATCTTAGTTTTGAAAACGACATGGTTTTTGTGAGCTGAAACTCTAGAATTTTAGACTGCTTCCTACATCTATCAGGGGTGTAGATGTAATTTATTTTTAAGAAATTTAAATATTACCGAGTGGAAACAAGAAACATACTCACTTTTATTATATTGATTTGAGAGGTTTTGTCGGAGGAAATTAGAACTGTCTGTAGTTTTATAGGTAGTCATGTATCTCAAGCACCTACTGCTTTTTGATTTTTTAAATCGGACAAGAAATGTCATCGCAGTGAGATTCAAGGCTTAGGACATCATGTCTTCTTCGTGCGTGCCACACTCCAAAAGAAGTGGCCAGGCTACTTATTATGAGTGTAGATGTACTTTATTTTTAAGAACCTTACATATTACCAGGTGGAAACTAGAAGCTTACACACTAGTATTATATTGATTTGAGAGGTTCGGTGTTTAATTGTATAGGTATCCATGTATCTCAAGTACATTCGCTTTCTTTTATCGGACGAGAAATGTCATCGCAGCGAGATTCAAGGCTGATGCCATCAACTCTTCCGTTTCCCTGTGTTCCAGAAAAATTCCTTGACAGCAACACCATCTTTCAGGAAGATGTGGCATCCACTCACACTGTGGAAATTACTCAGACCTTCTCAGTTAACAATATCCCTTTCTGGCAACAAAGAATGTGGACAATATACAGACTGGATGTCAGTCTGCTCGATTTTTTTTTTTTTTTTGACTGCACATCGTGGAGAAGGTCTGTAACATCCATTACCTGAACGTTGAAGCCATGAAGGCCTCTGTCGACGAGGAATATTCCCTATACTTACATCTCTTTTCGCAAGGGGCTTGCCGCCATATGTGAGGCTAATGGCAGCCAAATAGAATGATAATATTTGACATTACCTATGAAGCATAATAATGTTAATACATATTTAAAAAAATGTATTATTAAAGAATGGTAAGCTATTTTCTTTTTTCTTTCCATGAGATTAAGTTCCATGTTTCCACCCGGTATAATCTTTCAAGCTCAACGACTCCCCTTGTAAAAAATAAAGAGGTTTGGAGATTTAAAATATTTGTTATTTATTTTAGAGAAAATAATTTTCGTGTTTCCAAAATTTAACTGATGAGGACATTTTCACATCTACAAACAAGTATATTATAAATGAAAAAACCTGGTTATTTTGATGAAAGGTGTTGTTGAGGTTTTTTTCTTTTCTTTATCATCAGGTAGGTCTTATTTAAAGAATATTTTGGTTGATATAAAACCATAATTAAATATTATAGCGCAAAATTAGTATTATTTAATACAACCTTATTATTCATAACAAAAATTTAGTGTGATGGTCAGCTGCCGACAATCGATTAAACTATACTATGTTTTGATTTCCCTGAAATGCTGACTTTCATTATATCAAAAAATATTCAAAAAAAAAAGATTAGTTATATTTTTAGAGATTATTGTTAATCATATTCAAATGTAGATTGTTATAAAATATTATATACTTAAATAACAAATGGAATCGAAAGCGATAAAGTTTTTAAGGACAAAAAGTAATCCGAAAATGATTATTTTTCTGACTTTATTTTGTCATACCCATATTTGTTTTGACGAGGAACATTCAAGTGTTTTTTAACAATAATTACTATAGTCAGGGCGGTTGCTAAAGGGGCACTTACCCCAGACCTTGCGCTTTGATGTCATATATAGTATCCCCGGATTTTATCTTTATGTAAGGTCCCACTTAAAGAGACTTAAGGGAAGGAGGCGTCATGTATATCAATCAAGAATGTTTTTTCTTATCTCTAGTTCTGATTTATCTAAAATTTTCCAAATGAGCTATTTTCATCTCTTGCGCAACATCTATAAACGTTTTCCCATCCATCTGAAATTTGGCATGTATTCATATTTTTATACATAACATTGAAATATAATTAGCCATATTCCATTTGCTAACTATTTGATTTTGGGTCCACAGTACTGTATTTTGGTGTAACCTACGCAGACACTGCTGAAAACCTTATTGCAGAAAGCCTCTTTGACGAATGTCATTTGGTCGTACGGAAACATTGCCTAATGACCAAAATGCTGAATGACCATTTTGCCGAAATATATATATCTATTTTGGATGATGTTACATCCTGGAATACTATGTAGTTGGGCTTCCCATTCTTGTTACATCAATTTTAAATGATAATATACTCATTTATATAAGGAGGCTTCAACAGTTTGCCCAACCCACTATTAAAACAGAAAATATAATAACTGCCCAATAATTAATTAATTAGAAAAAGAAAAAAAATTAAAGAAGAAAAAAAATCATTCGTTTATATTCAATTTGTTAGAGCTTCTATGTATTCGTTTAAGTCCAGTATGACACTCTTTAATCTGAAGTTGCCTCCAACCTTATAATTATCAAGATGTGATTTTATTTAAGTAGTGTAATAAAGAATTACATAGTATTGCAACATTAATCACCATCAAATATTTTTATTATTTTTTTCGCATGGTCGTCATTTGGCAAATTGTCCATTCGGCACAGTGGCTTTTGACTATAAGGTTTCCGGCAAAGAGTCCTACAACTGTATGATAGATGTGGTAATCCACCTTTTGATAACGTCAACTATAAGATGAAGAACCAAGCAGCATATGGACAAAAAATCATTGATTTTCTTCATTCCCATTTTGCAAAAGCAGATTGCAGAGGTTGTAGCTGTGAGACCAAAAACAATCCACAACAGTAAAAAAACAACCCAAGGAGGAGGCAGTAAAGGATATAACCAACGTCTTGGGATGAAAATAACATTTATATCTGTCGGACAGGATGGTTTAAATAGGATAATTACCGAAGTATATAACTACGCAGCCTCCAATTCTCACAAACACGCTTCCTTTAATTGATTAGAGAAGATTAAATAAGCAAACTTTAAATAAATCTACTCTTTTGGTTCATTGAAAGAGAGATTTTACCCTCTAGCATGTATCTCTAAATTTCTATTTTATTACTTAAGTGGACATTTGATGTCCTGATCATGAAAATATAAAACCTTTTTTAATGTATTCAAAATGCGTTTCACTTTTTATGTATGTAAATTCAATTTAATATGAGGGAAAGTGGAGAGCTTTAAACGGAAAAATATTATATCAAAGAAGAGGAATCATTTTATAACTATCTTCATGGTAATAAACCTTAATTTTTAAGGTGTACATTAGGGAGTCAATTGTAGTGAACCGATTTTAAACTTTTGTTTGTTCCTTTTTGTTTATTGAAATTAATGACGTTCTGCGAGTTGAATTTGGCTGCACGAGTATTTTCAAGTTTCTATAAATAAAACACTGGAGGAATTACGGGCTATACTCTTTACTCACCTAAATACTCCTTGCTCACTTGAATACACGTTACTCGATCTTCCACTAACATACTCTTATAGATGTATCGGGTGATCTTCCCACGCTCATCAATGAAAAGGAAGGGAAATGTCATTTAGAGTGTCGTTATTGCTTGAACAGTTAACAACTTTGTCCGCGCCCAAATGCATCTTCGTCTCAGACATGTAATCCTGGCAAAGGGTGGCTATTTCGGACAAAAGTTTGTTTAAAATAATTTTAAAGAGTAATTCTTTTAAACGTTCGCAATTTTCTCATCCTACCCCCTACAAACCACTTTTAATGCAACCACTCACTAATAGAGAGCAAGTCCACTACAAATATCGAACTAGCACGTTAGTTGTACATTAGGTTTCCTTACAATAATAAACCATTTCTTCAATTGATCAGGCAAAAAAACGTTCTGCACTTTTGGGTACTTTATATGCAATTTACAGGATGTCCACGATAAATTGGAACTATCTTAAAATTCACCCTGCTTGATAAAAATGGAATTGGGAGTGCATTTGTTAATATGAAAAAGTTTGACATGATAGTAAACAATAAATTTATTCAACATGTCCTCCCTCAGCAGCCACCATCTTCTCATCCTCCCCTAAAGGATTTACTTGCCCATATGACTTCCGCGGAATCGACAGCATTCCACTCCCTCGTAATGGAGCCCTTTAGGGCCCGATGCTCTTGTGGCTGACCTTGCACACCTCCCTCTCCAACTTCCCTACCAGTAGTAATCACACGGATTGAGGTCGGGTAAGTTGGAGGGCCAGGTGTTGCGATCCCAGAAAGTGATGTCGTGGGAGTTTGAAGGGGTTAGTGGTCCTCATGGCGATGTGTGCGGGCGCTGAGCCTTGTTGGAATATGAACTCCCTCCCAGCGGCCGTATCCTTCATCCAGGTGATGACGAACTCCTCCATGACTTCGCAGTACCTTATCGCGTTAAACCTTTTCTTGGGATTGGAGAAGAAATGAGGCATCACCTCGCCGGTGCAGTAGATGACAACCTGGGTCATCACGGAGGCTGGGAACTTTGTGGTGAAGACCGCAGGGACCTCTTCTCTCTCCTTTGCAAGCCACCTGTCATTCTGGACGTTGTAGCTTCAGTCGACAGTCCAGTTCTTCTCGTCGGAGAAGAAAATGATTCTTCCTCCATGGCTCTCAGGTCATTGAGGATACGCTTATTCTTGGTGAGCCTGGAGGCCTTCATGGATGCCGTGAGGATATGTTGTTTGTCCATTCGGTATGACCTGTACCTGAGGTCCTCATTCACAGCCTTGGAGACCAGCTGCTTACTCACTCCACAGTTCTTGGCCAACCTGGACAAGGAAGTCCCCGGCGAAGCCTTGATGGACTTCCAGAGGCCTGCAAGGAAGCGGGGAGCGCGGATTCGGTCACATCTCATATTGTGGGCCTTGCAGCAGATCTTCCCCTCAACCTCCCAGGTATTGAAGACCCGGTACACCGTGGTCTTGGGGTAGTTAAGAAGCTTGTCGATAGTAGAGGGCTTGTGTCCTGTGCGAGCCAATTCGAGGATGGCGTATCTCCTTACTTGTTCTATGATGACTATTGTTTGTTGTCAAAACAATTGTGGTGAAATTTATCGTGTATTGTTCATGCAACCTTTTATATTACTATGATTTAACCCATAATATCCACATTATGGATCTGAATGAAATTTAAAGTAGTTCCAATTTATCGTGGGCACCCTGTAAATGGTAAAATAGACAACGCATTTTTAGCTAAAGATGTCGGGTGCACTACTCGATTCGCCTAAATTCAGAAAATTTGTGAAGCAGGATGGTCAACACTCACTGACGGAATTCTTATTACCTGGAAGCGGACAAAATTGTCCAAAGTCCTGCATTGTAGAGGAAAATAAACAAAGCAAAAGTTGAGGCGAACCCTGTTCAACTGTCCATCATTTTATCAATGAAGACCTATGGTACCTCAGCTTTGCACGTTGCAACTGACAGCTTCTAAATAGGTCAAACAGGGAGTAATGGGTAACCAGAACCAAGGATTGGATCAAGCGAAAACACAAGCCTCCCATGAAAGATTTTGTCTGTTTCTTTTCTGATCAGAAAAATTTCTTGTTAAACCAGGAAGCATAACTTTGGATAAATTAGCAAAAAATTCTTATAACAGGCCTAAAATAATTAAAACCATGTAGCTACAGCAAGTTATGATTCTTGGTGTTGTTAGCAACTTATTCAAGCACGACCAGGGTGACATGAGTGTTCTGCACACCAAAGTCTTTCCCTTGATCTACAGCATCATGAAGGACCGATTTTGGATCTGACAGTAAGACAAGGCACCCTTTCACACCAGCAAACGAACACTTTATTTTCTTGATTCTGTAAATGTGATATATATCCCGCTGAGTTCTTGACCTCCTTACTCCTCCTAATTGAAGCCTTTAGGCTATTTTTCTTGGGCAATTTCCAACGTATTTCTAATTAAGGATATTCACAGTTGTACCACAAGATAGCTGAAGCCTTTAATAAGGATGGCATTCCGTACTTTACCCAGTGTGACGGTCAAGAAGGCATTGGGACATTGCTGGGGACTTTGTGAACGTGTGGTCCAACCTAACAGGGGTTTTACTTTTTATTATCGACTTGCAAAAGTTTAGATGATCCGCCCTTTATATTACAATTTGATTAAAAGTTTATGATAATATATATATAATTATATTGAATTTATAAACTAAAATATATCTTTACAAACGAATTCATCACCCTGTAGTCTAATCGCGGCTCATTTTCTACTATGGGCAATTTTCCGAAATAATATTCCTGTGAGAAACCTTCCTAAAACAATTATTATATTCATGTTTAGAATATAAGTAGACCTTTTCATAGAAGCACATTACCACTCACTTGCCACTAAATATCCCATTAATATTGAAAAAGAATGGCGTGTAATGCGATGTTTTTAACATCTTGAATTACCTGTGTAGTAGCATAAAGAGAAAATGACTCAACTCAAAGTGTAATACTTAAATATACATACATTATATATACCATACATATTTTAACTTTGTATCTGTTACCAAATAAAACAAAAAGATAATTCGGGAAACAACAAGAGAATGAAAAATTATATGCAGACATATATCGTTGTATATATATGTAAGTATGCAACCTTATCCCTTACTGAAATATAACAAAGATATATCAGTTATGTACTTATATCTAAGGTAGATAGGACAAGTTTTAATACTTTATACTATGGGCAGTATGATAATTAGGGATGGAATGAAAGGAGAGTCCGAAGAAAAGGCGGGAGTTATATTGAACGTATTACTCAATTCACGATAAGCTTCTAGTTAAAAGGGACTAGAATTTAGACCTATAGTCATCACTTACGATTACTTTTATGTGAGGTCAGCATTGTTGATAGCGGGCATTTATGGGCCTAAATAACAAAGTTTTATCTTCTTTCACGAGAAAATTGTCCACCATTAATAAAAAGGAGTCCCATTTCTCTTTTTTCTCAAACACCCTTCTTTATTTTGGAAAAGAGTTTTTCAACTTAGGGGCCATTTAGGGAATTAAAAAAAAAATGGATGGATGTTTAAAAATATATTTTATTCATCTACAAATTTTTGATCAAAAAAATAGGCATTTAGCATTGTATGTGTGTAGCTATGTCTCAATGAGGTAGCCCTCCATAGATGAAATATCGTTATATGATTTTTGTCCCACAAGCTAAAATTTATTTCATTCTAGAGGAGAGAAAGTATATCTATCATCCATGTATTGAGTAACTACGTGAGAGTGTGCTCCTGAAAAATGGAGAAAAACTCTGGTGATTTTTAAGGAGAACTATCTTCTAAATTATTAAAGTAAAGTTTGTCTGTGAGTCGACGACTAAAAACTCTAGAAAAATGCCGGTTACTACTGCTAGCCCTTAACCATTCGTTAATGAACATTCTTTTTATGACACCATTAGGGAACTGGGTACAAAAGCAACCCCAAAAATAAAATGTAATAAATTACATGATGAACGCAGTTGAACGATGTAGTAATGACGTAATTTAAGTTTGGTATTATTTTTAAAAATATGTCCATCCTTTTGCACTCGTAAATATCAATTAGAATTTTAAGAATACTTGTCTGAATATATGACAAAAATGTATGTGTATGCATATATATATGACTGGTTTTTGGAAACAAAAAAAAAGGTCCAAGGGGTTAACCACACAAAATATTTGCCCAAATAATGGGCCTTGGGCGCTGTGGCCTCTGATAGAAAGAAGATAGCTCTTTTCTTTTTAAAAGCTGGACAGAAATCGGCCAGGAAGCATAATATAGGGTGATTAGTATACCATCTTCACCAAGACTGAAGACTGAAGAACAAGTGTAAGTACGTGTGGACTCAGGATGGTCCCCCCTCTGAAACGTCCGCCAAGTGCCAAAAGTTTGCTGTAGATAACATGGATCAATTCTGGTCGAAAGAGATATGGTCATTTTCCTGGCAAGATTCGAGACCACTGCACTTTTCTGTCTATATGGGGTACATTGGAGAGGTCAACCAACAGGAATCTTACCCAAATGTGGACTCACTGAAGTCCTCCATAGTGGCTGAATGGGACAACTTGTCGGGCGAGTTTTTCATCAACTCCTGCATGGCCTTCCGGCGACGAGTAAAGACTGAGATTGATTATGAAGGGTGCCATATTGAGTGTAAAAAGGTTTTAAAAAAACCTTGTCCACATATTTTGTTGATATTACTTTTTGCCTATTATGAAAAATAAAAAATTACCCATGAATTTGTAAATCCATCTCTCGAGTCCAAGGTTTGCTGTCCTAAAAGTATTAGCGATAAAATCTAGACATTTTTTATCATTATTGGGGGCTATATTATCCCAACTCATTAACACAGGGTTAATAATTTACTGGTCTTCTTTGGAACGCCTTGTTGCAACCATCTCTGCCTGTTAAGTACATAGCTAGGAGTTAATGTTATTGGTCCAATACAATACTTCAATTATAGAATCAATGAGTTAGAAGAAGGAACACATTCCTTAAATAATAGACCATTTTAAAGTCGATTAAAGTCATTATTTTCCCCCGGTGAAATAAATACTAAAGTAAGAGACAAGGCTTTATTAAAACACATACAAACATAGAAAATGAATGTTTGGTACATGATCTGAATTCGCTATGCACAAATATTATATATTTTGTATTATTAAGAGTGTTATAGTCTAACTCTCTCATTTATTAACTTCAAAGTTTATTTATTTTAACAAATTGATGTTTTTATTTTTTTGAAGAGAAAATAAGTTCCAAAATTAAATTTATATTCGTGTTGCTTCTTCATTTTTCCTTTCTTCTTCTTCTATCATCATTTATCAGTCGTCAAACAGGAACGTTAATGGATTCAGTTATTTAGTTTTCTTCGCATTCTCGAATTTTATTCTATATTATGCGCTCCATGTGAAGTTATTCAATCAATTTCTATTCTATGTATTCATTATTTTCAAATATAAATTGTATGTACTATAAATCAAGACTTCTTTTTTAAAGTTTTTGATCATGGTACATATCTATGGTGTATTATTTCCAGAGGTGTATAAAATATGTTCTACAAAGGGGGAGCGGTTTTTTGGCAATCCGAATAGGATTTATATTTCCGATAGCTATTGCCATTATTATTTAATTATTGAAGACAGAACATCTCTGCATAATGTTGTGACAGTCGTTATATCTGGATTCCAGTCTTAGGACCAGTCTTTAGGACGGACTGTCCTTCGATTAAAAAAAGAAGAAATACAGTTGACTGAAGGACATAACTTTAAAAGTCTTTAGAAGTGATACGCAGGACTGAACTGGACTGGACCAAGCCTTTACAGGACAGGACTGCAGTCTCCAGTTCTAAATAACGACTAATACTACACCATGTGTTCTCATGACAGACAGATATATACAATGAGGTGTTATTAGTACAAGAATATAAAACATATAATCAGTGTGTAATGGTCATGTTAGAAAATAAAACCGACAATCCACCCAAGGTAACTCTGATAATTTGAAGAATATTTAGGAGGAGAGAATGAATAATGTTAATAACATTTCCTTAGATCAGCTACAATCAGCTGTGGCAACGGGGGGAGAATGGACAAAACAAGGAAATTATTATAAGAGTTACTCCTATGTCGATCCACAATTCTATGCCGAGTCCAACAAGGACTTAGAATTAAAACACCCCAGCAAATCCTCAGGGCTACACTCCGTCTTCTTTTATGAGGACACACACGAATGTTCAATCAGGTTTTGAATATAATGGAATGTAGTAGGAAAGGAGGTTCAATAACAATGACAATAGCTTAGGAAAAGAAAATTAATTGTTCAGATTACTCATTCCAAAATTACTTTAAATAATTTAGTGGATTTACGTCACTGAATATACAAGAAAAAAAGGTTTTTTTAATCGATGAGTAACCACAGTAAGAAAAACTGTTGACCTGATCTCTTTGAAACTTCTACATGTCCATACGCTTTTCTACTGGCGACTTCCATAAACCTTTTCACTTGGGATACCTCTTCATATAAATTTTTTTCTCTGCGCTCCATCTTTTAAGGACTTTTTGTGTTGGAACAGAAATATCGAACTCGAGTCTTGTCAGGAATTGTTCCAACGAAAGATCAGGTAAATTATCTTCTTTAAGGGACAAATCCTTCATTGTGTAAACGAGCTTCACATTAAGGTATATGATATTGACTTCTGACCTCAGGAATCATTGTCTCTACGCTCAAGAATATATAAATTCCTCCAAATCTTTTACGAGATTATCTTATAAGAACTATTGAGTTCTAAAGATATAGTCTAAAGATAATGTCCTCTCTTTTCTCGATAGTTTTGTCTGCAAAGCATATTCTTTTTCGGCTATTGTATAAAAATATTTATTTGGAACTGTTAAGTGATTAAGTGTTAAAAAATATAAGTGACTTCTTAACTTCTGTAGTTTGAAACTCATGGATGAACTTTTACTGCCTAATACGGGATTGAGTTCCGGTGGGGTGGAGTGTATCAAGGAGCTAAACAAACACACTTTTGTAGATTTATATTTTAATTCCGTTGTGTAATTCCCAAATTTATTAAATCAGCAATTTTCTTTAAACAGCTAAATTGATGTTCACCATATAATTACAAAGATCTAAAACCTCCATACCAAAAAAGTAATTTCAGTTTCAAAATAAATACTGTAGATGAATGCCGGACTAATTAAGAGAAATAATATCAGTCGGTGTGATTGACATACTTGGCTAACTACCAGATGATTTCCTCCTTTGTTTTGTTTCTCTTTGGAGGAAAGGTTCCAAATGAAGGTAACAACGTGCCCAATGATCTGACTATAATTGAATGAAAAATAGTACATTATTTATTTAAATTTCTTCGACTTTGTCAATGTAATGAAAAAGTGGAGCACATCCCATAGGGGCCAAGGAACTATTGGCAACTCACTTTGGTGCAATATTTGTAGTTATTCTGATAAATAAATGTCCTTTTATGATAATAATTTTACATGTCATAATTTTTGGAGAAAAATATGTTGTTATACGTTAAAACTTGGCCTTTTGGAAAAGATATTAAATCTAAATCTAAAAAAAAAGTTTTTATACCCTAAAATAAATTATTTGTCAAATTTAGCCTCTATAAAAAAGAACCAAAAATCTTCAAACAACATCCCCTCTCCCACCCGAAAAAAAATAATGCGGCTGACCATGGGGGTGTGACTAATATCATTGATTATAGTGGTTCTAATTCAACCTCATAAGAACATAGCTGCTCTCCTGTAAAATAAAATTCCCCATATTGAATTTCGTTGTTTTTTTTTAAACATGCCAAAAATACACAGGGATTACATTGTTTGTTATATGCATAGACTGAGTTGTAACTCTTTGTAAGTACAAGTTCCCAGCTCTAAAAAAATCATCAACTGTTAAAAAATGATAGACTACATTGTCGTGTAAGTGAATATATCCATCTTAATATAGTTATGTTCTGCTATTTTTCCATACGTTTTGCTCTACTTTTTTGTTTATTATGAATACATTTTTAGTTGGTAAATACATTATTATCATCTTAGAGCAATTTTATTACAGACATGGAGTAATTTTGCTGAAAGATCTCAAAATAAAATGAATATTGGAGTATCACAATTGAATATTCAAAAAAATAGTGTCATCTGTTTCGATATTTTACAAATGTACACTATTCAATGTTCATAGTGGAATATCGATCAATTATTTCAATATATATATATATCACACTCCTGTTTACCAATATATGTACGTTTATTGTACAAGTATATTAGTTGCGTTATTAATTTTCAAATTATTTATCTTGCATGATATTTTGTGAAATAATCATTAAATTAAACTAGATACTAATATAGACATATACAGAGCTGGGACCCAAAACTTACAGAGGTTTAAATACTGAGTGTATATGTAGAATTAGATGATCGTAAGACTCAATCTCTTATTATTTATTCAATTAACTATAGAAAACGGAAAACGGAAATCACTTTAACATATTATATATACATAAAAAGGTTGTGTGAAAATAACAAAGTTCCGAGAATTATAATATAATATTCATATATTAATACATAAATGAAGGGACCACTACTACATTACTCCCCCGCCCTAGTGTTAAACAGGATTATTGAGCCTATCAGGAAATTTAATTATACGACCGGATCTTATAACACTTGTATCCGCATTGTGATTTGATAAAAATGCAGGTTTAACCCTCTCAATATTTACCTTGTCTTTTTTTCCATTCCTAAAAATAGTAACCGTATTCCAGTCTAATTTCAATATCTTGAAAAGTCCTTGATATGGAGGATCTATTGTTGCATTAATAGGTAGAGATCTCACAAAGACATGAGATGCTGAATATAAATTATAATTATAGAGAAATGTACTAAGTTCCATTTGATTGTCGAGTCATTGTTGGAGACAGAGAGCTCAAAGATGATTGAAGTCTATTTGCAAAATTACAAATATCTTTTGGGATATTTCTCAAGGATTTTGAGTTTGCGAAAAATTCTCCCAGTAGTCGAAGTGTTGTTCCATACAGAAGTTGACTATAAGAATATCCCATATCCTCTTTCATGAAGAATGTATTCCAAATAATACGAGTGGAAGTAACTCGAGCCAGTTTGAGGATGAGGCACGGAGTGATACTTTTAACTGACGATAGAATTGCTTTACAATTCTATTCGAGGCAGGATGATAAGCTGTAGCCTTAAAATGATAACATCCCATCAAGATTTCGAGATTTTTAAATACAGTGGATTCAAATTGACGCCCTCTATCCTTAATGATTCTTAGTGGAGTACCAAAACAGCTAAACCAGCCTTCCATCAAGGTTCTCACAACTGTTTCCGCCGTCATATCTTACATCGGAAGAGCCTCTGGCCAACGTGTAAAACGATCAACAATAGTCCAAAGGTATTTAAAGCCTTGTATTTGAGAATATATACCGACTATACCAACATGTAAAGAACTGAATCGGTCATCAGTTTGCTGAAATTGACCAATATGTCACTTAATGTGCCATTGGATTTGCGATTTTTTACACTGTATGCATTCTTTTACTGATTTCCTAATGTCCTTCTTCACTGTAGGCCACACATAAGTTTAAGTAAGTATAATTGATGGAGATGATCCATAATTTGAAAGTCCATGAAGAGAATTGAAAACATCCGTTCTCAAGGACTTAGGAACAAACGGACGAGGAGATCCCTTAGATATGTCGAAAATAATAGTTAAGTCACCTTCTGTCTTTGGATGATAAAAGTATGCTTAATTTTTCAGCGTGTTCTTGACTCTCTGTAATTTTATTAAAATCTACCCCCGTTATTAAACCTATTGATTACCTTGTAAGTGCATCAGCCATAAACTTTCGTTGCCCTTAATATACTGAACATCAGCTGTAAATTCTGAAATGAAAGTTAAATGCCGAATTTCACGAAGAGATGTTATGTCAGATTTTGAATGAAGTCGCTTATGGTCCGTCAAAAGAAAGAATTTGCGTTCTCTGACGAAATAATGAAAATTTTCAATGGACAAGTAAATTATTAACAACTCACGTCCAAATATACTATACTTGACTTAATTTGGCTTAAGCATCTTGGAGAAAAATGATAAAGTTTGCCAGCCATCCTTATGAGGTTGCTGACGTACTGCACCGATGGACTTTTAGAGTGCTGAACCACCTTTCTTCTTAAATGATTGCTCTTTCACCTTTAAAAGGGCAAGACGTGTCTTTGTATAGAACCCTATGTACCTCGAATGTGCTGTATAAATCTATTCGTTTCTGAAGATTGAAGGATCCCCATTTAAATAATCTTGGAGGAACAACTGAGCAAATGTCCTTCCAGTTTTTATCATCGTCCCCGTTTCTATTCCAAACGATACCAAAGATCTCAATCATACTTTTTTATTTCAGAGGAGGCAACTCTTTGATCTTGAGAAGAGTTCCACAGTCCATTGGGTATGATGGGAGATTATTTTTATTATTATTTTTTTTTAATATATAACAAATTGCCCGAAACCTTTCGATCCTGTTAATAGAATTTAGTAAAATTTAATTATTTTCACAAATTGTGGCTCATAGTTACACTCTATTATTAAAGTGATATCGTCAGCGTTGAGATCTATCATGTAACTCGATCGTGCTAGCTTTATTCCAAATCCCCCAAATTTTCTTAAAACACCCCTGACCATGTCCTCGACTACAGCAACGAAAAGTAGTTGGGCTGAAGGACAGCCCTATCTGCAACTTCTCCTAAGCGTAATTGCTTCACTTTCCACTCCATTAATTGATATAGTAGATGTTCAATTACATAATAATACTCGTACTGGATTAAAAAAATGCCTGGGTAGGTCCTTTTTAACAGCTCTTAATATTTGTTTGTGTGTGTAATAGAATCGAATGCTTCAGAGAAGTCGATCGCAATTATAGCTACAAATTTTTGCCATTCTGCAACCGAGTCAATACAAGCACAAATATTTCAGTAGACATAATTTATTTTCCTCTTCTTTAAAAATCCCCTTTGTTGAACCCCATTCCTTTTATTGAGAATGTCTTGCACATAATTTTGTATGAGTCGTTATGTACCGTAATGGGGCTCCAGTAACTAACATCAGGACCGTATCCCTTCTTTGGAATTAAAGATAGTCTTCCCTTTGTAAGTGAACTGGGCATCTTGCCTTTATTTTCCATCGCTTTTGAAGAGTAGATGGAGGAATATCACTTTTCCTAAAACGGCTTCTCATTCTCTTCCTGAATCCATCATTTTCTATAATCCATCTCTGAATCCTAAATCGAACATGTCGTCGCTGATACCAAAATTTAATTTCTATCATTCTATGATCAGAAGAGGGTTCTGATCGATAAGGTGCATTCTTATCTAGGTGTAGAAGTTACAGAGAGGAGCCTTTTCAACGTCAACATTAAGATCGCCGATCAATATAAGTGGTATATAACTTTCGACGTGGTCATCATTAATTTCTTGGTAGAAGGGAATACATCTTTCATTGGGCGTTACGCATTAATTATATAAAATACTATATCACGATTGAAAATATGGATTTTGTGCCACACGCTATGAAAAGAATATTCCTTGATGCTGAATGTTTCTTTTACATTTTGATTATTTATTAAAGTTAAGACTCCTCTTCTTAAACCATTACCGTAAAAAAGTGGAAGAAATTCGTCGGTAGGCACCAAGAACAATCATGAGGAGCACACAGATAATTTTAAATCCTGTAAGAAGATTATTTCAACGTCAAAGGATAAAATGTGTTTCATAAATGCATGTATTTCTCTCCGGTCCTCCTTTCTCCTCTGACGTTGAGAGAGATTATTTTTTTAATGGATAAGATCATTTTTATTGATGAAAGACCTAATGCTTCGGCTACTTTGACGGAGTTCTATCTTTGTCCAGCGAATATTCGGAGCTTGGATGATTTTTTTCACCGAAGATTGTGAGCGAGTTCGATGTTCTAAAATAAGATGCCTTGCAAGTTTGATTTCTTTGAACTTCTTTGTCCATTTTTCTTAAATATATTTTCCAATTCAATATAAGTTGAGTCCCTAAAAGCGGAATAATTTTCTTGCGATCTTTGAACGTCGGAATTTTCTTCACCTGGTTCCAGGTTATTTAGTGACATATTCTCGGTTTGAACGTGTTCTCTGGTCTGTAATTGAATGCTACTACATCCTCCTTCCGAAAAAGGTGGTTGAGTCTCTTCTGAGAGTCGTTGTTATGTTGATTTTTGTTCTGAATTAATTGCTTCCTATCTTCCACACTAGCATCTCTTTTTTCTCCGGCAGCGTCTTCCTGATTTTTAGGGGTGTTGCTTTCAACCATACGGGTTTTAAGTGTAGGACGATAAGCAATTGCCCATGAGCATGTTCATAAGTTTTTAATCTTTTTTCAGTATAATATTGTTTTATATTCCCAAAATTGAAGTATTTTTGTTACTGAAGTTTGACTCCCGAAAACATGGGTTATATTAAGTATCCTTGAATGGTTACAATCTAAGATATGGCTGTGGGATCAGCAATTAACTCTACAATATAGTAGCTGTCACTCCATAGTTGCTTATAATTTTTATATTTTTCTTCAGTCTTAGCATGGGATGGACTCCTCTTTGGGTAATGATCAAGGACTTCACCAAATTGCTTCATCCACTCAACCATTTTTTCCTTACTGACCCGCTTGAAAGTTTTGTTCTTTGTCACTTCCAGTTATCTTCTTTTTAATATGTTGATTTTATCATTAACTTTAAGCTTGAAGATCATTGTCTCAGATGTACCATTTACAATATTTACATTTAATTTTTTGCTTTCTTTAATATCATTGATTCTTCCCCTGACATCAACAAGGAATCTAGTATAGAAACAGACTTGACTTTTGCCAAACCTCAGATTAGTTCATGCTAGCTTGTGTTGAATAAATCCATATTTCACAGCAATATGATAGATATAAATATGCTTTATATAATTATCCCCTATATAGGGTAACCCTTCTTTATTTTCCATTTAGAGAACAAACGTCTCCAATTTAATACTATTTCCCAGGTTCACTCGAGCTGCAGTATCCTTATGAACTACATTATTTTTTTGAAGTAGATAAGCATATCATTTGCCATTTGTTCTTGACTTTGAAATCTTCTGCAAGAGTGTTTTGGGAGGTTTGAGAGATTCCCCAATTACAAATGTTCCGTTTACTTTTTTTCAAATACAATTCGTACACAACTCTTCATATGAAGAGAGGAATGAGAGAACAAGAGGAAAAATTACCTCAATGAAGTTAATCCCAAAAGATGATATAAATCCACGAAGGTGGAACACCAGTAAATAAAAGTCCAAAATAACGCGGATATCGGACTCTCTGAGAAATTACTAGAATGACATAACGTAAGTTTGTATGACTATTTGTCATATTTTAATTTTTTTTTTTAAACCATTTATTAAATTCAAATATTCGAATGTATATCAATGCCTAAAAAAAGAGGCCTGTGATAGGCTTGATATGGGAAGTAAATAATTTAATTAAATTTGTGATTTATGAATTTCAATGCCCGTATATTTTTAAATAGGTATACATTTGACTATTTCAATCTAATAAATACTTTTTCTCCAATAAAAATATGATAAAATGGTCGACACAATGGGTTGATAAAGTTATTTTATGCTATTGTTGTAATTCCTCAGTTCTTCTACCCCATATTGTAGAGAGGACACTTAAGCCTTCGCTCTAGTGCTTGTCCCTAGAATTATATATAGTGATGTAAATCGTACGGATTTTTGTGCTTGCCCTCTTTTTGGAATAAGTTATTTGAAAAAATATTTTTCTTTTCCTTAGGAGCTGTCATTATTATTCCAATCCTGAGTAGTGAACATTCTTTTCTAATTATATTGAATTATATTCAAAACCTGATTTAAAATTTGTGTATGTGCTCCTTGAGAGCTCAAGAGTAACACTGAATATTTGTTGTGGGGTTATAATTGTGTGTCCTTGTTGGACTAGAGTAGAAGGTAGGTTCGACATCTGAGTAATTCTCGCCAATTTCCTTGTTTATTCCCCCCACTCCTCTTCTCTTGTCACAGGTGATTGTAGTGGATCTAATGAAACATTATGACAGCTTAGGTACTCTCCTTCAAAACATTTCTTCAAAGTATTAGGGCAACCATGATGATTTTTGTTTTTGTTTCTTTTTAAGATACCCCTTATACACTCGAATTTAATCACTAATTATATGTTCGTGGTCACCGTGACAATTTGATTAATGTAATGATGAAAAGCAGCTTAGTTGTCATTACAACTTTTTCCAACAAATTCGTTCCGCTATACATTTTTAGTAAATATAAGAGATTTTTTTTAAACGTTGTCCTTTCTACGTTCGACATTTTGTCTGTTCGACGTTATATACGTTCAATGTTTTGTCCTAGCACCTTTGCACGTACTATCAATTACTTTATACTTTATATGTTCTCTCTTCATGAATAAAATATTAATATAACAGCTTTGAAATATAACTGTTCAGTTTAAAAACTCCTAACTTCTAATTTCCTATTTTTTTTCATCCATAATTATACTTAAGGATGTAAAGAGGTGTCTCTAAGAATACTTCTTTTTGTGTAACTAAAGATAGAAATGCAACTTGTTTCATGAAAGATTTTATAAATCGAATGATAGTGCTTTAAAGACAATTCGCACTCATAATCCAGTATAAATTGATATGATGGAAGGAACCCCTAATTTGAACCCCATAAATAAATATCAACACTCATATATGGATATCTGAATATATATATGCCTTAAATAGTATATACCGCGTTGAAGTACTGAATAGAGGGGGATGGAAACAAAGAATGAAGGTAGAAGAAAGGGGAATGTAGAAAGATACAAAGAGGGAAGAGACAAAGAGAAGGATAAAGAAAAAGAAATGTAAAAGGAGGTTTTATTTCGGCCAAAGCAGGCTCGTAATGATCGTAAATTTTAGAGTGATATGTTCGACCATTTTTGATTCTATATGCAATAACACTAAAAATATACTTATAAATATTTATAGGACAATATAAAACATTTGGTAAGGGGGGGGGGTGTTATAGAAAATGTTGAGGAGGTCTGAAGCCCCCCCCAAAAAAAAAAGGGAGCTAGTGACGACACTGATAACAGGTATAGAATTTTTTTTTTTAAAAACGGTTCTGGTTGTAATTACAAAAGTTTCGTGGCCCCCAAATTCGCAAGTTGACAAATCTATTCATGGCAAGCTCAACGACCCCTAACGAGCAAAAGTATTACCATAGCCAACTTAATTTGAAAAATGTTCATGGCATGGGCATGGTTTCCCGATATTGCCTTTATAGTTTTTCTCAAGTCTACTTTGATATTATTCGAGAAAATACATAATAATCTATAACAATGGGTATGTCAGGGGGGCGTCTGCTGGATTAAATTTTAGGGAGAGGAGCTTGTTTTTTTGAATAGAAAATTTAAAAATTAAATTTTTCAGAAAAAAATTTTAAAAATTAATTTTGTTGAAAAATGATTTAAAAAAAGCACACCTAGTTACAAAAAATTAAATGTTTAGAAAAAAAAATTCAAAAATGCACTTTTATTTACTAAAACAGTTAATTTTTTGGTAAAAAATTTCAAAAATTAAAATTCATATATTAAATTATCTATGTAAAAAGCAAAAATTTATTTATTTGGGGAGGGCTGCAGCCCCTCTAGCCACCCCCTGCAGACACCCCTGTATGTAGGTGCCTACTACCCAAAAAAGAATAGGAATTCGGCTTTAATGTCTTTTAAGCCGCACATGTATATCCTTGGATTGAAACAATTGATTATTACTATATGTAGGTCGATATATGCATGAATGTAAAGTAACCCCTGTATTCAATCAATGTCATAATTCCTTTTGTATAGAGAAATAACTTACGAGTCCTCGAACTTTTTACAGATGTAATTTCTATGACATCCTAATTTATGTCATTACTCAACCTTGATTTGTTTATACGTACTTATATATGCATTCTACCAATCCACTTACAAATATAATTAACGAATACCGTCAGGAGTAATTAAAAAACTAGATCAAATATCAACTGTAACCTATTTGATAAAAGTAAAATTTATTTTAGGAGATTTCAAAATCTATTAAATTTGATCCTTTAGGGCTTTTTGAGAGCTATTGGATGCACTTAACAAGAATCATCTAATAATCTCAAGGGAAATAATTCATCTTGCTCAAAAAGTATGTTAATTAAATAATCATAACCAATGCGTATCAAGACTTAGTTATAATTAATTTATTAAGGTACCAAGAGCCTGTGGTAAGGGTGTTCGACGGAGTGTCAATAATGAGTCTTTGTGGTTTGCCTTATTTGATTGGGTTTTTTAGTAAAGATTTTTTTATTGAAATGTGCTTACAGTTTAATAGGAAACCTTTTAGGATAAGGTTTTATGCTAGTAGGTTTGGTTCTTTAATAATAAAGTATTTGACTATTTTTAATAGTGAATAAGAGGGGCATAGTAAGCTTACTAAATTGAGGGGGGAAAAGTGAACTTTTTTATATTAAGCATACTTGTCTTATACTTTTTGTCTATTGTAGGGGAAAGTTTTTGATCTAATTACTAAATTTTGTCTGGCAGGGTTTTTTACGTATACCATTGGTAGGCTGGAGGGGCTGTCGACCCCCATAAGAAAGATGTTCTTGACTTTTATTTAGAAAAAAAATTTGTCATTCGGGCAAATTATACAACAGAAAAACAAATTTAATACTTAAAGTTAATTTTGATTTTATTTTCGAAAAAAAATGGGGCTTGGTTTTTGAAATATTTAAGAAATTTTTTTCCAAATCCATAGTCATTCACAAAAAATCATTTTTTAAGTAACTAAAAATTTAAAAATTTAATTATTGAATATTAATTTTTTGAATTTTTTTTCAAAAATTCATTGTTCCTAACAGAAAATTAAATTTTCAAATTTGTTTTACCTACAAATTTAATTTTCTGTAAGTAGCAATAGATTTTGAATTTCTTTTACGAAAATTTCTTTTTAGTCAATAGCTTTGAATTTTAGAAATTATGTTTCAAGAAATTTATTTTTTCAAAAAAAAAATCCGAAAAATTTAATTTTTAATCAGTTGTAACAGTACTGACAGTTCAAAGAGGTTTAAGGATATGTCAGAAATTGTTGTTCGACCGTAAACCAGATTTAATTGTTTTCAAATCCTGTAGGGTTGACTTTTTTAGGTCTCAATATATTGACCGACTTTTTGACAAATCCAGATTTATGAATTGTATAAATATGAGGTATTCAACACATTTTACTTCATGTTATAGTCTGTGCCAACGGGCTATAATTTCAAAAGACAGATGACGTTATCAACTATTCATCTTTACCACGTTGTTACCCTTTATTCTGTCATGTAACCTTTCTTCCTAAAAGAAACAGACAAAAGTCCCGAAATCAACAATGATAGTATTATAAAAAAATTATTAGAAAGTGCCCACAGCTTAACAAAATTCAAATTATTACAATTATTCAACTATGGGATTAATAGTCGATAATTGTTGGAAGCAATATAACAAAATTAATTCAAATTTCTACAAATCAACGCTCAGAACAGTAATATTAAAAAAAGGTCACAAAAAAGGTCAAAGTTGACAAAAAATTTCAACTTCTTCCAAATTTTTATTTTAGATTATTTACTAGGGTGTTTAATTTTTAAAGTGACCTATTTATTCGATTTTATGCAGTATTTCAATGAAAAAGTTATGTTTGTAAATTTTCCGTCTTCAAAGAGGGTTTTTATACCTCAATAGCCATTTTTTTTAACAACATTCTCCAATTGTAAAACTCACAAGTTTCAATTTTAAAGTTATGCTGTTGAATTTCAATAGTTTCATTAAAGTTCCTTTTCTCAAACGATAAATAAGAGTATAATCAATATTTTTCATTTTAAAGAAAAACAAATTGTACTCCATCAATATATTTGGATACTGAAACGATCAGAACCACTTTTCTTAGCTACAAATCCAATCGAATAAGTATCAATGCTCACTTTTAAATTATCTTGTAAGTGGCTAAAGTTATAGAAATCACTGTTATGTATTTTCCCAAAAACAAATGTACACATAGTTGGACAAAGGATAATAAGGAAAACTTTTTATGAAGTAAGCGAAGAATTAAAAAATACATTTCGTAGAAAAAGAATTCAATATTGCTAAAGGGTATCAAAATTCCATGCAAATACCATAGCGAGTATTTTTAATATTCGTAATGCATATATTTGGATTAATGTTGCTTTATTTATATTGCATCCAGATTAATTATGATTAAAGATGTGTAATGGTCACAGATATGCAGTCAGAAACCTCATTCCATAGTACAATACAATTACTTATTTAGCCTTTATTTTTTCTATTAAAAGAAGCCATATTTATCATTGCCAGTAAATCGCTCAATATTAACAATTTCATAAAATACATATAATACTTTGGGTATGATTCAGAATGATTGATTGGTTCCACTTGATTTTTATTCATCTTTAAATGTCCAGGAGAAAGGTAATAATACTTAAAAAATGTTGCCATTTTATTATAGATATCATTGGATACCTTTCTGAACTTTTTATGGTTAGATATGATAATATCAAAATCTCCATATCCAAAGACATTTGTCCTCTGTTGATGGAATCATTCGATTAGTTTGAGAAGAGCAATTACTTTTACAATTACATTTGAATTAATTGAAAGGATATCTGGGAAATATTTAGGATATCTCAAGGATTTATTGTTCTTAAATCAAGATAAAGTTAATTCATTCGAAGAATTAATTTATTTTATCAAACATTTGTTTATGCTGCTAAACGGGAAAAAGTAGAGAGTTTCTGATTATTTGAGGATCCCAAATATTTTGTTGTGCTTCATTTTGTTTTTCTTCAAAATAGCAAATAAGATTTATATTTTTATGTATCACTAGAGAAAAGAAACTTTAATTAAACTTTTGAAATTAAACAACATAACTTTAAAATTCAAACTTTTGAATCCCTTTACAAATAGAGAATATCATTAAAAAAATAAACATTTTGAAGACATTTTAAAAACGCTCCTTGAAAACTGAAACTTTACAAACAAAACTGTTTCGTTAAAAGACAACAGAAAATCGAATTAATAGTTCACACTAAAAATTGAACAGCCTAGTGCACACGCTAAAATAAAAAGAGGGAAGAAGTTGTCCTTTTTCGTGACCTCTTTGGAACCTTTGACCTTTTTTATGACTTTAAAACTGTACTGTGTAAGCTTAAAATGTTATATAACTATTGCTTTAAACATAAAAGGGCTTTAATGATCCCAAAATTCGCGAGTTTCTACGAATTACTTTGAAAATATATTAACAAAATATATATTAATGGGTGAAAAAATAATTTTTGGGATAAGAGGAGGGGTCCGGAAATTAAAATTTATTTTTTCTAGATTGCATAAATGATATTTTTGCATTCGAAAAGTAGGGCTAATTTGATTTTAACACCCTCCCCCCCCCCTTACTAATATGAGGGAGACAAATAGAAAAATCGATAGCTGACAATTAAATTTATATGTAATTGAGGCAGCGCTGTAATAGAAGTAAAAACTCGATTGCACTCAAAATAGTACAGTGTAGAGAGTGGGGACCCAAAACATATACGGTAGCATTTAATTACGATTTTATACCCATTATTTTTAATTATGAGGTTTCATTATGTTACCAAACGACACCTTAAACAAAACCGAACAATTTTTAGTTGTTACCCCATATCTTTAAGTGTAAAAATGTGACTGTAACCTTAAAACAGGCAACACTTGTCCAATCTCATCTCTATTTGCACTGCCTACAACATGAAGAAGTCCATTACGCCCCACTCAAACTAGACGATCCAAAACTTCTGTAGCTACAATGTGGGATCTTCTGGCCTGTCTCCATATTACCCTTCTCACTCCCTGATCCTAACCCCCGGACTTTGTAGAGCTTCTTGGATTTGGTCCTAGCTGCCATCATAACGATGTGCATGGAAGTTTGTGGGAGGGCTTCACTTGCTGTGGCCCCCCCCAAAAAAAAACACTTATAAATAATTATGTGGACGTCCCTGGTATGGTACGCCATGGACACGGCCTCATCGTCAAGAACTGTCAATCAATATTCCGGCGTGTGTTGACAATTTTTGTTTGCATTAGATGATTTTTGAATAAAAAATGTTGCTAGATATAGTATTTAAGCATTTCACAAATTTGTTTTGAGTTGTCCTTTCTCGATTCCCTAAAAATCACGTTTTCCATAATTTAGACATACTACTGTAAGTTATGTGTCCCTCTTCTGTATGTAAATTTTTATGTTGAAGGGATAACAGCAAAACAATTTCAAAGTTTTCTGTGCCACTAAAAATGATTTATTTTACTACAGAACATACAGAGAATGTTAAAATATTGTTATCTTAACAGATAGGTTTCATCCTATACTCTTCATTTGTTTGCAGATTTAACACATTATGAAAACTTAAATAACTAATGAATATTTGAATAGTGTATATTTAAATACACTTTCAATTTCTAATTATTTCTTTCATCATATCCTATTATAAATTTTCTTTATTTTGTTCCTTCTAGGTGGGTTGGATCAAAGCAGGAGATCAAACCATACTGACTCTACACAAAAGAGTAATCACACATAACTCACGCATTCATGTCACCCATGATGAGCACCGTACATGGAATTTACATATTCGTCAAGTTCAAGAATCTGACAAAGGTTGCTACATGTGTCAAATCAATACTGCAATTATGAAAAAACAGCTTGGCTGTATAAATGTCTTAGGTAATAATTTAATGTTGTCACAAAAACTAAATATTTGTATGGGTTCTAGTAACAAAATGAATATGGGTATTTCGATAACTTTCCATACAATTTGACAAAAAAAAAAAGCAAGTATGTCGTTGAGGGCAATTTAGATGCAAAAACATCAGGGTTTTTGTTCAAGGAGAGGGATAAAATATCTAAAAAGTTTAATGGTTATTTTTTCAATAAGAATTGCTCCAATTTTGGTCCTCATTTTTAATCTGAGTCCAACAAGGACTTACAATTTTAACTCTGCAAGAAATCAATAGGGATACGCTTTGTCTTTATGAGCACATACAAGTTTTGAATCAGGTTAAATAATAATAACAATTGACAACTGCTAAGGAAAAATAAAAAGTATTTTTCAGATTAAAGGATCATCTGGCTAGAAAATATCGGGTGTCAAGCTAAATTGAACTACGAGGTATACGTTTTGGGCCGAAATATGATAATCTATTTGTTAGTGTAGCAAAGGAAATCTATAGCTAGGTAAAGACTTCCTTGGTGTAGCACTTAAAAATAATAAATAACGTCATTGTCAACTTATTTTGAATAATGTGTCAAATCGATGATGACGTCATCGATTTGTTGTATACATTTCTTGCTCTGGATAACATTTATATATTAATAGGGGTTGGGGTAACAAATCCAATTTTACTTGTAACTTTTGGATGCAAAAGCTAAGTATTCAAGAACTCTGAAAATTACATTTTCTTCTAATGCTTGATTAAATGAATTTTACAGTAACTTTCTTTCCAAATATCTATCAAGCATCGAAACTGTCGATGATAAATTATATATTTTACATGAATCGATTTAGCAACATCCAAGGTTTATAGAAATACAAGGTTAGACTAAAGGACTTTCGGCAAAGAGTGGACACTCAAGGCAAGGAAGGTAGGGTTTAGTAGTTCTCAATTCTGATTGGATTAAAGTTAGAAGCTCCTACATGTTCCTCCGCTCACGCAGCCAGCAGTGGGGGGAGAGAGGAAGCAAAGGAGTTTGAACAGGCCGTTTCGCCCTAGAGAAAAGAGAAGAATAAGGGCGACTACGTCACAACAATAGTAGTTAAAATGTAGGTCGGTGTTAGGAACATAGTCTTCCTTGTTTGTTTTTTTGAATTGATTATTTTTTCCTTAACCGCTCTCTCCCTAGGACCCTTTAGGTTAGACCATCATGTTATCGGGCTTGCTAGAGTTTTCAATTTGATATATCATACCGACTACTGCGCAAGACAGGCAGATTTTGACAAAACACTGCCTCCAATTACAGTCTATGACGTAACTATTACTAGTAGTTTTAATTTGATGTATCGTAACGACTGCTGAGTAAGGAAAACAAATTTTGACCAAATACGCAACCCCTCATACACTATGACGTCAATATTAAAAAGCTTGGTAGAAGTGAAACATCAGTTCTACACGCGTTATGGTATAACCTTGTATTTTTATTAACCTTGGCAACATCTAAACATGTTTTTTTATTAAAAGTAGTACAAACACAAAATATCTTTAATGTGTGGCGGCACTGTGGCCATAACGTCACTATAGTTCGAAAAGGTTTCTTTGAATGTTCAAATGTGTTCAAAAAGGTTTTGTACGTGTATGTAATATATAACACAAGACTACATCCATATATACGATTGAATCAAATAACATAATGTAGTAGATATTTTTAATAAAATATAATATTAATTGTTATTTATTTGCTTATTATGTACGAATAACCCAAGATTGAATTTATTTTCGGAACTAAAACCATCGAAGAGCCTTAAAGGATACTGTAAAATCCAAAATAGGTATTATGATAGTTATTGATAGGTAACGGTCATTGAGCATTTCCCTAGTGATCCTGGATTAATTATTTATCCTCTTTGATTTTCATATTCATTTTTTATCAAATTAATTTTTTTGTCAAACTCTCTCTAAAAATATGAAGGCTAATTGTTTATTTTGTTTTTGTCACACTATAACTGGATTTTCTATACATAATCTGCATTCAAATTGATGCAGTATAATGAATAGTATTGTTATATCAAAGTCAAGAACATAAAAAAATTGAAGATGGTAGGAATTCAAGAAACTTTCACTCATTTCAAAATTCCTATTTTAATACATATTTATGACCAGTAGTCATAAAAAACTTACGGAACCTAAATGGATATTCACGAAACCTTTTATTGATCAAACGTACTTCGGGATTGTATGTATGTAAGAATAAAAAACTGTATTAGTACATATTGTAATTATACAATGTCGGAACTTGGAGTTATTCTTAGAAAGCAACAAAATAAACTCATCGAGTCTTTAAAGAAAAAGAGTCATTTTGGGACGGAGCAGATTGAGTCCCTTCTGAATCTCTATAGAAAATGCTCTGATGGAACTGACAAAATGGATCGAAATCAATTTAGGGAATTCCTTCATCACGTTTTTCAAATGACGGATGACATTATTTTGGACCGGATTTATAAGTATTTTGATATGGATAATGATGGAATCATTGGTCGAGAGGAATGGGTCCTCGGTCTGAGCGTGTTTTTAAAAGGCATTCCAAGGATTTTACCTCATCATAAGAATATTTGAATTAATAGATATATATTGTACAATAGGGACACCTCAAGAGCACATTCGCTATTGTTTTCACATTTATGACTTGAATGGAGATGATTGCATTACAAAGGAGGAGATGCTAACAATGCTAAAAACGAGTCTGGGTCGTCAAATCATAGATGAAGATCCTGATGAAGGAGTTAAAGTAAGGATTTTGCAATCCTGTAATTTAAATAACAATCAAACTGAACGTATTTTTACAAAGTAATTTACAACACAATGAAGGGTGGCATAAGAAATTATAATTTTTCTATTGAGAGTGAGGGATTGCGAAAGTTTTGTTAGGAAGCTTCTAGTTCAAGGGGACTTGAACCTCACTCGTCTTTAAATACACATCATATTTAAAGATATACAAATATATAAAACAGAAACATTTTAATAAGGCTCCTTGAAGGGATCCATTCCACTTCATTTATTTATCTCAATGAAAGTTATTTCGATTCATTTACTTCACATGCATCTTTTAATACACATAATTATTATTTGGAGCGATTGAAACTCTGTTTTGTTCAATAATGATAAGTTTGCTATGCTCCAAAGAATTCATTTGTGAGTCTTAGTCCCAGTAGTCACGACTCATTCATCTTATTTATGTTCTTTCATAAAGGATCTAATTGAAATGACACTCCGAAAATTGGACGTGGATAAAGATGGAAGAGTTTCGTTTAGTGATTGGCAAGAAAGTGTAGAAGCGGATTCGTTGATGCTTGAGGCATTTGGCCCATGTCTTCCAAGTCGACGAAGTGGTGAGGACTTTCTGCATAAGCTAGAAAACAATGCTTTTCTTTAATGAAGGATGATGAATTACCTACTTGTTAATTACACTCTGTAATAGCATTTTGGTCGTGGCCATATAGTTAATCAACTATATTTATCTCTTTTTGAATTATTTAAACTTTCTTTCACGTAACATTGCATTACTTATTTATAAAATCAGTGATTTTCAACTTTTCCATCAGTGCTGAGCCCCTAAGGGTTTTTATTTAATTAGGAAGCATCTAATTTCGACCAAACTCTGGGTCAGGTATTTATTTGTATTTTAAAGGTTTTTAATAACTTTTTTTTAGAAAAGACATTTCTTGATAACCTTGTAGAGCCTGATAAAAATAATAAAAACATTACGGAGCCCTAGTTGGGAATCACTGCATTAAATATTTAAAAAGAAAATTATAAAATCAATTGGAAAATCAATCAAAATTGACTTTGCTTCAAATTTATTGAAGTTTTAATCTAAGGTTTTTTTTATTTTCAACTATGCTATAAATTACTTGAAAAAAATATAAGTATATTAGCTTCCAAATAAAATTCTTTATTTTACTTGATTTTTTTATGATCAGATAATTTTTTTAGAAATTTTAATTCAGATTATGTAATAAATGACTTATTTTTAAAGTCTACAATATTTTTTATCAATAGTTAGTAACTTTGGTTACATCTTTAAAAATGAAATAACAGGTAGGCTGACAATTTTATAGGCTATGTCGATAAAACAAATTTATTTGCGAAAATTTTATTTGTTTATTCGATGTAGTTACCTTCGAGGGCGATACAAGGATTTTAGGGGTAAAGCAATTTTCCAATGGAATGATTTCTCTTTAGTCGATTACCTCTTAATTTTGTTCCAGCGAGTATTCTTTTGAGGTTTGCAAAAAAGAAAATGTTATTCGGAGCCACGTCATGAAAGGGGTTGGATAAGGAATTCGTAGCCTTATTCATGAAATTTTGTCATCGATACCGTGATTCATGATAGATGCAAGAAAGAGTCGGATGTTCATGAATGCAAGCCAATGAGAGGCAATCCACTATACATCAGGACTCATCTCTTATTCCACAAATCGACTCTCTTATCCCTGATACTGAATAAGAGACAAACTAACAACTTTGAAAATAGCTATGCATTTTTGAATTTAGTTGACTTTGTATCTTCCTCTCACGGGCCCCTCCTCCCTGGGCCTGAAACCGTTGGACTACTTCGTGTGGTTACGCAACATGATCTCCCACACAACACCAACACCCGCCATACACTGAGTATTGACCTAGCTCCCGCAGGTGCTATTGAAAAAGGTATGCTCCAAGGGTTTGGACCTGTATCAAAACGGTGATTGAGGCTGAAGGCGGCTACATTAAATAGATATCACCTGTACAACATAATCAAGTTACCTAAATTGATTTTTTCGATAAAAATTGAAAAATAAAGCTGTAGTGTTGTTTTCTTTTGGGCAACAATTATATTGTTTCATCCTGTATTATGAATACGCCTAACAATAAAACACGCTGCCTGTCTCATTAATGAACATATTTAATATACGTAGAAATAAGTATGTGGAAAAATAAAATGATCTTCACAATCAAATTTACAAAAGAAAGGCCTTACAAAGACCATAGGAAATGACTGGCTTCACTCTCTTTATACCTAACCTAATGTATGTATTGTACACGTCTTTAATAACTAATCTTTACATTTTGTATTGTATCTACGTACATTAAATGGATATTTGTGAGTCTAACGAGGCAGGCATGCCACTAATAAGGATTAAGAGAAGACTTTTGTATTCAATTCAGTCTTTTATGATAAAAAAACGAGGATGATTATGTATTAAAAAATTTGTTTGTGTAGGAACTTCCTTCTTAGATGCGTTTTTAGTTCTTCTCTTAATGACTTTGTTTCTTGTTTGCTCAATGTAACTATAATATATTCATACTAGGCTTCGGTTGAGCATATTTAACCCTCTTTCTCAAAGGTCATGCCAATTAAGGGTTCAAGTTTATTCTTGCTTAATAGTAATCATAGTACATACATCGCTTTTATTTTTGCTTGCAAAATAATAGGTTGGGGAAAAAGTAATTTCGTATTTTTTGCTATATTTCAATGCTTTATAAGAAGCGTGAAATGAGACTTTCGGCTATTGGTCCCTAGGTGTCGCCAGTTAGACATTAAAACCGGTCAAAAAATCTAAATGCTTATTTCTAAATCCGTCAACAATCTTTAATTCCTTATTGTTTTTATAGTTTAATTCAACAACGCACTTTTTTCGCTCGTAAAAATGTCTAATTTTTGCTTACAATCTACTATGTGTGGACATCATTTATTTTCTGTTACTCATTGAAGAAAAGCGCTTCTCAAACCCATCAAATGCTTGTGGAAGCTTATGGTGGACATGCTCTACGCAGAGCACAGTGCTTCAGGTGGTTTGAAAATTCCAAAGTGGTGATTTTGACGTGAGACATGAAGAGCGTGGCCAGCCAACAAAGAGTTTGAAGATGGTATGGCCTTTTACAACCCAGTCAAACCGTTAATCGTGGTCGCTAGCAACAAAAATTGGCCTATTTGAACCATACTATATGCCAAAAACGGCCAAAATATGGAGCCAGGCAACACAAGGTAATTTTCCTTGATGACGACGCACCAGCGCATCGCTCTATAGCCACCCACCAGCTTGTTGAAACGTACAACTGGGAACCTCTTGCTCATGCGGATAACTCACCAGACCTGTTTCCTTCCGATTATCACTTGTTTGCATCGATGGACCACGCACTCAATGACTTACGCTTCGATTTTCACGCTGAAGCAAAAAAATGGATATATGGGTAGTTTGCAGCCGATGACGAACAAGGTTTTTTGGAAAGGCATCCATAAATTGCCTGAAAGATGGGGAAAATGTGTGGCTAGTAAAGGCGCATAATTTGAAAATTAAATTTGTAACCACCTTATCAGAATAAACGTTTTAAAAAAGTATCATTTTATAGGTGCATGCCTGGTAAGCATGCCGGTTCTGTTTGATAACTTGTTCCCAACAAGGATCTAACTTCATAATGACCTTCTCGTGGAATCCCTTGTCTCTATTGGCAAACAACTCGGACAACCCACAGGCCTCTCCTGAGGCTAAATTTGTACACTTAAGCGCTTTGGCATAGACATTAGACAGGTACAGGTGGTAGTTACTTGGTGTCAGGCACAAACTGTAGAGTGGATGCATAAAAACTGCCCATCCGTGCTCCCGAAGCTTCTGGTGCATCATCAAAGAGTGGTTATGAAAATATGAAGTTGTAAGTGAGATAAATATATTGGAGTTGTGTAAATATAAAAGAATGGATTTGGAATAGAAGGACATAGTACTAGCCAATGATGAAAATAATATGATTGGCCGCTCTGCTAAAAAAAAAAAATAATAAACTCGAACAACCAATTTTCACAGCACTCTATCGGGGCCAAATTTGTATTCTCATGAGCGTTAGCAATAGACAGAAGCAGGTGGCAGTCAACCTATAATTTGTTCAGGAAAGGATTTACCGATGCTGTCATGACTTGTCATAAATTTAGCTACGTTATGAGATAAAAAAAATTAACATAAACCCAACTCTGTATCTAGCAAATATAGTTACGGAAATTACTATAATGCCTATCCTAAATTATAATCCGAGTCTAACAAGGACTTACACTTATAACTAGTCATAATTAATCATTGTTAGTATTTTAAGCACCTTAAAAAAGAAGAAATAGAACAAAAATAACGTGGTCACTAATGTAGTTTGAAGAATTTTTGGGAGAATATTTACCGATACTGTCATAATGTTTAATTAAATTAGTTGTGAGCAGCTATGAGTGAAGGATTTAAAAACAAAGCCCCACTCCGTATCTGGCAATGATATAGACAGGAAATACTCGAATGTACTTCCTCAATTCTACCAAGAGTCCAGTTCTAGGACTTACCCTTATAACTAGAGATAAACATATGTAGCACTTAGGGCATGTCAAAAAAAAAGAAACTGAAATTAAAATGGTAACACTGAGAATTAAAGGCAGCCATGACGAGGGGGGATGACAAGGAACGCTGAAGTTGTGTAAAAAGTAATATAAAAGCGAGGTCTCAAATCAGCTGCTGTTGTTCTTATTTCATATCCCAACAACAACATGTTATGAATTAGTTACCAGAAAACATTGAATTTATCTTCCAAATTAACTATAAAACTTCCCAAAACAAAAGAAACCACAATTAAAAGCTGCTCTTTTATACACCCAGCAGCTGTTTTGATGTACAATATATAGAATATATGCTCGAAAGCAATGCTCTCAATCAGTCTATGAGTGAGATCATATTAAACCCAGCCAACTTTTTAATGAATACAGCAGCGTAATTGACGAATGACTTTTTAACCCTGATCATTTGATTAATGGAGAAGAATACAAATGAAAGCTAAGTAAAAAATATTGCATTTCCCAGTTCCTTCCTGGGTCTCCAGACAAAAGAGCCTATCCAGATTTAAGAAGTTTACAATCTCAAATTTTCTCGTCCAGCTCGGATTGTAACAAGGACACTCTGCCTTTTTTGTCGAATAAATACTTCGATCATCGATGCAAAAAAAAATTAACTGACACCAAGCACTTCTGACCAGCGGTAAAAACAGCAAACAACGTCTTACCTGTGTATGCGCTCAAATTTTGTTGTTAAACAACGGTTACATGCTGAAAATGTAACTTAAGTCATTCAACACACCGTATCAGCCAGTATTGAATATGTTTGCTCTCTGTTTTTTTGTTTTGTTCGAGCCTCTGCTGTAGCTTTTTCCTAGTGTTGGCAAATGAGTAGCTTTCCTGTTAGCTTCAACTAAATTTTGCAGTATCTTGCTAAACTTTTTATTATTTATTGGTTAGATTTTTGTAAAAAAAGTAATGGAACGACGTAGTTCAATGGACAACGCGCTCGAGAGAAATTATTCTCTAGAATTCAATGTGGCTTTAGGTTTGTATCTCGGTCGTTCCTAGAGAAGGAAATATAATTTATGTATATGTACTTCAAAGAAGATTCCTAGGTCAGATGGAATAAGTTTAGAACTATAATGTTTTCTGATACTTAATCAGTCCAACTCCATCTGACCAATTAAAGGAACGTTTAAAAAATAAAAAATAGGAAGAATACAATGTCAATATATCCCAATTTCTGGTTATAGAATGAGTTACTATAAGTCGAAGGCATTGAATCACTTTTTGACTGTATTTAACATTCAAAAAAATACCTTTGCGTCCCTTTGTAGTAGATCCACACTCTCTTATGAATCGCACCTCACATTTTAAGAAGCACTATTCTTTATTATAATCACTAAAAGTATTTTATAATATATGTATTTTAATTGTTTTATCCATTTTTAAAATAAAAGAAGTAAGAGATAAAACATTTCAAGTCAAAATCCATTAAGAAAAAAACAAAGATTAAATTTGAGATGTTGATAAAAAAACTAGAGTAAAAAGAATGAAACAAAGATTAGTTAACTGTACTCGCACTGGACGGGATATCAATAACATATAAATCATGATATCCATCCTTGATTTAAATAAATAAACACTAGTGTTGGTTTTTTGTCAAAGAATCCTAGACCGATATGGGTTATAGTTATAATTTTAACTAATTTGGTCTACACATAAATATAAGTAAAAAATCTGGTCCAAAAATAAATAAGACTACAAATAATTAATTAAAAAAAATGAAATTTCCGTCTTCCATTTAAATTTCTGTCCTTAGTTTCAAACCACGGTTTAGACCGAAATGCCAGTCCAGAGTAGCTTATAAAAAATACTTTAAAACCAAACAGGAGGAAAAGGCGGTCTCGAAATGAGTATGAACACAAATAAATAATGATGTAAATCCTGTAATTATTTTAGCTGGTCCAGTTTTTTTTTTTTTTTGTTTGTTTTTTAAATTGGTAATCTGAAGAATGAATTTTCTTTTCTTTCAGAGTTGTCATTTTTATTTAATCCCATAGTAGAGAGCATCTTTTCCCAAATAGATTCAAAAACTGATTGAACTGATCGCGTGTGCTCGTAAAAGACAAACCCCTGACGATGTGTAGAGTTACAATTGTTAAGTACTTGTTGTACTTAGAGTAGAATTGGGGAATCAATATCTGAGTAATTTTTGCCCATGTCCTTTTTATTTTTTTATCTCCCTCCTCCCCTTATCAAAACTGATTTTAGCTAATATGATGAAACGTCATGACAGATAAGCTTCTCTCCTCCAAAACTTTCTTCAAATTATCAGAGTTTTACCATGTTGATTTTCCTTTTTTGTTTTTTACATGCCCAGCCCATTATAGAAAGGATTATAATCACTACTAATAAACACATTATATGTAGGCAAACATTAGTAATGAAATTTGATTCCAAAATTATAAACCATTCGGTCTTTTATAAAAGTTCGGTCTAGATCGGTACATATGGAAAATTCGGTCTAGTTTGGTCACAAAAAATCGGTTTAGACCGATTTTACATATAAATTGTTTATAATATGACATCATATGTTTTTTCAAGTACAATGACATTATACAAAGTATACACAGAGATAGTTCGGATTAATTTTGATCCTGCCGTCTTTTATATGTATACAGTATTTGTTATATAACTTATTGTATACTTTTGAAATTTTTTGAAAAAATGAATGACAGTTGATCTAGAAATAAAAGGTATTTCATAATATATGAGACCGAAAAACATCAGTCCATTAATTGAGACAAAAAAAATCGTTCCATAGAGTGAGACCGAACCAAAATTTGTAAACAACTGAGACAGATAAAATCGATCCATGGTCTAAGACCGCGGTCTGGACCGAAAAGTCGGTCCAAATCGGTATAGAAAAAATCACTTAACACAGAACCGAAAAAAAATCAATGCTGGACTGAGTATCAACAATAATATTTACATAGATTGTGATATTAGAGTTCGTCACTGAAAATCATAGACCGGTCTATTATTGTTATGATTTTTAGTGGTAAGAACCCATTTGGCCTTATTTAAAAACTTTGGTATGTACCAGTCTCAAATAAAATTCAGTCTAGATCAATCCAACAATACAAAAGTCTGTCAAATCGGTCTCATTTATAATGATTCGATTACGATGTTTTTCTATAATGTAAACATCGCCATACGGTATCGTCATATCAAGTTAAATGGGTTGCATAAATCAAAATTTTACAACTAATGAATCAGGCTTAGGGAAAAAAATGTTTCATAAATTCAGACTGAAAAAAAAATTTGTCTATATATTGAGAGGTACAAAATTTCATCACAATTTGAAAACTATTAACTTTTGGTCTGAAATCGCAGTCCAGGCCGATTTACCAGATTCCAAATAATCAATTAAGACCAAATTGGGAAAATATTCGGTCAATCGAGTATCAACAGTAAAGAAACACATATTTTGGCACATAATATTGATGGGTATTGTCTGAAAGTCATTTACCGGTCAGGGATCGTCTGGAGGGGTGGGTGTATCCCCCCCCCATTTAAGGAATTTTTGATTTTGAATATAGTTTTTTTGTGAGGATGAAATTATTTTAAGAGAAAATAGAAAAAATCTTTTCTTTTTTTATTTGAAAAATTTATTATCTTTCAAAAATTAAAAAGATATTTTGACAAATTATTCCAAAAAAAAGCAAAGAATTTAAAAAATATATTAAATTTTTTTCCAAAAAAAAATCCGGCGGACGCCCCTGCCAGTCTGATACCTTTATGATTCTTAGTGGACCAAACCTATTTGGTCTTTTAAATAAGTTCTGATAGACCAGTCTCAAATAAAAATTCCGTCCAGATCAATCCCACAAAAGAAATTTTGTTTATATACCTTTTAAGACATAAAAATTCGGCCTACGATTTGAAAATTGAAATGCAGATGACAACATTTATGTTTCAAAATTGTAAACCTCGTAACAGCAATGTCATATGAAGGTAAATATGTAAGTTGTATTAATAATATTTGTACTACTAACTAATCAGAAGTTGGGAGAAAATCGGTGCACAGTTTGAGATCAAAAAATGACTCTATAATTTGCAAGCTATGAAATTTACGTCCATGGTCTGAGATCCTATTTTGGACCTAAATATTGTCCGATTTACTTTAGCAAAAAATCATTAAAAATGAACCGGGGAAAAAAGTTTGGTCTTGGGCCACGTATCAACACTAGTACATATGCAATAATATATTTGACTAATTATATGAACAAGGATCTTTTGATAAGAGATCATGTGAGTTAATTGTACGATTACTACCTTTATGTAACGATGATGTAAAAACGTCACATAACTCACTAACTCTTTACTCCAAGATTTTTCCACCTACGTAATCAACCATGCATTATTCTCTGTTCCTTGACACACACAAAGCAATTAAAATCTACCTATATTCACCATGAGTAAGCATGCATAAACTGTCATTTTTTACTGTTGGTTTTCCCTGCTCTATTTTTATATTTAGTATTTAAAGTATGGTTCATCTAAACGTTCGTATGCCATAGAAAGAAAAAAAGTGAAACGCAGCTGTGACTTTATTTCTTAAAAGTTGTATTAAAATTTTCACAAAAAAAACATTATAGCATTCAATCAATAAAATTGCCATTAGCTCGGACCACACATTCACAAGGTCCCCGGAAAGTTCCATTACCTTCTTGACCGTTCCACAGGGTAAAGTACGGAATACCCTCCTTATCCGAGCTCCCAGGAACTTGTAATGCAGCTTAGAGGCATTCATTGGGAACTTGTTCAACATTCCTCCAGACAAAATAGTCTAAAGGGTTCAATGCCGGCGAGTTATGAGGCCAATAACTCGGTTGTACGTACATTGAATTATAAAAATAATAAAAATCGAGTGCTCTTTTTGCAGGTGTGACAGAGGGTCTCGTCTTGCTACCAGTTCCAAGGTTGGTTTTTCATGATACTGTGGATCCAGGGGAAGACTTTGGTGAGCGGAATATTGATGTAGACCTTGGTGTTTATCTTCAGACACTGCTTAAAAATGAAGGTCGGCATAACGTGACCCTTGCTGCAAACAGCACGAAGAACCATAACTTTCTGAAGGAACTTGTCCTTCATGATCCTAGGGACGTTATAACGACTTTTTCTCAACCATCTATTATTCTCCCATGAAAACTTCTGGGTTTGACATAATTTTTTGGCATCTGAGAAGAACCAGACAATATCATTTATAGGAGTCTTCTGTTTTAGCTCGATAAAATTATTTTCTCCCTGTTTGTCGGGGTTAGAAGCTGTCCCTTGCGACAAGCATACCTGATGTACCGTAAGTCTTCATTAATGAAACGATCGACAGTTGAACATGACACTACGTTGAAGCTGTCAGTCATCGAATTCATCGATTGGCCGGGATTTTTCTCAATTTTGTTGTTGATTTTCTTCAACAAAGTAGGACTTTGGACGCTTTTGTCCTCTTCCAGGCCTCAATGCTTCAGATAAATCATTATCAGTGGGTCCTCACCTTCCTGCTTGACATATTTACTGAATTTCTGGACTAATTTAGTTGTGTACCCGATCGATTTAGCCAGTAACTTGTTATCTATTATAGCATTTAAATTAGACAAGATATTCAAAAGTGCACAAATTTTTTGTTCCTTGATTCAAAGAAGAAGAAGGAGGTATATCGTCGATGGAAACCATAATGTGTAATTATCTGTCCAAACGGACTGCCAGTACTGGAACTGCTTAAGAAAATAAAGTTCTGATGTCATCAGGGACGAAACTTTATACATTTTTAGTAAAGAACTGGACTGGACGAAGATTGAACTGAACTGGACGGACTCCAGTCTTAAGTCCTAAATAAGAAATGACACAACACTACGTGTTTGTATTAAAAGTTGTTTGTAGGGGATGGGATGAGGCCAGAGAAAATTGCGAACGTTTAAAAGAACTACCATTTACATACATACTCTGATTTTATACTCAATTATAGATAAATTATTATATAATCTCTAGTTGAATATCCCATAGGCAAAGTTAAAAACATAACCTACTACCCCTTGGGTGGTCTACACATGTGCACGTACGTATGTGGTATAAGGGATGGTACTTTATTCACTTTTTGGTCCCTGAAAAACTTGTGTGACGTGTAGGCGTGTAATTTGTTTTTATATAATGAAAAACCATGTTGTTTAATGAAGGAACGTTGATTAAACAGATGGGTCGATCGAGAGCTGGTACTGTACAAAGTTTCAAGGTTTTTTTATTTGATATGAACCAAAACTATTCACAAGTCATATCTTATGTTTCTAGTCCATTAATGAATGTATGATTATGCTTGTAAAAAATATAACATTAGACGAGCGCAAGGCTTAGTGTAGTTGCAATCTAAACCGGGTTTTTTTCTATTTTCCAATGCTGTTATCAATATTTTTTCATTCTTGGGAAAAGAAAACAGATAAATATAAAGTGCTTTTTAACATTACAAGGGCCAAATTATTTTCTGACAAATAAAAAAAATGTTTTTAGCATGATTTATTTTGTATCTGGGAAATAAATAAGAAATCAAAATTTATTCACTCTTTCCAGAAATTGAACATATAATTGTTTACCAATTGGTGAACTAAATATTTTTCCCAAATAGCACATATACGTACCAATTAGTACCTCAGGCTAAAAAAAGTTAAATGCTATTATATATTGTTATAATATTTTACTAGCCATGTGTTAGCTAGAAGTGGAGTAGATGGACAAATTAATTGACTAAGATGTACATGAGCTCTACCATCATTCCTTGCAACGTAAACAAGTATGCAAGATGCTATGTAGGCTGGTTTCCTATTTAAATCCTTGAGTGAGCAATCAAACATTTGGAACGTTACGCCAGATGTAAAACTTTTGTTCAACAAATTGCTTATATCCAAATTTGTTTGAAATGGAACTTATAAGTTCTGTTCACTATGTAAACTTAAATTAGCCAAAATTGATCGTCACAATAAAATAATAATAAATTTATTAATTTTATTTGAAAGACCATATTGGAGCTTATTTAAGTATCTTAAATCAAATAAAGATTATATACTAGATCTAAAACTCTAGGCTATCTAACATCAACCCAGAAATTAGAATATAAAGCATATAATTACCTCAAATATGTCATTAAAATATTGGGTTGTATGTATTTATGAAAAAAAAAATGGTATTCTATCTTTTTGGTCTAGATTGATTTTATGTTGACGGATCCCCCATATACTTATATACATCATTTTTAATTTGCATGGATCATTAGTACAACATATCTTTGTATGCATTTATATTGATGCCGGAATTATTTTGGGATCATTAATCTTCATGGTCAAAATAATGAAATGAAAAGAGACAAACCCAAATTACGTTTAAAACCATTGCAAATCTCAAGGAGATTTGGAGTAAAAAAATAAAAAAATACCTAATAATTCATTAAAAAATTGATTGAAGGTAATTCATCATACCAATTTAAAAGCCTGCTATTGATATTTAATGTATTTCGTAGAAAAATAAAATCCCATTTTGTCAACCAAGTACAGAAATTATTTCAAATGTTATTTTATGTCCTCTAAGATTAGTCGTACCGTGTTTGTCTTGTGAACTAATACCACATTATGTACCGCGTACAGACGACAGTTTTTCCAGTAATTTTGTTTGAAGATTGCATGTAAAATGTTTCGATAAGCTGCTTAGTTTTCTCAAGTCCATCAAGGCCAGCTTTGTGAAGGGGTGGGGAGCTTATCACGATGAGAGCATCCACATCCTCTATTGCACCTCCAGGCATCGAGGCTGTGATAGAGGCTAAATCCGGCCACATTGAGTGAAGGCATTACATATCGATTCATTTATATGTAAATTAAAAACATATATTGAATTTATAAAAGCCTAAATTTTAAGCATAGTATTTTGGACAAATTTGCCTCTATACTCTTTTCATCCGACTGTCTTGTTTCAGGATTAATAGTATTTTTCCCTGCAAAAATACTTGTTCTGCTGGGGGCAATTGAAACGCTAGGTTTGAAGTCTCTCAGACTATTTTTGGTGTGGTACAGGCAAATTTAAATACATTTTTTGGGGGAATTTTGAGTCGAATGTAAACATTTTTAAGCCTCTTGAAACGTCCCAAATATAATCTTATGATTCAAAAATTGTACTTTTATATTAGGCATGCCATGGTGTATCATTACAAATATTGTGCACGTTGTTTTTAATCATTTTTCAGGGGTACTCATTGATTTGTGACATCCCAGCAATATCAATTAATCTTAATAGTACCTATCTATATCAATAAAACAGTGAAACTCTTCGTTTTTCATACACACGCATACACATAGTGTTGTGTCTGTCCTAATTTAGGACTGTAGTCCCGTCCACTTAAGTCTTGTTTCGGGCCATTTCCTCCGAGCATATCAGTCCTAAAACTTATAAAGTTCAGTTCTTGATGAAGCCACTCAGTTCCAGTACTGATATTTCAAAAGACTGTCAAGTCTTAAGGACTAATAGGATTCATTCTTAGACTGAATTGTACCCAAAAAATAAGTATTGACACAACACCAGCACGTAGTTACTCAATATTTAGATGTTCATTCTTTAAGAGTAAAAGAATAATTATAAGAACTAGATAAAATTAAACAAAAATATTGTTCAAAACCCAACAACAACAAAATTCGCCCGCTAAAAAATTCTTCAGGTTATAAGTCTGAGGCATATGTTCTCAATTTTATTTGATTTTTAATTTGACGTGTTGAGCTTTAGCTATACACGCACGTTGCTGAGCAAAAGTCATATTCATAATTTTTTACATCTAGTCCCCTTTTATTTTATTTTTAATATGACGCGCTGAGCTATACCTACACACGCTTATTATCAATTATATGTAATTTTCAGGGAATTAATGAAGCAAACAGACAGACAAACTTTGATTACATTATTAATTATGATTATCATAAGCAATATTCATTTATAATGACTCTGTTCAGGAATGAATTGGGATCTAAAGAATAACTTATAAAGTTCTTCTATTTATTTATATCAATAAATTAATTTAATCATGTCTGACTAACCAGTACACATGTGAAGTGGTAATTAGTAATTATTAGTATATCAGGACAGTCTAATGTTTATAAAGTAGCGGATGTAGAAAAAGTACTGAGACCTGCCTCTAAGTAGTCAATTGATCAAGATGATGTTGTACATTGAAAGTTTGATAAAATAATATTTTTTACTAAAACAATACACACTAATAATGAATCTGACCACCATCAGCCTAAGTGAGATCCTCCAACGGCCTCCAGAACCTCTTGCACACATCGCACCGTATTCCCTTCTCATGACCCTCCACTGCTGGTGAACGGATGTCTTCAGGGCATCAATATTTGGTTGGCGGACTTTACAGGCCATCTTCTCAATTTGCCACAAAAATGGAGCAATCCAGAGGATTCATATCTGGTCTTTGAGGGGCCAAGATTCTTGTCCAAAAGTTCAAAATGGCCTGATGGCTCTTGTTGCCTCCATCGCAACGTATAAAGATTTGTTTTTTCAACATATACATCAATCAAAGGCTTCGAATATAAGCTACTCAAAAGTAATCAGAACTTTAACATTAAATCAACAACACGTATTCAAAACTGTATTTTTAGAAAGGTTCATAATTTTATTTACACCCGGTATGAAACTTGCCACAAATCACTCGTAAATCAATTTGAAAGCACGTAGTTCTGAACATTAGTACACCAAGGAATTACTGAAAATTGCAAATTTAATATCAAAATAGGAATATTTTTATGTTTATGGATATTTCTTTTCTTATTCCCCGCTTTTACTACTAAGAATTGCGAAAGGGTAATAAAGAAATGTATATTTTATTTGCATTTATGTATTTATGTTAAAGCAAGAAGTAGTTCTTGATTAGAATTATCACTATTTTTGGAATGAAACAGATTAAAGGTGTCCATTTAAAATTTCAGGAATACACAAAAAAGTTTTGTTTCCAATTTAAGTTCTTCCAAAACTCAACAAAGCCATTTTAAAGATTTTAGCTAATACTAGAAAGAGGCAAGTTTGATAAAAAAACAAGGTTAGCCCATGATGTTATTGGGTTTGCTAGTATTTTTAATTTGATGTATCGTACCGACTACTGGGTAAAAAAGACAGATTTTGACAAAACAACCAACCACTCATCTACTATGACGCCAATATTAAAAGGGTGGTGGAAATCAAAATTAGCCTTCCATGTGTGATGGTATAAACTTGTATTTTTATTAACCTTGGTAAATCCTAAGCATTTTTAGTAGTGATAGAACGATTCCAAAAAAATCCTGATGCCAATTCCGATGCGATTCTAGTAAAGATTCTCACTCTTTAATATTTTAAATAATTATTTAAAAAAAACTACTTTTCTATCAGCGGCGTCCCAAAAAATATATGAGGGGGTGTTTGAGATTTTTTTTTTTTGAAAAAGTAAATTTTGTGTGGAAAAACATTCCAAAAATTAAGTTTTTTTGTAAAAAAATTTCAAATATACCATTTTGTCCTTATAAATTTTTCAAAAATTTACGACATTTTGCAAAAAAAAATACAAAAACCTGTGGCTATTCTCCAAAAAATATTTTTTTTGGAAAAAAAATTCAAAAATTTGCAGCTATTCACAAAAATAAATATTTTGGGAAAAAAATTACCAAATCTACAGCTATTCACAGAATATCAATAATAAATTTGAAACAAATGTGAATGTTAAATTTTCTGGAAAAAAATTTAAAAAATCCCAAGCTGTTTTCAAACAAATTTAAAATTTAAATTTTATGGTAAAAAGGAAAATTTCCTTTATTTTTTCTTGTACAAGAGGGCTATTTTTTTCATAACTTAGTAAGCTAATAAGTAGCTAAATACCTGTAATAAATCAGAATCAGAAGGGCAAGATTAAACATTATTTTCCCGATGCCGATTCCAGAAAAAACACCCGATTCTCCGATTCCCATTAACCGTCCCATCACTGGTTTGTAGAGTAAAAATTTTCATTGTGCTTTGTAATCTGAGCAATGATGATATTTAATTTTCTCAAGCTATTATCATTACTGATTCATTCTTCAGGAGAAAATATCTATGTATTGAGTAACTGTGTGTGAGTGTGCTTATGAAAAAACGTATAGCTACACTTAAGATTTATTGGATTATATTTTCTAGTTATATTATTAATGCAAAGATTGTCTGTTCCCCGAAGCCTAATTACTCAGTTCAATGGCGAGTACTATGGAAAGTGGTCAGATAAATCACCAAATAATCAAGGATATCTGATTCTTTTTAAACTAATTTCATTTAAATTTGATATAAACAATGCAAAATAATGTTTTTGTGAGATGATCGATTCGTTTTTTTTTACTGCGTGTTAGTGTTCAACAAAATGAATCAATATATTATTTCCATCTCACAGGAAAATTAGCCAAAAGCTTTTATCAGGGAGAGATAAATATATAACGGTCATCTGAAAGTTTGGGCCGATAAGACCTTTCCTTCAAATACGAAGAAACCTCTAAATAAGAATCCCTTAAATTACATAATAGAGGTGGGTTCATCTAAGTGAATATTTCTTTGATTCAAATAAAATATAATTGGCAAGAAGTAGTATTCAATGCAGGCGTTGAGTTGTTTTTATTTTATTCCTAAATCCATTTGATGGAGTTTAATCAAGATTTATTTGAAATTTGTTCATGTTATATGTATACTTTGTGCTTAAGTAAAATCGTACCATTTTTTATAATCAGATATAAACCAACTTTAATATGTACATGGTAGAAAGAATATTTTTATTTTATAATTATACCAAATAATATCAACCATTATTTCTCAAAATATCCTCATTCGGCCGACGAAGTCATTATATATATCAGCCCATCCTTCTCTACGGAACCTTTCAAGGAATCAACAATGTGGTGGATGACTTTAAAGGCCTTGCTCTCCACGATGCCCCATATTCTAAAGTCTGGTGGTGAGGGGGGTCACACGTATGGAAACCAGGAATTGATAAGGTTTTCCTTGTATTGGTTACACGAACATATGAATAGGCCAATTCTCTTAACTGCATTCTTGATAGTCACCTCGCTGACTTTGAAGTCTTTGGCCAACACCATCTTTCCATTTGTTTGGGAGGTTTCAATTTTAAAGGCCACACCGGTAAATAAGTTTTTAGTTACAATTTTGTTTTGTCTTCTACTTCTTGGAGAGGCTGGCATCGCCGTTAAAGAGCCTCATGCCGTTACGGACTAGCTCAACAGAGCAATTCACAATGTCCACGACCTCTTTTACGGAGTGATGAGCGTGGAGAAGATCTGCAATCCGTTACCTTTTTGCCAGCATTACTGTTGTTTGTTGAGGTGAATGAAGATTTGAGCCCCAAAGATGGGGTTTCCTTCCTTTATAATGATATTAATGATGTCAGTGAAAACGTTCTATATATTTTTTAGTCTATCTAAAACTTACTAAGTCTATATTGAAGATTTTGGCTAACTTTAATGTTAGTTTTTAAGAATGAACTGCCTTTAGACGTACATGTATGATAGATGTGGTAACCCCCCACGTTTAAAGTGAAGCCAACTATATTTGTAATTCTTCTACGTGCCATATTATTTAATTACATAAATAATAATTACTCTAATATATGTAATATTCATGTAAAAAACTAAGGGTGCAAATTATGTACTTATATTCACAGGGTTTTTTTTGTGAATGCTGACATTTTGTGAATACTTCATTTTCACTTCTTCTTCTTTTCTTTACCAGGGCCAAGTTCGTGAGAACTTGTCTATGCATTTACAAGTTTCTTTAATCCATTTCAATTGAATTTTATGCATGTGTAATTTCATTGTATCCATGTGTTTGTGTGGGTAAGGGTAGTAATTACGCAAAGTAATGTTTTCCAAGATAACTTGTCATTTGCAAAATTCTTAAATATGTACAAGGAAGACTGGAGTAGATAATTTGAGGGATTACTACTTTATAATTCACATAACCTCACAAAAATATTCATACAAAAGCAACGAAATATATATAGACTGTTTTCTCTGAGTCATATATTGAATATTAATTGGAGGAGACGCCATCTTTCGGGCTCAAAGTTGATATTTTTACCCATGCGTGAATAATCCAATCGTACCTTGCCAATTAGAGCTCCATACAGACATTATTACTTATAATCGATGTTGGGTTGTTAAAACGATTTTTTTTCCAAATTGATCAGCTTTCATGCTTTGAATTATTGGTTACAATACGTCAGCATACAATGACAATGGAGAAAAAAAGACACTGACCAGAAATCTTCTCCGTGCTCATCACTTTGCTTATAGAAGATTGTGGACATTATGAATTGCTCTGTTGGGAGTGTCCGTAATGTCAGAAGGAGCATTAACAGTGGTGAGAGCCACACCAGAAAGACGTGAAGTTGAGGACACAGTAAGACTGTCACAGCACACTTCTTGACCTTCGAGGCCTTTAAAATTGAAACCTTGCCAGTCACCAGAAAAAAAGGTGTCGCCCAAGGACATCCACGACAGCGAGGGTACTATCAGGAATGAAGTCAAGAGCTTGGGACTTTTTATTATGTCCGTCGAATCATAAACTCAAGCTTGGTGCAAGAAAAACTTAACCGATTTATGGCCTCCCAACTTGTAACCCCCCCCCCTTCCATGTTGATTCCTGAAGCCCTCCGTTGAGAAAGAGTGGCTGATATGTCAAATGACTACGTCCTAAACTTGTGCAACGCTATCAGGCCCAGACTAGAAGCTATGGTGGTCGATGAAGGAGGACATTTTGAAAAAAAATGGTTGATAATATTTGGTATAATTATAATTAAATAATGCTCCTAGTCCTATTGAAATGTTCTATTTCATGAAGTTGATTTAAATCTTACTACGAAAAATGGTACGATTTGCTTATTAACATAGTGCATTAAATGAATAAACTTCCAAATAATATTGTTTAAACTCCAGCAAATGGTTTTAAGAATAAAAAAGGCTCAACATCCTACATTAAATACTACTTGATGCAAAAGATAAACTGTGACGTTTGAATTTAATCAAAGCAATATTTACATTCATGCACTCACCTCACATACTTTTTAAGGAATTTAACATTAGACATATTTTAAGGATAAGCGTAATCTGCCCTAACTTTTTGAATAGCCTTTATCTATTTGATGGAACTTAAGTGAACGTAATATATTGTCCATTTCTTGATAAACCGGATGATTTTTTTGGCATAACGCAATGTACAATAATAAAATGATTTGACATTCTAACAAAATTCAAAATTTTCTGTGTGAAACAACTCCCATTCATTGAGAGATTAATATAAAATTTGGAGGGCATATTATGCAAATAGATGACTTAAAGGTCATATCAACCCTTTTAAGATCAACCCTGTGGCAAATAATAAACGTTATTTCACTTTATTCATCAAAAAGAAAGATTTTGATTCTTTTTATATTGAAAAATATAAGGAATAAATACAACGACAAAATATACTATTAACATTTAATCAGCAATATGTGTACTACTTGAAATAACTTAAATCCATTTAATTCTCTTTTTTTTTTGGTAAATAAAGTCAAAATTGAAACTTAAAAACATATAACATGACAGCTCCAAGCAATGAATATGCAAATAAGCATATAAACAAATTGAGGTCTTAATGTGATGGATGATTGGAAATCCTCCTCCTCCATGTGTAGCCGCGGTCTGCATTTACTTTTTGTAACCTCTTAGTTGTGTACTGGAACTTCACAGGGGTAGCAACCCCAACTTTAATAACCACTGTATTAACATATCCATTCATAATACAATCAAAGCACTAAGCATATTAAGCTATAAAAAAGGGAACATTATGAGGACTAATGTCTATTTTCTCTTCTTCCAATCCTTTCTTTGTGTAATCCATGTATATACTTCACGCAAGCTCCCTGAATATTCATCCCAATTAACAAAAGTATATAGAGCTTCTTCACTGACGTCATAAACTGCATCATAATTGAAGGAGACATTATCTTGGGAGCTCAAAATGTGTGCATAGTTTTTTTGCGTTTATGATTACTCTTTTCATAATGAATCTCAAAAACACTTTGTACTAGGTGCGGCGAACAAATCTTTACACTTTCATCTAGAACTTTATCAAGATGTATTTCAGCAACCAGTTGTAATGGGGTATGTCAATAAAGTAAAAATGACTAATATGATGTCTTGGCTACCCTAGTCATTGATGTAGCCTCCTTGGTAGCAATTATGGCTTAGGTTGGCCATGGAAGATGCAGATGTAGTCCTCAGACATGCCATCCTAGAACTGGTTGAAGGTGTCCTTAAAGTTGTTGATATTTGGGTGACAGACGGTGCAGGCCTTGGAATCAACATGAATCCCAAAAATGAAGTCAATGAGTTGGCATCTAGTGGGTAGGGGGTCATATTTTATTTGGCCAGAAAGGCAAGTAGTCCTCCAACCACTTCTGGGCCTTTTTGGACGTGTGTGTAGGCCCACCATCCTGCTGGAATACCACGTTCATGTCTGGGTTCATGTTGGAGATTCCCAACTGCTTTGAAATCTTCGTTGCTTTCTTGCTAGCATCCAAAAGTGCGCGGGCCGGAATTCGTTGGTCACGTTCCGATGGCATTTTCCCGGTTTTTAAGACAATTAAAAAGATTGAGTTTTTTCTTTATTTTGAGTATTTAACCGGAACAATTTTACTGCATTTACAAAAAATAAGTGCATAGATTTTTTCGCTGCACCCCGTAATTACTCTTTTGTTTAATTATAACTATGAACTAGCATAATAAAATCAAGCTTAGCCAACTAATGCTGAAGTAATTATTAGGGCACGGAAAAATATGGGACCACATTTTTACCAACATATTTTTGGATTTCGGTCATATTATTCTGACTCCTTGTATAGTGCGGTATATTCCCCTCATATCACTGTTTTTTATGTTATGATAATAAAGTAAAAAAACTATAGATTGAGGTAAACAAATTCTTTTGTGAGTTGTGGATTGAGGATATTCATAAAAAAAAGTGTATAATTTTGCATAAGGTGTAGAGGCCTGTAAATATTTAATTTGATAATGTTATGTCTTAACGAGGTTGATAGACACAAACTAATTTTAGGAGGAATCCAGGACAACCGAGAGAAACGAGGAGAAGACGGGGAGTAATAATACAAGATAGACTTTTAAGGAACACATATATATTCTTATTTAATTCATACTCAAAGGCCTTAATCCAGTGTGGAATGGGCATGTAAAAAAACCCGAAAATCAACATGGTAACCCTAACAATTTGAAGAATGTGTTTGAAAAGAGAAAGAATAAAGCTCATGACGTTCTATTAGATCAGCTACAATCAGCTCTGACAAGAGAGGAATGAAAAAAGTTTATAAATAGGACATTTGCTAGAATTATTTCCGATTTTAATCCCCCTATTCTACTCGAAGGACTTACAATTATAACTCATCAACAAATTCTCAGGGTTATGCTCTGTCTTTTATGGGCACACACGCACGTTCAAATCAGTTTTGAGTATAATTGAATCGATTTAGGAAAGAATTTTCTCCACTCAAGAATTAAATAATAATGACAACTGCTAAGAAAAATAAAATTAGTTCTTTATACTACTAATTACAAATTAAATTAACGGGTCAGCTAAAAAACACATCGGATCTACAGGTATGTTCATACTCAATACTGCTCTGACAAGTACATAAGGGTCACGCTTACTTATACTAGAGATAAGTAGTACTTTACATACATTAAATTCTACAAGTATTTTACAAAAATCTTATGTCGCATGCATTAATTAAAAAATATATCATAATTTTATTTATTGTCTAACCATACTAAAAAAAAATAAGGGAAGATAGTAACTTTTAAAAAAATTCTTCTTTATAACAGTAATTCCTTTACTGCCTTCCCCCCCGAAAAAAAAAAAAAATTATACAACAGGCAGTTCATATTAACAATGGTCTTAATTCAGGTCTATCAATTTAAGTGCATTTTCAGTCCATAATAATATTTGTATTAAATATATAAACGCTGGAGAGTTAAATGCATTTTGTATGTTTTTATTAGTGAGCACTCTCAAGGTTTAAGTACTCATCAGTCAGCCCAACTGTTGGGTCTTGATGAGGTTGAAGAGGCACATACTATTAAATAAAAGAACTGAGTGGAATGAGGAGAGAAGAGAGTTGGAGGAATAAGGCAATGATGTAATTTAATAGAAACACGTATATATCCTTATTAATACATAATCATTACTACTCTTACAAACATACACCATGCAGGGCTAATTATAAGAATAATAATGAGGATAGTACTTTATACATATATTAAATAATAACAAAAACTAAAAGATGAGAAGGTATGAAAGAAGTCACAAATACATAACACCAACATATCAAAATTTTAAACACAAAACATCTTATCTGTATTCTTTCATTCTTGATATAACTATTGAGTAGTTTTGTATGAGTGTGCTCACTAAAAAATCTCCAAGACAGACCTGAGGATGTCTTGGAGATTTACCTTCTATATTATTGAAGTAAAATTTGTCTTTTAGCCGATGCTTAGTTACTCTGGGCAATATCGAGTACTAGCGCCATTATCTAAATAATAAAGCAAAGTGTATCTGTATGTGTAAATGTCTGTATATATGATCATAGTCAGAAGATAAACTGTAGATAGTGCTCCCTCATGTATAGTATATGCCAATACAGTAGAAGATGTTACATACACAGGGAGCACTGTATAAAAAAGAATTAAACTTCACAGGCATTTAGTTGATCTCATATTAAATAAGAAAAAGAAAAAAGTACTTTATATAAAATTTTAAAAAATGAGCAAAAGTACTCCTTTGGTCATTAAATCTTTTTTTTTTTTTTGTTTTCTCAAGCTGTTATTTTTTTAATTGTTCTTGAGGAATATGAGTACTCATTAAAAACGGAGAATAATATCAAAGATTTGTTAGGTAGTTATGTTCAAAATTATTAAAGGAAGATTTGTATGTTCGTCGACGCCTAATAACTTTTGGCAATGCCGGGTACATCCGTTGTTATGTTATAATTTTTTATGCTTTAAAAATATGCTACAAGTAGTTGGTAATTCCTCATTCAGAGAGATATATTAACATTCTGACAATTCATTAAAAAATGAAAGAAAAAACCCGTTTTACTTTTTCTAATCTCAAAACTGTTATATTTATATACGTTTTGCCCATCCCTACTGATCACATAAAAATTTATTTTGATGATAAACTAGGGGATTTTTGAATTGGGGTGAATGCCTCTTCTGCCTTCTTATTCCAAAACCCATGAACAAAATTATATTAAGCCCTTACATTTTAATTCCCGACTCCTTAAATGATGTACATATTTCTTTCAGTGCCTCCCGACATATTATTCGAAGAGACAAGCTCTGACATTACTGTAACGGAGAATCAAAATACTACACTCAACTGTCGAGCAACAGGGACTCCCGAACCGACAATCATGTGGCGAAGAGAGGATGGAGAGTCATTTACTATCCGTGATGGTCGTATGAAGAAACGATGTAAGACACCTTTCATTAAATAGTTCTAATACAGGTTAATCCTTTTTATTCATATTTCAGTGGACCGATTCTTCGGAGAGAGACTTCTTCTTCAACGGATACGTCGAAAGGACATGGGAGTATTCATGTGCATCGCTCAAAACTCAGTTCCTCCTGCTGTCAGTGTCAGAGTCTTTCTGAATGTCAATTGTGAGTAGTAGAGCTCTTAAAATACCACAGGGTTTTGACCCATTTTTTATCTGTAGGCATTAACGAAATGCAGGTTCTTTAATTTTCTTCTAAAAATCTTATTATATAAATGCTGTCCCCATTTTTCATACTCTGAACTTTTGTATTTGAATACTAGGAGATATTTCCTTTTTTTAATTATTGTTAAGAAATCATTTAATAGAAAAAGATGCATAATTTCATTGGAAAAATATTTAATTTTATAATTGTGTATGATTAGTAGATTAGGTCAATACTAATAGGCAATTCTGAAAAAACCTTAATAAAGTTTGGTATTTCCAAATAAATCCGGTTCCAATTACTTGAATTGAATAAATTGCAAAGTTTAACATCATTGCATAACTCAGAATTTTGATACTATAAATATTAGCCTTCCAACATTGTTCTCCTTGGAGTTATTTGCGTTCAAAAATTTTGCAAATTTCAAATTATGAAAAAAAAATTAAAGTATTCGCTTTTAGTATTTTAAAAATTGCAGCAATTATGTATTTGATTTTAATGAAATAAAATTCTGCAGTTTTAAAATAATAAAATTTATTACTTTATTTGTATTTCAATAGCGACACAAGCTTCTTTTGGGGCGGGCAAGGCCGCCTGATTACTAACTGTAGTTACCGCATTGGGAACAAGGAATGTACTTGAGAACAAATTAAGAACAGTCATTCAATTTTTTTTATAATTTCTACAACAAATTAAGAATCGCCATTCAAATCTGTTAATAATTTATACCGGAGGTGGGGACTTGTACTTGCAACTTAACTTGATCACATAATCAAAGGCTTGAGACTTGACTTTCACTCAATATGTAAGACACGTGCCTTGACTTGGAATCCCATGTGAAGTCCATTTTGTCACTAGATATAATTCATTTTTTATTTTTTGAGGACTTGAACTAGAATTTATAAAAATATTCAAAGAATTGGTCTTGTACCCAAAGAATCAAGACTAGTGGTCCGTCCATCCTTATTTATTCGGTCTAGCCTTATGACCGGTCCTCTCGTTCCTTAAGACTTTTGGTTCATTGGGATGTTCTTGAACTGGCAGTCCTTTGAATTTTTCATAAGAAAATCGACGGTTAATTGAATCAAATAAGGATCGAGGCATCAATTTTTCCTTTTTGTAAGGACTGACAAGTAGGAATGGACTGGACTGCGGTCCTAAGTTATAAATTAGGACCAACAAAACACTACATAACCCTTGACAGGGATTTGTAGTCAGGGCTGCCAGTGCTTGGGGTTTCCCTCCAGATCTTGGATTTTGCATATCATCTTGGGGCCTTGGGTTTTAGTTTAGAAAATGTATATACCCTTGGGTTTCTCGTATATATTAAGCTAATTAAGAAGAATGACAATGTTATTAGATCTATTTATTTTATTAGAGTGTATTTCTTACTAGATATTCGATACAATCTTCTGTGTTAGATTGCAAACACTTTAAAAACCTTTTTTTAAGTGGTTGTTTAAACCCATTACGGCGCAAGGGGAATTTCTAAAGCATTAGCAATGGAGAACCAAACCTACAATAAAATTTCTGAACTATGTGTAGCAAAAGGTAAACATGCTTAATTTTGAATTTCAGTCAGAGCATTTCAGCCTATTTGTCTTCCGTATAGTTAATACTAGATCCTAAAGTATCTCAGACCCCCAGCATTTAAACACCATCTAAAATTCTATTATTTGTCAATTTACATGTAAAGGGTGATTCAAAACAAGCAGTTTTTGGATTGTAGAAATAAAACACAAAAAATATTTTATTATGGTCAAAACTTTATTATGAACCGAAAAATCAATTCCCCACTGGTGAGGAATTGTGGAGTTGTCAAGTGGGGAATGACCGACTAGACAGGAGTACCACAACCTCAAAATTTTAACCAGTTTTTCAAACTTTTCAACGAAACTTCAAATCACAAGGAATTAAAGTCTGTTTTTATAACAAAAACAATGCATATATGTGGTAAAATATGTCTAGTTTGGGTAAAAGTGAAATCACGGTTGCGTTAAAAATTTCTATAGAAAAGAACTCCTTGGTGTAACAGATGGGTAACAGAGCTCCCATTATTAAGTTATTACTCATAAGTGTAAATATTCTTAAATTTATTTTATTTAGTACGTGTGTGCTGTGATGATATTATATGTTAAGGTTAACATTTGTGAATCACAAGAAAAAGTGAGGCTAATTTGAGACTGTGCGCAACGCAACAGCTCTTCCAAATTTGTTGCAAATCAGCAAGTCTGTTGTTGGCATCAGCGATGTTCTGAAAAACGAAACCATCATCAACTTCGAATAGCTGCTGGACGAGTTTCAGGACTACTTTTCGGACTTCACATGGAACAACGAGATGAAGGAGATGGTTGTCAATTCCAAAGTTGAATGGATATTCAACTTTGGAATTGACAACCATCTGAAGGTAGCAGAAGACGTTAAGAACCCGTTTCTGTACCTTATGCATGACTACGCAAAAAAGCTGTATTTGCAAAGGCATTGGGCCACTATACATGGTTCGTACCCTCACGTTTCTGTAGCAGGACTCACACTACTTGTTGTATTTCTCTCAATGTACCTGTGCGAGTCGGCGTTTTAAAGCATGGTTCGGATAAATGTTAAATCTCAAAACATCCTAATTGACCTTGAATTTGATTTGGCCTACCTCTTTTCCAAAGCGGAACCGAACATTGAGACACTCATCAATGCAAGCCTAGTGTATATTTACGTACTAAAAACTGCCTTGGTTATTATCGAATGAGTCAAAAACCAATGCTGTGGTGGCAATTGAGAGTTGGCTCACTAAAATATTGATAATTGAAGAAAAAATGTGAAACCAATGATCTTGATAATCAATATTGGCTTTACCGTTTATCTACAACCGACCATTTGACAATATATATAGAAGTTTCTTGAAATTAGATAAGAACATAAAAAATAATAACAATATTCTAGCAGCCTATTTATTTTCAAATCTTGGGTTTTAAATAACTTAGTGTGGGGTTTTGTTGGAAAGTTCACTGGCAGCCCTGCTTGTAGTATATCAAATCTTTCTCACCTCTGGTAAATGTTTGGTATTTTAAGGATTAAGAGATTAAATTTCACAAAGAACTATATACGGTGGGGACAAGGTAAATCCAGAATAATTTTAAATGCCAATTATGAGTATTGGAGAGTTTTTGTTATAAAATATTTAATACTTGTTACATGGTAAATGTGTTAGCTGGCGAATTTAACAGCATATTTTTGGAGCATCTCGTCGTTCAAGCATGGAAATAATCAGGATAATTTCCATCATCGAAGCTCGCCGCACGACAGTAGATAATTTCCTTCTTCAAATATCAAAAACCCACAGTTTATGACATGATTAAGGCCTTTGATGAGGAGGGAAAGACTGAGATAGTAGCTCATTCAACAAAATCGTATAAAATCCAAACTAAAAGGTTCATAACTAGCTTTAAACGATCAATTGACACGCATCCAGACACAACAATTGCTAGGCTAGCCAAGGACTGCAACGTGGTCAAAGGGAGCATCAATAATGCACTCAGGATTGGCATGCATTTCTTGTCTGGGGTCAGAGCCTCAAAGCATCTGCTAACAAAGCCGAATAAGGCAGACAGAATGAGCAAAGAGAAGATTCTTATTAACCAAATGAAGAACAAAGGTAGTTACGTGCGGTTTTTTTTCGAACGATAAAATCTTCACCATTGACGCCATTGCAAAAACAGTAGATGGATCTGTCCAACCAGTCATGAAAACAAATAATCAGGCTTTGGTTACGGTCTCTGCGGTCATCAGCACGGAGGGATAAGTTATACCCTCACTTCTTCCACAACAGACCACAAGGTGACGAAGGATGTCTACAAGTACGTTCTCAAGGACATGGTCCTCCCATGGATGAATGAAGTCACTGATAGGTAGGCATAAATATTCCAGAAAGAATCTTCACCTGCTCATAAAGCCAAGATTGTCCAAGAGCTCTTAGTACCAAATGTGCCAGATATTGGATCTCCATTTCATTGGCCAGCCAAGTGCCCGGACCTAAATCCCTGTAGTTTTTACATGTGGAGCAAGGTATTGAGGATCACTTGCAAGAATAGTTATGCCTCAGTTGAAGCCTCGAAGGCCTCCATCATCAATACAATGAAGGAGATAGATCCTCTCGAGTTAGCAAAGATATGCAAGGTATTCAGGTACCCTGTACAGATCGTGATCCCGAACGGAGGCTTTCATTATAAATAATTATTTAAATTTAATGTGGCTTCCAAATGTATCAAAATTATCTTTTTATATACAATATAGCAGACATGCTAGTTAAAACACGTAAAACTGGTTACTTTGATTTCTCTCATTAAAGTAGATGAGCTAATAAATATCTAGTAAGATACCCTCTGCCCCATTTATTTTCTTATATACCTTGTCAACAAAAAGCATAGCACCTTATGTTTTCATCTTTTTAAATGCCCATATGGCCTTTTAATAACGATTCTTGAAGTCAATTTCTTTTTATTCCATCAATTATGATAAGATATATTATATCAAAATAGACTCTCTCCATTATAACTTTTGCATCAATGATGGATCTCATATACCTAGTCTTGAAATAATTGTAATTGTATATGCCTATACGAAAGGCCCATATCATACAAAGATATGATTAAACCTTCCTAAAAATCTTGACAGATGAAGGATATAATCTATCACTTCTTTAAAAAATGATTTAAAAAATACATTAATAGGTAAATATAAGTGTTGGGTTTGGTTTGGAAATCAGGGATCAATCTGAGACTCTTATATTTTTGTTGGATTGAACTTATTCTCTCTGTCGGAAAAAGTTCAGTCGAGACCGGTCTCATAAAAAAAAATGCGTATACATTTTCTTTTTTTAAGTCTCTTGATTTTCTTTTGATATTTTCTTACACGTAAATTTTCTGATATGATTAATACAACGCGAGGACACAAAATTTTCAGCAGCATGACTAATTTACAAAAATCCTGATTTATATGGAATACCAAAAAATACAGCTGGAAACCAATTTGTTTCAAAAAAACTAAAAATTGAATTTTTTCGAAAACCATTTTAAAACTAAATTTCAAAGATTAAACTTTTTGAAAAAAAATAACAAAAACTAAATTTCCATTTTTAATTTTTTCACTCAAGAACAAAATTTCAAAAACCGTAATAAAATGTTTTCGAAAAAACATTTCGAAAAAAATTTATAGCTGTCCACAAAAAAATAAATTTGTAATAAAAAAATTTTAAACATGACATTTTTTGGAAAGAAATTACAAAAATACAGAATGATACATAAATTATTTAAATTTAAGAAAAAAAAAAAATTAAAAAAAAATTAAACATGACATTTTTGCTGAATTTAATTTCCCCTTTATAACTCAAAAATTATTTGAGTTCGGGGTAGGATAACTGAATTAGACTGTGTATTTTTGTATTATGGAGGGAAGGCAGTGCTGAGTGAGACCAAAAACCTCGCTCTATATAAGGAGACTAATAAAATCGGTCTACGGTCACTGACAGCATTCTATATAGAAAAAAACAGTCTATATGGGTAAAAAGAAAAACTCATAAGACCAAAAAAAAAAAAAAAAAAAAAAAAAAAAAAACAATCGGTCTCGGACCGTGTCTCAACACTAGTAGATATAATATTATCAATTATAGGTAAGGCATTGAAAATATACAATATTAAATGAACAAACTAGGATTGAGCATTTCAATTGCTTTTTACAAATATATTTTGAAAATTAATTGAATTTATATATATATGTTATCATTATTAAAGCCGAAGTATGTACATCGATAATGCCTTTAAATTCACTCCCATTTGTTATAATGGATATTTAGGTACATATATAGTTTATGAGCCTTCCCTTAATTCGGCACTTAAATTGTATCTATAAATTGTACTTCACCAAAGAGATAATCATTTGTATTGGTTTTTATTACCTATAAAAAGAGATGTCAAACCAGAAAAACAGTTTGACGATCGGGGACATATAACCTGCATGTCCCTAACTGAATAATACATAAATGTAAAGTACTTGGGGTAAGGTTAGTCATTGGAAATCAAATAACGTCACTTTATCTCTAATGTGCAAAATGATGACAATTAGTGTTGTGTTGATTCTTATTCATTCAGCCCAGTTTAGGCCAGTCTGAAGTACATTCCTATTGGTGTTTGGGACCGATCCTTAGGACTGTCAGTAGTAAAACTGATTAAATAAAGTTGAGGGACATCAACAAGGACAGAACATTGTAAGTTTTTAGGACTGAACTGGACCGCACAAAGACTGAAGTGGTAGGAACTGTAGTCTTCAGTCTTAAATAAGGACACACATTTAAAAAATTGAAAACCGTAATCCTTTTGTAATTTCAATCTGAAGACGATTTATGTTTTCCTAAGCCGATATCAATGTTCTTTAAGAGAAAACAATAAATAAAGTTGTATACACTATGTCCCAGAAAACAGATGTACTGCAAGTTGCACTTCAAGTACTCACTATGGATCGTCACAATAAAAGCATAAGAAGTTGGCATCTTTTATTTGAAAGGCCCGAAAGGTACCACATTAGGGCAGATACAAGTCTCTTAGATCAATTAAAAGTTGTAAGCTTCCGGGGAAACAGTTATTATTTACACATTTTAACAAACAAAGTATGGAATTCTATGCAAGGACACTTGAAGAATTACATAACAAGTTTATGAACTATTAATTGTAACCCAAAAGAACATGTTTTAATCAATATACCGGCCATAAAAATGGATGGTGAGCTCCAGTAGGTGGCGGAATCTGCTGCAGATTCTCTAGATGTGTTCATGGAGGCCCAAGCCTTGTTGACCGAGGTTTTAGGGGTGCGGTTGCTCTTGTGACGTCTCCTGTACTATATGTGCGCCTTGATGTATTAGTCTAGGTGTTTGAGATCTTGGCTCTGCGGCGGCCACGACTTCCTTTGCCCAGAAGCAGATGTTTGGCCTGAACCACTCTTGGGTTTTCTTTATGTTTTAGGCAGGTGTTCCATATTGTTGGAACACCTTGCGAGAATTGCCAACCATGGATTTGATCTATGGAATAACTTTGGTGTCCAGAATTTTGACGTACTCATAAGCGTTCAGCATGTATCCTAAAGGGAGCCACAATGGATTTATGGCCTTCCCTTTGGATACAACCAGGCCTAACATCACTGAAGCAAGGTGTTTAGTGGAAGATACATATTGTCTCTCCTCTGATACATCCCCAAATATCATTACACGATTGTTCTACCTGTTGACGATAGGGTTAGCAGTAAATACTTCTCATCAGAAACGATCACAATGAGTTTACAGTTTCCCTTGATCTAGTTCAGGATCTTTTTCACATCCTCCAAACGGACTTTTATCTGTTGTTCTGTCATTATGTCAGAATATGCAGCAGAGACTTACATCTTCCTTTTTTTAGAGCCCTGGACACCGCTGATGGGGTCTTGTTGATCTTCTTGAGGAATTTGGGTTCTCTTGGCAGCCGACTTTAGACGGTTGAAAAACACGATGGGTTCTCTGCCTGCTCCTGGAGAGTGTCTGAGATCCTCCCTGACCTTCAACCGCACTGAAACATTGTAAATAGTGTTCCCCGGGACTCCAGTCGGCTCCCAGATGGCTTTATATGATAATACCACGCGGAGTAAGGCTACGATATCAATCCTCTTCTCATACTGTGTGCTCATGGTGGAGACTAGGACAATGTTTTTCATAGCAATAGACAGCTAACTATGTGTTCTACAACATTGCTCACCGGAACATTGTAAAAAAATAACTCTTAACCTCTCAAAATTGGTATAATAGAGATGAGTAAATAATACCGGTTGGGCCGGTATAGCTGAAATTCATGGGTACATTAACTCAACCCACAAATTAAAATTGCAATTTTTTTCTTTTCTTTCATTTTTGTTGAAGAATATTTTTAAGTTAATGAACTTGTACTGGAATGATAAATGAATGTTATTTATGAAAAGTATCATATCGGGCTTTATATAAGTCTTTTGAATCAAATAAAAGTTAAAAATTATAACCAAAATGTTTAGGTATTTTAAGACAACCCATAAATTTGAATACAAAGACTATAACTGACTCAAATATGTCACTAAAATATTTGTCTGTATTTATATATAATGTATAATAATAAGTTAGGATTTTCTTCTTTTTGTTCAAGATAGTTCTTATGTTGACGAACTACAACATGACTTTATTGTTTGTTGTCAAGAGCAGAACCAAAGTTACCAAGTAGGTAAATTATTTACCTTTCATTTTGATCCCTCAATCTTGCTTTACTATCAGTTACCCATAATCTTGATCTGGGGTTAAATGGTTTTCAACACAGCATGAGTTTCTTGTACAATTTAATCTAAGTTTTACCATATGGCTCTTTATGTGTGTATAATACATTAAAAAGATACTTGAAAGAAAGTGATAATTATGTTTGGAGAAACCCTATAGTAAATTAACAGTTGTTCAGCATGACTTTTAATAGACAATAACCCAGAGAGAGAAAAAATGATTTGTATGGCGAATTCCTTTCTGACATGCTCTCGTCGATGGTGTGGACTGTTATCCATGCAAAGATTCAAAGTGTATTAGCAAGAAAAGGGTAAAGAAACGCTTCAAGATCAAACCTTTCTTCAAGGTCCTCAACTACAATCATTTGAGGCTTACTCTCTCCAATGTGGTCATTAAGTTCGATAAGGAATCCATCGACAAGGAGAATGAAGAAGAAGAAGACACGACAATTGGTCCGTAACAAATTCAAGTACAAGTCCGGAAACAGCAAATGATTCTTCCAAAGTTAAGATTCTAAGGGGATAAGGGATGATTCTGTACATTCTGTTGAATTATTTCTCACACTTTATTAATTTGCACATTTGTTTCCAACTATTTCCCGATAATATATAATAGATATTCACATCTACATACAATAACCTTTTTAAACCGAAATCAGATGCTTTTAATCTAATAGCATCAGTGGTTCCCAATCTTACAAATATCACTATATTCTGTTTCTTTTTTAGAGCAGGCAATCAGGAAACGACCCAAATATCTTATACCTAAATACATTTAATTTGGAAAAAAACACAGAATCTAAATTACTTTGGTCTTGACGGGCCACAGATGCGAAATCATGCATATATATAGACTTGCGTAAAATATATCCTAAAATGAGAAATTTTGATGTACATTTAATGTCACAATTATTATCTATATTAATTATTTTTAATTCAGAGAGAATTATAGGGTTCATATTCAAATTGATGGGAAAACAACAGATATACCACGTTGTTACCTGTATTGTATAACACAACCTTTCCTCCAAAACAGAAACAGAAAAAGGCCCAAAATTATGTGATAGTTAGACAAATAAGTCAATCATACCAACTGTAATTTATCTCTTGTATAAATCTTGTAGAACAGTACAAATGTCATCCACACTAAATTTTTGAGAAAAATACTTCTAGCTCGCTTTTGTATTAAAGGCCCACATATCCTATGTATGAAATACTTTATTGCATCGTTCAATATTCTTATTTACAAAGTGTAGAAAATAAATTAACTTACGCTTAGCCGGGTCTGTTGATTATAATTATAATCGTTCCTAGTCGGTCCATAACAAAATTAATTGTAGTATTCCAGCCATTTCATGTGAATGTTCAATACCTATAAAGATTTATAATTTAAAACAAATATCTCTATTTTAAGTTGGCAACAAGTATTAATAAAGGTGCTTCATTTTAAAGTTGTTTGGACGTGTCGTATTTGAAGGAGGAGCCAAGTAAATTGCTATATCATTAGTCATTATTTGTGATGTGCAAATAATGTATAAAAATAGAGCTAAATATCCAAATAAAAATGCAGAAAAAGGCCAAAAATGCAAATAAGTCTGCAATAAAAAGGATGTATTTTGGTAGAAAAACAAATATATAATTAAAATTTCTCAATAAAACAGGTCCTTGTTCTATTGAATTATCATCTGGTGAGGACAGGAATCGTCTTCTAAGAGTACTGCTCCAAGAAGTCTTTCAACTCCCTGCTGTTAATCTTGGCAAGGGGGATATTGGTAGAGACCAAGGCCGTCACTAGGTCAGTATTGAAGACGCCATCGCTGTTATCATTAGATGGGAGGATGTTGAGCACCTTCGGTGTATATTTGCCTCATTTTTAGTTTAAATCTACATTCTTTTTGTGCCTAGGACACCATTGATGTTGTTCTAGGACACACTTCGTTTCAGGGACCTAACCACAAATATTAGCGTCACCGGGATACTTAATGAGCACTGAGGGGTCCACTATCTTTGGCATGGTCAATTTAAAATCTTTCACTTCGAATAAATGTAAATATATTGAAAATAAATTTTACTCGATTTTTGAGGATATTTATAGAGAAAAACGGATTGTAAAAAATCTAAAAAGCTTTGGTGGCAAGATGGATATAATATACTTTTGAATATCCACTTACTTTTCCCTTCTTAAATCATGGTGCCAATGGATTCATCCTTTCCTCTTATTCTTCTTCTCTTTCTTCTTCAACCCTCGTACTCAATCCTCCCATTACTCTAATAACTACTGAATATGTTGAACCTAAAAATTGGCGGGGGTAAAGCAAAGAAGGGCCAAAATGCAGATAAGAGCGTCAAATGTATATAAATCATCTTTGAATAGTTTATACATGATTTATCATTAGTCTAATTACACGGTTGAGAAAAATGAGTGTTTTATACATCCACTCAGATGTATTTAAATAATCTTCATGAACATTAACTATTGGCGAATACAGGGTGTGCAAGCTATTTTTGCAACAACAAGGATTTTGTTCAAACGTAATTTGCTCTCCTACTAGTTATCAGATTTAAAACAAGATTCTGTAAGCTTGATTTATTATATTTTATTTTATTGAATAAAATTACCTCCAACCATAATTACAGTCTCTATAAGATGCCTAAAGTGCAAGTAGGCCTACTCCATATGGGCCCATGGCAAATCCTGGAAGACCTTCGTGATCCGATTAATAAGTCCGTGTTTGGTATTGGTTTGTTGGACAATCATCCCCACTCAAAAAATATCCGCCTGATTCCGATCCAGGAAGTTTGGGTGCCAACAGTCCCGCCAGATGAAGTCGTCAAAATTGTCACTTCTATCTCAGTCTGCATTGCTATTACCTTAAAGCTCTCTTTACAGGCCCCAAATACCATTTTATCCTTGCGAATGAACATCTCAATTGTCCAAAAGTTGGACTAATTGTTATGTAGTCGCTTCTTGCGTAGATTCCAGGGAGGGCTTTGTGCTTTTCTCATATATTTGGAACAATGAATTCGTCAATTGGATACATTTTTTACCAACTGATACATGTTTGGACATAGATAGTCTGCACACCCTCTATATTTCGTGTGTAATGATTTTTCTATGAGAAAACAAGTCGTTTCATTCAATGGAATAAAACATTGTGGATAATGAGAGCCTTTGCATGTTAATATCCATAAGTAAAGAACATAAAATATTTCAACCCTGTACATATTGTATTGTCCCATTCATAAATGAAGGTTTCCCCTCCTAACTGAATGTCTAACCTTGGGTCATGGGGCTTTTCATACATTATACATTGAACAGAATATTTGAGGTCATTCGGAACAGTTAAATATTTATCATGGTGATGTACATACAAACTAGTGTTGGGTTTCGGTCTGAAAATCCTGGACCGGTCTGAGAACGTTATAATTCTAAGTAGAAATAACTTATTTGGTTTTTTAAAGAAGTACAGTCTGGAGAAGTCTAAAGGAAAAATTCAGTGCATAAATTGTGAACACAATAATCAAGTTGAACTTTCCATATAAATAATATTTGCACAGCTCATTCATCATGAATTGGCAGAAAATCTGACCATAGATTCAGATTGGAAAAAATGTTATTGGTTTAAAACAATTAAATTTCGTTTACAATCTTATATAGTTCTCTGTACCAAAATAACAGCCCAAATGTATCTAGAATGAATCACCTAAAATCGGTCTGCATCGGGTTTTCAAATAAATTTGACTGGTTTGTTCTCATTTAAAATTTCGTCTGTACTGATTCAATAGATAAATTTCTGTTTCGAAATTGTGAACATGGATCCACTATAACGTTACATGAAGTTAAGTGATGTATGAATAATATTTGTACAAGACAAAAATCAGGAATGGAGAGAAATCGGTGCATAGATTCAGAACAAAAAAATCGGTCTATATATTTTGTCTGAAAAATCGATGAATGGTAGCAAAACGATTACTTTTCTTTCTACGGTCTGATACGACTGTCTGGACCAAAATAACGGTCCAAATTCGTCTAAATGAGAGACATAAGACCGATTTGAAAAAAAAAAGAAATATCATCACTAATAATTACGTGCAGACAAGATATTACATAGATCTCATGAGGCAAGCATAAATACAGAAAACATATTTCATTTCTAATCCATTAAAAAAGTAGAAAAATGCCCAATAGCGATGAAAAATCGCCTCTAAATCCTTTTGAACATAGTCATGTACCTCAAGGATAAGACAGTCATCAATAAAAAATGGTGATAATTATATAACCTTCATTTTTTTCGCTAATGTATATTAATTCATTAAAATACTGGCTATTAAATAATGAGTGGGCATTCTAATAATTCAATGTAAAAATAACAAAATCCTAATTTTTGGAAAAGAGTTGTTTTGGAGACAAACAAAATTTCCTTTGAAACTTGAGTAATTGACTTTTCATTATCAACAGAGTCTACATATGTAGTGATATAAATTGTGTGTATTGTTTAGGTGGCCATTTTTTGGAAATGGTAATCTTAAGAATTCACATTTTTTTCATAAGCAGCTATCATTATTGTGTAATTCCTGAGTGGTGAACTTCCTTTCCTATACTATGTTCAAAACGTGATTAAACATTCGTGTGTGCTCTTAAAAGACGCAGAGTAACCTTGAGGACTTGATACTGATTTATAATTGTAAGTCCTTTGTTGGACCCTGAGTAGAATTGAGGATCGACATTGGTGTAATTTATTTGAAACTGTTATCATTATTATTTCACTCTTGAAAACACAACATCTATAGTCTATGTATTGATTAACTACGTTCATGAAAAACAGTGAATATCAACGAAGATTTCTTGGGTATTTATTTTCTATGTATTTATAGTAAGACTGTTCGATGACGCCTAATAACTCCAGGTTATCTTGAATACTATCAAAAGTATAATAAACTCGATATCAGTCCTTCAATTCCACGGTACTAGCCCTGTCTTTTACTTTCTTCACTTTGAGGTAAGATTAAATAATATAAAAACGAAAAAAATAATAACTAATATATGAATCTTATAAAATTAAGTTCTAGATAGACCTTTCCTTCGTTAATGCATCAAGTATCTTGTCTCTTTGAAAGATATTATGTTAAACAGCTGATAGGATATAGTAAATACGTATTTTTAGGCATTGTAGTTACCATAAAAGACCGATAAGGACTGTTCCTAGAACTGACAAATTTTATAAGGACCAGACTGATAGGATTGCAGTCTTTTTAGTTTTTTTTTAGACCAAATCAACACTGCCTTCAGGCAATTTTCTACTGAAAATTATGGAATACAATATTATAGTGTAAATTGTCCTAGAACTATTTATAAGAAATATTAATTTAATTTTTAATTTTTAATGCAGAAACGAATCAACGTTAAGAGATAAAATTTTAGAATTCCATGAAATATGAATATATAAAGTTAAAAGGTGGGATGTTGATGTATTGCTATATATAATTTTTTTTCAACGTTTTAGCTCAAGCAAGTAGTCTATTTACCGGTAGAATTGTACCGGGATAATTTACAATACTATACTATGGTATTGGAAGATGAAACATTTATTTAATTCGTCATAACTTTACTAAGAAATTGATCACTATTGACTAAAAACGAATTATATCATTGTCCTTTATCCCGTCGTTACTTTTATTGTATCACACAACCTGTACTACTAAAATAAACAGAAAAAAAAATGCTCACAATCAGTTGAGGGCCAATTTTTCACCAACTATGAATTACTGTTCAATAATTATCTGGACTTGTTAACAGCTTATTTATAATATAACCAATCAACAATTAGAAAACTAGTTCACTATGTAACCTGTAATATGAAAACATAAGTCAGGGGTGAATATACCCTGCAGGAAAATATCTTGGATGCTAATTTACCAAAGGCGAAAATGTTTGCAGCAAAGTAATTTTATTAGACAGACACCAACAATCCCGCTACACCCACTAATTGTGGCCAATATAAGTATATTTTATTAAATAAAGATTATACACTGTAGACATAAATTATTTAGTATCTTAACTCATTTCATAAATTTGAATACATGCTTAAGGCAAAACTAACTTGAAAAGGCCATGACATCTGGACTTTTAAACACTCAAATCCATCAAGTGGTTCTAGATCAAATCTTTCACAAGTCTAAAATTTTCTGACTAATTTTATTATATATTTTGTGGTGGTAGTATCCGGATTAAACTAAATAATTAGGCGTTGTCTAATAGACAAATTTTGCTCTAATAATATAGAAGATAATTCTCCAAGTTTTTATGAGACACTCACACGAAACTACTCAATAGTTATATCAATTTATATGATGTATTCCGTGCTCAAGAACAAAAAATAATTATAATATAATTGTTTTAGAATGACTGAAGAGTCCTTTTTTTATCTGTATGACTTTAGTCTTTAGAAAACTCAGGAACAATAAAATGCATATTAATTATGATATACATAATAACTGAAATAATGGGAAACAGTGACTCATATTCGATGCTGTAATATTTATTAATATGACTATATTGTTATTTCTGAGATCAAAAATATGCATAGGATATACATCAGGAAGCACCATATGCAGTGTAACCTGTATGCACCTTCGTTGCTATATGTACACGCCTGTAATATTTCCTTAATACGACCTTATTGTTATTTCTTAGGTCAAAATATATCTATTATATACAAAAAGGAGTACTATATACACCCAGGGACGTCCTCAGGACTACATATATATACATTTTTTGGGGTGAGCTTGTTTTTTTTTTAAAAATACATTTTATTCATGGAGACGTACACACTTTGCTTTATTAGTCTAGATATGATAATTGAATTAGTCAAAATTATTGCCAATATAATATGCCATTAAAAATGCAGCTTCTTACAATAAAATAACTAAAATATTTTTTGCACACTCAAATATGCGAAACGAGTGTTGTATATAAGAAAGTGAATTGGGAAATATCTGTTCATGATCCATTAAATTGATTAAATAGTTATTTATGACTTCAAACAGATGGAAACAAGGATAAGAGCGTAGTAAAGTTTAAACTTACATATAGATATATGTTTGCAAGCATTTTCCTTCATAAATATAGCTAATTCAACCTTCAATGGAGTCATCAATTTATTTCTACATCTTATGATTTGATATCTTAGATATTATTTTGATAGTATATTTTTTAATTTTTATAATTGAATCAACCATTAGTTGACACATTTTTTGTGTTCTTTTTTTTCAACTGCTTTAATTCGAAAGTCACTTTTAAAGAAGAACGGAAGGGGATTAACCAAGTTAAAATTAGTTTTGGCTTTCAGTTTTAGTATCCTAAACCGGTCTGAGACTTCACTGAAGTTCTCTCACATTGAAAAATTTGATCTATAGAGTGGAGACGCAAAACTTGCAGTATATAGGATTTAATTACGATTGAACCCCTTTGTTTTTAATTGCAAAGCTTTATTACGTAACCAAACGACAGCTATAACAAAAATAAACCAATTTTGTTTTTATACTAAGTCTCTGAGTGTAAAAACGTCAGAGCAAAAACAAACAATGCAACACGGTTGCAATTTTCTCTGTACCAATGTCAGTACCAAGAACACTGCAAATACCATTGACATCTCTATCCAGCCTGCCACAACGTCAATTAGTACAATAAAAATTTTCCCGAGAAGAATCAAAACTTCAGTAGTGAAAATATGACAGACTTCTAGCATGCCTCCATGTGGCGCTTTTCCATTCCTGACCTTGATCCCCTGGGCTTAGGAGTTTGGGATTGTCTTCGAAAATTATATATGCAGCACCTCTCATTCCATTTTGCATTAGCTGCTATACTGACAGTGTGGTACACTAGGGAAACGACCTTCATCGTCAAGAGCTATCAATTTGTTTGTTGGATCAAATACATCCAACTAAGGATCAGAAGATTGCAGGGGGGGGGGGAATAGGCATAAATTTCCATAGCTCACAACAAAATATATGGTAAATTTTTATGCTGTTGAGGTAACGTCGTTTCCATTCGGTAGCTTCAAGCAGTTGGACATCTCGAGGACCACTGTCTACACCGTCATCAAAAGAAGAAGAAGGGTTGTGACAAAAAGACAGAACTGGATTTGGAGGAGTTAAAGATAATCTAAGTCCAATCCCTTCAAGTCCATGAGGGCCCATACAAGAGATATCGGGGTTTCACACAAGACTGTGCATAGGGTTATCAAAAAAGTGAGTCAAAGAGCCTTGTGAGGGTGGAAAGGCCACTTTTGACCCAGTAATGAAACAAAACATATCTTCTCGGCTGCAAGGTTATTTTAAACTCTTTCTTGACACTTTTGGGCCCCCTGCAGCTCTGAGGTCAAAGCCCTCGACTACATCTCTTTGGGTACATGTCAAGGGAAAGGCCTGCAATGTCATTCATCCAAACACAGATACCCTCAAAGGCACTGTCGACCAGTACTGGGACGCCATGACAGAGGACTACATCTGCAGCAGGTGACAGGCCTTCCACTGCCGTCAGGAACGGCTATATTGATGATTAAAGAGCTAAGACACACATCTATTTATAGCAGTAATGTTGTTGAAATTCTTTAGTTTACAAATAAATTGTTTCTTGTTGAATTTTAAAATTCAAACCTTCAGATATTAATGACTTTTACCGGTAGATTTCGGTCTAAGAACAGTAATAGTAGTTTTAAATAAAATCCTAATCGGTCTCGGACCAAGTCTCAACACTAGTTAGTATGACGTGACGCCTTGTATCACCTTCTTTAGAAAGAAATTACGAGTCATTATATCATCTTAGAACAAGTGAATGACGCTTCCAAAATGACATACGAGTATGATATCCTACAATCATATCTTTCCTTAAAATCAGTGAGTTTTAAAGTAACAAGGAAGTCGATCAAGCAAGCAAAAGACAAGATCTTTTATTAATTCTTTACTCAGGGATTGACATACTTTATAACTATTTAATATGTAGTCAAGGACGATGAGGCTCGATTTTTTTAAAATAAATGATTCGTCAAAATAAATTCGTGAAGTAAAAGGATCTTTTATTTCATTAAAAAGTGGTAAAATATATAATTAGTGTTGAGTCGGTCCTTACTTAGGAATGAAGACTACATTCCCTTCTACTTCACTCTTGGTCTGGTACAATGACGCCCTGTATATCATTTCTAAAAACTCAATTTTACTTATTCTTTTTTTAATCAGTTTTAGTACTGACAGGCCAAAGGAAAGGCCACAAGTACTTATAAAACCGATTCTAAGACTGGACTATACCGAATAAATAAGGACGGATACACTATTACAAGTATTTTTTTTACCAATACCAGGTGTGTTAAAAAAAATCTTTACACTTCGTTTTTCCTACATTTTTTTTATGATTTATTTTGGAATAGTGAAATCTGAACCCTTACTAATACAATTATTGCTTGAAATTAATTAATATTTCGATAAATTAAAGCATAAAAAATTAGTTACAAAACAAGACAAAGCTAAGCTCTCTAGCTACTTACAAGTTGAGAAAATGACGCTTGAACGTGGTGGACGAATTTCCATTCGCGCACTCCTAACAAGAGTACGTTTCCAGGACCACGGTATACACTGTCTGCGCAAGTCTGAAGTTTTGGAAGAAGGGATCTCTCCAAAAGGCCAAACTGGACCCGGATGAGTTAAACAGAACAGCTTAGGACAATCCCCTCTAGTGTTTGAGGTCCCACGCAAGAGATCTCGGTGTTTCACACCAGACTGTCCAAAAAGCTATCAAAAAGTGGGTGGAAATACCTTTGTGAAGGTGGAGAGGACCCTTTTGACATCATCAATGAACTAAACCAATCTCTTCTCTTGCAAGACTCTTTTGATTTCATTTGAACTCTTTTTTGACAATGTTTGGCCACCTGCAGCACTGAAGCCAACCCCTTCAACTACACCTTTTTAGGTGGATATAGAGGTAAAGGCCTACAATGCCCTTCATCAAAAAATATGGAGATCCTCAAAGCCACTGTCAGCCAACACCGGCACAACCATATTTTTTTTAATTCCTTGTACATAAAATATGTGATTCCTTAAACGTATAATGTATATATATTATTATTCTTTTAGTAAGAGTGTGTTACTTAGGTATTTTTCCTCTTAAGGAGAAAAAATACGCATCTTGGTTTCCCAAAATTATTTTTGTATTGTTTCATTTTCTTTCTTGATATTTTTTTTCATCTTCGAAATTGGTTTCTATACATTAAAAAAGAAGTAAAAAACGATGTTTCGTCATTTTTACTTTGTATGGAAAAAAACACTTAGAGGTAGTAAGGATCTAATTTATTATTATTATTCCAATGCGTATGAGAGTAAAAAATTTACATAGAGGGTATTTTTGATATATATATCCACGTATAGACTCTGTCAACACAAAAGCAAGCTAGGATGATTTTTCTCAAAATTGAGTATGAACTGTATTTATATTCCTAAACAAATAATAAATAATTTATATCAAAAAATGAATGTTATTAACCCTTTGACTTTGTCTTAGATTGCACTTAAAGTCGTCCAAATTGATCATCATTAGAAATGAAGAAGAAATTGATAATTTTAATTGAAAATATCATATCGGGGCCAATACCGGGTGGTCCATTGATATATGAACACCAAGTAATTCAATAATTAATGAAGGTTAACTGATTGATATTAAAGCATAAACAATGAGTTAAAAACAAACCAAACTTGAGCTCTCTACCTTACGTAAAAATCGAGAAAATGACACTTGAACATGATGGACTAATTTCTATTCGCGCATTCCAATCAGTTGGGAGTCTCCAGGACCACTGTCTACGCCGTCCGCAAGTTGGAAGCATTGGAGGGGAAGAAGGGATCTGTCGAAAGGGACAAACTGGATCCAGAGGAAATAAAGAAAATAGTGCAGGCCAATCCCCTCAAGTACATGATGGGCCATACAAGAGATCTCTTGGTTTCACACTATACGGTCATAGAGCTATCAAAAAAGGGAGTGGAAAGGGCCTTTGTAGGGAAGAGAGGCTCATTTTGTCACCAGAAATGAAAAAAAAAACCATCTCCTCCGTTATATGACTCTTTTGAATGAGTCTTTTTTGACATTTTTGCCCCCTCCCCATATAGCCCTGACACTTTCTACTATACCTTTTGAATACATTTCCAGAGAAAGACCTGTAGTGTCCGTCATCCAAACACCGTGGGCCTAAAAGCCACTAGCATGCCATGACAGAGGGAACATCCTCAGCGTGTGCTAGGTTTTCTGCCACCGTCTGGAAGTTATCAACAAATTATTCTTATCAACCATTTGAAGACGCCGCAAATAGCTTATAGTACCCAAAATTGATGGGTACAAAAATACAAGTTGAAATGGACATATATTATATCTAAAAGAGTCATATCACAGCCAATCAAATCAAATAAAGAAATTAAGTTTTTGCTAAAATTCTTATAGAAATCTACCTTCATTCATGCCAGTTATTTGAACAATAAGCCTCAAATTTACTCAAATAGGTCTTTGAAACATTGGCCTATATGTATACATATGAAGTTAAACAATAAATTATAATGGGATGTCCTCCTCATTTTGATTTTCTTTTCAAGATTATTTTAATTTTCGAGCTAATGTATGTTTCTATTTTATTTTATTTTAAAAGACACTAAAATTTTATACCATTCTTTGGTCCCTTACATGAAATCCCACACAATATGGATTAGTGTTGAGACTCGGTCCAGTACCGATTTTTTTTTCCGGTTCAGTTTTATGTGATTTTTTCTCGACCGATTTTTTTTGTTATGGTCTCAGATTTTTTTGATTCTCGACCGGTCTCATATGGACCTAGAACAAATTTTTTACATATAAAAGACACATCAAAATTAATATTATTTCTGGTTAAACTTCATTGTAAAAAAACACATGTTATAAACAATTTATCAGTAAAGTCGGAGTAGACCGATTTTTTTTGGGATCAAATTAAACCTAATTTTTCCTTTGGACAGATCTAGACCGAACTTTTCTTTTGGACCGACATATACCTAATTTTTATATGACACCGGTCCAAACCGAGCTTTTTGTTGGACCAAACTAATTTGGTCCAACAAAAGATATAAACGGTCGCAGACCGGTCTTGTATCTCCAAACCGAAACCCAACACTAATTTGGATATAAAATTAAGTTCCCCTGTTTATATATAAAGGAAATTGAATTTTCATTCAAGCCCCTCATTCAAAATGTGTCCTCTGTTTCCCATACATTTCCCTCTTCCATTAATGATGTTTATGATAATTTTCAAGGCTAATTCCATGAGATAGAAAAATTCACATCTGTCGGCCAGTTATGAGTTTGCCCAACTATTAAACACACTAAGAACGGGAAGAATATCAATCCTGGTTTATTAAGTAACATTTCGTCATATTTTCCAATAGTATGAGATCCTCTACTCAATGCGTTCATAAATCATCACACAGTTCTAAGATAACACATGGATAAAAATGCACTTTTTTTATTCACTTTTTTAAGCGCTGGTTAGCATAAATGGTATTTTTCCCTCATTAAGAAGCAGCTTGAGCCAACCTAGAGCCGAGCTTTCTAAAGAACTGCTGTACAAAGTTCCACGCCAGGATGGAACTGGTCGCAAAAGGGGGATTTATTGATTGAGAATGTAAATAAGGGGCATCAAGAATCTCATTCCTAAGCAGTTTTTTATCGCTAGTCATCATTTTAATCCAATCCAGTCGTTGCTTTTTACTGCTGAATAGAAGATAAAAAGTTCAATAGTTTGTTCATTTGTTGGCATCCGAACATAATTTGTATGCTAATCAACCGTTGGACTATTAAAATACCTATTTGGCTTCGAAAAAAGAGGAAGATTTGTCTTTTTAATTGACGTATTGGTCATTATACTATTATAAGAATTTTAAGACAATTTTGGTCGTTTGCACAAAAAATAATTATATTTTTAAATAAACACCTCATTAATTTGCTATAAATAAAATAGTAATCACCCTATTGGTAGGGGGAGGGGTGTTTCAATCTTATTCAATTGTATTCCTAATTTTTTTATGCAAGATCATATTTTAAGCAAATTATTTTTGATCATACCTAAATTGAAAAGATGTGTTGTTTTTGCCATAAAATGAAAAGATATGTTGTTTTTTTGCATAAAATGAAAAGATATGTTGTTTTTTTGCATAAAATGAAAAGATATATTGTTTATTATAAGAATCCAGAAATATGCTAAATATGTAATCACATATTTTTCGTGCCCTACGCATAACTAATCCACAATAAGTTCTCATGAATTCAGTTTTTATTAAATCCTTCCAGTTGATTTGGGACTATATCTGAATACACAAGAGACAAAATATTTCAAGTGGGTTTCTTTAGAGATAAATATAGTGGTTTTGATTCATTTTTTTTTTCAAAAGCAAAAGGATTTCATGTGAAGCATGAAACCATTGAACCCTTTTTTCATGCTTAGAACTGTAGACTGAACCTAAAAGCCTATTTAAAGAGAAATATTGATTAAATCACAACTTTTTCGAAGAAAATATATAAACAACCCAGGGATAAATGCTCAAATCTTTATTCATACGCTGTATTTCAAGACGTTATTCCATCTATGTACATTAAAATTGAGCACTGTCTTTTTTTTTTTTTTTTTTTTTCAGCTGTCAATTTTTCTGCTACTCTGGCCTCTTATAGCACAGCTTAACATGTATTGTATCTTGCAACTTTTTCTACGGAAATAAACAGAACAAACGGCCTAAAATCAGTTGGTAGTTTGTCATTTTTTCAACAATGGTATTATTATTTAATACTAGTTGAGAATTGATCACAGCTAGATAAGGAGTCAGGGTTGGACCCGCTCACCATTTTCCGTTCTTTCGTTCATTTTTGAACTGTGAAAAAACAAAAAAAAATTTGTAGGACTAACGTTTTGTGGGAATGATAATAACTAATGTTCCCACAAAATATCAACAAATCCATTACAGTAAGAGATTTTCAACATAAGTGTTACCAAAGGAGTTGTACCTTGCATTGATTTGAGTTATTGAGCGTCGATACACTTTGCTTGATTTTTTTATTGTTTTATTTTAATATGATGTGCAGGGTTTTAGCTACACACGATCGTTTGCAAACCTCATATAAAGAACTAAAATTAATTATTTTATATTAATTTTAATTTTTTTAATCTCATTACCAAAAAAAAAAAAAAAAAAAAGCACTTTTTGGAAAAAATAATCGGTGCTCAGTACTTTTCCCTGAAACAATTTCACATACGGACATTTCCCCTTCAGGCCATTTTGCCACAAGTATGTTTTGTATTTAATTATAAATAAATGAGTTTCATGCGTTGATATTGTTTATTTTTGTTTTAAATGATTGTTCCTGTTAAAAACTTTAATCGAAACACATAATGTGTATTACTATAAAACGTGCTAAATGGAAATAATTATGCAATATTTCCTTTCCACATATTTTGTTGGTTCGTCAATTCATGGTTCTTTTCTAACATGAATAAAATTGTTTTAAATGTGCACAATTAAATATTTATCCTATATAAATATTTTTAATCTGGATCAAGTTTTGACCTAAATATCTTAGCCACCCTGATATCTATATTTATGAATGTGTACTTATTAGATTCAGCTGAGAAAAATATAAAAGCAAATCCTTTAGATGTACTCTGAGTACGAACACCGTGCTTCCATTATTGCGTGCCTCCGTGATGAGCGTAAAACAAAAAAGAAAAACCAGCAGATCCAGAGATCTAAATAGTAAATCAGATCAAGAAGAGAGAATCACGATCTGTTTCGGACGAATAATCGTTGGCAAACGTTCTATATTTCCCATCGATGGAGTTGATGATCATAATTGCTTGAAAGTTTTAATCATGGAGCCACAAAAGGAGTTTGAGGTTCTTGTGCTTCACTGCGTATATTATACTTTGGAGATGATTGAGACTTGTATTGTGATATCAAATTGAGTCCTAAGTCTTCTAAATATTGATACAAATTTAATTAGAGTCCAAGTTCAGACCTATGAATAGTACTTTATGGGACAAGACGTGACCCATGTATCTTTAACATACGCCAATGGAGTGTATTGCAAGAGTTCCTAAAGGACCCAGAGATAAGCCCTTTTTGAATATATCATATGTCTAATTATTGTGGATGTAATACAATGTACTTGGTTTTGTAGTTACTCCATTCTCTCACTCTGAGGATTTCTAATTTATTTGTTTGTTCACATATCTTATTTCGAAACTTGGTGCTAATTTGATTTCAAGTTGTTTTTTTTACGACTTGATTAGAAGTAAATCGTTCATATTTTGTAAGTGGTTTAATTTTAGATTCTAAAAGTGTATATGTGGTGCATCAACCTTAAAGCATCACTATTTATTTATGAATATCATATTAGACGTACAGCCCAATATTTCATACAAATATTTGAGTCTTCTATAGGCTTATTACTCAAATTTGTAGGATGAGTTAGGATACCCAGTTATTATGGCTATAGTTTAAAAACTTTATTTCATTTAATAGACTTATACTAGCTCTGATATGGGCTCTTCCATACAACAATCTATCAAGTTCTTATTAGCTCTATGTGTTTGTCTCAGTTTGTTAGTGTGTTTGTCTACTAGTTACCAGGATTACGGCAAAAGTTACTGATCGGTTTTGATCAAACTTAGTAGGAATATCATATGTGATCACACTAACAGGGCATTAAATTTTGAAAGGGCAAATTCAAGTTAACACTCAACGTCAAAAATACATAATGGGCCATATACCTTTTGAACAAATTGAGATACATCACTCAATTTGATTGAAGGCGGAAGTTTTTCACTCTACCGAGTGCACATTTTAGTTTGTTTGTTTGTTGGCCATAGGATTACGACTAAAGTTACAGATGGATGTTGATCAAACTTCCTATAAAGATTATACAGGGTGTAAAAAAAGTAATGAGGCCTTCTATAAATACAGTTTTGAATAGATGTTGTTGATTAAATCTTAAAGCTTCGATTATTTTTGAATAGCTTAGATTCTAAGCCTTTGATTGATGTACATGTTGTAAAGAAAAAATATGTATGTTGCGATGGAGGCAAAAAGAGCCATCATAGGAAATTTAATCTGTGCCGGGAGGACCACTTCAGACATCGTGAAGGCTTTAAACGTCCGCAAAGCCACAATCTATCGATTCAGAAATTGTTTGGCTGATGGAAAAAACTTAAAGACAATCCCAAGAGTGGAATACACACTAAAATGAAGCCTGAAGACGTCATGGTGTCCTTTAAGGTCAGCCCAACAATAACAATGGACGAGTACGCAAAGAAGAAGAAGGTGCATCGGTCTACTGAGGGTAAGGCTATCCAAAAGGCTAAAGGAAGGTAGCTTAGAAGAATTTCCCAACGTCAAAAAGAACTCCGTCTTCAGCAATGTAAACAACTCTTAAATTATCTATAGCACAACATGAACCAGTTAATTTTTTCTCTGATGATAAGACCTTTACCATTAACCCCCTCTACAACAAGCGAAATGATCGGGGGGTATGTTTTGGCAAGGCAGACAACACTCTCAGTACAGTTACCAAGATCAAACATCCAGCCCCTGTGATGATGTTGGGGGTTGTGGCATCAACTGGAGACAAAATGCCTCCAATTTGGTTTCATGTTGGATACAAGATACCCAAGGCCGACTACTTGATGGTGTTGAAAGAAAATGTGGTCCCATGGACCAACAAGCCCATGAAGAAGTTCAACAAGACCATGTACGTTTTCAGCAGGACGGGGATTCGACCCAGACTGATAATATTGCACAAGAGTGGATGTGCAGCAACATGAAATTTTGGTATAAGAAACTTTGGTCCTCTCAGAGCCTAGATCTAAGTCCATTGGATTACTCCATTTGGTGGCAAATTGAAAAAAGGCCTGCAAAGTCTGCCAACCGAATATTGATGCCCTGAAGACCTCTGTTAATAAGCAGTGGAGGATCATGAAAAAAGACTACATTTTGAATGTGTGCCAGGGGTTCTGGAAGGAGTTGGAGCCTGTCACTGAGGCTGATGGTGGCCATATTCATAATTGATGTGCATTGTTATAGTAAAAACTATAAATAAAATACAATTTTCCATGTACAACATCAACTTGATCAATTATGAGTATTTTAATGACCACCTAGAGGCAGTTTTTAGTAATTTTTATACACCTGGTAGATAGTTACAATAAGAGACCGTTTAATTTTTTTGATGTCAAAGGTCTAGGTAGCACGAAACGTTAAAAATACATTATCGCGCTTAACTTTAAAATATATTGAGGTACAGAGCTCAAATTGGTGTCTTTATGTATGTTAAATCAAGATGTTTCATAACGCAAACAGTACCATTTCGGACAAATGATCATAGGCTAGTTTTGCACTCTATCAAATGCCCTTTATTAATAATTTTAACTACCTTAACCGCAATAAGGCATAAAGAAACTAAAACAATTATGCTATCGGCAAGGTGGTGTGACAGTATGTAGCTTGTTGTTTAAACTAGTTGTCTAAAGAAATGGTGTATGTTGAAGAATATTTACTCCGCACTCAGATAACCATATTCATATAATTAATATACACCCACATTTTATATAAAATAATATTATGGTTCAGAAAGCTTTTCAGAAATCATTTTGCCACCAGATAGCACACCTATCTGCCGCTTTATTTATACACTGATATATGAAGAAAAAAAACACGCTCTTATTACGTTTTTGACACGCCCAAAGGCTTAAGAGAAATTGAGGATGATTTCTCTTCGATAAATACAAATGTAATTCAGACTAGAGATGAATCTGTCTAGAAAATGGTTTGGTATAAGTCAAGCTATGGGGTTTCAGGCCAGCCTGCGGGCTTGTGGTTAAAAATATGAGAATTTATATAATATAGATAATCCAATATATACCCATGATAGCTAAGTATATTTAAAAAATCAGAATGTAAGAACTATTTTTTTTTTTTTTTCATGATGTGGAGTGTTCGCTCATTTTTAGAATTCCAGCCATTTCTTTAGAATTCTTACAAATTTTTAATATTATATGAAATTCCTTGATAGTTTGTGACGTCCAGGAGACAATAAAAGTCCTCGAGATCCATTGTATTAGAACTTTAAAATGAAAATACTGCTTCATCGTTTTATTTCTTCTTAATTTTTAGAAATTTCTGGAGGACAGTAATGAATGTTATCATTCATTTTGTAAGTGTAAAACTTACAAATAATCGATAATGTCATCGATCAAACGTATAAAAATTATTTTCCATTAAAAAGAAATGTCTGGCTGGAAGGTTTGCGCCACGGGCTTTTCAGGTTTGGCAAAATTTGGTTTGGGCTCGGGCATTAAACAAATCTACCTCTAATCCAGACTCAATTCTGAGAAAAATTATTGCAACTTCCTTTTGTGTTGCGGGTTAATCATGTAATACATGAATGACAAAAAAAATCCCTTGAATAATTTAGTTGGAAAAAGTATAAATTTATCACAAAATATATCTGTAAAATTTAGAATCGTTCAAAAAAATAACTCTGAGTCCAGAGGCCGAATCACTGCATTTCTAGGAATACAAATGTTGTCAACACTCAATTTTGAGAAAAGTCATTCTAGTTTGCTTTTTTATTGACGGATCATATCTGTATATAAATAAAGTTAAAGACAACAAATTGACTAACTCACAGGTAAAAATAACTATTAAATATGAAATATAATTTGTTTAAAAAATATAATTTTTAAGTCTTTAAATAGAAAATCTAACTGAATACATAGTTCAATTGCCTCGTTATTTTTTTTTAATGTTTTATTATAATGGAGCAAGTTATTTTGTAACCCGAATACCTGCATTTGTTGTTGTTGACCCAGATTTAAGTTTTACCCCAAGTATGTGCTTCTCAAATACAGCCATACCTTTGTTTTACACGTGACCAGTAGTTTTACCCCATACATTTTTGTTAATCGTCATTTTTTTAGTGTTTCTTGAATTGGCCAAATAGAGTTGAACTTATTCAGTGTAAGTAGAGATGATATCTTTGTATAGGAAAAAAAGAGCAGAAGAAGAAAGTGGGAGTGAGATGAATGTTATTTCTGAATTAAGAACCCTTGTTTATATTACCTGCATTTTATATGATATTGGGGGGAGCAAGGTTAATACAAATTCAAGGTCACTACGCTTTTAATATTAACGTCATAGAAGATGAGTGGTTGAGTGTTTTGTAAAAAATCTTCCCCGTAGTCGGTACTATATATCAAATTGAAAATTCAACCAATAGACCTATAAGTGGTTGTGTGATTTGTCAAAATCTGCCTATCTTGCCCAGTAGTCGGTACAATATATCAGATTGAAAATTCTAACAAGCCCGAATACATAATGGTCAAACATTGTATTTCTATTAACTTTCGGGGGGGTAATGCACTACAGTGAAATAGTGAAGAACCTTCTCCATTCACATTCAAAATAGCATTACATTACAGCAGTGAAAATATCATAAAGATACTTAAATTCCTTAATATTTATTTTATAATGCATTTTTATATCGATTCACGCCAAAGATAGGCGAGAATTATTCCGTTAGAGAGAGATGTGAACTCCCCGGGACCTATTAAATAATGAACAATGAAGAAGAAAGAGCACACGCATTAACCATTTCTCCTTTTCTAATAGGTAAATCTATTTTATATTGATGTTAAGTTGATATTTTGACCTCATTAAATAGACAAATTTCCACTAAATGTTGATGAAACTTTATCTAATGACTTAAAGTCTATAAAAAGACTTCAAAGTCCAATTGAATACTACTAGAGTTGAGTAGTTTGGAATGAGAAAAAATGAGTGCAAGGGGATGCCAAGAGCGAGACATATGCTAATACTGAAGTAATACTCCTGTTTACATAATTTGGGTGAGAGAATATTGCTTTAAAGAGGAGAACCTTCTTCATTCAAAATAGCATTAGTGAAATGAATATAATTATATTCAAATTCATATACTTTACTATAAATTTTTGAACACCAGTTCTACCAAAGATAAACCATAATGCTTACTTCAAAAGAAGAGCTGAACACCACAACGATCTATTAAATAATTATAATTAAAAAAAGAAGAACGCACACGAAAGAACCGTCTTGAATTTTCTATTTTTTAATTACAAACTACTCAACTCTAAGTTTAAATAAACATTATAATATTATAATTACTCCATTTGTCTTAGGAATTGTCTTTAAAGTCCATATATAGATACATAAAATATATTTCCTTCTCTAGGAACGATCAGGACATGAATCTAATCACATTGAGTTCAAGAGAATAATTTCTCCAGAGAGTTTTGTCCATTGTGCTCTGTCGTTTCATGACCGGTAATATTGCTGCAAACATACTTGTTGTTTCTAATTTTGCCACAAACCTTTCTAGATGGTAATTTTCCAGCTTGAAAATGTTACCGTATAACATATTCGTCGCCTTTTTATGTTATATGTACAAATTTTTGTAGTCTTTGCTGTTGTATATTAGCTATAGAACTAAAGAAGAAAAAAATAGTTTCAAAATAATTATTTTAAGGAGTAATTAGCTATTTTCTTTCTGAATAAATAAAAACTTAACACTTTCATTGAATTATAATTTCTCCCAATAATATACACTAATATTTGAATATAATCAAATTATTATGTACTGAAAATCCCTTCATAATGTCAAAATTTAAACAATTATAATTATTATTTGATCAATTAGGAACGACAAAAGTAGGATGATTATAAAAAAAATATCTTTAATTTCCTTTGTAATTGTAAATTATTGTCGTCACTATGGAAATAAGATTGTATAGCATTATAATAGCATAGGTATTTTTGATACTTTTTACAATTAACTATTAGAGAAGTGGTTCTCCAATGGGGAACCGCGTACCCTTTGGGGTACTTGGAGGCACTCCACGGGATACTCAAGATTTTGAAAGAATATTTTACAAGTGGTATATAACTCAGAGGCGTCCGCAGGTGGTGGGTAGGAGGGGCTGTAGCCCACCTCCCAATTAAGGATATTTTTTTCTCTAGAAAATATAATATTTTATATGTAACTTATGCTCCGTTTCTGCATGGACAGGAATACTATTTATTGTTGATCCCTGGTCGTATATTTAAATGTATATTGGGTATTATATTATCCATAACGAGTGTTTCTTAAAATCTGAACATTTTGAATCTTAAACTTCAACAAGATATTATTTATTAGTTAACAATAGAATTTCAAGGAAATGAAAACTAACACTAGATGTGTGTTCCAGCTCTATTAGTTATTAATGTATCTGCCTTAGTGGAAATGAAGGCTTCCAGGCGGTAGTGGAAGGCCTGACACCCGCTGCAGATGTAGTCCTCTGTCATGGTGGCCCAATATTAGCTGAAAGTGGCTTTGAGGGCCTCGGTGTTTGGATCAAGGATAATGCAGGCCTTCCCTACCACATGCACCTAAAAGGTGTAGTCGAGGGGTTGGCATCAGGGCTGTAGAGGGCCAAAAGTGTCGAAAAAGAGTTCAAAAGATTCATTCAAAAGAATTTTGCTACGAAGGTTTCTTTCATTGCTGGTGTCAAAGGCGGCCTTTCCACCCCTTGTTTTATAGCTCTCTGTACAGCCTGGTGTGTAACCCCAATATCTCTTGTATGGACCTTCATGGACTTGAGAGGATTGGCCTGTGATGTTTTCTTTAAATCCCCCGTGTCCAGTCTGGTCTTTTTGGCAGAGCCCTTCTTCCTCTTCAACGTTTCAGACTTGCTGACGGCGTAGACAAAGATCCAGGAGAGGTCCAACTTGATTTTTGGATGAAAGGATCCGTAATACAATTAAAGTAACGACTTGTTATGCCTCTCCTACAATGGTTCGTATCAACAATACTGACATCACATGAACATATATTGGTCAAATATGAGTTTATTTCAGCGTCACGGCTACTTAATTATAAAATATCCCCGTATCAATAAAATAAGAATTTTATTGTATTTCTATAATCGAAAAATTAAATAATAAAAATTAAATTCAGGGAGTTAGGAGAAGAAATATTCTCTCTTTTTCTCCTTCAAATAATTATTCACTCCTATTTTTCTCTTTTTTTCCTTGTACTTATAATACCTGTTATGGAATGAGGAAGGCCTTGACCCATCTATAGGCAAACATAACCATACGGTCATTAATACATTCAACTCCTAACATTCATATATGTAAAATATTCGTAGAGATATATATATCCCTGATTGTATATGTATTAAATTGTAAATTAAACCCATATTTATGGAAGTTTTTAAAAGTAAATGGTGCTTATGAATTTCTGAGGATCTCATCTTTCTAATGATGTATTAAAACTTCCAAATGGTATAAAAATATCGATGAAAACATAGCTAAGACTTCGGTTAGTTGATTTGATGGTAGGGCAACGTCCACTTTACGCCCAAAGCAATGACCCCAAAAATCATTATTTGAGCTGCAAGTTTTGTCTTATATGTACAGACCAGCAACATTACAAGATATGCTAATAGGTTGCATTTTGGGTATATTAAAAATAACCCAAAAATATTCATTTTTTGTTGTAAATTAACTTTTATGTAGATTATTATTTTCTTTTCTGACTCAAAAGTTGGTTAGAACCTGTAATAACACTATGCCACCAAGTTCAGATCTTGGATCGACGATCAGATAAAAAAACTACATTCATTATTGTTATTTAAGCCATGAAGCACAGATATAATCATTACAATTTTCAATCGTAGTAGGTTTGGCCTTTAATGCCTTATTTTTTCAAATAAGTTTTTTGAGTATAATTTTAAATTCGAACCATATTTCGACGTGAAATGACTATATAAACAAAATCGAAGGTAATAAAAATTAATAAAAAACATTCCAGCAAAGAAGCATGAAATATTTTTTAAGTTATCTTGAACACAGTATCTATAAAAAGAGTTTAATCCGTGATTATGTATTGCATAGGCAAAACTGAGATATAAACCTTCTTGTATATTAACTTTTAAACAGATTTCACTTCAAAAAAAAGTTAACTTTTGATTGTTTTTTTGTAGTTTAACTTTTAATTTTCTTTTAGAATATTTAAAAGATATGGAATGTAAGGTTGGGAATAATGTTTGCAATCAAATGTAATAACAGGGTCGACGCAAAATTCTTGATATTATTGCACATAAAGAACAACAGTGTAATCCAACAAATTTAACCCGTTCAACCAGTGGAAAAGAATAACTGCGTTTATGCTGATTCGCGCCAGTTTTAATGACTGTGGCATCATGAAGGGTCCCTGCATGATGAGGAACACAGTGAGGACCATCAGGGCCATTTGTCACTTATTTGTTTTTGTTAATTAGCCTACAAGTTCCACATGTGGCTGTCCAAGAACTTTGAGGACTACACCAGCCCCAACATCTTGCCTCCCAATCACCCCGACATTGTTTTGTAAATTTTTTGAAATATGTCAAAAATATTGCACGTCAATTATATGAATAATTGTAATAGTAATTAATATTTTAGAGGCAAAAAAGTTTCGAAATTGAATAAAAGTAATTTGATTAGGTTATTAACATCTAATGAATAAAGAATCATCAAAGACATTGGATATAAAACATTTTGACACATTGGTGTTAATTTTCCCGCTTATAAAATCTTGATTAATTTTTGTAATTAGGCAAATTATGCACATAATTATATTTAATTCAAAAACATTAATACATAAATAAGACCCTGGTTAACAGCAGCTTCTTGATAAATGATTTTTTTTTTTTTTTGAGGAGAAAATGAATTACTTATATAATGAAGAGGAGTCAGCTGAATTTTGCTGAATTTTAGACAAGGTTACAGTATTTCGAAGCTCTTAATACTTCTGTTGATGAGTATAAAAAATCCATGAGCCCACATTTATTACCACCTATAAGAGCTTCTTTCAGCGGTGTATCAAACCCATTACCAAAGTCGATAGATGTTACATTGAAGCTTATAAATGGGCTCAGCTCATATATATCTGTACAAAGTTTAGTTAATGAAACTTTTCTAGTTGTTTACGAAATTAAACATGTTCAAATTCCAGATTCAAAGTACTACACTAGATTTTATTTGAAAGAATATAATCCAAGATATCCATTAGTACCCACAACTAATAGACATTTACATTAATAAGTGTTCAAACATTTAAACTTCTAGAAAGTTACAATTAATATGAATCACTCTAAAGGATTACAGGGAATGATCGGTTAAGGTGAAAAATAAATAATTCAATCTCAAAACAAGGAAGCCTATGTTCCTAACACCGACTTATATTATAATTGAATACACTATCTGAATATGTATTGAATGAGGATTTCTTTCTTCAGCTGTTGGCAGATATCTTTGCAATACAGATTTTGGTAATTCACAGTACTAAACATTACCATGGTAACAAATTAATGGGAATTAATTATGATACGAGAATTATTGTACTACAAGTACAATAATTATCGTGTTATTCTTGTGACACAATCGTCCTTATTCTCCCCCACCTGGCTGCGTGTCCGAAGGAACATATAGCAACTTCTAATTTTAAGCCAATCAGAATTGAGAACTACTAAACCCTACCTTCCTCCCCTAATGTCCTTTAAATCCCCTTAAATACAATAAATGCTTAATTCAACACATTTTTTGGCCAATATATATTTTAATTGATTTATTTAACTACTTATGTATTCATATATAAAATGGCTGCTTCGAGTAAAAAAAAAGAATTATATAAAAACTGTCGTTACGTGTTTCCGTATTGTGTATTATGTTATTATTTTTTCCACAGATTATTTTTGACAGAAAGTAAAAAAAAATATTTTACTTCTTTAAATACTAGTCATCACATTCATGGTGCGTATATTATAAGAATAATTTTGCTATTGTCATTATTTATAATTACGTTTTAACAGATTTCTTATTTATATACCTACATATTTAATTCTTCTTAATTATGTATTTTATATATTCATATTTAAATGTATATACAAGTAGGGGTAAGATTTTTGTAGAGAAAAAAAATACAGTTTAGAAATTAAAAAAGAGGAAACAGTTGGTGCTTGCGTTTCTTTTTTCTTGTATTTTCCTCGCAAAAGGAAGATCGAGGCCCATCAAAGGAAGATACTTCTAACTTGATAATCCATATCAAGAGATGTTCCTATTCGGTTTACAAATTCTATGACGCACGACGTGAGGAGAATACATCCAAGGAAAACTACCAAACTTCATAATGGAGAAAAGTGGGCTCTTTCCTTGGGAACAAAAGACCAGGATAGAAACAATAAAACGATCCATTCACAAGGAGTAGAGAATTTTAATATTTCAAAATGAGATCACTTTAAAAATACAAAAATAGAACACAAATCCTTGGAATTGCATATTTTTTATTGTTTTTTTTTAATATTGTTTTTTTTTTAATATCGTTTTTTTTTTCTTAAATATCGTTTTTTTTTTTAAATTATACATTGAATATTTTTCTATATTATAAGCTATGATACTCATCAATCACATGTATTATGAATGAGTTATAAAACTCTAAAAAAGAGTGTCGTTTTTCATCATTTTTCAGCCTCAAAATGAAAATATTTCGACTTCAGAATTTAAGTTTTATTACTCCTCCATTTAATTTGGGATTTGTTTTAATGCTAAAAAATAACTTTAAAGATTAAAAGGTCCGAATTAATATAATCCCAGACTTTTCATAATTTTGAATAAGTACATACTTTGTACTGGTCCTATACGGTTAGCCTTTCGAATCTTTTACAAGAATGACGATGGTTTATGAAGCCAAATAAGATATATGTATAAAGAACATTGCACATATCTTGCAAAAAATATTCATTATTGCCCTATAATGCAATATGAAATACACATATCATATTTTTACTGAGTTACATAATTTATGCTATGAGTTAACATAATTAAAAAATGAAAAGAAAAAAAAAACCCTCAATGATGTGAGGAGAGGTCTATTTTATTTTGAAAATAATAGTAATAAGTTTATAATATACTTATGCGCCGTTTCCACAAGGCCATGAATACTATTTATTGTGGATCCCTCGTCGTAGATGTATGTATAAGTTGTACAAGAAAATTCATCTACAAAATTTTATAATGTATTTCAGAGGCATTTGAACTGTATAATGTACCACTGAATACTTATATTTTAGTCATTATTATTAATTTTGTCAAAAATGACACCAGTAATATATTGATTCTTCATGGAATATTCAATGATTGCATTATCCTGATACCAACTGTAGTGTAAATCCTGTATTTAAAATCATTCATCTCATATGGTGGTTGAAACTTGTACAATATGACATCACATATACATGAACATTATTTGTGGGTGTTTATTTCCTCACTTTCATAGCTACCGGATATTGTTACTCTGTTTAAATTCTTATAACTCCAAAAATGAGCTGTGTCAACCAATTTCAAAGCTTGAAATGGTGTGAAAAAAACGTTAATTTTTTGTTTGTTTTCCTACATCCCTTGTCACTCTCAGGCGAAATATGACCTCAAAAAGACCTTCGAATCTTGATTTATATACTTCTTCAGGTGGTAATAACTCTCAGAGACTTCTGACCAGCTCATGGTGTACAAGAACACAGTCAACCTGTTCAAGCAACGTCTTCGTAGCAGTGTGAATGAAGAAAAAGCTCTGAGATGCAAATTAGGCAGGTTATTTTGTATCAAATATATTTTACACAATTTTCTATTATAATTTGCTAAGTATTTTACCTTTAGTATAAGTTTGAGCCTAGCTTTTAGTACTTTTATTCTTTTTCAAGCAGTTGTTTTTATTTTGTATAAGATAATCCAATCGTGAGAAAAGGTTAAAGGTTAAAAAAAACACAATATTTGAAGGGTTTGTTTTGAAAAGGAATAACGCCTCGGTTTGTCAGTAATTTTTCCACCAAAGGACTTTATTTGAAGTATGAATAATTAGGGTTTTATCAATAATAAAAAAAAGCATTTTCTTTTTAAAGCTCTAATTCAGCTGCAGTATTGATTGGTTTTCAATTGTATATAAAAAAAAGTCAATACGAGGTTGATAAAATAATATATAAAAACTCCATTGTTTAACTATTTTTATTTTTTTTTTCAATTTAATTTCCTAACAAATATATAAAATTATATATATTTGCATAAAAACTCCACATTAAAAAAGTTATATTAAAGTATCTGTAACAAATTAGAAAATGAAGGATTCAGTAGCCTTGTTTTTATTTATTTTCAAAAAGTGTATTAGTTGAACGAATAGAGTAAATTACGAGCAAAAACCTGTAGTTAAGCAAAAAAAAAAAATAATGATTCGTTCACCTTTAACAGAGTTTTCATTAATATTTTTTCCTTACTGAATTCATAATTAAGTTTACTAATAGTTTCACTTCATCATGTTTCTAATAACCAGAAAAAACCTCTTCATGAAATATCAAATTGATAACTGGTTAAATTACTAAGAAACTATAATGAATTGAAAAGTAGTTTATTACTTAAATATACTGGAAATGCACAAATATCAAAAATTATTTTAATTTTCCCTTTGAGAGTATGGCAAATCCAAAATAGATCATCAAAATACACATTATTTGAAAGACCATTTCGGGGTGTAAATAAAAACCTCTTTGAATATTAAATACAATTAAGAACCTTTTTATAATTTATTATAAAAAGTTATTTTAACTCATCCCACAAATTTGAGAAATAAGCCTATAATTAATTCAAATATCTCCATGAATCATTGGGATTTTCTTCTTGACTTGATATTAGTTCAAGATTGTTTTTATATTGACGCACTGTATATAAAATATGAGTAAAATCTATTTTAATAAAATTGTTCATGAAAGGAAGGATATACAAAAAATGTATTACTACCGAAGAGTACATAATTACCGGTGACTTGAAATATTCGTCAAGGACAAGATTCCTTAAAGAAAAGAAAACCTATTTACATGCTTTAATTTATAAGTCATGTTTCCTACCTTGTTCATTTTATAATAATAAGGTCTTTGATCAGGTCTTGCTGAGCAACCAAGGGTAAATAACTCCAATATTAAGAACTATTGGTAGAAAATCAAGTTAAATGTAGGTAGTTAAAAATGTACATCAAGTTTTTTGAGCAAATCTTGGCGGATTAGTGGTATTGAGACTATGAGATTGGGTAATGAAAGTGTACCGCCGCTCTTTGGGATCTATTATATGTGATATGGTAATAGGTGATTGCATTCCTAGTAATTTCGTTCCCGGTAAATTCATTCCCATTTTGATGAGGGGGATTTAGTGATGTCATACGGCTTATGTTTTGAAAATACTTAATAGTTTATGTGTAGGGCTGTAGAAGGAGGGCTGGGCAGTTGGCACTGCCAATGAGTGGTGAGTCATCGATGACTTGTGAGGAATGGGAGACAGAAATGAATAATTTTTTGTGTTTATACCTTAGAAAATAAATGAAGAAGGAGACTAATACCGGGATTTACTTTTATTTCCCAAGGTATATCAGAATCAGATCGGGATTCCATTCCTACTCACTATTAAGATATATCATGATGTCATTTTTAATGCATAAACACCATAAATAATTCATATCTGTCTCCAATCTATCACTAGGCATCACTCATCTCCACTTTCGTTAGAATAGATATCAGGGTTGGCAAGATATGTAGGTCTAAACTTATTCCAGATTTAAAATCCACACCCTGTATGTCTAGACTTGTGTTGATACTCGGTTCAAGATCGATTATTTACTTCAGTTTGGTATTAAATGATTTTTTAGACCGATTTGGACCAATATTTTTGTCCAGACCCCGATCGGTTTGGAATAGGGCCGATTTTTTTCGGCCTCAATCTATGGACTTCTTTTCTCCACACTCCTGATTTATCAGGTGCACAAATATGAATTATACAGCACATTTAACTTCGTATGACATTATAATGTTTTGAAACCCACATGCTGTCATTAAAAACCTATCAATAGAATCCGTCTAGACCCAATTTTAAATGATACTGATTCAGACCAATATTTTAAATGTAGAAAATATATTCGCAAGTTTGTAGCATTTTTTTCCCAACCCAATCCCTCTTGATTGAATTTTGTACTAGTATTCAGACTCTTTCCAAGACTGACTCAGGTTGCGATCTCAGAATGTTGACCAAATTATATTGTTTCGAAATCGCAGACCAATTTCTTTTCTCCTATTATATAGTCTGATTTTTTCATATGACGTTATTGTAGTTTCAAAGGGTTCACAGGGACGTCCACGGGGGGTAGGTTGGAGCCCCAATCCACAAAGAATTTTTCTTTTTTTTTGCCTTTATGAAGGAAAAATTATCGTCTTGTAAAAAAAAAAAGAAGGTAATTTAATATCGCAATTTCGAAAAAGACCTGATGCCATGAAACATTCATACAGAAGGTCGGTTTTGACCAAATTTTAGATGAGGCAAGTTTTTTGTTCGTGACTGATCTAGCCCAACCAGATTGTACCAAAGAGGACCGAATTAGTTATGTCAATTTTAAATCATAATGGTCTCAGACTGGGCAAGGATTTTTAAACCATCAACCCATCACTAGTAAAAAGGAAAATCATTTTTTTTTATGCAAAAACCATTTATTCGTTATATTTTGGCTATTGAATAATATCATTTATTATATATATATGTACAAAAAATTTAGTAATCATTTTGAGCATTTCTTTCTCTATTGAAAGTAAAAATATCCCTAAACAATTGCAATAAATCGTGATAGTTTTTTTAAAAATAAAAATAAATATATATATATAGTTTTATTTTGCCAATCATTGACTTCGTTTTTAACATGTTTAAATTATAAAATATTTTTCAAATATTTTATAATTTAAAATATTGTTAATAATGATAAATTTTGATGCCTCATTAATCTAAGTCTATTATGTATATTTAGATATATCCTTAGGGCATGAAAAATGATCTTTAATAGTTTTTCTAACCAGTAGAGTAATTTTGTTTCATTTTTCTCCATTGGATTAGAGTAAAAGTTTCTTCTTACGGTTGTAGCATTACAATCTCTTTAAAATAAGTATGTAATTATAAATATATTTAGTAAAGTCAGACATAAATAATCTCACAACCTTTCACACTAAAAATGGAGAGAAAAATGGTTCGTATATTTTAATTGGTTATTATAAAATTAAAATTATATTAATAAAGACTTGAGCCAAGGCAGAATTTTTTTATCCAGTTCTGTTTTCAGTGATTTTTCTTCTTTACCAATTTGGTCGAATATTTCGTTCCAGACCACGATTTCAGATGGTAGACAGAAATGTAACTTTTTCAGGTCTAAGATTATCTATTGACCGTTTTTCTTCTCACTCCTAATTTATGAGTTGTACAAATTTAATTGCATATGATGTTATTATGCTGATGTTTTCCATTTTAGAAACACACTGACGTCATTAAAAATTCATCTATGGAGTGAGAACCCGAACCCCTTTGTAGTATAACAAAATTACGATAAAAGTGATTTTTACAAAATCATGAAAAGACTACACAAAACTAATTATTGATATATGTAAATACTATATTAAACATTATTTTTTGTTTAATATGTCGTACTTCGCAAGCAATAACAGCCTCGACACGCCAGTCAAAAGAGCAGACATTTTTTTTTCAAAACACCCTAAACTTCAAAGCACTGGTGCTTGAGGTCATAACTGGAGGAGGGTTACATGGAAGTAGGCCAGAAGTCCACCATATTGTTGCTTTAAACTTTTTTGTTCGTCTAGGCTGTATCGAACTGTATTCGAGTTATTTTTATTCAAGTTTTTTTTTTTTAACTATTGCTTATTCTCAACCAAAACAGGCGAACAAAAATTATTATCAATAAATAAGTAAATAAGTCCATATCAATAATTAAATACACATAAACACATAGAAAATTAAATTATAATAAAGGGATTTTTACCAATTCATTCATATTTTCACTGGGAAGCTTCTAAACATGTATAAAATTTAAGAAAGTTTAAGTTATTAAAATGGAAGTTTAATTCATTTTTTCCCCTTCTCCCCCATTACCCAAAGCAATTATTACCTTGATCAATTATCAAAAGAAAATAAAGGAACACCCAACGAGGAATAAAAAAAGAATTGAAAACAAAGGTTTGTGAGTACATGCATTTCCTCATGAATCCATTCCGGTATATTGGACTGTTTAACTGGACTTGCGGGCATTTATTTGTGTAAACATTAAAATAAACACACGTAATACGTGTCTTGATCTTTATATCTTCCTCAGGTTCTGGAGATATAAAAAAAAAAAAATCCCTCTTTTTCAGTAATACTCCCTAGTCTTCTTTAATTCTTTCCTCGAGCATGTCTCGTAGTTCTGTTAACACAAAGAGGTGAGAGGACGTTTCCACTTCGTCTTTACAGAAACTACATATTCTTTCTTCTTCCAGGGATTGTTTGGAATGCTTAAAGAGAGAGCCTGTCGCCAATCGGTATCGAAACAGCTTCTTATGCGAGTTTGTACAGGGGTTATTTAAATTTATTTTTGCATTATTGAGAACTGAGTCTTCAAGAGCACTGTTATTATGAAGTAGTCTTTTCTTCAACGAATATCGGGGGTTCTTATGTCTTAAGCTCCCTGCTATTACGATTTTAACCAATCTGCAGGGAACTTTTCCATTGGTCAAAACTTTTTGTCCTTCTTATCTGTATCTAGTTGTATTTGAGTTCTTGATGTTTTCGGCAGTCCAGATAGAGATACCAAAGGTCTTTGCAGCCTTCTCCGGTACGGAGGAGATCGAACACGCGTCGCCTTTTTGTTTTTGCTCAAAATGTTTAAGCATAAAGAGATGGAAAAAAAAAACAAGAGATGTTTATTTTTGTTTCAGCTGTCATTTTGTTTTTTAGTGAAACCTTGTATCTAATAATAACGAGATAAAGTTTGGGGCTCTCATTCTGTATATAATTGGTTTCGACGAATTTTAAATGAGTCCTTTCTCAAAGATTTTTTTTGTATGACCAATTCATACCGAATTTTTCTTTGAGACTGGACAAACCAAACTTTTATAAAATACCAAATAAATTCGGTCCACTAAAGACGATAACGGTCTCAGACCGGTCTAGGATTTTCAGATCAAAACCTCACACTAGTAAATATGTACAAAATTTATTCATAGTAGAGAGTTTTCATATGACGTCATTATTCTCTACAGTTAGTAATTTAGGAAAGGCATAAACAATCAAATGTATTTATAATAATAAAGACTGTTCCAACAACTTAATTATGTTTATGTTTCGTAAAAGAAAAAAAATTCAAGTACTTTTTTGCTAAAGCAACTATGCCTCCAACATGGCTTCACTTTTGTTGCATTATTAGAATCTTTGACGTCAGAGAAAACGATCGATTTTTGTACAATACTTTATTTATGAGTTGAGATACATATTAACAATAAATAAGATTTGAGCTGAACAAATTTACGTTCGGAATAGTAATTTCGTCGTTACGTTACTTAGTATTTAAATTTACTATGTATTCAAATAAGCCCTTTTTTTTTTTTTTTTTTTGGTACTACTGTTTATTTTTTCACGTCTTTTCCCTTATCATTGTTCTGAATTTTGATTGGTTAAATTCGAATAAGCTCTTGTTATGCCGTGAACGATTTGCAAATATAGGGTAAGAAAAAATAAACCTATTAATATCCGCAAGATGGCGGAGTTATCGTAATAAACAAATAAGTACATGAGCTACTAATTAACAATGACATGCGAAAGTTGGCAACACTGCCCTTGCATTCGTAAACAACGTTTATTCGCCATTATATTTCAATTTCTTGGATAATTGGCTAACCATTTACCTATTTTTAGCCTTTTTTATCTTTCTTATTGGAAGACATTATGGAAGATACTATAAAGTTAACGACATGTCATAAGAACTGAGTGTAGTCATATAATCAGTTGACAAAAAGATACATCAAAGTTGTATATCACATAAATGAAAGGTTGGTTTGCAGCGTAGATATCCTCATTCTGGTATATACTATCCCAAAAAGAAAATTCGTTCCCAATGATTTTTATATTACTCAATTAAAGTGTCATATATACTTTGTTTGAAAATGTCATAAATCAATATGGTTATGAGCCTGAATGGAACTATCAATTGTCAGAGTCTTTAATGGTGGTGTACGTGCCTACAATTGCATTTAGGTTTTTTTTTTTTTTTTCTAAAAGATAATTTATATGCAAGACTTAGTTTATGTCATTTTCAATGTTAATTTATGGCGTTTTCATTTACCAAATTTTTTCTCCTATAGAAATGAGCCGATTGCATTCTTGCTTTGCTATTCTGTTTCTACCATATTTATTAACAATAATTATACAAATATCATATCCTTGGATATTGATAAAACTTTAAGCATAACAAGATAAAACCAATATATTAATTAAAAAGTGGTATTTTTGGCATAATTCAATATCTAGCAAACGATGTATTACTCGAATCTATCAGAGAAGTGGTTTACGAACTACAATTCAAAACGCAAGGGTTTTTAATAAGATTTTGGAGCAAGTACTTCTTTTAAGAAACACATAAGTCAGAGCTAGATTAAATTACAAATTTGTAATGTTCGTTTTTGAATTACTAAACAATAGTTAATTTGATAAACCTAATTTATTTTAAATTGGATGAAAAAAATAATAATGTGTAAATTTTTTAATAAAATAGCCCAAATAAATATAGCCGAATATTTCATGGCCCGTTTCAAATAAAATCTATCAATTTCTTTTTATTTTGTAGTGACAATTAATTTTGGTTAATTTAAGTACCATTTGAGACATACAGAAAGAGTCTATAAAATTAATTGGCTGAAAGAAATTGACTATTATTAATTAATCAAAGAATATAAATGAAATCATACACAATTTTGACAAACACTTTTGTATTGACAGGTCACATATGTATACAACTTTTTTTACTTCATATTTACGTACTAACCAGTATTTCACAGACATATTCCAGTTAATTTTTGTCATTCTATTAAAATTAGGTTATCTAAGAATTTAGACATACAGGGTGTGCCAGATAAATTCGGGAAATTTTTAAAGGCTTATAACGAACAAAATATAACGGTGTAAAACCATGAATAGTTTTAACCTGTGAAAGCTACATTTAATGAGATTAAAGATCTGCCTTTCTTGATAACTTCGCCAGGCGGCTCTCGAAGTTTTTCCATTGTACAGCTAATGGACTTCTTTAGGGCCTCCACAGAGGAACCATAACTAGCACAGGCTTCATGCTCAACCCTTTCCAAGAAATAAAAATTACATTGGTTCATTTCCGGGCTGTTTACAGGCCAAAAAACCAGGCTCCAAAAGTGAGGACATTTTACGGCTAAGATATCCTGCACTTTTTTGGCCTTGAGAGCCGGTGCACTGTCTTGTTGGAAGGTTTAATTTCTTCATTGGTCTACTCCATCCATTCAGGGAATGTAAATTAAAAGTGCAAAAATATCAATGCCATATTCACAAAAGGACACCTATCCCTAGTAAAGCTTCTGGGTCAGTATGACAGAGAGGTGGATTTCATTGTAAATAACTGAATGCCATTAAATGCAGCTTTCAAATGATAAAATAGAATATGGTTCTACCCGGATCTAATTTGTTCCTTATAGTCCTTTAAATATATTCGCAATTTATCTGGACCACCCTGTATTTTAAAATTTGATTTAAGGGCCACGATATGCCCCTCTCAAATAAAACAAATCAATTACTCATTACATATGTATCAATCACTACTTTATGTACAATTTGCGGTAAACCCTAAGGATTCATAAGGACAATTTGCGGATAAAAATGAACGGATATGCGTCAAAGAATACAAATGTGATCCACAATCAATTTTGAGAAAAAATATTCCAGGTTGTTTTTGTGTTGACGGGCCACAGATGATGTATTTTGATTCTATATTCAAATTTTTAACAAATATACTCAAGTTAATGACATAGGTCATTACATCCTCCTTTCAGAGTACTATTTTGAATAGATAACTCCACAAGTTGTTCTCAGTCAATTAATGACTTTATCATCTTAAGGAGATAACTTGAGAATATAATATAATATAATCCATTAAATATAACATTCCCATCAGTACTGAGTATGTTGAGGACACAAGGATAAAATACTGTTGTAGAATAATAACTTGAAATATACGTAATTAGTTTTAATCATGAGATCCTTCTAATGAAAAAATATAATTATATCAAAACAAAATCAGGGTCTTTTATAGTAATTATGCTTACATTTATTAAATTACCTATTTATCAAGATACTTTTCATATGAGTCATGCATAGCAGTGGCATCCTCTGGGGAAGGAAACGCCCCTAAATGTGTAGATATAGCCATAATTAATTACAGAAGTATACAACAGAAAAAAAAATTCAATCCTAATTATACTTTTTATGTTGATCACGTATCCGTATACGATTTTTTAGAATTTTCTTGCTGGAAGTTTTGTCGTATTTTTATCCTTTGCATAAGGTTTTAAAACAACTTTTGAGTAAAAAAAAAAAATATTTCCTACACAAAAATAGTTTCGTTCTTAGCAAAATTTTAGTCCAATTTCAAAGATGTGCTTATATTTGATATGTACTCATCCAATCTAGAACAAGTGCAGTTTATAGGTTAAAAACTACAATATTTTATGGTTTATGGGAAATACAGGTGTGTTCGCTTAAGATGAAAGACTCGGTTTTAGGCTGGATAAAAGGTAATAATTTGAAAATGGCATAGTAATTTAATATTTTTACTTTCAGTACAAGTAATCTAGATTAAAACAGACAATTTTCACTTAATCCATCTTCCGTTGTTCGCAAGAGTCTATTCCAGATAGCACATAAACTTTTACAGCTGTTCTTGAGAAAGCTATTGTCCATGTTGGCTCAAGCGTCAACTACGACGGCCTTAAACTCGACCTTACTCCTGAATTGGATAACACTAAGAAAACCCTTCAAACGCCCAAATAAGGCGTAGTCCATAGGTGCAGCATCAGGTTAGTGGGAAGACGAATACTCCTTTGGGAAGAAGCCAGAAGCTTCCTTCATCAACATCTCTTATGTTACTTTTGAGGTGTGACAGCTCGTGCCGTTCTACTGCAGCAAGCAGTCCTCTTTGTAGGTCCTGTTGGCCCAGACGAAGATCTCCTTTCTCAAATAATTAATAAAGGAGGCTAAATCCAACCTCTTTGCAGGCTCAAAGAAGACGAGATTACACTTTTTTCCATCTGACCCCTTGCAACTTGGGAAATTTCCTTTTCTTTCCGTAGTGTGCATGGTGGGAATCTCCACATGCATAGGTAAGGTAATAGCCTGTCTCTGTTGACACCATCTCATCAAGGGAAAAGGACGTCTCATCGAAGTGTAAGATGACAACTCTAGGTCCTATTCAGTTATCCCACGATACTAGCACCGTACATCTGTGGAAAAGTCGTGCTGGACGTTAAAAAAATCCTTATAATGTTTATTTATACTGAATTTCTGCAGCTCTATGTTATCAATTAAAGAAAAATTAAAACTGAGTAGATAATATTTACATAGTGTTCTACAAACAAGGGTAGTCTTAAAAAGAAAGATACAATAAATTTTTTCTGAATTTTTATTTTTAAACATACTATCTTTGTAACTCTACGCACTTCTCCCAACATGTGGCACATTTCTGTAACCTGTCCAAATAGTACTCGGCATTTTTCTTTGCAAATTGCGCCATACACAAACAAAAATCCATCAGATTCAGATTTGGGGAGTTCTGAGACCAAAAGTCTGGCTTGATAAATTTCTTAAAAAAAGTATTGGAGCTATTTGAGCCTATTTTTATAGGTGCGGCTGGAGCCAAGTCTTGCTGCCACATGTAAGGTCTCCAATGGGCAACCATATCGATCCAGAGCTTCACCTTGGTCTCCAGCACGTTGGAAATCGCTCCCTGCACAGATGCAATTGAGGGATCCGTGCCTTTTCCAGATATTTGAGATTACGAAATTCTCAATTGATTTCATTTTTTATACAACTGTTGCACGTTGAACAAGCTATCTAACAACAAAAAATTAGCTGCCTATGTGCCTCTTTTTTCCCAACAGAGTGCACCAAAGTGGTGGTATAGATTGTTTGCGAACCATGTATTCTTCACTTTGCAAAGCTATTTCCCTATTATTAAAAGGTTGTGAGGATTGAGTTTCAACTATCTACTGTCGCTGTCTTCGTTTTCGAGATAGAAGGAGAAAGTATGATGTGCGGACAAACTTCTGCAATCAACCTGAATTCTTCTTATGTAATTCTATTGTAAGGGAGTGATTTACGGACTTTGTAGAATATTGATTATGATCTGCTGAGTTTGATGGGATCTTCAATATTCTCATCTTTCCTAATATGGACGATCAAAAACTACTTAATGATACTTATCAAGATTTTTCTTATAAATAATAATGACAAAATGTTTATTATATTAACAATCATTAAATCGTTAAAGCAGTAATTGGAAATTATTTCATAAACTAAATAAATAAAAACACGTGATAGCAATATTTTATATAAGAGTTAAGAATATTTTTGATTACATATCATATTATTACGTGTACATAAATCTTGAATATATATCCAACTATTCATTAATCGCTCCTTTCCATATGTCATGCCCAAAAAATGTTGTATGAGGAGGTAAAAATAAGGCTTAATTAGTATCATGTGAATTTAACACAAGTGTGGGCAAACTTTTCGGAATTGAAGTTTTTAAGGTACTACATTTTTTAAATGAATATTAATTAAATTATTTAGTACATTCCTCGGGGTTATTAGGCGATGAAGAACAGACAAATTAACAAACAAACTTAGTTTTATGTATATATACATAAATACCTAGTGGTCCATTAAAATCTGAACACTTTGAATTTGAAACTTACACAAGATATAATTTATTAATTAACAATAGAATTTCAACCAAATTCATACTATGAATAGATGTGTTTCTGCGCTCTCTTAATCATTAACGTAGCCGTCCTTAGCAACAATGATGGCTTCCAGGCGATGGCGGAAGGTCTGGCACCTGCTGTGCATGTATTCCTTGGTAGTGGCTTACAGTGGCTTTGAGGGATTTGGTGTGACGGATACTGCAGGGCTTCCCCTCGACATGTACCCAAAAGGTGTAGTCAAGGTGATTGACATCAGGGCTGGAGGGGCCAAAAATGCAAAAAAAAATAAAAAAAAAGAGTTCAAAATCATTCAAAAGTGTCTTGCGACGAAAAGGATGAGTAGTTTATTTCATTGTTGGTGTCAAAATTGGCCTCTCCAACCTCGCAATGATCTTTCCATAAACGTTTTTGATATATCTCTGGACAGTCCGGTGTAAAACACTGTGCCCTCATGGACTTGAGGGGATTAACCTGGGTCGTTTTCTTTAACTCCTCAGGGTACAGTTTGGCCTCTCCAACGTTTCGGACGTTTTGACTCACCATGCACCCAAAAAGTGAAGTCCAATGGATTGGCATCTTGTGATTAGGGGATCACATTTACTTGGGCCAGAAAGCCAAGTTGTCCTCCAACCACTTCTGGCCTTTTTTGGACGTGTGTTCAGGGGCATCATACTAATGGAGCATGTCCCGATTCCTGTTACAGATCCCCATATGCTATGCAATCTCCGTTGGTTTCTTGCCAGTGTGAAAAAGTGAGCTGGCCAAAATTCGTTGGTCACGTTTGGATGGCTTTTTCTTGGGTTCTAGGTTTTTTGTTTTGTAGTATTTTACCAGAACAATTTAACCACATTCAAATAAATCTTGATTTATATAGCAAAATAAAATTGTAAAGATTTTTACACCGCATCCTAGAAATAAAAACTGAGTCTAAAACTGAGGAACGAAAGGCCGTTTGGTTCCTTTTGTTCCGACAACATTGCTTGGTATACAAAACAAATCCAACTTGAGATAGTACTGTATTTAAAAGTTTATATTACAAGACTATTTAGTTGTAGTAACCGGCAGAACCCGGATTAAATAGGCGTATTCTAAAAGGCAAATTTGACTTTTATAATATAGAAGATAACTCCTCAGTGTGATTTTCTATTCTTCATGAACACACTCACACGTAACTACTCAATACTTATATACAAAGATGGAAAATATGGTTAAAGCCTCATAAGTGTAAATCAAAAAGAAAAGTAAATTTAGGCAAATTTTAAAGACTGAAAGTGATCACTAAATATATTATAGTGCTCTTTACTTGTTAATACGTTTGAATTTTCAAAATATGGAGAAGTAATTAATAAGAGCATCAATACCTTACAGATAATCAACATATACTATTTTTTTAAATGTGTTTCTACGAGGATTTGGACAATACCTATATCAAACATGGAAATTAACGCGTTAAATAATTTTTTAAATATTTTATTGTTCCATTTGAAATGTATAAATGTATTTTTTTTTTTTAAGTACACAATTAGTTTATAAAGCAAAGCTTAGTGGTAATGAACATTTTTAATTGTTGCTCGAATTAATTAATTTTTAATGAATATAAGGAATTATTTATTAACGGAAATAGGATGTATCTTTAAGCATTAAAAAAATATACGCTTTTAGAAAAATAACTGATACAGAAAAGTAAAAAAAAAAATTATATACTTATATTAAATAGATATTGTTAAACCATATTATTGAAATGGAATATATAATTTTCGTTTGGGGTGTCTTTAAATGGATTATAAAATGGTTTAATTTCCTTAAAATCCTTATATTGTTCGCCCATGACCCTCTTTACATATTATGGAACAAATTGAATTTTAAAGCAGAAATAGAAAAGTTACCGGTCAAGGATGCTTCTAGTCTTTGATTGCTTATTTTTTAACTTGTAATAAATATAATTAGTCATTAATTTGTTAAAATCATTAGTTCTTTAATGAGTTTATGATTGAATATTCGAATACGTTGTAACATGATTTTAATGTCTATTTATATATTTGGTTTTTCTTTCTCTTTTCATCTAAGTTGCACCTAGCGTCAAAGTTGAGAATCAACTTGTGGGTTGCCCACTTGGAGAGTCTATCGAGATTCAATGTCTCATTGAAGCATATCCAAATGCTGTTAACTACTGGATGAAAACAGCGGAGGATCATGAAGGAGAAATTTTATATAATAGGTAGATTAATTTTATTGCTAAATTTATTTGCATTGTTTAATTCCATTTTTTGTTTTTTGTTTATTTACGTATATTAGTTCAAATTTTGAAGTACACGAAGTCCGATACTATTCTTACAAGGTGCGATTGACTCTACGAATTCATACAGTCACGAAAAGAGAGATCGGGATTTATACCTGCATATCATCTAATTCTTTGGGTCAGGAGGAGGGGACCATACGGCTCTATGGTAAAGGGAGTTTAATAGAGCATACATATTTATCCTTCATGTACATGCATTTATTTAGAGTATATTTTATAAGTTTGCCTGAACGTCATAGTTTCTATTTCAGTTTCAAAATCAGAAACAGGTAATGCAGATAGTTGAAATACAAATCCCGCAACCTTTTAATAATAAGAAAATTAAGGAGAGGGATTTTTCGAGATATTTGGACAATTACCACTTTGAAGGATCATGAAAGTATATGGAAGGTCTTATTATGTACAAGAACGTGTGAGTTTGACTCCTTTGAAGAATTTGAGGGGGGGGGGGAGAAAGAGAATTATAACAGGTTTTTTTACTTTTATCATCGTGTTATCTCACTAACATAAAAAAAAGCCAATGTATTTGGTGATCAGCTGTCGATTCCCTCATTTTGCTCCATACGTCATGGCTATTTCCTAATTTATTCTTTTGCATGAATAAACAAAGTAATAAGTTATTCTATACTAATACACCTTTTCCAAAGGAACAGGAATCCAAAATCTTGTTAATCCCTCGTTGGTTATACAGTATATGTATTATGAATTTCTTGTAAATTAAAATGTAAGGTATATTCTAATACTTCAGCTAGAGTATAAAGCAATTGAAGAAAAAATAAAAAAGATATTCGGTTCTAAGTAAGGTTCATTTTAATCTATTTTTAGTCGTTATATGAATTTTTTATTAATTGTAAAAAAGAGAAATTAATAAATATTTCCTTTTCCAAATGCTGAATGTTTCTATCAATTTGTTATTTACTTTTTTGATTTTCATCTATAACGGTCTTTCATGCCAAAATATGGCACTGAATCGTCACTATACCCTATAAAATTGATTTTTTTAAAGAAATACTTTAAAGGCCAACCCTGTAGAGGATGAAAATTTTAATGGTCTTTTTCGTGTTCCACGGCATTAATAACAATAGTAAATGTGGTTTTCATCCTGCTCACAAAAATGTTGTTGCATGGTGTAATATACTCTTTGCATTGCGGAGTTATTTTCTAATTATTAAAAGGTTGCAAGGATTGAATTTCAACTATACGTTGTCAACCAATTTCGAGATTGCCAGAGAAAGTATGACGTTTTGGAGAACTAATAGATTATCCATTTCCATACTATCATTATTATTTTGGTATCGTTCCTAAGACCATATGACCTTTGAGCTGTCAGTATTAGAACGGATTAAAAAGAGAAAGAATACAGTTGACCGGAATCATTGAATACCGAGCTATATAAGTTCGGATGTGCCTGACCTAAATGGACGGAATTACAGTCTTCAGTCCTAGATATGAATTGACACAACACAAAGTAATTGTCGAGCTTTAATTTGTTTTGATCTACTCACTCTTACAAACGAACTGCATTTCAAATCACAAAACCTCTTTATTTGAATAGGGAAAATTGTTGAAGTTTTGAATATTATTGTATTCAAAGTTTTTAGAAATGAATTGTCTATAAAGGTTTGATGTGTACATGCTTGATAGATGTGGTAACCCACCTTCAATTTTCCAAAGGGCTTTGTGCATTAAATAAGTGTCATTTTTTTTATTTTGCAGAAATACAAAGAGTCTCAGAGGAGAGTGTAATTACATCCTCAGAAATGGCGTCCTCACTCCATTCCACATCCTCTGCTCCACACTCACTAGGTCAATCAACTAAAGGTACGCATCACCCTAATTATTTTATAAAATGCTTTCCCTTTTAAAAAAATAAACAAAGGATAGCGCCCACCCCAAAACTATAAATCAATATGGCAAAAAGTGCCTGTTAGCTTAGTGAGATTTCACTCACAAGATGTCACTTTTGAGTGACTACAGACAGATGATGTAGGTATGTTAAAAAAATTCACAACTGGTTTAAGTAGTTCTACCATATAACTCTTTTTTAAGTAGTTGTTTAAGTATAATATATTTACCGTATTCTTAAAGATTCTAACTACATCGCTGTTATGACTATGGTTTTAACTTCGATGTGCCTTCTAGTGTTCAAATAGACTAAACCAACATACATAATCATTAAAAATGTGACGATTGCAACTAAACTAAATTGTATTTTTTGCCAATATAAATTTGCAATTACTCTGTTTGTATCCAAAAAGGTAAGATAATATTGGCGTCATTGCATTTTTCAGCTCAAGTTAGATAATTAATAGTTATTATATAAAAAAATCCACTTTGTTTAAATCTTTTCTCAATATTTGTAAAGGGAGCGGGGATCAAATTGTCGCCAAAATATTTTTCTACAAAAAACAACACAAAATATACATTTATTAACTTTTTATTGAAAATTAAAACTATGACGAGCATATAGGTATAGAGTAGCCATTCATTCGATATAATATCCGTTGGCATCAATAACGGCCTCAATACGGCCTCTGAATCGGCTGCAGGCTCTTCTGACCATATCAGTGTCGATGTTGCCGAATACCTCCATGATGGAGTCCATCAGGCTGGCCTTGGTGCTATGGGGATGTCTCTCGACATAGCCCCAGACAAAATAGTCCAAAGGATTAAGGTCGGTAGAGTTAGGAGGCCACAAATCCTTGGTTACGGCGTCATAACAGTTCTCGGTTAACCACTGCATGGAGATTTTGGACACATGGCAGAGTGCTGAGTCCTGTTGCCACACCCAAGGTCTGTCTCCGGCCTTCATAGACCTAGTAGGGTCATCCTCAACCATCTTCTTAACCTTGTCGACAAAGTCGGTGTCCATGACCTTCCTGTCGGCGCCCTCCTCCCTGGTTGCCCTCTTTATGGTGACATCAACATCCCAGGTGTCCTCTAGCTTCTTACGGATACGCTGAACAGTCCGTAAATTCACTCCTAAGGTTGAAGCAATCGTTGAATTGGAGATTTTACCTCCATTATTAACTAATGCTATGACAACGGCGGACCTCGAAAGCTCCTCGTTCCACTAATAGCTCTTTATCTCCTCATATGATGACGGCATGATGCTAACTGAACTACGTATCGTCAGCTGACAAGAATAGCTTTCCTATTTGGTAACTGGTTTTTTATTTGATAATGTCGTCTTCAAGTTATCAAGGTTTAAAGTAGGCGACAATTTGATCCCCGTTCCTGTACATAAATGATATTACTTTTCCCCGTGAGGTATTCAATTTTGTCTTCCCTTTGCAGAATTTGTCCTGTTAATTCAATTTAAAGGGTAAATTCTTGGAGACTGCGTAGTTCATTATGGAGTAATATTCAACGCCCATTGCGTCGAAAAAGGTTGGTGCATGTGGACAAATATTATGTGAGCAGACTATTCTTTACTGTTGTAGTACATTAAATAAATTTAATAATAAACAAACATGACAGCAATTCGAATTAAAGAATTGCAAATCACTTCTCCATTATCAATTAATTATCATTCGACATGAAGAGTATTCATAATGGAAACTACTCGCGGATTGACGAACAAGGATAATATCATTAATATATACTGATTATTAATGAACATATGTAGTCAATAAAATAAATATTTTTCTGTAAAAGAAATCTTATTGATTTACCTTATATGAAAAATACGTATTATCTAAATCGAATTAAAATAGATAATCGTATATATCAATATATTAAATATCATTTTTGAGACAAATGTTCCTTCAGCGAAATTTCTATACGGCAAATTTGTCTTATAGTCAATTTTCCTAGAATCCAAATATTGATCACATTGTCTTCGTTTTAAAAACTTTGTTTTTATAATATATAGTTTTACCTAAAGCAAAAATTAATTTGCATTTGAAATGTACACCTCAAATGATGGTTAAATACTCATCGTCATGGGAGGAGAGACCCATTCTATTTGAATATATTCTATAAATATACGCATTGTGGGATTGTATTTGTCTCTAATGTATACTCTAAATGTTCGACCTTGAAAGGCAATGAAAAAAAAAAAAAAGGATATATATACATACATATATAAAAAAAGATAATATCAGTGAAATTATAAAATTTTCGTTCATAATGAAAAAGCTGCTGACCTCAAAATAATAATAATAATAAATAACTCTAAAGGTAGAGACTGGTGGTGGTAGGTAACATTGAGCTTGCGAAAAAGAAAATGAGAAAATTTACCTACATATCTGAAGGTTACATTTACTATTCATCTATGAGACGCAGCATCTGAAAAGTCCGGGGATCGACAAGGAAAACACGTTTTTTTTTCGTTCAAAATTGCCAAATTTTAAAATTATTATTTTATTTTTATTCGATTTATGAAGTAGAGTCCCCAACAAACATTTCAAGGCATTGCTTAGTTTGAAGCATGTAAAATCCAAACTCAAAACTATTTTTGATACATTTTTTTGTAAATATATAAAGTTGTATCAAACTTGAAATATAATTAGTTATGTATATCTTGTGTATTTTGTTGCTGGTACGATTATTAGGAAATTGGTAATCCGAAGAATAAATTTTCATTTCTAAGCCTTTGTCATTATTTAATTCCTGAGCAGTTGCAGGTGTTATTATTTTTTTTTTTTTTACAAATTCAAGATGAAACCCATTCTAACATATTTGGAAGGTGTAGTCGATAAAGAACTCGACGTTTTTGCAAATTTATCCGACAATGGTCGATAATTCGGACTTTTAGGTTTTTGTATTAAAAAACGAAAAAGGGCTCAGTATATTCCGAATTGGACTCAAAATGTCGAAAAAACTTGGGCAATTCTATGCAGGAACAAAACTTCAAAATTCGACCCGATTCCCGTAACATGTGTTAAGGGAAATATAGTTGGTACTTTGTACATATTCTCATCTACATACTTGGTGGTGTTGTTTTGGCCTTCCATACCAGTGTTTCCAGTGTTTCATTATTTGGAGATTTATGGGTCTCAACTGTCTATGGATGATTCACCATTAATTGCCCCCTTGTCATTACGGCCCAGCATATTTTATCGAATTACTTTTTTGAATTTATTTTTTATTTATACGGCCTTTTGTTTCAGAAACTTCTTCTTACAGTGTAGGAAATTTGTATTTGAACCCTTAGCGATTTTGTAAATTTGTCTATTGGGTTAAGGTCCTGGAGATGGGCTAGGCCACTCTATGGCCTCAATGTGTTTTTTTTGTTGAGCCACTCTTTTGTTGCATTGGTCGTATGTTTTGGGTCATTGTCGGGCTGTACGGCTCATCCACGGCGGTGTGTGCCCTATATTTATCAGTATATGCCCTTGTCTATTCTTTCTTCAATGCAGTGAAGTTATCCTTTCCCCCTTAGAGGATAAACACTTACAAAATATAATGTTTCCACCCCCTTGCTTGACGTTAAGGATTATGTTCTTAGGATTATATTCATCATTTTACATCCTCCAAACACTTTTTATTTCTTCATATACAGTCTATAACTGTTAAAAGAAACCTACCATTAAAATATTGAGTTCTAGGACTGTTGGCCGAATTTTTTTTTGCCGAAGGATAATTTGCCTGACAGGAAATCCTTCATAGGGAATGATAATTAATTGATAGCTGAGAAGTGATTAGGCCTTATTCCATTCAAATCTCTACCACTCTTTTATTTATATTTAATTTATTTAAAGTACAACAATGAAAAAGATTCGAACTACATTCGAACCCCGTACTACAGTGTTGTGTTTATAAAATGTTCATGAATGAATATTATTGATGAAAAAAAAATATTTTTCTGCAAAATAACAACATCTAATTTACATATTTGATATTTGAACAATACTTCAAAATTTATCATTTTAAATTAAATCAAAATATGCGTTCGCATATATCAATATTTTGTGGCCAAATATGTCGAATGGTCTTTTGATAAAATCTACTTGTCCATTGGCAAAAAAAAAAATTCGGCCGAATGACTGTTCACGAAAATTAGAGACTATTATTTTCTTCGTTTGTAAACAAACTTCCAAATATACAATGTTAAAAACGGTGTTGGGGGCAAGTTCCCCTATGCCTCCCTAAAACTAGCCATGTGATATACAACATGTTTTTATGGGATTTACGTACAAAATATATTATTTGATTACAGTGTCGCCTTTGGATAAGAAGGATCTTGGAGTCTACTCTTCAAAGAATACGAAATTCCTTGATGCAATTTCCAAAGGTAAGTTTTCTCTTTCATTATAAACTTTCACTGCAAATGTTTGATTTCTTTTGCAAATAACTATGATCCAGTAGTGATGAAGTTATGTTTTACTCTGTATTTCCATGTGCAACAATAGTTCTAAGATTACTCAATTAATCCACAAGTTAATTAATATATTTTTTACAGAAAAAAATTTATTATTTTATAGCAATATATGATTGATTTCATCATTTCATAAATCAATTTAATTTATTGGGTTTAAGTAAAAGTTATTGAAAGTTGAATAATTGAGTTATGTGGATTTCCAAATAATTATTTTAAAACCATCATTTGGTATTTTTATAAGCCTTATTGACTGTCAGCTGTAAGAAGGAGGGAGTGGATCTTTATAAGCACAAATGTTATACATGATTCTTCGCTAGGATACCAGGATGTTTGATTTACAGAGCAACACACGAGACAATAATATCGATATATGTATACTGTTGAATGGTAACTCAAAATACTGTAAAATAAACAATCATACGGGGTGGTACAGACAATATGGAAAATATATAAAGGCTGATAACGAACAAACTAGATGGCATAGAACTATAATTCATTTATTATTTGATAGCTACATGTAATGACATAATGATATTCACATTTCTTGATAATCTTGGCCACATGGCGCCAGAAGCTTTGGCAAGCCTGGACGACCTCGTGCGGATCCAGCCTTTACCATGTATTGATTCTGGTTTTGCACTTTTAATTTCAATCCCTGGAAAAAATTACACTTTCCAACAAGACAGACGATTGTGTCAAATATCATTCATCTGTGCAGTCCCTGGAGAAGTTCATTACCTGTAAAATAGCAAAGCTAGATCTGCACAAGGTAGCCTTGGTCTGCCATAGCTTCCAGCGCCATGTTGCCGAAGTTATTAAGAGAGGCGGAGCTCATGTTAAATTATTGCATTTCGTTGAATGTAGCTTTCAAAAAATGAAAAATAACTAGATCTAAAACATCTAGTTCGTTCGTTATAAGACTTGAAAGATTTTCCCAATTTATCTGAACCACCCTGTATATAATTTTTTATTAATAATACTAGAAACTTAAAACTTCTTTGATGAAACTTGTCAGCTTACAAAAATTAGTTATATACCGGTAGTTGCATAAATACGCGTACTATTTGTGGCAAATAATTAAATGTGTAATAAAATTCGTATGACGTATTTTTTTTTGAGAATTATATAATAAAGAATATATTCTAGTATAAAATTTAATATAATCGCGCCCGCGGAATGCCTTGCACACATTGATGATGTAATGGTCTTTCATGGCTGCCTATTGCTCATTGACACTGGCCTTCAATGAGTCCAAATTCGGGTGGTGGGTAGCACAGGCCTTCTTCTCAATTTGCCGCCATACACTGTAGCCAAGGGGATTGAAATCAAGTTATTGAGGTGGCCAAATGTATTTGTTCCAAAATGGCATGTTGGCAGCGAGCCAATCTTGAGTCATTCCAGAGATTTGGGCCGGACTTTCATATCTTTTCCCTCCTTGACAAGCTTCTGGACCTTGAACACAGTAGTCCTGGAAAGTGTAGTGTCCTTGATTATCTCCTTGACAGACCTACCGGCGCGGGGGAGAGTGGCAACCATATGACGTTTGGCCTCATCATTCATCGTAAACGACTTTGTTTAATGCGAGTAAGAATTACAAAAACAAAGCAAAAGATTTACAGAGTAACTTGTGCTGGATTTTTTTATTTCCAGTCACATAACCTCGAGATATAAACGTTTAAAAATTAGTCCGCGTATTTATGCAACTACCGGTATATAATTTGGGTACAGAAAATCCCAATTTACCAATGAAGGGAAAGTGTTTCTTTGTACGTTGTAGAACTATAAATAAATGATACCATTTCCAAGATGCCGTCTGAAAGAAGGAACAAAATTATTTGTTCTCCTGGATGTATATATCACAGATAAGGGTTAGGCTTTAGGCTTATGTTACGATGACGAGTGTCGGGATGCAGTGGCTGCCATACGCAAATTGAAGCGTACTACGGTACATGGAAAATAAGTGAAGGTAGATATTGCCCTTGAAAGAAGTTATCGTGGAGGTTGATACGGGGGGCATGATCGGGGACGGTTCGTAGGTGGAGGTGGAAAACGGGACCACAACAACAATTGAGAAAATGAACGCTACAACTATGGATGTAGCGATTTAGCTAGATACTCTAGGTTTTGGTGGGAACCGTGGAGGGGAATGTGGAGGATAGTTAGAATCATTAGTCAAGTTGAGCACTCATCAGCAATAAATGTTTCCTCATATTCTAGAGGAGGAAAAAAAAGAAAGGGGAGACTCACAGCTCAAGATTTGAAGATCTGTTGTATGATTTATATAATTTCCTCTAATTGTTTATTTGCTGACGGAAAAACTGATGAATTTTCACTTTTTATTATTAACACAGTCATGATTTTTTTAAGAGTCATACTAAAACCACTCATGGTAATTTGCTAAAAGATTATAGAAAATTGCAGAATAAAAAACAAACATACTTTCCAAATGAATTAATGGAACATGAGCAACGATTATTTAAAATTATACTCCATTTAGTATAAGTGGATAATATGCCAATCAACACTTAAGCTTCCAAAGTTTCGTGGATGTAGTTATTATTTTTATTTTTTTGCACACGTAATGCAATTTTCTTGTCCCCATTTTTTTTTTTTTTTTTTTTTGTGTATGTAGACTTCGAACGGATGAAACATTTCTTACTTATACATATGGTGTGTTGCCATAAAAACCATTTTGAACGAATTTCAGTAAATGTAAAAAAAAAAACCCCAAAAAATTTACTTCATATACAGCGTATTAGAGTCAATTATAGAATTTGTTTTCACATTAAGGGTATGATTTAAGTAATTTTTTAACTAAACTTCAAAAACCCATAGCTTTTAAGAAAAAGTGACAAAAATTAAATTTTTTTTTTTAAAAGTTACAAAAAATAAAAAATTTGCAAAAATTAAGTATTTATGGAAGAAAATACAAAAAATCAATAGCTATTTACAAAATATTAAATTTTTTATGTAAAAAGATTCAAAAACCAATAGTTATTCACAAAAAATTCAAAAATTAAATTTCAAATAATAAATTTTTTGGAAAAAAATTTCAAATCCACAAGCCATACTTCATAAGTATTCACAAAAATTTATAAAAAGAAATTCAAAATATTAAATTTAAGGAGAAAAAAAAATTCATAAATCCACAGATATTCGCTTAAAAATTTAATTTTTCGGAAGAAATTTCAAAAATCCATGGCTATTCACAAAAAATGGAAAAAAATTCCTATACTATATTATTTACTTTGCTGATAATTTGTCCTAATAACATTTTTTTAAAGATGTCTATAACAAAAAATTTCCCTATTTTTATGTTAAATTTTTTCATCATGACCAAAAAAATTCTTAGTAAAAGGCAAAAATTCATTAATGGGGGAGTGCTACAGCCGCTCCAGACTACCCCTTGCAGATGACCCTGATATCATTAAATAGTAATCTTTAAGGGTTGTGATCCCTCTTTTTTAACGGTACACGCATGAACTAAGTTCCATTCATAGAATAGAAAAACAAGCACATATTTATATTCCTTGAAATAAACAGCTCGTTTACTGGTAGTTTATCTAACATGTTAACCATTTATAAAAAATAGGTAAATGCCACTTAAGATTTTAAGGACACTGATTAATTGTTTTTACACTCAGTCCTTTTTTTAAAAGAATTTCATAAGTATACGTCTTTGCACATTAAATAAACATTAAATGACCATCGGGATAATCTTACAAAAGACATTAATCACTTAAAAAAGTAGTTACTTACGTACATACTTTGATGGCAGGGGCTTGACAAAGGATTCGATTATAGAAAAATAATTGCTTTCATCATAATAATATGTAGGAAGGTAGTTATAGGCATAAAAACAATACCCATTACGGATTCATTAATCCTCAAGTACAACATACCGAGTGGTCCTTTAAAATCTGAATATTTTAAAATTTAACCAGATATAATTTAATACCTAGCAATATAATTTCAACAAAATAAATATTATAAATAGATGTGAGTCTGAGTTCTCTTAATTATTAATGTAACCGCCCTTAGCGGTTACATTAATAATGGCTAACAGTGACTTTGATCTCGGTGTTTGAATAACAGACATTGCAGGCCTTCCCCTCGTCAAGCACCCAAAAGGTGTAGTCGAAGTGGTAGGTATCAGGACTGTAGGGAGCCAAAAATGACAAAGAAGATTTCCAAAGAACTTAAAAGATTAATTCAAAAGATTCTTGCAAGGAAGGAGATGGATTTCTTATATTCCTGGTGTCAAAAGTAGCCTCTCCACTCTCAAAATGTTCACTCCACCAACTTTTTTGATAGCTCTCTGAACATTCAGGTGTATCTCCTGCATGGGCCCTCATGGACTTGAAGTCCTGGGCTGTTTTCTTTAACTCATCCGAGTCCAGTTTTGGCTTTTTGACAGAGCTCTTCTTCCTTTCCAATACTTTGGCCTAGCTGAAGTCATAGAATGTGGTCCTGGAGAAGGTCAACTGCTTGGTGTGTGCAAATGGAAATTGGTGATGACGTTCAAGTGTCATTTTCTCGACTTGTACATAAGTTAAAGAGCTCAGTTTTTTTAGTTTTTTGTAACTAATTGTTTATGTTTTGATATATCAAAATGTGAATTAATTTAAAAGACTCATCTTTAAGTAATTATTGAATTAGTAAGTATTTAGATTTTAATGGAACACTCAGTAAATATATACGGTGGTTTGGTAGATGTACTTGAATATTGCTCACAAAATGTTTTGATCAATGGATGAATTTGTCTCTTGAGGCAAAGTCCAGACTCTTCACTCTCAATTCATGTTATGAACTTTGTCGGACTTTTTTAGGCCTGGAGATTCTAGAAGCATGGAGTCGAATTACAGGGTGTTGAGGTACACTTTCTTACCTCACAATGGTGACTATGTGCGGTAAAAAGACGGTGCAATACAACACGGTCTACAAGAAGTAGAAGATTTGAGCTTACAGAGCGACCAATTTCTGACCCCTCACCTCCTCGGATCTGAACCCTTTGGAGTATTTCTGGTAGGGTGTCATTGAGGCTAAGACCAACGCTATCACTCATCCAAATGTGGAGTCTCTCAAGTCGAGGATTGTGTAAGAGTTGGTCGCCTATGCGTAACATCTGCCACGCCTTCATGCACCGTAATGAGGCTGCAACAGAGGCTAAAGGTATCCACGTTGAGTGAGGGCATTCCTAAATAATAGTATGTATAGAAACTAAAAATTACATGTATTCTATCATAGGATAAAGAAATATATGCAGAGCTCGCCATATACCTGTAACTAGTAAAATCCCAGCTGGGCTAGTGCATAGTGGCCTGTAACTAGCCCGCTTGACTATGCAATACCGTACCTTAAATACCATGTATCAAGGCGTCATACGTTGAAAATTCATTGAAAACAAACATTATTGGTGATTTTTTAGAATAAATTAGATTAGGCAAAAAGTAATTTCGTATTCGGTGCTCCTTTTTTTTAACTAAGTATATCATGTTCATTATTGATAACATCGGAGTATACCATATAGCGTTGGAAATTTGTAAGTGTGTACTACGAACGCCTTATGGACAATATTACACTTAGGCTGTTCAGTTGTGAATTATTGTGCGTCGAGAATGGAGGTACCATAGGAAGAAATTCGCCATATTCTATATTTTTACTACCTGAAAAGAAAAAACACGTCGAATACGACCAAGAAAACTGGTCATTTATACGGGGCTGGGACTCTTTCGGTTCGAATTGTACAATAGTGGTTAGAACATTTTTTTCCTCTTAATTTTGCTCTTTACTGTAAACAACTCGACCACTGGAAGCTGGCGGTCGAACAGAAGTGGTCAGTATTATTGAATAGGAGACAGTAAGACATCATCCAGACAACCCCAGATCGCACAAATCTTTGATGATGCCCAAGAAGCTCCGGGACCTCGGATGAGAAGTTCTTATGTATATACCCTGCAGTGCAGACCGGGCACCATGTGAATACCACTTGATGCTGTCAATGGTCAACGCGCTTGGAGATACAAAGTTGGCCTCAATAAAGGCTTGTGAAAATTGAGTGTACAATTTTTTTGCTTTTGGGGGACAAAGGCTTCTACGAGAAGGGCATTATGAAATTGGATTCTTGTCGGCAACAAGTTATAAAACAGAATGGTACATACATGGCTTAAATAAAGCGAAAAATACGAGATTACTTTTCCCGAGCCTATTATTTCTTTATACGAAAATTTTGATTCTTTAGTTGTACTTTTTAGTAAGTAGAAATTGTACTTCACAGAAAATATATTTCTTTCTTTCTTTACTCCCAAAACGTAGCTTAATTTAAAACAAATCCGTGCAAGTTCTAAAATTAGACTAGTTGCTAATTTTAACTATGGTGAAGTCCTAGTTATAAACTCTAACTTTTAAGCACGTATTTATGACAAATACGCCTGTGCACCCTGTATTTTAATACGTGACCATTATGATACAGGCACGTATTTTCGTGGTAGACAAGGTCACTTTGATACCCCTGGTTTGTTTATCGAATGAGAGGAATAAATAGGGAATATGCGCTGAACCCTTAATAAAAAGGTAAATCTAAAAATACCATGAATTTTCTTTCGAGGTCAATTGATGCGTAGAGAAAATATGAAGTGTAGTATTACTATATATAACAGTTTTGCAAATTATATTTACACGGAAAGTATTTGAAGGATATTTTTCTATGTAGGTATTTGACTCTATTTCCCTTCCTATGATGGTCAAGGAATGAATTATAGATAAATGGAAGTCTATTGACGTTATCCCAACCTCTCTTCTCAACTACTTCTTCTTTTATATGGGCCGTCAACATAAAATCAAGATCAAATTATTATTATTTGACTGAATATTATTTCAAAATGTTATTAAGTGCCTTAAAATGCTTTAAAAAACTTGCATACAATTATATTTCTTAATGGATTTTGACAAAGGAAGAATCCATTGGTAGAAGCATCGTGGAAATTGGTGACACAGAGCTTATCCTTGAGTTTTGGTTTAATTACTTTGCCTAATTGTTTTCCCAGCTCAAAACACCATTGATCATAAAAATTAATGTCTCAAATGTCGCCTTGTACAAATATTTTGTGTTCATAAGTTGCAACTGGAGTTCTTAAAGTAAATGAAGAGACTTTTTCTACCGTAATATAATTGATTGGACGATATCCTTCAAAGAATTTATGTGGCTTAATTTTTCCCATAGATTCTGCTGGCATTCGTGCTGCTGAATGTTGTGGCAGTCCTTATTTAGGAACGAGGACCGCAGTCTACTCCAATCTGGTCCTATCTAGTCAAGTCCTACTTGTCAGTCCTTAAAGAACGTAAACTGAGGACATTTTTCCTCTTTTTAATTATTCCGTTATATAATAAAATAAATTATATAACTAATTAACAATATAATATTGTATTATCGTGAAAAATATAATATTTTTTGCAAGATATGTGCAATAATCTTAATACACATTCTTATTTCAGTTAATAACCCATCAATATATTTATGAAAAATTCTAAGGACCGACAGTCCTAAGAACTAGTCCCAAAGGCTCGACGGTCTTAAGGATCGGCCCCAGATACTGACGGTCCTACGACCGGACCAAACCGAATAAATAAGGACCTACACAACACTACTATTGCCCATAATTCCTTTTCAACTTCTTGAAGAGTGTTTCCCTTCATAAATGTTTCAGTTTGGGTAAGGAAGTTACTCAGAAGAATTCTACGATGTAAACCATCTCTAACATATTCCTTATTGGATTGGACTGGAGTGATAAAATCGTATCGTAGTACAGGAGTACCCTCGTAAATAAGTTGATAAAATGCATCTTTGACATTAGTTCCTAGCCTTACAATGGGACCATTGGGGTAGTTAACCTTCAAGCTAGGATGTTGATTTTTATACTAAAATTGAGTTAACAACTAATCAACATGTAAAATTTGGTTTTGTTAATTCTTTTCTTGTAATTTTCATGTCAAAGACGCAAGATTAATTGTCAAATATGTAGATAAATATAATGGAAACCGTCGATTCGACGACAAAGTATGTACTGGTTTGATCCCAAAGAAGAAAAACATTATTGGGGGGAGGGGGATCCACTAAAAATGATGGATTTCTCATGGATTTCTTTTTACTGCAACTTCGGGGGTCAAACATTTATGATGTCCAGTTGACAGGGGTTGGGGGCTTACAGATTTAAAGACTTCTTAGGTTAAGGAGGAGGGAATATGTTATTTTTTGGAATCAATGTATTGAGTATTCATCAACAAAACCTATTAAATATGAAATATTAGGTTAATTCAAAAGTTCTGAGGGTTTTTCGCTAGATGTCTTTACAGAATGTTTAAAAGGTAAGCGTACACTTAAAAAAGTGCATTTACAGTTTGGTGAAGCCAGTTGTGTGTTACAGCGTTCCAAAATAGATGTAAAATAAATGATAATTTGATACGTTCTTCAGTATGACTACGACCAAGGTGAAAAGGCGGAGCAGGCGGCGAAATAAAGCGGGGCTTATGGATCCAATACAGTATCAAACAACAGCAAAGCGGTGGCTCCAAGGATTCCGTTCTGGTAATATGAGCGTCGGAAAATGTCGATAAAATAATGAAAATCGTTGAGTTGGACCAGTATGTGAGTCCTTATTCCATTGCCCAGGAACTGGAGATTAGCCAGAAGACCGTTTGGAACTCTCTCAATGGGTTTTATTCTATCTTTGTCAATTTCATTGTCAAAATAAAGCGAAAAAGGGCTTATAAATTTATATAACTTAATTTGGATTCTATGTTGACTGGGTATTAACTAAAAATATTTTATTAATATTTATTGTAACGTTTAACCCACGTTCAGTGACTACGTAAAAAAAGGATGTTCATTTATTGAGGGCTAAACAGTTTAATATATTTAAGTAAAATTAAGCTCCAAAACTTTCCCAATTTTTTTGCCATGTTGTATCTCGTGTCTATCTATGTAACATAAGTTTGTTAGATATGAAAATAGATTTTGGCATGGAGAGATCCTTCTGCTTGAATTCATACTAATACTGAGTAAAGGTGATTAGTGAACTTCTCATTTACAATAACTGTAGTTTACAAATAGCCATTTTGTCGTCTGAATCATCACCATTGGGGATTAACTCCTTTGATATATTACAATGTTATGCACAACAAATATTATTTGGGGTTTATTTGGTGATAATCAGACTTGTAGTATTCGGACTAGGACTCGGAATTGAATTTTTTCATGGATTTGGACTACTAATGGGAGAATTAATCAGGATTGAAGAATCGGGTGATTTTTCTGGAATCCGCATCCAGAAAAATGTATTACTTTTATAAGCTATGAAAAAATAGGTTACCCCACATTTGAAACTTAATATAATTTTGCAAACTTTTTTCCCAAAAATCATTTTTTTTTTTAAATTAACTTTTCCGTTAATAACTATATATTTTTATAATTTTTGCCTACAAAAATTAATTTTATGTCAACAGCTGTGGATTACTGAAAATTTTTCCAAAAAAATTACTTTTTTGAGTGTAGCCATGGGTTTTTGCAATTGTTTATTCAAAAAATTTAATTTTTCGATTCCCCCCCCTCCCCCAATATTGTCCTTGATAGCAAAATGGTATTTTTGCAGTTATTTGTCCTGTGGACTCAGAGTTATTCTTGATCCGCTCTCATTGTATCACATATATATTTTGTGATAAACGCTTTTTCCAACTAAATGATTCAAAATAAATTATTTTGCATCTACTAAACTAAATGTGTGGCCCCTCAACACAAAACAAGCTAGAAGGATGTATCTCAAAATTGATCATGAATTACATTTGCACTCTTCGGCAAATTATCATCACTTTCTATTAATAGATTTTTAGTGATTAATACTGTTGTTATTATTTCTAATTTTTTAATAATAAATATTATTTAAACACGTCACTAAAGATTTATTGGTACCTTATAAGTATAATTCAACGATTCCAATGGAAGAAGAGCTAATCACTACTCCATTATGAATTATCAATAGACATGATTGATTATTAATTTGATAAAATACTCAAGGATTGACAAACAAGGCTTATAGGAGGAAAATGCATAATTCAATCATTTGTCCCACAGAAAACGACCATTTAACGTGTTTTGTAGTAATACACATTATATATTTTGATAAAAATATTCAGAAGAAACATCAATTTCAACAAAAAGTAACGTATAAACCATATTTATTGATATTTTAAGGGGAAATATCCATGAGGCAAAATGGCTTTAATGTGACATAGTTAAAGACAAAAGTACTGGACACCCTTAATTACCTCGGTTGGCCAAAAAATACTATCAATAGGGAATCACTTGGTCTTTATACGTCTATATATTACATTTTAGACTGATTTATTCGACCGTTTTGGACTTCATGTGTACTAGATAAGATTTACCCGGCGTTGTCGGGGACATTAAGAAATCCAAATTAATTAAGAACTCTTCTGCTTGATATAAATAAAAAATAAAGGCTGTCAAATTCGAAGAATCATTCACAGTTTGGTTTATGAGTATGATAATACTAATTTATGGGTATTATATAGGCTTTCATGCAATGAGGAAGTAGCTGCTCTAATCTGTGTCCGATACCGATCTCCCAGTCTCGGACCCGCTTGTCTAAATATCTTGCAAACCTCCTAATAACCCAAAATACTGTACAGATGAAGTATTGGGCCAAAATGCAGTTTAACTCTGCCGCTACTGCGTTTATAAGTACCAAGGAAGCCTTTAAATAATCTATCATACAACCTAGTCCACGGGTTGTGCAGGTTAAGTGCAGAACACGAACCAAGTTAAATTTCGCCGCCACTGCTTCTCTGAGCATCAAAAAACCCTCCTAATATCCCAAAATGCTCAGTTTACTATAGGTGATGTGCTGGGCCAAAATACAGTTTACATCTCTTGCCACCGTACTACTAGGCAGAACATAACCATCCTAATATTATATAGTACACCCCAGCCCACGGGTTGTGCAGGTGAAATGCTGGGCCGAAGCAAGTTAAATTTATCCACCGCCCCTCCCTGAGCACCAAGGAACCTTCCTAATATCCCAAAAACAACCTGCTGTCAGGTTGTATAGTTGAAGTACCAGGCCTTAAGGCAGTTTAAACTGCATTGTCACCCCATTTCTAAGGACCAATGACCCTTTTTAGAATTCTAGAATAAATCCCAACCCACGGGTTGTTTATGCGAACAGATAAGCCCGAATCAAGGTAAATTTATCTGCCGCCGCTTCTCTGAGCATCAAGAACCCTTGTAATATCCAAAATGCATTCTGGCCCTCAGGTTGTGCAGGTAAAGTACAGTTCCTCAAGGCAGTTTAAAATCTACCGCCACTACATTTCTAAGCTCCAAGAACCCCTTCAAACATGCTAGAATACACACCCGGCCACGAATTGTGGGCTGCTGCACCCTGAGGTAGGTTAAATTCTTCCCCCTCTGCTTCCTTAAGCATCAAAGAGCCCTTATATTAATAAAAATACACGCCGAAACTCAGGTTGTACAGGTCAAATGCTATTTTAAGACCACCATAGTCTCAAAGACCAAAAAAAAAAAAAAAAAAAAAAAAATGTTACCGAAATCGTTTTTGTTGCCCTTTGAACCTACAATAAAAATTTCGGAAAAATCCATCCATTGTTTCACCCGTGATTGAAGGATTTATTCGCACACACCCAGAAATTTGGATTTAATATATAGATAGATTAACACCAAATACAGACATTGAAATAAATAAAATATGATAAAAAATTGAGTTCAGCTTCAGAAACTTTTAGTGGGCCTCCATCCTCCCCCATCAAAAAAGGGGTTAACGACGCCACTGATTGCCTGTATATTAATATGTAGTATATATTACATTTTTCGAAATTTGATTTGATCCTAACCTTTTGCCCTCCTAATGTAAAGGTTTTAATTAAAAAATATAGAAATGAGATGTTTATCTTGATAGTTGTATACTTTGTAGTCATACAACCATGGTATATCTTTATGTATACGAGGGTGGTCTGAAAAGTTTCCAACATAACAATGATACAATACTTTTTTTCTGTATATTTTGATTATTTTTCAACATAGTCTCCTTGTAATTCTACAACACACTTCTCCTAGTGAGTCTCCCATCTCTGTAACTCGTTCTAATTTCTTCTTCATTTGACGAAAATCCTTACAGTCCACTCTTTGGACTCTAATTTATTTCCGGCGTATATATTTGTATTCATTTGTCATACTACAGTAATAAATCGGCGTCAAAACTCGGATTTATTGTGCTTCAACCATACCAACAGAGCTATCCTCAATTTTCACAAAAGCACTCACATTAACTTACTCAAGCGTCTGTTGTATAACAACTCTGGTTTCAAAATGGCTGAAACTTTATTAAGTAACGGTCAACATATGCTAAATGGATGTGACTAATTTATATTTACAAGTCCTGTCATTTTCACGTTGAGGTGAAATAGTTGTCAGACCACCCTTGTACATATAAATGTAAGGAAAACGATTCTACCTATATATACGTTCATAATTGTTCATAACAGAGTTTAAAAATAACCGTGACATTTCCAAAAATAAATAAAAAGAATAATAATCTGACGGATGGCAATCAAAAATGATATATATTTCATAAAAGCTTTAACAATCTCTGCAATTCCTGTTTTCCCTTGATTAAACTTTTCATTTCCATTGCGCTGAATGTGTCCTTTAAGATACCTAAGATATCCTATTTCATAAAAATAGTTATTCCTAGGTATGAAACATACTTGGATGTCCTTTTTATATTTCTGGATCCAATTATTTCCCACAGCGTTACATTTATTGAGTAATGCAGCCTATCCTCCGAAAAGAAACAGAGATAAAAGGCTTTAAACAAGTTGGTAATTAGCCAATTCCTATTCTCATCCAACTATGGAATTATTATTTTATATAATTGATGAGAATTGTTCACAGATTCATAAGAAAAGTTTCATTATAATTCAACTAATCAATGCTTAGAAGACTCAACACTGACATACCGATAGGTGATCACAAAATAATGGCATGTTCCAAGTGAATTTCCTCAGAGTAGTGGCTCAAAACTTGCCATTTTATCCCCGTTATTTTTAATTATGATGCATACTTATGGAGCCAAACGATAGCTGAAACAAAAATAAACCACCTTTGTTTTTATACCATGTGTCTAACTGTAAAAATATTGGTGTAACACCAAAAAAAGGCAACGCATTTCCAATCTCCACCACGGAGGCGTCAGTCGAAAATGGGCTTGTGGATACCGCTAGCATCACCTCCCAGACTCCCTACAACATCAAGAATTTCAATACAGCCGTATACAGACAAAAAGAATCAAAACTTCTGATCTGCCTTCATGTGGCCTTTCTACAGCCCTGACCTCAACCACTTTGTAGTTTGAGGAGACTGAGAGAAAAATGTCTGCTGTGCCTCGTCTTGAGATGTCAATCTGTTCGGCGGCGTGTCAATTCTGCTATTTCTTGTGAAGAAGGAGATATTGAATAAAAATATAGCTAAATATAACATTTAAAACATATCACAAATTGGTTTTTCAGTTCTCTATTTCATTGTTAGATAGAAACCACATGTTCTGTAAGTGAGTCATGCACTTGCAAGTGGTGATATGAGTCGTATTATGTCCTTAGGGTTACTCTACTGAGTCTAAATTGAATCTTTTTAAGTCATGAATACAAATGTCGTTCAGGGTAATTAAAAAGATTGTCGATATGATTTTCTAAGGGCGTGAAGGATGGAGTACTCCTGCATAAATTCGATGGCCTTTTCAGACAATTTTTGTCCTTGTTTTTCAATATAGGATAATTATATACATTTCAATATCTGTGGAGGATTGTCCTCCGGAATATATTACAATCAGAAACTTGCTCTCAGGAAAATTACTTTCAATCTTATTTCATATTGATTCATCAACAGATAAGTCTGACTCATATAAGGATCCGTTGATAGCTTTCTCATCTGCTAATAGACAATATTAAAATAACCCTTCTTATTTGCCAAATTGCACCCCATGGACATGCGATTTGTGTAGGATAACTAAAGGTTTATAGAAATACAAGGTTAGACCATTTAATAGGGCTTGCTTGAATTTTTAATCTGATGTATTATACCGACTGCGGGGCAACCATCAAGGACCCTCTTAATTTCCCAATATTTTTTTTACAATGACAGCTTCTACGGCCACTATCTTTGTCCAACTTTCTTCTCTTTTTTTTTTTTGCATATAAGCAAGCTATATAATTAGGGGCGTACACAAGGAGTTGGCTGGAGGGACTGTGTCCCCATCAAAAAAAAAAAAAAAGATTACTTGCTTTTTGTTAGAAAATTTAATATTTCAAATTGTTAAAAAAATTTTAAATTTTTAAATTTGATTCAATTTTTCAAATATTTTCCTTCAAAAATTTAATTTTCTATGGATAGCCATGGATTTTTAAAAGTTATCTCCTAAAAAATGTATTACTTGATTTTTTTTTCAAAAGAATTTATATTAGAAATTTAATTTTTGAAATTTTTTTTGAGAACAACTGGGGATTTTTGAAATTTTTTTCCAAAAAATTTAATTGTTCGTGAACAGAGGAGATTTTTGAGTTTCTTATTCAAAAATATTTTTTTTTTGTAAACAGCTGTAGATTTTTAAAAATTTTTTACAAGAAATTTAATTTTTTGAGAATAGTTATTTATTTTTGAATTTTTTTTTTCAAAAACTTAATATTTGGAATTTAATTTAACAAAATTTTAATTTTTGGATTTAAAAAAATAAATAAATCTAAAAATCAAGCTTCCCCCACCCCCAATATAATCTTGCGGACGCAATTGCGTGCAATTTTACTATAGAGGGTAATCTTCATAGAACCTTGCGTATTAGACATACCATGTATGGCTTTTAGAAAATGCAGTCACATCTTCATCAAGTCAACATTTTTTTGACTCAGTGGCAGTTCAAGTAGTAATTTCAATATAAATTTAGTTCAGTACCGTTTGAAATAGGTCAGTATCCCGGTACCATTATAGAACCAGTATGCCAAATAAGGTTACAATAAACATATTATATTATCAAATATTGAATAGTGTGATAACTGGGCGTCTAACAGTAGGCGTAGGAGACTAGAGGGAAAGATCTGTGGGAACCTGTAAATATTAATTGTATATTTTGGCAAGATGTGTGTTTATTATAATGGTCCTTGCTTAAACAATTATTAAATTTAAATATACACAAATGAGTAATTTTGAGGAAAAGTCGATATAAACATAAACCGAAATATATGGACAACTTTTGAATAAATTTACCGTGGAAGATTCCTCTGGAGGAAAATAGCCCGTATTTTGTTCAAACTTCATGATGAATAAGAGCAAATTACAAATTTGCATAATATTATTTATGACAAATATCTACAAATATTTTTTTGTCCCATCCAAGTACCTTCATATGTTAGTAGTATGTTTGCAATACAATTTTTTTGCATTTTTTTAAATTCAATCCAATCTTCGAAGAAATAGATCGAGAGGATTGGTAAGGTGAGGGGGAGATAAATACTTAGGGCCTCTTAAAATATGGATAAATACCCTCTGTCCTCGTATTGACCCGGGGTAGTGTGAAATTCCTAAAAATAACCACCAATGCATCCAAGGAACCCCTCTAATGCAAAAAAAAAATATAATTTAAGCCCCTAGTTTGCAAATTGAACCCCACCTTGTTTTGGGTTTTTACACCATTTAATTCTTTTTTCTTATGGATACTAATTAAAAATATTTGTAATTCAATAGTCGTCTCAAAAAAAAATTCTTTAAATCTGTAAAGGGTACACTCAATTTTAAATTACTTTTTGTGTTTTTCTGTTTGGAATAGTTAACTGATTACTGTTGAAAATAATTTATCTAATTTAAATAAAAAAAAGTTTAATCATCGTAATTTTATTTAAACAAATATATATATTTTATAAATTCCTACATAAAATAAAATAATATATTTCTTATAATAATTTTAAAGACCTAAAATAGATGCAAATTATAATATAAATCTTTTAAAAATGGATAAATAGTAAATAAATACTATTAAGCGAATTTATAAATTTGGTAATTTTCCTCTATTGCAATTTTCTCCAGGGGAGATTTCTGCACACGATAGACTTTATTAGCAAAAGATGATGAAGAGACGGCCTTAAAAAAAGGTCATTCTAAAAATAAAATAAAACATTATTTTCTAATATAAAAAAATTAAAGAAATATTAATATACTTGCAGTAGTCACTGAATTATTAGACGTCAACAAACAGACACACTTTACATTAATAATATAGAAGAAAACTCCATAAGAAATCTTCAGTGGTATTCTCCATTTTTCATGAACACACTCACACGTAGTTACTTATTATTGAGATGTTCTCTCCTCAAAAATGAAACAAATATTTATAACAGATTGATAATTTTTTACCTGATGAGCCTTGGAGTACTTTAGTCTAGAGACAAAAGTACTTACAGACTGAAATTTACCTACACAATCAAAAATTGGGGAAAGGGTGTATCTATGGGCATGTTTTTTAACCCCTGGAATCAGGCCAATTAACCGAGGGGGAACTATATATGGGGAAAAGACTCTGCTCTTTATCACACAGCCATTAAAACACAAGAATTTTACTACTGCCGCCTCAAAAATGTATGGGAAAAGTCAAAGTTCCTTATCTCTAGCCCAAAATATAGTTCCATGAATAATATTGGTAGAGGGCTGTCGAGAGTAAGTCCAACACAAACAAACAGTCAAATTTGGAAGCCCTAAAATCAATTGTTGTGGATGCTTTCTAAAACAGAAACTTTCCGAACATACCAAAGTTTCTAATTTCGTATCTAGGCCGTTGTAGAGGTCAATGACAGTTATATGAAATAATTATCCATATACATATTTACTCCTTTATTATTTTTCTAAAAATAATCTATTCGGTAATTTTTATGGCGAATGTACAGGGTGGACCCTAAAAACTGTAACAAATATTTAATCCCGATTAAATCTGGTCTTTTTTAGAGGACAATGCCTGCAAGATAACTAACCAAACTTTGGATACACTGAAAGACTCCCTAATTCGGAGATGGGATAGAATTCTAATAAAGATGGTTCGTGTCTGCTTCGATGTCTTCCTTAACAGACTCAAGGCAGTGATGCAATCTTATGCAAAAGGGGACCATTTTGTTAACTTTTTGATCACTTACTTTTATGATAGTCACATGTAAATAAAAAAACAAAAATGCATTTATTTTTTTCTGCCCTCTCTCTATGTTATTAAAATTATAATTCAAAAGATGACTAATTTCTATGCAATACCCTGTATATGTACAACCAATTAGTAAACATGAATGACTTTTTTGAGTATGTACCTATGCACATATCTTTAGGCTACTACTTATAGGCACATGTACTTATTTATTCGTGGATATCATTAAAAGGAATCTATCTTACAAATCTATGTACATATGTAGGCCTTGAGATAAAATCTGTAATAAATATATATTCATTAACCACACAGGCCCTCAAAATCACTTTACATTCTAAGAACAAATATTTTAATTAGGTTTAATAAGTTTGTTATTACATGGCATATAGTCTGTGAGTCTGCCACATTTGTGTAAAGTACTATGTCAGGACATCATATAAAAGCAAGACTGTCAAAAAATTTCTGCCAGAAAAGTGAGGTCACTCCATCCCCCTAAAAAAAAAAAAGTCAGCCAAAAAACATTGAATTTATGGTTTATTTCACCCCATAAAGTACGTGGACAAAACTTGCTTCAATGATTAGTAGTATCTCAGGGCATCATATAAAAGCAAGACTGAAAAAAAAAATCGGTCAGTAATTCGGTTGAGATCAGTCTCCCCCTCCTAAAAAAGTACATCGAAAAAACATAAAAATAACATTTTTCACCCCATAGGGTACATGGACAAACTTACCTCAGTGTATTATACTATATCAGCACATTACTTACATCGAATTTCCTGTCCAGCAAAAATTAAGTCAGACCCCCAAAAGTACCACTCTCCCCCCTCCTTAAATTAAAACTTTAAGTTGATAATACTTTATTATAACGATCCCAATCTAGATATATTTTCAATTACACTTTGTATTAAAAACTTTATAGATACATATTTAAATGAAAATTAAAACGAAATTTGCCATGGAAATTTTTTGTCCGTCTTGGTTTTTTAAGATGACCTTTTGAAATAATATTATTCACACTTGAAGTTACTCCCTTGGGGGATGGAACTAACAAATATGTTTAAATATTTGTCATAAATAATATTCAGAGAATTTATAATTTTTTATTATTTATCAGGAAGTTTGAACAAAATACGGGGAATCCTCCATAGGCAATTATCCCCAGGGCAGTGTTCCTAGTTCCCTATGAAACGTACAACCTTTTAAAAGTGTGAAATTGTACGAGGATGATTTTGTTCTTAGTTGTAACCTGAACAGTCATTTTTAAATTTCAAATCTGGAATCATTATTTTTAAATTCTTGAGGAGTGAATATCTAAGTATAAAGTAATTACCTATTGCCTGAAAGACGTAGAGGAGTAACCCCGAATTATTGTTTAGATCCTTGTTGTTGTTGTTTTTTTGTACCCAAGTACAACTATATAATTCAAAATATTGTTATATAATGAATCACAAACAATCTGGAGATAAACTCGCACCTAAAACTTCACAAAAATAAAATATATTTCTTATAGAAATATTTTTATACATCTATCAACAATATGGGCATAATTATGGGACAATGGCATTCTTGTCGTAATAATTTTTTTCGTAATATTTTTTTTTTTTTTTGGGATTAGGGCCAATATAAAAATAGATAAAATCTTTATTATTTAATAATATTTTAAAATTCAAATAAATAACTCACCTTTTTCGGATCCCAGACATTTGCTATGTGTGAAAGCCCCATAGGATTTCTTGCAGAATTATAACTATGTACGTGTAAGTCAAACATATACCTATATAAAAAATCAGGCCATTGGCATAAATAAATCACGATTCTTATGAAACTATTCAATTCCAATGTCAAGCTTATCATAGTCCTCTTTTTAAGTAGAGGTATACATTCGACTATTTCAATCTAATACATCAAACTAAATACATACGAATACCGAACAGAAGAAAATTGACCCATCTGGCTGAAAGTTGGGGTAGTGCCATATCTTGGACTTTTAAAACAACCCTCGTAAAAATGTGTGTTATTTTCATAAAAATATGGCAAATAGGTAGTTAACAAATGACCTTATGAGCTCATGTTATGGCATGGAAATAATTTCTCAGTTCTTCTATCCCATTTGTAGCGGGTGCGCTTGAGCCTTTGCTTACAGATTAATATTATTATGATATGAAATAATCTACGATTAAAAATATAAACAGTTATTTTCTTATGGGAACCCTACAAAATCGGCACGGGATCAAACATTCTTTAAATGATTATGTTTACAATGTTCATTTTCTTTTTTTAAACATACCAACAGACCATATTTTTTACAACTATAACACAATGATAATGATTTTTTCTTCTTCTATTATTTACAGAGTCCCAAAACTCAAAGGAAAACTCTCATGGAAAGACGACTACGCTCTTTACAAACAACTCTGGGAAACGATGGCTCTCGTGTTTATTGAACCATCAGTTTCCCTTTGTGGTTTTGATACTGTATTCTTATTAAACCAATGACTCTTTTATGGAGAAGAATCTGTTGTTTTTATACATTAAACATAAATAAATATTTATTTATTTAATAGTTATATGACTAGCTATAAACATACTCTTCATATAGCTAAACCCCTTAATTGCTTTAATATGCATATTATATGTTTCTTGGAATTTTATAAAAATATTGTTAACCAATTTAATCAATTTCTAGGTACAAATCTATATCATAACTTGATTCCTTTGTTTAGTCAAGAAATACCCCATATATGAAACGTACACTCTTTTTTTTTTTTCCACATTCCGTTATTTGGCCAATCATGGGTGTTTGTCTATCGGACTATTAGTGGAATAGTTATGATTGAAAAGAGATAATTGAATAATATACTGAATAAAAAAGAAAATACCCCAACAATAACATGATCATAATAATTCAATCATTTAAATTTTGTATTATTTTTTAACTATTCAATTCATTTTGTATACGTTTAAACATCAATTAAGAAGCTAAAAAACTTTTATGAATCTGATAAATTAGACAAAATAAATCCTTATTTTAAAATAATCTGAAAGTTTTTAGTACAAATATTTCGTTATTTTGAGTAAAAACAATAGATTATGTGAATTTTATAAGTCAGTATCAATCTGCTTTGAGGAGGTTGCTTAATCATATCATATAATAGTTATAATTTTAGATTTCCTCACACTCTAAAAATATGAATCCAAAAAATCAAAAGGGCAAACAAACGAATGTCTTTTTAAAAATACAGTTTCTTAAATTCAGTAAACCTTGATTAAAAATTAACAAATATACAAAATTATCCCAAAGAAGACATTATCAATATAAATAAAAATTTGCATCTATTCAGATTAACTGCTTTAGGAGCATATTAAAAAATATTCGCGATAAAATACAGATTCAAAAGAATTATAAGTTTATTTTTTAATTTTAAAGTGTATAATCCCAGTTCACTAACGAAGAGTTAAAACAGCAGTGATTCACATACTTTTTATATTGTGAGCTCTACAGCATTTCCCTATATTCTATGGTGGTTTCTAACCTTCTCAACTCAAACACAAATTGGTTTCATTTCAGTAGCTAAAATAAAATGACAAAAATAATGTTATCTTTTTTAAATGAAAAAAAAACAAAACTGGTACACGAACTGTTTTTCCTTTTATAATCTTTGAACGGAGTTTTTTATCCACCCAAATCCCATTCCTAATTATTGTTGTTAAATTAGTAAGTTTGTTTTTTTACCATTTAAAACAAAAAATGAAAATAAATGAAAATGTTCAAACTACAACGATCCTTTAAGAATGAATGTAAAAAGAAAAAAAGAGTATAAACCAAAACCGGTTTTTTTTCTTTTTTAATCTCTGAAAGGTGTTTTTTTATCTACAAAGATCCCATTCCTACTTATTTTGAGACTTGCTTGATTTTTGTAAGTATTTTGCTCTATGTCAAATATATTTATTTTTTAATTCAATTGTTTTATTTGCTATTTATGTAATTTCTTGCCAATTTTTTGGTTATACAACGCTAAAGACAAGGCTCCGACCAACCCGTGTTGGGAACTGCTGTCTGAAGAAACTTTTATACGAGTAAAAAAAAGAATTCAATTTTATTAGTATTTAACAAACTGATAAGGCATCTGTAATTCGTCTTTTTGTATAAAATTTGGTTTGTAGGAATTTTCGCATTTGAATTTTCATCCTTTTTGTAAGTTCGAGCCAATTTCTAAGTATGCAAAAATCAATAATGTATATAAAGTTTTTTTGCTTTTTACAAAATGTTTCATGAATTTCAAATACATGGTTATATTTAATATGCAATTATCCAACATCGAAAAAAAAATGCAATTTTGAGGTTAAAGGGTTGTTTTTTTATTTAAAAAAAACACCTTGGGATTTCAACTGTTTTTACGACAAACAAACTAATTTGTAGCCTTAATAAAGAAAAGTTAATTTAGAAAAAAAAGTATTTGGTTCTACAAAAAAGTATAATCGTTCTACAATATTGATTTTGTTTTCAATTTTATTGAAGAAAACACACACTTTAAAACAGCATTCTACCCGTCGACTACAACTCACATTTATTATTGTTATTGAAGCAATAGACATGGAAAACTACCATTAATTTTTTTAATTGTAATAGATTTGGCCTGTAAAGTCTTTTGAAAAAAATCAAAAAAAATCATCCAACCTTACTTTGCATATTTTTTAAATATTCTACATATATGAAAATTAAAAGTTAAACTGAAAAAATCAAACATTTTTCTAAGGCAAATTGAAATATAAGGTTAAGTTTGTAATTTGAGATATAATAAAATAAAATTTAAAAATATAGGAAAATCATTTTTGATTCATTTCTGTATAATTAGACACAACTTGTAGGAAATGTACTAAAGATAAATTAATAAATATTTTATCATTCAAATAATGAAATGTTTGTCATCAATTATTATTACTTTCAATTTTCACCTTTATAGATATTTCATTTTGAAATATGTCTCCCAATCAATATTATACTCTATAAACGTGAATTAAAGGCCTAAATTTCTACAATTGAAAAATTTTAAAGTTCCTTTTCCTGTTCAATGGCTTAATTATCAATAACTAATGTGCCAGTAGTCGTGCCAAGACATGCATTTTATACCATACTTTAATCCATATAAGCTTAATTAAATAGCACAAACTTACAAAATTATAATTTTAAATGGAAAAATAAATTAGTAAATTTTTTTTCGAAAAAGTAAAATTTTACTGACTTGTGTAATTTATTTCTTTTATGCTATTATAATAATAACTGTTAAATATAGGTATTTTAGTTAACTATTCCAACAAGAGTCCTGTACTTTTGCGTGAAGTCATTGCGCATTAAAATTATTCTCCCTCGGGGATATTTTGGCTTATTATATATGAAAATATACTAGGTTTATACGTCGCTAATGTTTATTATTGGTTGAAATTGATATTTCCTTTAAATTTATAAATCAAAATAAGTCATGTGCATTACTATAAAACGCATTTAATGGTCATTTTTTCTGTTGAAGTAATTATGGAATTATGTTTTTTTGTCAACCCATGAGTATTTTCCAATAGGAAAAATCCATCATGCCTAATTATAAATTCATTGATAATAGAAAAGTGATTAGCATTTCTTCTATTGGAGTCGTTGTTCTGTGTGTATTTTTTTTTTTTTTTTAATTATTATTCTAATTTTATTACCTATTTTATCTCTGATTCGAATTCATTACATAGTGAGATTTCGAATGTATGCATGCATTGAAATTTTGGGGGATAATTTCATCCTTTTTCTTTAAAAAAATAACAGTTCAATGTTTTTATACTAATAAACATGAGATATTTTGATTAAAAAATTCAAAGAGAGCATCAATTTCAACCTAAAACTCCAATGAAGACATATCAAAATCATTTATTTATATATTAAGGATGTTTATCGTTGAGGCAAAAGGTCCTAAGGCAAAAGTTTTGAAGCAAAATAGTAAGGCGAAATTGCCTTGCGTCATTCCATTAATACAAAAATAGCCTTAAGTTGGTCAAAAAAACGGAAGGGAAAAAAAGAGTGTGTTTTCCATGTAAAGAGTACTTTTTGATCTATTATATCACACACTACATACTATTCAGTTTTTATTACTTTAAGTCTAAATATAGCATAATATAGATACATAAATGTTTGTATCAAAGGACATATAACAATATATTTACAAATTATTAAAAAGAAATTTTTTGGAAGAAAAATTATGTTTTTTTTTTATATAAATCAAATTACCTATTATAATATACTACAATAATACAATAATATATATTTAATATTATCGAAATATACAAAGTAACAACAAGATTCACGCGTCATTTCATTTTTCTGGCCTACTTAGATAGATATTAATATTATGTACAATAAAACAGAATCTATTATGTCATTAAGTAGAAAAAAGACAAGGTTAATGGTACCTCCTCCCCGACCGATCTGCTCCTAATTAGAGATAGAAGGGGTCCCGGCTACGTTGTATGTACTGTCGAAAAAGATCCAAGGCCTCAACTGGCTTTGGGTATTCTTAAAAAGTGTGACCGGAAGATTCACCTTAGGACTTTTTGTACTGAGATAATTTCTGTCATGGAAAGTTTTGCCACGTATACGAAGTGTGTACAAACAGTTAGATAAATTTTTAAATTTCTCATGTAAGGTACATCTGGTAAGCTCGATTTTTTTATCTTTGTAAGTCCGTAAACTCGCTACGAACATATATTAACTGTTTTAGCTACATGATATGTTTAGTTTATTTATGAGAGGAATCACGGTTAGAAGTATTTTGCCTTTTCGGCGATTTTTGCTATTGAAGAACATGGATCAAAGAATTTTTATCAAATTCTGTGTAAAAAAGGAAATTGAGTGCTCCAAAACACTTGAATATTGGTAGTGACATAGAGAGAAATGTTATGAGTAAAAAATTGTTTAGATGTGGTACATACTCTTCAAAGACGGCCGGGCTGCTGCTGGTCGTACGGTCAATAAAGAGTATTTTCTTAAAATTACGTATCGCTTGCGAGAACCAATACGAAGGAAATGTCCAGAATTCTGAAAAAACAATTCATGTCTTTTTTATCACGATAATGCCCCTGCCTTGCTTGTGAGAGATGTTTTGCTCAAAAATAGCACCAGGGGCACTTATTAGCCACAATATGTACCGGGTTGGCCACATTAGACTTTTTTTGTTCCCGAAACTGAAGATCCCTATGAAAGAACAGAGATTTGCAACTATTGAGGAGATAAAGACTGAAACCTTGAGCTAAGAGCTCAACACTATACCAAAAGTGCTATGAGGATTGGAAAAAGTGTTGGAACAAGTGTATTGTATCTTATTGGGGTTAGTTTGAAGGTGATAACATAAAATTGATGAATAAATTAATATTTTTTCCTAACAAATACAGTCACCTTAATTTTTGAAAACACTTAGTATTTTTTTTTTTTTTCATATTCAGTTTTATCTCCCACCAGTTATCAAATTAAAACCATATTAAGAAAGCTTGATGGGTTTTGATTTATTTTATTAAAAACATCTCCAGCTTCAACTACAGTCTCTATACGAGGCTGAAAGAGAGAGAAACTCTTCGCCACTTTGTCCCTTGGCAAATCCTGGAATTTCTTCTAGATCCAACTGATAAGTTCGTCGTTGGTGCTGCACGGGGTTCGATTCCCTTGTCATTCAATCTCAAAAAAAAAATCTATCAGATTCAGAGCCACCGAGCTTGGAAGTCAAAAGTACAGCTAAATGAAGTGGTCAAAATGTCTTGGATTCATTTGATACTTTTTTAGAGGTGTGGCTGGAAGCAGAGTCCTGCTGCCACATGTTAGACCTCCCATTGGAAACCATGTCGACCCAGGGTTTCACCTTGGTCTCTAGCACATCCAATTAGGCATGAGTGTTCCCCCTGAGGACTTGAAGGAACAATGAGGAGTCATGATGTGGCATTCGGAGATAATTACCCAAACACCATGACATGGCAACAGTCCGCATTGTTGTTGCCTCAAATTCTCTTCAAACCTGACGAACGAACGTTTCACTGAGTCCCAAAGTACGAACAATTGTTATGTTGTCCCCCTTCTAGGAAGATTACAAAAAAAGGCTCGGTGTCTTTTCCAAATATTCAGGAGAACAAATTTGTCAATTGATTCCATTTGTGTGCAAGTTTGAACAAGCTATCCAACAAAAAAAACCAGCTGTCTAAGTAAGTGCATTTTCCCAAGAAAGTGCATCAAAGTGCACGACTTACGTACCCTGTAAATTATAGTATCATTCTATCTTTGCACTTATTTTTACAGTCTTAATATGAATCTTCCCTTCACTTTAAGTCCTTTGTAGTTCTTTTTTTTTTACATGGAATAACTTGAGATGAGGGCATTTTATTTCTATTTTGATCTATATTGAATGTGTTTTCTCACTAGTAAGAATTCGAATATTATTTCTACCGGTGTAAACTAGCTGAGACAAAAGAGGAAGAAAGAACAGAAATGAATAAATTTGTATAAACACAATTGCTCCCTCAACTTTCAGGAATTTTGTGACTACTATTCTAGGAAGGCCACCAACTCTTAAAGGAGTTGAAGCACGACTTGGAGGGTTTGGTTCGGTTATACGGCATTCATGTCTGATATTAACTATTTTAAATATATTAAATGTGAATTAAGTTCATTACAAATGACTTCAAGTCGAGAGAGACCAATTTTAAACCTTAAAGTATTTGTGAGGAGATATGTTTTTGACAAGATATACACATATGAGAGCTAAAGTTCACAGGGCAAATTTTCCTGGGGCTAACCGTTTTATAATCTTAAAAAAGAACCAAGGAACTTTTGGGGTCTTACAAACTTAAAGCAGGGGTGTCAAACCTACTATCTGAGGGACATATAGGGCCCACCTAGAAGTTTAGTACGTCCAAGGATATAAATCTACAAGATTAAAATAATTGAATAAATTCACTGTAATTTTCTTTATAATCTGTTATTTCTATATTGTCCGCTAGGGACCAACACCCTTATCAATGAATTGTTTTTCTCAAAAGGATAAGAGTCGACGCACAGTGTAAGATTTTTCAAGAAAAGGGAAAATTTTATATATGTCCACATCGATTAATGGAGTACTTGTGTGCCTGGTAAGACAGGAGCCAGTTGGGCTGTTTACATTCAAGGCCATTTTGAAACTTAGCATTGTGAAAAATAATATAGCTTGCATGGAGAACTAAAAAAATAAAAGGTAAATAAAATGATGATGAGTCTGAGAAAACAGAAATCTGTTTTCATCCAGAGTCGATAAGCCAGCGATACCGCAATGAAAGTTAGTCACGTAACTCCAACCCAAATAGTTTTAGCACCAAGCACTTATAGTGATAGAGAATTTGTTAAAAATTACATGTTGATGTCTGCTTCAAGTTGAATGCATTAAGAAATTTCATTCTCTTGTCACTATTACCTTAACAAGAAACCCCGTGGCATACAGGATTTCAGAACTATCCGTAGATTTGAACCATCAACTGAAACACAGAGTGAAGTCAGTTTTAACATTTTATGTTTCGGTTAAGTAAAATGTTACTCAAAAATTGCACAAACTTTTTTGAGCTTTTATTACTCACTGTACATATATATTTTAAAATAAAAATTCATATAATAAAGATTTTTATAAATGGTTTCTACTACCGAATTAAGACCCATTTGAACATCATCTCCCTGTTATAGGATTTTGGGAGCATAAAATGTATTACAGCTAAATGAGTAGAGAACCTTCAACATTTAAATAATATTAGTGCCGTGAACTATTATAAATTTATATTTCAATATTTATAATATTATTTTATTATTCATTTTTAAAAAATCAACCAAAGGTATTCATCTCTCATTGTGAAATGAGGGTTGGAAATTGGAATCATTTGATGTTTATGTATTTCGTTCCTCATGATTAATTAAAGAATTACATACTCTTTATGGAAATATAGTCGTATATACTATTGTAAGGCTACAATTACGATTCTATAGTATTGTAGGTACAAGGGATTATTAATTTTAAAACCATGTGGGCCACATGAATATAAGTACATATAACTCAATTTTCAAATCAATTAAAGGCATTGTATTCAAAATTATGGGATGGATTAAGAAACCAAGGCATGTAATCTATATTTAAAACCTTTATTCAATTTATTACCCCTTTCAACCATAAAATCTATCAATTTACAATTCTTTTATTGTTTCTTTGATACATAGATTACTGATATATCACCTTGGGGTTGACCTTCAGATCCTCCTTGCTAATGAAGGACGGGATAACGTGACCTTCCCTCCTAAAAACGTGGAGAACCATAATTTGATGTAGGTAATGAGAACGTGAAGAACTATAATTTGATGTAGGCAATGGTCCTTCATGATCCTATGGACGTTATAAGGGTTTTTTGCCATCCATCCATTGTTCCTTAAGGTATGCTTCTGGGTTGGACAGAAATATATCTCTTCTGAGATGAACCTGGCAAGATGTTTCACGAGAGACTTCTTCTTTAACTTGATCAATGCCTTACTTTGGGTGAACCTTTTCTCCCTGTACGACAGGGTTAGAAGCTGTCCTTTGCAACGTGCATAGCTGTGGTACCATAGAACAGCTGAACAGGATGCTACGTCGATACTGTGAGTGATAGAAATCATCACATTGCCAGGATTCTTCTCACTTTTTTTAAGTTATTCTTGTTCAACAAAGAAGGACTTTGAAATATTTTTGCCGCTTCCAGGAAATCACCTTCAGTAGGTTCCCACCATCCTAGCCGATAGGTGTTTTGAATTTTTGGACGGATCGAGAAGCCTCTTTAGCCAAAAACACATTGTCTATTTTACCATTTAAATTACACAAAATGTACAAAAGGACTTAACATTTTTGTTCCTGATTAAAAGAATGTGTGGTTATGTGCTTATAAACAAGTATATAGATCTGTAGAGGGACATTCGTACTTGACTTAGTGTGTTTGTATGAAAACCAATTTGTAGGGGGATGTGATGAGGCCAGAGAAAATTGTTAACGATTATAAGAACTACCCTTATACTATCCAAAAAAAATCAAACTTTTTTCCCACCGACAAGATCAATAAGTAGCTATTTAATTAGATTTTGACAGTTTAATTCCAAATACGGTCTTTTTATTTTCCTGAGGACCTTAAGAAAAAGGCCATAGAGTGTTTGTTATTTTTAAGATTCAAAGCATTTTTAAGCGCTCGGTGTTGAAGATATGGATAAACTATTTGTATATACTTGAAAAATTATTGTTAAAAGATTCCAACACAGTTTTTAGAATGTCTGTATCATGTTCATAAATCGAGTTATCTTTGGTTAAAGTTGAAAATGGGTGCTTTATTTTATTCAGAGGCCCCCATTCTTCAAGAAAAATATAAAAAGCAAGTTTTAAAATACTTAATTTATTAACGGGTGCGGTGAAAAAACCTTTCCACTTTGATTTTGCTACATAAATCAAGGTTTTCGTGAATGCAGTAAAATTTTTACAGTCAAATACTAAAAATAAACAAGAAAATGAAATAAACAAAAAAAATAGATCTTCGTATGTGTTTTTGAAGGTGTGAAAATGCCATCTGAAGGTGGCCAACGAATTTTGGTCTGTGCACTTTTAAAAGTTGGCCAGAAACCAAGAGAGATTACAAAGCAGTTGGGATCTACTAAATCAAGCCAGACATGAACCTGGTGTTCCAGCAGGATGGTGCACCTGCACACACATCCAAAAAGGCCCAGAAGTGCTGGAGGATAACTTGCCTTTCTGGCCAAAGAAAATGTGGCCCCTACTCACTAGATGCCAACCCATTGGGGGTGGATGTTGAGTCCAAGGCCTGCATCGTCCGTCACCCAAATATCAACAACTTAAAGGACACCGTCAACCAGCACAGGGATGCCATGTATGAGGACTACATCTGCAGTGGGTGCAAGACTTTCCATGGCCACCTGGGAGCCATCATTGCTGCCTAGGGGAGGGGGGCTACATCGATGATTAAGTAAGCCAAGACATCATATTAGTTATATTTATTATATTGACATATCCTATTACAAGGGGTTGCTGAAACAAATCTTGATAAAGTTCTAGATTGAAAGTATACAGATTTTTTCGCCGCACCAAGTAGCTGAAAGTCTTAACAAGTATAATTAAAAAACGCTCTATATCGTAATAAATTTGAGATAAGGCCACTGCAATATTTCAAAAATAAAACTCATATTTTAAGATTGATCATTTAAGAAAAGTCCATGTGTTCGTGCGTCGTAGCTGGAAAGAAAAATAAAGGGTGAAAAGATATTGAAAGAGAGGAAGTGGTCAAATTCAAAACGTGTTAAGTGAAGTCCCTCTCGAGAGAATTCGATGAGAGTGTACACGTATGGAAAGGAATCTCGGGCACTAAAATCTCTTCTGAACTCCCCCTGGCCACTAGGATTTGATTTTGTGAGGATCTGTTTCAAGAAGTCCCTTGAATGTGCGTCTCATTGAGCCCCTCACTCACAAATGGTATGCAACAAATGATATTGTGTCTTCAAGACGAATAATTACTCGATACTCCAATTTGAGAAAAATCATACTATCTTGTTTTTGTGCTCAAAGGGCACACATTAATTATCCTTTCAGTATTTTTTGATATAACACTATTTGAGAAAAAAAAATTACGTTCTTAGAATTATTTGCCACACCTTTGACGTTTTATTATTTAAAAATTTGCCAAGTTGCTTACATAATCTTTATTTTTATATTTAGAATAGTAGGTAATGAAAAAATATACAAACGATGAAGAAATCATGCCACGATATTAACTTTTATATGTTTCTACAATGGAGTGTTCACAGATTACATATTACGTATTGAATGGTTTTTTTAAGCACAAGGACGCTTAAGTGCTTTATTTGTTCCATAAATTCAATAATAAAATGACATAGTCAATACGCATAGGCGTCCACAGGATTATTTATAAATATATATATATTTTTAGGTTGGGGCCTAAGTTTTTGAAAACAATTTCAAACATCCAAAGCTGTTCACAAAAAAATAAAGTTTTTGGAAAAAAAATTCAAAAATCTTTAGTTATTTATTGAAAACTATTTTTTTTGAAAAATAATTTCAAACATGAAAAAAAAATTTTTTGAAAAAAAAATTATATATTAAATTTTTTGGAGAAAAATGTCAAAAATTCGTAGGTTTTCATAGAAAATTAAATTTTTATCTAAAACCTTAAAAAAAAATCATATTAAATTTTTTTTTGAATTTTTTCCAAAATTCATTGTTATTTACAAAATATTAATTTTGTTGGAAAAAAAATTTAAATAGTAATAATATATTTCAAATATTAAATTTTGTGGTAAAAAAATCCTTTCATTTGGGGAGGAAGCTGCAGCCCCTCCAGCCCACCACCTGTAGAAGCCTCTGATACGTCATATCTGCGTATTGATAAATCTTGGGACACTGGAGTGATGGATTTTTCTCTTTATACAGGGCGTAGCAAAATAACTTCCTTTATTATAATGTGTAGCCATTAGGTTGTAGACGTACTAGAGAAGGGAACGTGGTTTCATTCTAGAGGCTAAATTTTGAACTTAGTTTTCTTGTAAATATAGTCAGTCGTCAAAAATGTGTTAACAAAATCTACTATAATAAATATTATAGTTGTATTAGAATGTACATGTCAATTATATTTTATTTCGACTTATTTTACAAATACCTACAAAGACCAATATGCTAATCCACTTCCTAATTCCCTTTTTTGATTCTTATTTAATATATGTTCGTTTTCCCTTTTTCATTTTTGGTGCATTTTCAAATCTACAACCCATACCTTAAAAAAAGTTTGAGACACGAGGAATCGATCCTGTCTTATGAAAAAAATCAAATTATTTGTGGAAAAACAAACTTACCCCTCGAGCCCAGGAATCTGGTCCGATCAGAATGAAACATAGCCTTAGGTACGTAAATCAGAATTCTAAACAACTTTAAATTTATGTCTAAGGGTTGTATTTGTCATTCTGATAAGACCAAATTCATGGGATCTCGAAGCCAAGTTTGTTTTTTCACTAATAAGTTGACTTTTTTTTTAATAAAAGAAGATCGATTTTCCGTGTCTCAAAGTTTTTTTTAAAGTTATGGGTTGTTTATTGACAAATACATACAAAAAAAGATACAGAAAACGACTTATTGAACTAACAGAAAAAGGGAGACAGTTATACGAATATATACGAGTTATACTGAATACGAATTAAAAAAGGGGAAGAGAAGAGGATTAGTGAGTTAGTCTTATAATGGTTGAAGTAGCCCCCTTGGTAGCAATGCTGGCTCCCAGGTGGCCATGGAAAGTCTTGCACCCACTGCAGATGTAGTCCTCATACATGGCATCCCTGTGCTGGTTGACGGTGTCCTTGAGGTTGTTGATATTTGGGTGACGGACGGTGCAGACCTTGGACTCAACATCCACCCAAAAAGTGAAGTCCAATGGGTTGGCATCTGGTGAGTAGGGGCCCAAATTTTCTTTGGCCAGACAGGCAAGTTGTCCTCCAGCCACTTCTGGGCCTTTTTGGATGTGTGTGCCGGTGAACCATCCTGCTGGAACACCAGGTTCATGTCTGGCTTGATTTTGGAGATCCCAACTGCTTTGTGATCTCTGTTGGTTTCTTACCAGCGTTTAAAAGTGCACAGACACAAATTCGTTGGTCACATTCATATGGCATTTTCACAGCTTCAAAAACACATACGAACATCTAATTTTTTGTTTACTATTAGTATTTGACTGTAAAAATTTTACAAGAAATATATTTCAAATTACAATGGCTAAAGGGATAGAAGAGTTCAAATGCTCTTTATCAACAAGCTTCTGGAGTTACATAAAGCATAAACAAAATAATTCGGAATCAATTATATAAAATGGATACGTCCTGGTAATATTTAATAATAAACTGATAACAATTTAGTTTGTGAGTTTTATGGGTACGATTTATAGTATACAAAAGATGACTTTCTTAATTCATTTTCATTATTTGAAAATAGAATATTTTTATTTCCAACACCAAAAAAATGGACGAGCTACAAATTGTAACCGATTAGTATCACTGGTCATACCCATCTGTAAAGAGTAGATAACCAATACGTGCAGTGACTTTTAATTACAATTTTATCCCCGATATTTAAGATTACAAGGTCTTATCATGCAGTTAAACGACAGCACAGGTGTTATTGACGATAAGGCTGCAAAGATTGTTGGCATCTCCATCCGAACTGCCTAAAACATAAAAAAGCTCATTAAGGATGGGAATGACTTTGACCGCGAAAAGGAACCAAAACTTCTTCAGCAACAATATGGCGGACTTCCGGCATTCCTCTATGTATCCCTCCATCAGCTCTGATCTCAACTCCCTGGACTTTGCTGTTAAGGGTGACTAGGATAAAAATTGGATTTCCGACGAGGAGCCATCATGACAGTGTGGTACCCCATGGAAACGGCCTTCATTGTCAAGAGCTGTTAATCTGTCCTGCGCGTGTTGTGGATGTATTGTTAGTAAAGGAAGACATTTTAACACATATCACAAATTGGTTTTGAGTTTTTCTTTTAAGATATCATGTTGTTTTTTGTAATCGTGAAAGTTTTGGGTCCACATTCTGTAGATGGAACAGATCTGTAGATGAGTCACTACGAATATAGCTGTGGTGGCGGTTGCACGAAATCCACTTTTTCTGGAGAAATAGTATAAATTAAAGCTCTTATTTTGACGAAGAAGTATGATAAATAAACTGTAGATAGAAAGAAGGAATTTCAGAGCAAGGAGGATCAAATGAAGTTATTGGCTGACCAGAATCAACAATAGTATAATTGCGGTAATTTTCATTAGCATGCATTTTTTCATTAATGGTCATTTTCCTTCCGAGGATTTTCCTGCCTATGGCAATCTTATGGGCGCTGCAATATATATATAATATCTACAACTTAAGGGCTATTTAACTTACTCGAATCTTCCCATATTATTACCACACTCTTATCTACTTATTATATACCTCCACACATACGACTATAATTAACGTGTACCTTTTATTGAGGGGTAAGCAAAACACACATATTTAACTATGAGCAAAACATACATTAAAAAACAAAAAACAACATCCAAAAGGGTAGCAATGACTTCTTATTTACGAGGGCATTCAAATCGTTTTTCTTGTGTTGTTGTTTTTTTACCTTTGTTTTAACCACATACATATATTGGGGTCATGCCCATTAAGACAAAACTCTTAGTTCTTCCTATACAACTTTCTGTTACCTCCCTCCATGAAGTTGAACTGAACGGTAATTATGTTTTTGACTCTATTTTTTAGTCACCAGAATTACGGTTACGAATCAATTTTGATCAAACTTGATACGAAGATTATATATCGGTCAAGGTAACACCGTACGCAAAAAATGCATAATCGACCATAGCTTAGAATCAAATTCTGATACATAACTGAATTTTATTTTAGGCGTAGGTTTTTTACTCTACCGAGCACGTATTCCACGTGCGCAGAAAGCTGCCCTGGAGAAAATTGCACGTATTTTGTTCAAACTTCATGATGAACACATTATTGGTAAGAAGTGGGGGGGGGGATAAATAGCTTAGGACCTCTTAAAATAAGGTGTGGAACCATTCTCAGAAGATTGGTTAGGGTCCCGCGAGTATTGTCAGATACATTCAAGGAACCCCGCTAACAATACGAACTAGTTCAAAGTACTGGGTTGACCAAGGTCAGGGGGTAGTGTGGGATAGTTAAAAAGCCCCACCAAAGCATCACATACATCCAAAGAATTCATCTAACTCATCCTGTGTCAATTCGAAGGTGGAGGGGGTATTCAACTATATTTTCAGGGCCCCAAAGCTATTTACCCTCCTTTCCTTACCAATCCTCTTGATCCATTTCTTAAAAGATTGGTTTGAATTTGAAAAAAAAGGAAATAATATTATTCACACTTGAAGGTAGATATTGGTCATAAATAATATCAAACAAAGTTATAATGTGTTATTATTTATCATATAGTATGTACAAAGTACGTGCAATTTTCCCCAGTGCAGTTTTCATAGTACCAACTTTTTGTTACCTTTGTCAACGAAGTTGAACGGAGGTTGTGATATTGACTCTATTTTTTAGTCACCAAGATTACACCAAAAATTATCTGATCAATTATGATCAAACTTGGTATGAAGATTATATATGGGCTAAGTAGAAGCTGCTCAATTCTGAGAGGTCAAGATAGCACAAAATTTATAAAGTATAATCGACAATAACTTTGACACAAATTATGATACATAACTCAATTTGATCTTAGGGGGAGGTTTTACGCTCTATTCCAGTTTGTACTCTGATATTATGTCCTCACAAAAAATAAAGAGTAGTTTAACACAGTAAAAACTGAGATTACGAGCGTCATACTAGTGTTCAGAATCGCTCAAAGAATAATTTATTTTTTTTAAATTTGGGCCAACGTGATTTTTTCTAAGCAGATTTGGAGCAATATTTCAGACCGCGGACGGCTGTTTAATTGTTTTCAAACCAATGGTTCTAATATAGAGACATTTTTTTTTTAGTATCAATCAATGCACCCATTGGACCAACTCTTTCTTGCCATCGAATGTATCACAGCTCTTTCTTCGATTTATCAAGAACCATGGCAATATAATTGCTTTCAGGAATACCTTATACAGGAAGCTCAACGTTCAAATCCGTCGTTTTCAGTCTCCAATAATATATAGTCAGAGTCGCTACCCTTAGCGTAGTAATTTCCTTACTAATAAAAGTTTGCAAGCATTGAACTTCTAATTTCCAGTTATGCTATCTCCAATTTTGAGATAGAAAACTGAAATTTAAAGTGCAGGCAAAATTGTAAACCAGGGCCAAGATAGTTTTTGGATTATGATTCGGTTCAAGACCTGTTTATATTTTTGGTTCGGTCTTAAATGATTTTTCTAAACATATTTGGATCAATATTTCGTTCCCTTAAACCAGTTAAATTTTGATCTACAGTCTGAGATTTTACATCGTAGATCAATATTTAATTGTTTTGGTTTTTTTCCGGTCTTAATCCATGGACCGATTTTATTTCCACCTCCTGATTTATTAGCTATACATACATAATTTATGCAGCCCATTTAACTTCACACGACGCCATTATTTGGCCATTTTCACATTTTTGAAACGTCATCAACAATTCATTTATAGACTCCGTGAAAACAGAATTGGAAACGAGATCGATCTAGATCAAAAAAATATGACCAAATTATTCTTTGAGACAAGTCTTTACCAAACTTCTTTTTAGGGTCAATCTAGTTTGTATCACTAAAAATCTTATAACGGTTTCAGATCGATCTTGGATTTTCAGATTGAAACCAAATACTAGTTTTTACTTTTTGCACGGTTTTTTAAGCGGAATGTTTGTTATACGATACTTTAAGAGGAGCATAGTTTGATTTTACACCTGTACTTATGTATATAATAAGTATGTAGGTATATTAAATTCTTAAGTATTTTTAATACGAGTAATATATATGGACATATATTTATATGTCATAAGTACAATGGGCATGCAGATGAAATATTTATAATAGTGATGAGACTATTTATCGGAATCCGGTGGTTTTTCTTAACTCGGAATTAGGGTCAGGAAAAAACGTTTAATTTGCTATTACGATTGGTTATTTATTAATAAATATAAACTAATAATATTCTATTCATTCCTTTTCTATATTTTGAAAAAAAATAGCTCTCCACCCCGATTAAGGAATATTTGCTTTTTTATAGAAAATTTAAGAATTGAAATTTTTTACAAAAAATTTTATAATAGTAATTTAATTTATTTTCTATTTATTTTATAGAAAATTTAATTTTCTGTAAATAGATATGAAGTGTTGAAAATTTTTTACAAATATTTATATATTTTCTTTTCAAAAATTTCATGTAAATATTTAACTTTTGAAATTTATTTATTCAAAAATTTACTAATAGAAATTTTTTTCCAAAAATTTAAACTTTTTGTGAACAGCTGTGGATTTCAGAAAAAAAAATGTGAACAACTTTAAATTTTGGCAATTTTTTTCCAAAAAATTTTGGTATATGTTTTAATTTTTGGAAAAATTTTAAATTGTATATTTGCAAATTTATTTCCAAAAATTTTTCGAACATACTTAATTTCTCATTTTTTTTTTTTTTTTTAATCCAAAAACTAAACCAAAAATAATTATTTGGACGCTCCTGATAGCAAAATGGTATTTTGAATTTTCAATATTAAAAATATTAAAGCGTTGGTATCCGGAGTTGTTAAAAGAATTGCATCGGAATCATAATTGTTTTTGAAATCATCCCATCACTAATTTATACAGTGCGTTAAAAAATATATCAAAATGTACGTATCCACAAAAATGGGTCATTTTTGTAAATCCTCCAATCTATATTGCCAATATATACTACATTTAGCCATTTGTTAGTGGTACTATACAAAAAGCAACTTTGAAAAATATCCTGAGCAATCATTCTCTTGCTGGGGTAACTAAAAGATGAGGGTCCTGATATATACTTTGCACAGCGAGTAGCTAAATTACTTAATAAGCTAAAAATCCCACTTAACCAATGAATACAAACATGGGCTGCATTTCAAATTAACTTTTGAATAAGTTTTTATAAATTTAGAACTGAGTTGTCTCCTTTTAAAAAAAGGTTTTTTGTCGGTTTCATAGTGAAGGAAGGAGAATAAAAGATTTTAAACATTTTTATATCTTTTATTTATCTTTTATTGTCAATAGCACTAAAATTAATTATTCATAAAGATATGAGTAATTTCAATTGTAAATATCATCTTCACTACATTCTTCGTATTCCAATCTGAAAAAAAAAAACATTTCAGTACAAAAATAGATAAGATACAAAGTTAAAAAATACCCAAATTTTTCATCAATACACATAGAGTAAAATTTAAATACATCATAGATGTTATCATTGTAAAAAAAAAAAAAATTAACAACTTCTTGATTTTTGGGAGCGTGTAAGACATAATTTTCTTCATCTTTTTCCTTTTTCCTCCTTGTTACATCTTGAAAAAGTGCTGAAAATGGGAGGTGTAGACCAGTGGTTCTTAAACTGGGTTCAATCAAACCCTAGGGGTTCAGTGAGTCAGTCTCAAGGGTTCACCAGAGGTCAAAACACACATAATTTGTGATGACAATTAAGAAGGGTTATGTGAATAGTCATATTAAACTGGTAGGGTTCATTACCTCTAACAAGATTAAGAACTAGTGGTGTAGACATTTACAAACTCATATTAACGCCAAGCCTTTATTCTGTAATTATTTTATGGGAAAATCCTCGGAAGAAAACTTGTGTTCCTTTAAATTTGGAGAACAGGAGACACAGTTACATACCTTTTCGACTCGTTTGAAAACAAAGTATTTTAGAAGACGTGGGACAAAGATTTTTGGGGGTTTGGATTTAAAGGAAAAGGCGTAAGTCTTTCGGATCTGTCGAAGGAGGGAGATAGGCGGCTATAAGAAGAAATCTTTTGAGCCACATTAAACAATTTATTATGGTTTAAAAAAATGAATGGACGAATAAAGGCCTTATACATATTGACGAGCCGTCTTTCATTTTACTTCTTTTGAATCAACTATTTTAACGAAGAACTTTGTTTTATAATGGACCCAGCAATTTAACAATAATACCTGGCATAAAAACGCTCAAAAGAAGGAAATCATCCTAACGAGGAAGTGGGAACGCCTCTTTGAAAGTTACCGCTATTTTTCTAATTTTTATTTATTTTTTGCTTAAGCATGCTGTTAAATTAGAATGAAATATATATATATATTTTTATCAAAAAAAACAACCTTGGTTATTGAGCTGGTATTTTCTATATCCCAAGTCTTATACAATTGCTTCAAATCCGTGTAAAATAAATGTTATTGCTGGAATTCTTTGTTGTTGTGAAAATGAATATTCCAGGAAATACTCCTAAGTTTTCCAATTTTTAATCATGGATTGGTGAATTTGTGTTTGCGTCTAGTGTTTAACGCAATCTGAAATAATCACAAATAATTTTTATTTCAGCATGAGATGAATATAAAAGGAGTGATTGGTTGAAAAAAAGGTTGACCATCTAAGCTGCATGTATGGTTATTACATGTGGCTATAATTCCATGATCATAGTATAGTGGTTAGAACATGTAATTGAATTTTGAATTCATCAAAAATACATACTGAGAAAGAAATAAGTATTTGACTCTTTAATTAGTTTGTAAATTTTCCCGGGAAGAACGACATTTATTAGGATCTATCTAGCTGGAACTCTAGTCCAAACGGAAAGCTATCAGATGCTACTAATTTTACCGTTCTAGGCCCCTTGAATCAGACTCTGATGAAGCTAGGACCCAAAAAATATTTTTTCGTAATAAATGTAAAAAGGCTGGTGTATTATTGGCTGGTCGGTATGACTCAGATTTACATCTGAGTCCTTGTCATAAATCCAAAAGTTGATACAGATCACGCTCCATTTCTGCTGGGGTACTTAGCTAAAGAAACTTTGATTTACACGTGAGGCACTTCGTTTGAAGGTCCTGTTATAATTATTCTTTTTGATCACCTATGACTTGAAAAGTGTATTTTTATTTTTCACATAACATATATATTACAAGTTAACGTGTTACCTAATATACAACCAACCAACAAAAAACAACTCCAGATAAACCAAACTACAACAAAAAAAATTTAAATTCCTCACAATTTAAAATCCCCGGTTAACATTTAAAAAAGAAGACAATACAATATATCAAACGGAATAATCATAAAAGAACTCTAGCTTTAAGTGTTTACACATCCTAAATATTTTTCTTCTCTCCCCTTGACGAAATTTGTGCATACAAACTCGTTTAGAACAGCACGAGCAAAAACTTCTAGTTGGATAAACTTGGCATATTGTGCTTAAGATAATCAACATTGTAATTTATAAATAACTTTTAAGGCTACTCGTTCGAGATCCCCTGCTTCCCTCAAACAATACAAAAGTTCATTATTCAATAGCTTCCTACTCAATTTGGTATCCACACCCTGAATAATTTCTTGTTGTAAATACTTTAGGGAGTTGCAGGGCCTATAATTAAGCAATACTGGGTGTTGTTTTTTCCTTCTTCTTTACATTCTTTGCAGATTCCCCGTTCCTTCTTGTAGAGCCCCTCTGTGAAAAAGACTATAGATGGTTCTTAATTTTGTTGGAGGAACTACACCCCACTAGTTTCATGTCAATTTTCACTTAACCCTTCTTAATTGGTCAAGTAGAGTGTGACATCAAAATTCATGTTCGTTTTGACCTCCACCGAACCCCTGAGACTGACTCACCGAACCCCTAGGGTTCGATCAAGCCCAGGTTAAGAACCACTACTCTAGGTATTATATAATATTTCAAGTACATCTGCTTTGGTCTAAAGATTTGATGACAAACACACTTCCTGAAGTCCTTTACTCATTTTGTCTCCCTAGCAGACTTTTTAAATTTGTCTGTGTGGCCTTGCCAAGAAATGATGTTCCTAATAGTTGAATAGAGCATTTAATACAACTCCTACGAACCCTAAATCATTTTAAATAAGTAACTTATTCAATACAACTTTCATAAATTGTGTTTTAAAAGGATTCTAGGACAATTGGCCAAAAACATTTTTGCCGAAGGACAATTTGCCGAAAAACACAATCCACCAAAGAACAATTTGCGAAAGGTACATTTTGCCGAATGACAATTTGCTGAACAAACATTTTGCCAATGGATTATCGGGTTTTGCGAATACTTCCATTATTCACAAAACCCGATTTTTAACATTTGGCCGTAACATAATGATTAATTTTCTCATTGGTTTCCTTCACCACAGCCAACCTCCTCTTCTTTCCAAACATCCTGGATCATAATAAAGTAAAAATCTGAACTTACTTCTCTTCCCTGATCTGATGTAATGTTTGTTCGTCCGTCCATGAGTCTATTAATATATAAATAATCCCTCATGTTGAACGATAATTGATAACGGATATATTACAGATATTACTTATTAGTACTTTGTCCATTCAATTGAATCACTGTTCTGTTTGTTTATTATTTTATTTATTTAAAGTACTGGAACGGTAAAAGATTCGAGCTACATGCAACTGTGTTGTGTTCGTATATATAATGATTAATAATGAATATATCCAATTAAGGAAATTAAAAAATTCTGGAAAAGAACACTAATTAATTTACTTATATGATATATGAACAATAACAATTGTGCAATTTATGATTCAATCTTTTTTAAGTGAATTTAAATATGCAATCCCACATATCAATATATAAAATATTATATTTTTCAGCCAAATGTCCCAAATAATATTTCGGCGAAATGACCGTTTTTCCAAATTGCTGGCACGGCAAACTATTTTTGGGCAAACTGTTCTTCCACAAAGAAGTTTTGGCGCAATTGTCCACTCACGGTTTTAAACGTATGATAAAAAACAAAAAAACTTTTTCGCTATTAGTGTCATATTGAATAGGTAAATTAACTGCATTTCTTTTAAACACACTGTACAATGCATGCAGATGTAAGATGTATCCGTCATAAATCTTCCATGATTATATTACGATAAGTATGTATTTAATACTATGTGCGACTATCAAAAACACTGTTGGAGAAATTTAACCTAGAGGAGATCTATAAAAAATACATATTTATTACATAGGGAAAAAAGATTAAAAATTATTCTGGTCATTTGTACAAACAGACGATTGTTGTAATAACTTTTTTTTTTTCTTGTATATGTGTGTCCAAAGGCAATAATAAAAACACATTTTTTATATGTTTACGTATTTTCTCTTTTATAGTATATAGAATAGGAGGGTTTGTTTTTCAACTTTTTTCCAATTTCAATTATAGCTAGTACGAAAAAGTTGACAAATATGGTATAGAAATTACTTATGCAAATTTACGTTGTCCTGTGAGGTAATTTGTAAGTCATCATCTCGATCAAATTATGAATAACGACAAATACTCTTTACTTTGTCAATATGGATAGAAAGAAGATTTTTTTTTAGTTAATTTAGCATTAAATAATTTTGTTAGACAATTTTTAACCTTATAAAATGTGTTTTACAATTTATTTTCTAATTTTCTCTAATGTTAGAAAAGAAATCAACTTAGTATCACTTTTGTACATTTTCAGAAAGAATAGGTAAAAAAAATTTTATGTTATTATCTCTGTTCGTTCCATAGGGTAGCTTTAGACAAAAAAATTAGCCATACTTTTTATAGGTTATAATTATGGCTATCATAATTAGTAATTACTAATTCGTTATTTTTATATATTTTGCCGAAATAAAGTATTTTTTCTCCTGTCAAACTTTAACTGTGATGTGCAACTTAAAGATGACATTTTTGGTCAATGAAGTTTCGCATAGCCCATATTTTTTTCCCATATCATAACTTTTTCAAACTAACATTAGTCGTCATACGGAAAAAGTTGAAAAACTAACCGTCCTAATATACAATCAGGTATGTCGGTAAATAAAAATACATTTTAATCTAACTGTAATATTTTCTGTACTTGTTAGGTACATATATATATATTTATTCGTGTTGGGTTTTGTTCTGACAAATTTTAGACTGGTCTGAAAGGATTATGATTCTTAGATGACCAAAGTCATTTGGTCCTTTAACCCCTTAACGGATGAATCTACTTTTCAAAAACCATATCAATTTCTGGAGGAAACAATTTATGAAGATGACCGGAAGATTCGCCACTTTAGCCTAGCCAGAAGTTTCGCTCTGAGACGTTTCACCCTCATATATATCTATGCATCAATCCATATTTGCGTATATTTTTTTCAGGTTTAAAATGAGTTTTCCTTCACTTGTAGTCATTTAGAATTCTTTTTTTTTAACATGGAATATCTTGAAATGGGGGTATTTTCATTTAATTTGGATTTATAGCATTCCTATGACGTGAATGTTGTTTCTTATTATGAAGAATTCGAATTGTTTTTTTTAATGGTGTAAATATTTTAGCTGAGAGAAAAGAGAAAGAAAAAACAGAAACAAATGAATTTAAATAAACTCAACTTTTAGGAATTTTTGTGATCCTACTCCGGATAAAAGTACAATAAACCTATCAAAGAAACGAAGGCCATCTCACTCATGAAGGAGTTGAAACACCACTCGGTTGGTTTTATATCGTTTTTTCTCTGACATGATCAGCAAGTATGTTCATCATCAGTTTCTCTCTTCCGCCATGTCCCTCAGGTTAATTTGTATTCCTTGAATTATTGTATTGTATAAATTATATGTGATATGTTATATTTTTGATATAAAATATAATTGAGTTCTCTGGGCGAAACATCCTAGAATCAATAATAGAATGAGCGTAATACGTGAGAGGAAAAGAACTTCTATGTCATCAAATCCATTAGCTCCTGACACTGGAATTTACGAATTTAAATTAAATCTTTCTAAGCAGTAGACGAATGTAGTCACGATACCAATCCGGTGCCAAATTTTATCAGTATTACGATACTTTTTGACTTAAAAATATACAACACCAACGTCGTTTAAGTTAATTCACATGCCTTTAAAAGGGGTGTTTCTATGATTTTTTTTTTGAGGATGGAGGTGTTAGTACATAAATTTGATGACTTTTTTGATGATTTCTTATTTCTGAATATATGTACTACCAGCCGGAAAATTTCTTTCTATGGAATCTACAAATCTGTCACATCTACAGATGTGTTTGATCCATATATGATTCAATGATGTTTTTCCCATCTGCACATGAGCGATAGTAAAATCCTCCTTATTTGCCCAATTGAGCTCCAGTCACATAGGATTTCTTTATGAAGTCGTACCATTATATGAATCTGTATATACAGGGTAGTCCTGATAAATTGGTAGAATCTTTAGTTAGATGAAGGTATCCTCGTGTAAATTCAGCATTGTCATTGTTCTGGTTTGTACTTTTAATTTACGTTCCCTAGATAGATAAAGTTGCCCAGAGAAGAAAATACATCTTCCAACACCGGCCCATAAAGCCAAAAAAGTGCAGGATGTATTGACCACAAAGTGTTCTCACTTTTGGAGCCTGGATTTGTGGCCTGGAAACAGGTCTAAACTGTACCTTCTATTTTTATAACCTGGATTTCTATCTCAGTGAGAGGGTCGAGCATGAGGGTTGTACGAAGTATAATTTGTCTTTGGAGGGCCTGAAGAAGTGCATTACCCGTACAATAGCTAAGCTAGATTTGCACGAGGTCGTCCGGGCCTCCCAAAGCTTATTTGTGCCGTGTGGCCGAGATATCCAGAAAGGTGTATCACATTATCAATAATTGAATTTTATTTAATGTAGGTTTCAAATAATAAAAATCATGGTTTTACACCATTTATTTCAGTCGTTATAAGCCTTTATCTGGACTACCCTGTACAAAGTGGGCTTTGAGTTTATTTACGACTTCTTGCAGCTAATCTAAAACAATGCACTAACAACCAAGCTTCTAAATATATTTATTTTTTTTAATGTTTCTTTAATTGGTTAAATGGAGTTGCACTGATTAAGTATATGTAAGGTAACATTATAGTATTACAATTACTCCATCTAACCTAGGAATCTTTTTGTAAAATCCATATACATACATAAAGTATTGTATATATTTTTTTCTCTAGGAATCACCTGGGATCGAACGCACATTGAGTTCAAGAGAATAATATCTCCTGAACGCGTTGTCACTGAGATATGGAGATTTCATGCTTCCAAACATTCTTTACAACGTTCAGTATAGATTTCTTAAATTTTTACGTAACGTCAAGACATGCTTTATGCGTCTTTAGTTATTACTTCCTTTGTCATATAAAATAAATACTCACGTTTTCGGCCCTTCTAATAAAATCTATCAATATCAAAACAACTTGAATTTCGTCCATAAACATTTTCTTTGTATCTATTCTGATCACTATGCTTACATCAGGGGTGTTCGCAGGGGTTGGAGTGGAGGGACTGTACCCCTTCGCCAAAAAAAAATGATAATGCATTTTTCCTTTTTACTATCCAATTTCTTTAAAAAAATTTCCACAAAAAATTTACTTTCTGAACTTTTTCTGCAAAAATTTGAATTTTTTTTCCAAAAATTTAAATTTTACTTTCAAAAGTTTAAATTTTTTTTGAATATCCATGGATTTTTGAAATTTTTTTCTACAAAAAGTTTTTATATTTGAAATTTCATTTTAAAATTAATTTATATTTGAAATTTCATTTTAAAATTAATTAAATATTTGAAATTTTATTTTTTTCTGTAAATAACTGTGAGTTATTGAAATTTTCCTCAAAAAAGTTTAATATTAAAAAAAAAAATCAAAATTTTATATTTGAGCAATATTCTTCAATATTTTTTCCAAAAATTATTTTTTTTATGAATAACTAGATTCTTTAAATTTTATTCCAAAGAAAGTAAATTTTTCTAAAAAGCTATGGATTTTAAAATTTAAAAAAAGAATTAAATTCTATTTTTTTTTTTTTTTTTCGAAAAAATTGATTTCTTTGTGAACGGCAGTAGATTTTTGACAAAAAAACATGTTAATTTAATATTTTAAATTAAACTTTTGAAAATGTTTTCCAAATTTTTTTTGTTTTTTATTTTTAAAAAAAGTCAAGAAACAAGACCATCAAAAAAAATATATATAACCCTGACACACTTTTGTACAATATACATAAATAATTACGCTTTAATGGTCGACTATAAATCATAATGGTCTCAAACCGGTCCGAAATTTTCATACCGAACCCAAACACTATTAGCTATATGACATATTGACCTAAATTGCTCATGAAATGGAACTGTTTATATGTAAAAAATATCTATAAAAATTTGTTTTCCATCCACCAAAAAATGCACATCGAAACGGAATCTTGAATTATTTTTTTCCCATATTTTTTTTATACATATTTTTGGAATAATTATATTACATATTTGGGCATATTTCTATGAATGTAGATTTGTTCGGAATTGTATTTTTTTTATGGTAGTCAATGCATGAAGTTTCTTTGACCTTGAAAGATATACGAACTTGATCTATGGATCTATTTTATTTTTCAATCACAAAACCATGAATATGGGCAGGGGCGTCAATAGGATTTTTTTTTTTGAGGGAGTTTCGAACTTTTTTAATTTGTGTTGAAATATTTTTAGATCACTTTTTCATTTCATAATACTTGAATTATGATCTTTTTTACAGGAAAAATAATGTATGACTTCCTTTTAAGAAGACATTTACATTATATTTGACAATCACATCCCAAAATTTCCTAGGATACAAAGATTTTGAAAAACATTTCCGAAGAATTTACTCATTAGATTTAGTTTTCATTAATACTCTTTTGATTTAAAAACATTTTTTCAAGACATGTTTCTTTTGATGACATTCTTCTTTTAAAAAAAAAAAACAACATTTTTACCACTTATCCTGCCTTTTACAGAAAATATTTCGAATTTTCCTTTCCACATCAAATTTTCTTACTTATATCTAATGTTTTCAATATCTAGGACAAAGAACCTCTGTCCAGTCAAGTCTAAATCCCATCCAGCCTCGTCCTGTACTACTTGTTTGTCCTTAAAGAAGTCAAAATCGATTCCTCGTGACATAATTCGGGATGTTTTTCCTATTTGAATTATTCAATTACATAATAGAATAAATTATGTAAAAATATAATACATTTGTTCTATATTGCATTACAATAAAAACTTGAACTTTTTCGAATTTGAATTGCAGCTGATGCAGAAAATTGGTATGAAAATTACTTATGCAAAATTGCATTGCCTTATGTGGTCATCTTTAGGTCGCATATATCGATCAAATTATCAAAAAATTGACTTAACCAATATATATACCAAGAGAAAATTGTATTTATTTTGCATTAAATAAATTTAATGTACATTTTGAACCTATAAAAGGTGTAAAAAAATATTTTTCTAAAATTGTCAAATGTAACAAAAAAAGAAAAAAATGAGGCAAAATTTGTTGATCCGCAAAAAGGATCAAAATAGTCTAATTCTATTTTCTTTTTTTACTACATAGGGTAATTTTAGAAAATAAACTTTATTATTGTTTTTTTTTTATAGATTAGAATAATTCTATCATAATTAATTAATGCAAAGCAATGATAAATGCTGTATTTTAATCCTAACTGTCCAAGTAAAGAACTTTTGTCTCCTTTCAAACTTTCAACAAGATGTGCATCCTTAAGATGCCATCCTAGAAAAATGAAATTTTGTATAGATTATTTTCTTACTAAATGACAACTTTTCCGAATTGGCCCTAATCGAAATTCGAATTAAAAGGAAAAAAGAACCAATTATCTTAAAACATATAATATAATCTTATGTGACTTAATAAATCATGAACATTTATAGCAAATATTCAAAGGATGAACCTTTAAGGACCAGTCCAGAACCAATTTTCTTAGTTCTATTTTAAGTATTTTTTATTGGCCAATAATTCGATCCAGTCCTCGATCTCCGACCGTAGACCAAAACTTAATCTTTCTCAATGATGACCAATTTTTTCGGTTTCAATCAAATGACAAATTTTGAGGCTGTTCCTGATTTTTGAGTTGGACAATGTAATTGTTTCAATACTTTGTATTGCAATATACTTAACTTAGTATGATATTATCACATTTTCGAAAACACAACTAACGTCTTCAACAATTCATCTATACATACTGTTTAAAGTCCAGCACGTCTTATCAACCAATGCAAGGCGCTAGCATCTACATATACATACTGTTTAAAGTCCAGCATGTCTAATCAGCTGATGCAAGGCGCTAGCTTTGCTGCTAAATCTCACAGGCTTTTAAATGTTAATGATCTCTGAAAAACTAGGGATGTACCAATACAAAAATTTCAGCCAGTTTCCATTCCGATACCATCCTTTTGGACAGTTCTTAATCCTAATTATTTATAAAGTGATTTCATCAACAATAACAAAATTGTTTATTTTTTTTAATATTTAACTTTTTATTAATTACGGATGGGGAAAAATTGCTGATAAAAAAGCTTCTTTTGTATCCAGGTCCAAACCCCATTTTATTTCTACTCATGGAACGTCAGGTATTTTCAAGATATTCAGTCTGGAACACTCTCAAATAAAAATTCGACCTAGATCTCTTCCTAGTTTGGATTTGTCTAGTTTAAAGTTCAGTCTAGACCTACTCAATCGATGAATTATTTATGACGTCAGTTGTGTTTCAAAATTATGATCATCCACCTGCAATAACGTCATATGATGTTAAATTTGTTGCATAAATCATATTTTGACCACTTATAAATCAAAATAAATCGGTCCAAAATTTGAAAACGATTAAATTGTGTTCTACAGTCTAAATCTGTCTAGAAAAAATCCCTTAAGACCGTACTGCGAAAAAGTTCAATTTCGAACCGAGTCTCAACACTAATACCTATCACTATCAACCTATATTTGTGTTTACAGGATCTTTAAAAAATTATATGATGTTTTAAAAGTCATTAAAAAATTGTTTGAGCCTCTGGTGGATTAATCACATTACACTCTGGGTTGTTTCTCTTTCGATCTAATTGATAGAAATACCTGAAAGCAATTCAGGCAGAATCATATCTTCATAAAGGCTTTGATATGATATTACACACACGTTTCATATGATATTTCTATAATAAAAGAAACTGATTAATAAAGTTTTGATTAATCACTCTTGTGGATTTTACTCCCTGTTACCTAAAACAATATATAATTTATATATAAGTATCATATATCTATTAAGTGCAAAGTGCTTGAATTTCATCCTTTTTAAAGCAAATGCAAAAGTAAATGTTTTTAAACATGTATTTTGAGTTCTTTACCCTTCGTAATGAGGCAAAAAAGTAATTAATTCCTTAATTGATACGCCTACTTTTAACAAGTTGCAATAAAAAGCACAGCATTCTACTAGCATTAGTGTTGGATCGGTCCTAGGACAAATTTTCTAATGGGTCTTCCCCACCTTTCAGACTTTTTTCTAATCGATCTGGTCTTTTTCACCATTCATTAGTCCGAAGTAGAGCTGAGTCGGTTCTTATTTCGTACTCATGACCAAGGTCCAGTCCGTTCCCTTCAGTCCAGTACCACTTGTCGGTCTTTAACGAAGATTAAATTGCTTATTTCGTTATATAATATAATAAATTACCGAACAAAGTAATAATTAGGTATGTTTGTATTATAATGAACATAAGAATATTTTTTGCAAGATATGTGCAATGAACTTATAGGGCTGGGCCCTATAACCGAGAGTCCTAAAGACCAATAGGACCTGTCTTAAGACTGGACCTAACAGAATAAATAAAAAACAACATAACACTAGTCGTATGGACCAATTAGTCAGTCCTACGGTTCGAGCTATCTTTTTATTATCTTCCATCTTAGACAGGATTGAAGAAAAGAAAAATGAAAATAAGAATGTAGTATTCCTAAAACATATGATACTTCAGTAGTACATGCTCTTGCCACATATTTCCTATCAGATGTGTAATTGAAAAACTAAACACATTGTGTCTGGAATTTTAACCAGTCTAATTTTGGAAACTGAGGGAAAATGATATTAACTAAATTTGTCATTTATAATCTTCATTAACTTTTACAGGGTTGCGCAAGCTATATATGCTGCCACTTTGGCGCGCTCTCTTGATCAAACAAGGGCACTTAGGCAGCTGATTGATATTATTGTTTTATTCGATTGTTTGTCTTCTGTCTTTTATAAATGAATTTTCCCCCGTCTTAATAATTTCCCTGTTAGTTTGAAGTCCCAATACAAAAAACATGATAACTATAGTTTTAACTGCAACTAAACCTATTAACAATCTAAAAAATTTCCTAAAATTAAAAAAATATATACATAGCTAAGCGATTATAGGATTTTTTTAAATGTAAATATACATTAATCGGTTGTAATTTAATTATGCCATCATATCAATGTGTTTGTGCATTGTCTTAGTTCTTTATATATATATTTTTTTTTTTTCGAAATTTCTTTATCCAAATTGTCCGTTCTACTCTTTGTTTGTTTGAGGTTTTAACCGCTTGATGTTTTGCCATTCGGACGTTTTGTTTTTCGACGTTATGTCCAAGCACCGTATTAGAAATCAGCATATAATTTGAAAAGAAAAAACTAATTTTCGTGTAGGTTACGGATTTGTTTTGTTATTACAAAGTTGTCTCAAACTTATAAAAAAGTAAAAACACTCTGAAAATTCTCAAAAATCTTATTATATACGGAAAAACTAAAACAAATTCATGATCATTGAATAATGTGGAACTGAAAAGATTTTAAAAAAAGTAAAATTTTATTTACTTAAATCTCTACAACAAAGTTACTTGCACAAGATGCCCGTTCTAATCTTCTAATTCACCTTACAAATGACCTTCAACACCCTGAAATATCTTACCACCTACACATCATCTCTCCATAATTAGAACTCAAAAACAAATCTGTACATATCCAAATTGAAATGTTACACACATTTTTGACATCAAAGATGGAATACAATATTATGAATATAATGTCAAATATAAACAATGGATGTGTGTCCATATTTGCTGTGGAATCCATGATGGAATTTTGAAATGAATTATGTTGTCTTTATAATCAGTATCATTTGTATAACTGTAGTTATTTTTAAAGACATGTTAATCCAATGGGTCTTTTAGGGTGTTCAAAATAAAACATATTAATATACTAACGTGTTGTTGTCTAAAGGTTGCCAAAAATGAAAAATAATATTGGTTTTGTTAAATTATTCTCATCTAATTTAAAAGTAACTTTAGCTCTCTAGAATTGGGGTTTAAATAGACGTTGTCCCGGGGCGAATTAGCACTATATACAAGTTCGATCCTTGTTTATACTTTGGTCAGTGCTCTGAAGTTTGTGGGGCTCATTATAGTTTTAAAATTATTTTGCTCTAGAATTGGGGTTAAAATAAACGTTGTCCCGGGGCGAATTAGCACACTATCTATATACAAGTTCGGTCCTTGTTTATACTTTGGTCAGTGCTCTGAAGTTTGTGGGGCTCATTATAGTTTTAAACTTATTTTGCTGGAGATGGTAAGTTTAAATGATTTTGCAAGTTAGTTAAAATTAGTTGGGGAAGAATAGGCATAGTATGCATTGTTATTGAAATTTTGTAGATTCTGTATAATTAGGGTCCATGTATTAGTAAATGTTGCTTTGGTTACCTTGTTGGAGCGTAAGATTATGGGGTACTCTCAAGCTTGTAAAGGTCCCAACAAAGTGTCATTTTTAGAGGTATTACAACCTTTATCAGACGTGATTAAACTCTTTGTAAGAGAAGTGGGGAGATTTAAGTTTGTCAATTATATTATTTGCTGAATTTCTCTAAAACGGGAGGACTTTAAAGTACTGTATATGTAAAAAAAAAAATCTGTAAAAGGTCGAATATGAACATGATAAATAAAATATCAAACTTATTACATTAATATATATTGGTTTATTTTACTTGTCCTCCCACACGTTCTACAAGCTTACTGTTCCTCTGCATAAATTTAGACAATAAATTTAACTCTGTCATTGGTTTTGGGTTTTTTTTGTATGTTAGAAATTAACGAAATCAACTAATTTGTATAAACTGTACCAATAAAAACTTAGAAACTAAATTGCAAATTTGTTTAATTTTATAAAATATACTGTCAAATAGTTTTTGGGCAATATTTTTTTTCGCCGACAAATGATCGTTCCTCACTACTACAACACATAATAGCAAAAGAATATATTTCCAAATACATATCCAAAACCCCAAACATGGTCTGTTTTGCTTCTGTAAAAGATTCCTCATCAACGATATGTATATTTTTTTAAACTTGAACCTGAAATTTTTAAATTGTAATTTTTTTTTATATGGTCAATTGGGCAATGTATATAATTTTATGAGTTTGTCAATCGACATCAGTTAAATAATATGTTTTCACTACTCGTAACTTAAACTCCATTAATATTAAAGGGTATAACATAATAATTAAGAGCAGAAACTTCGCACTGGAGACATTTTTTGTAAATAGGGTGGGGGGGAGAGAATCTCAATTTTAAAGAAATCGGTAAATTTGACGGATTTCCAATTAGTCTAAGACTGTCTAAACTTGTGGATCTAATAAGCTAACCGATATATTGGCCTTATTTTAGCCAGTACCTCGGTACCATTATAGTGAATAGCACCAAACGGTGCTACAATCATTATTTTGTTATTGGGGGCCTGATTGCAGCTTTTTACGAGATAGAAGAAGATCGTTACTTCAAACATTTTCTAACCACAAGGAACTAAATAAGAGCTTCTAGCGAACAAGCTCCATCACCCAATATTGCCTTCCTCCCATCGATTTTCTTTATTAATTAAACCTTTTTATTATTAAGACGGGAGGATTTTAATGGACTGTATATGTAAAAAGAATTTCTATAAAAGGTTGAACATGAACATAAATAAACACAAAATGAAACTTATTACATTAAGATATATTGATTTATTTTCTCCAACAATTAGGATAACGATATCTGGAAATGACACCGCGGAATAAAATTTAGGTTTTTAGTGATTTACCAATTGAAGATATTGGTTTTACAATATAGGTCATAAGAGTTTTATTTGAATTTTTGAAATTATATATATATGTACATATAAACGTTTTTCTATGTATATTTACAGCTTTGGACTATTGAGTTAGAGGTTTAGCACTTGACTGGATAGATAATATCATCTCGTTGGAGTACCGCCAATAAACTAAGCGATTAGGGCATTCAAAACGTCATTCATGGTCCTCAGGCATCCTTTTTCGCCTTATGAAAGGTTTTAAGAAACGTTGAGAGTACCGTTATGGTTTTTACATATATTTTTAGATGGATTACAGTAACACTATTCACCTCTTTAAGTCCACCTATGAAAAGCAGAAAAAAGATAAAATTGAGATCCTTAGTTAGAATTATCAACTTGATTTGAGTATACATGGTATTAAATCACTTATTTCTGAAAATAGATCAATATGATATGGAAATTGTAATAGATTTAATACCATTATGGAAAATGTCAAAACTATATTTCCAGGATTTTCAACACCAGCAAAGAATAATATTTTATATAGCCAGATATATATCACAATCTTTGTTAATTCTCCAATGAAAAATTCTACGGAAAGGAAAATCAAAATTCTACTAAAGCCTTCTAGTTCATGATCACAAGAATTGCTTGTAGTTACCAAGAAATAGTTTGTATGGTCCATGTATCTATTTAAGATTTATATCTCTATTTCAGCAAAATGATTCCAGCAAGTGAAAATAAAAGAAAAGCTAAAAGTGAATGATTCCTCGTTTATCAATCTGTGATGTCTGCACTAAAAATAAGAACTTAATACATGTACTCAGTTGTGCTGAAGTGAAATACTTTGCAGTTAACAAATATCCAAATGATACTTTTTTGCAAGAATATTTTCCTAATTTGATTTTTTGTATTTTGTTCAAACTTCTTGATGAATAACAACACATTATGAATTCGCCTATTATTATTTATGACAAATATGTCCCCCAAGTACCCTGTGAACCCGAGGGATTGGAACTTTTTTCTTTTTCTTTTTTTTATATTAGAGGGGTTCATTGAATGTATTGAATGAATTTGCTGTAGTTTTTAGCAATCCCACAGTACCCTCTGGTTTATCCTAGGGTGGAAGATATTCAACCATATTTTAAGAGGTCCTAAGCTATTTATTCTCCCCATACTCTCATTATCTATCCTCTCGATCCATTTTTAGGAGATTGGACTGAATTTAAAAAATTGCAAGGAAGTTGTATTGCAATAATATTACTCACACTTGAATGTTCTCCATTGAGCGCTTGAACAAACAAATATGTTTGGTTATTTGTTATGAATAATATTAATCGAATTTATAACGTGTTAATGAAGTTTAAGCTGTAATTAAGTAATTTTTCTGACTGGTAGTTTCCTCCAAGGCTTCCACAGGCAATTTTCACCAGGGTTGTTTTCCTAGTACCGTCGTATATATATCACAATACTTACGCAAAAACTTACCATGACTGCAAATTAGACCTGTTCAAATTTTAACTTTTTAAAGAAAAAAAAACCTTTTAAAATTTGATTTTTTCCTGTTCTCCTTGGTCTATAGAAACTAATTATGCCAGTCATTTGGGTTTTGGACCTAGGCTATGAAAATTTATTGTTGGTGGCTGTAAAAAAAGGCCAAAAAAATTGATTGTTTGTATTTTTTTGACTATAGGTATGGTCTATCGTATGGAATTGATATGGGTATCAAATCAATGCCAATAAACTGTGCTTCAATTTGTATAATTGTGTTATTAACCCTTTATTTGTGACCCAGATATTAAAAAATGCTTGACACAATAGAATAAAATACAAAAAGACATTCTTAATTTAACAAAGCTATTAACTTTATTCTAAAAAAACAATTCAATATAATATAATAGAAATACATTGATTCTTAATGGTTTAAATTAGATTTCTTGAAACAGTCTCTCTGTACTCGTCTCAGGTGCTTCACAGTACGAGAAAGTTGTTTCTTTCATAACAAGTTCCACCGGACTTCAAGAAAGTAAGGCTACATTAGACCTATTGGAAACGATGTTGTTCTATATTTTGACACGACAGCTAGTAATATGTTAATCAACAATGGTACAGCAAAACTGATTGAAAACAAACTTGGGCAAAAAGTTTTTCTACTTTGCTTGGAGACCTCATATATCAGAGGTGATAAATGGAGGAGAATGGGAGGATAATTTTGGTCTGGAAAATACAATGTTTGGTAAATTAGAAGGAGTTTGGTCCATATTAGATGATGACAATCAAAGAATTTTATCTGATGTTGAAAAAGATGTGAACACCATGAAGAAAAAATCAATTAATGCAATAAACACTTTTTTAGAGAAGAGATCTCCAAGGCCAGAGTTCAGAGAAGTAGCAGAGCTGTTCCTACTTTTCGTTAGTAAGAAACTTAGTGGAGGTATTTATTGTACCAAGCCCGGTGCAATTAATCAAGCCTGTTGGATGGTAAAGAATATATATGCTACGAAACTGTTAATGTTTTGAAATTTACTAAAATACGAAAAGAACAACATTATTAAAATAGCGATAATAAATAAACTCTTGGCTTTATTTTATACAAAGACCTGAATAACAGTCAAATCTGCCGCCGATGCTCCTATTCACGATTTGCAATTAATGCTGGATTTTTATTTGCAGTAATGATGTTTTTAATTTTTCTTATTTGACACCCATAGAACACTAATATGTTGGAAAAAAGGTTATATTGATGCAATTTTTATAGAAAATGGACCTACTATATATAGTAGGCTGGGCACCTACATGGTACGTTTTTGACAAGTTAGGAGTCAATGATTAAAGGGGTAAAGAATAACAAATATTTATACTTAGTTATAGTATTTTTATTAAATTTGTACTACAGCAAAGAAAAACATAATAACAATTCCAATATGTACATATTTTCTGTTTCACATTTAATTAAAAAAAATTTCGAGGAGTGTGGTAGGGAAGAAAACATTTCACACAAAGCGGAGCCTCACATTTTATGCACTACTGAGATGGTCTTGACTTGCATTCTGTTACACAACATTTCCAGTTTTGTTTACCCAATAAGATGATCGAGTCGATATAGTGCACATCTTTCACAATTGAGCTAGGCCTACCAAGTCTAGCTCTATCAGGCATTTGCTGTAACAAGCCTCGGGGCTATTTCTTGACGAAATTCACGCAAGAAACAATTATTTTCTGATCGATGAAGCAACCAAGTACTGTTAACTATGGCATCTATATACCAAATGAATACAAGGCAATGCCATTTTTTACTTCTAATACCAATACAATAGCAATTGATGTTTTGGTCAATTCTATCAGTACAACACATTAGTTGATTATATTGCTGAACAGCATTAGGTTGTTCCAAAACTATTCTTGTTTTCTTCTTTGAAGGCCATCTTTGGGTCTTTTTTGTTAATCGACAGAATGAAGATTAGAGAAAATGTATTTTTTGTATTTGATTCTATTATATCCTATTTTTGTATACATATACGTCAAGATAATAATTCCTTGCGAGAATACCTTAAACGACACTGAAAAAGTATTAAAAACAAGCACTTTTTACTATCTGGTCTAAAAAAAAGTTAATAACATACTTATACAAATTGAAATACAGTTTATTGTCATTGATTTGATACACATATCAATGCTAAACGATAAGCTATTGCGAAGCTATAGACAAAAAAAATACAAACAATCAAAAAAAAACGATAAGCTTTAGAGCCACCAACAATAAATTTTCAAGGGCCATGCGGCAGGGATAGCCGCGATCCAAAATCCAAATTACTGGTACATTTAGTTTCTATAGACCTTGGAGAACGGGAAAAGTCAAATATTAAAAGATTTTATAAAAAAGTTAAAATTTGAACTGGTCTACTGAACATCTCTTTTGATATCGATCTCGGATTAAATGACCTTAAACCAAGTGTCACTTAACAACCTTTAAGTAAACATGAATAGATATATCTAAGTTTCTTAATTTTCTTTGGAGGCCCCAGTTATTTGATGGATTTCATTCATCTGGCATAATCAGTGTGTTCTAGCAAATTCTGAACGAATTTTCCATAACTCAACTTGATCAAGATTCTCCAAAAGTACAGGTTGTAAGACAATGAAACTTTCTACAAATAATTAAATGTGAAAGTGACCACTCTTGGCCTCATCCATGGTTTCAATCATTGGCCTGAACTCATTCACATAGGAGGTAGAACAGGCCTTCCTTTTGAGGGGTGCTCCAGAACACATTGTCGAGAGGGTTCCAATCTGTTGAGGACGGAGTAAACATTGGCCAGGGCTATAAATTCACCAATTTTTTTCCACATCACTTTTGTGTTTTCTTAGCCTTATTGCCTGGGCTTCCTCTCCAGGCTCTTGTTGTCGTTTTATAGCTTTTTAATCTTGGTAATAAGAACATTCCAACAGGAAATGATGCGGGAGATCTCTTCATAACTTATTCCCACGTCAAGAAGGACTGACACACGGTTTGTTTTTACCTCCATTTCAGTTGTCCTTGGTCTGACGAAGATATGTATTTGACAAGAATTTTTGGTTTATATTATTCTACCAGTTTATATTACGGAAAACAAATCAGCAAAATGTTTATTAAGTTAATTAAAGCATTCCAAAGTATCATTCACGATTCCCTGGAACACGCTGTATGTGTACTTAAAAGCTTTTTAAAAAAATTATGTCAAAATTTAAATTGTTTTTTCTTCCATCCTTCAATATTTTTATTATTTCTCTAGAAAATATATGGTTAGGAAAATACTCAACAACTGTTAGTTATAAAAGGCTATCATACTATGTCAGCAAAAAAATACACCATTTAATGTCCCTGATAAATATATGTGGAAGTGAGAAGCGATCAAATCTTTAGCAATGCTCAGAGATTCTTATTACGACGACAGATCTGTTAAGACTAATGTATCAATATTCTAGAAGCACTGTATCTTTTGATGATGATATTATTATAGTTTTTGATAAGTCCCAGTAATTGAGTATTAATATTATATGCCATCCCAATGATCAAAATCTTACAAATCTGATTACTAACCTATCTTTATATTTCTAAAATTGTCATTAAATATGTCAACGTTGTGAGGAAGAAATTGCATTGTTTACAAAGGCTTAAGCCTTTGTAAACAATTTGGAAAATTCACAAAAACACTGTTCAAGTTTCAACTACGGGGTGTTCCAGAGAAATAAGGAATTTTTTTTTAGGCTTATTGGAAACGAACAACATAGGATAGAACTGTAAATTTATTATTATTTGAAAGCTACATTTGATTACATTCAATTATTTATAATGAGATCCGCATTTCTTGATAACCTCAGCCACACGTTGTAGGAAACTTTGGCAGTCCCAGCGACCAAGTGCAGATCCAATTTTACCTTTGTACTGTTCTAGTTTTGTAATTTCAATTTACAGTCCCTGGATGAATGGATGGAGAAACCCAAGGAAGAAATTACATTTTTCCAACAAAACCAAAAATGTACAGGATGCCATGGCAACAAAATGTATTCACTTTTAGAGCCCAGATTTTGGCCTCCAAACAGCCCGTACCTGAACCCGTTGCGATTTTGGGAATTTAGTCCTGCACCAAGTATAATTCGTCTGTGGAGGCCCTGTGGATATTACCTATAAAGTGTTAAAGCTGTTCTGCAAAAGGTCGCTCGGGCCAGCCAGAACTTTCAGATTTTATTATACATAATTGCATGTCATTAAATATATCATAACAAAATTTATTATACCACCCCATTTCTTTTTTTTTTTTGCTTTGTGTTGTTTTCAAAATCTGTTATCATTATTCTTTTTTATTGAGGAGAGAATATCTAAGCATAAAGTGACAAGTTTAGCCACGAGCGTGTGTGTACATGAATGATGAAGATTTCTTGGAAAGATATAAGTATTATCTCTTGTTGTAGTTAGAGTATAATTGATGATCGAAAACGGAGTAGTTTCTGTTAATGACTTTCCTCGAGTTTATTTCCAGCCTCTCATTCCTCCTAGCAGCATATTTAATGAAACGTCACGGGAGCTACGCATCTCTCATCCAAAACATTCTTCAAATTGTGCGAGTTATCATGTTCATTTTATAGAATAATGATAGATATGGTTGTAAAAAATGTGATCTTTTTGTAGTTGCAAGCTGAACAGTATGTTTAAAAGTTTTCATGTCTATTATGATTAGTCTTTCATTCTACAGGAGAAAACATTTATTTATAAATTGTGTGAGCTCACCGACATTGAGAGAGTAACTGTGATAATTTGTTGGGAGACTTATAGTTGTAATAAGTCTTTGTTGGATTAACTAAGATTAGGATTGAGGATCGACATTGGAATAATTCCTGCGGATACCAATACTAGATAGGGAGTTGGGGTTCCTCATCCAAAACATTCTTCAATTTGTTTGAGTTATCATGTAAAATCCCCTATTTCTTTTTGTACATACCACTTTCGATTTACAACTTTAGTTGTAAGTTTTATTACATTTACAAAACTTGTTTTAACCATATTTAGTATCTACTAGAAAATTAATGTAAAATCGACCGATTATCAACTTCTGACAAATTGATAAGGGACAAATTTTTTAATAAAACCAGTATATACCAATCCTTGCAAAACAATTTAGACCCCTTTGGGACAAATAATAAAACACATAATTCATTTTAAAGGCATTTTTTCTGCATTCTGTTGAAACAAAAGTGGCTTAATGTTTGATTTTCTATATGATTTTGAATAATGTTGCCATCAGCTTCCAATACGTCTTTCAGATGGGCTAGAAGCCCTGACATACCCTGATGAGGAAGTCCTTATACATTGCATCCCAGGCCTGGTCGATGGAAACTTTAATGCCCTCAATATTTGGATGGCGCAAATGACAGGTCTGACTCTCGATGTGCCACTATATAAAGTAATCAAGAGGATATAGGTCTGGTGGCCCTTTTAGTGGCCATAATCTCTTGTCCCAAAATGGCATATTGTTGGCCAACCACTTTTGAGTCCAGTTGGCAGTGTGTGCAGTATCCTGCCAGAACACGAATTTGGATTATTTGGCTATCTTCAAAGCCTAAGACAGTACCTTGTCTTTTAAGATGTGCAAATATTCCTAAGTAATGAGCCTGTAGCTCTTTGGGAACCAAGGGGCTCCATTTTTGCTCCATTCGAAACCAAAATTCCTTATCATCATTACAAATACTGGATGTTTAGTGTTGACATCGTCCGAAGCTTATCCAAGAGCTCGTAGAGAGGTCCCATCCTTATTTTTGATAACCCTGGACGCTGTAGAGCGGCTGAAAGCCCTGTCCTTAGCAAAGTCAGACCTTGACATCTCGGGATTGGCTTAAAAAGCTTCTTTGGCCTCATTTGAGTCCATTTTTTTAGGCCTGCCACTCTTGGTCTTTGTTGATATATTGTGGCTTTAATGTTGCCGTTTCTGGACTCGATAAAAGTAGCCCAGTATGGTTTAGTTGTATTGATTATGTCAGTGAAGGGGAATCTGGCGCAGTAGTGAAGCTACCTCAATCCTCTTTTGCTCATCAGCCTTGGTCGTTGACTTGATTTCAAAAAAGTTTTTATCACAAATAAATGTCGATAGTGATATCTATATGGAATCGTTTGAATGTTTTCTTCATAATCACACAACTCCGAGTTATAAGTAACTAAATTTGAGTCACAATTCACTTGTACGAACGGCACTTTTTAGTAGTTTTGGATAGGTCCTGGTTTTATAATCCGTCCCCTCCTCCTCATTTTTTTATCAGTACTAATGTCGATTACTTGGTCCTTTAGTTCAACGGTCCTAGGTATATTTTTATTCGATTTACTCCTCGCTCTGATTGAAGAAAATAATTTATGATAGCTACAACGTATAATACTTCCAGTATTTTATGTTCTAGCCACACGCCTCCCACTCTAAACTTAAGCTTTTTCGTCTCTTTGAAAGAGATTAAATCATAAACCTTCAACTGCTAAAATAATGTAGTGAATAACTACGTCATTTCAGCTGTTTTAGTAACCATAAAAGACCAATTAGGACCAATTCAAGGATGGAAAATTTTTATTAGAACTTTACTGATAAAAGTCTGAAGTTTTTGTGGACCAATCGAATACTACTATTTAGACAACAAGTAGTATGTCCAAACGCTCACCAAATAAATTCTCCTTTTGCAATCATTACGTTGTTAGTACATACAGAAATATTTTCTTTCATCAAGTTAAATACGTAAAGATATAATATTAAAAACGAGATTCTCCCATGAAGAGTTCGTATTACTCTTGAAAATCTTTTTATTATTTTTTTGCAAATAATTCATGCACATATTTCTACTCTTTTATTCTCCTTTTGCAATCATGCAATATTTTGTATACATATTTGAACATATTGTTTACGTACATACTTCTTCATGGATGACATAATTCGGGTGTTGCGATTCAGTCCAAAAATTATAAATCGGTTAAAACCCGTTTTATTTTACCGATTCCAAAAATAAGTTCTGTCAGGAGCCGTCCCATTAAAATATGCAGTCTGGATCAGTCCACCCATGACTGGCTTTTTTTATCTACTCAACCTCGACTTTCAAAAGAGAAAGGGAATACTTGATAAAACATACTGGTTTTTTTTTTTTCTTTTTTTTTTGTCAACTGTAAACGGTTATCTGGAGAATAGTTATAAATTATTTCATACGTTTTTATTATTTCACTCCAATTTGCACCACCCCTCAAGGGTGAATAGTTCGTGAATAAAAATTATTGACAATTTGTCTAGGAAACCAATATACTCCGGATTGTGTCTGGCAATGAAATATGGATCAGTTACATCAATGTGAAACGACACAGATCGTGGTCGAAAGCCAACGAAACGGCATAGACCTTGGTCAAGCCTGGATTGACTGCCACGAAGGTGATGCTGTGAATTTGGTGGGATTGCAGGGAATAATCTACTTTGAGCTGCTCCCCTATGATCAAACGCTCAATTCTTCATTCTACTCTAAACAACTCGGCTGTTTGAAGTTGGCAATTCAACAAAAGTGGCGAGCAATGGTGAATAGGAGAGGAGTTGTTTTTTATGAGAGGATGGGAGCTCGGATGGGTAGTTATTTTGTATCCACACTACCGTCTGGACCTGGCACCAAGGGACGACTACCTGTTCCTGTGTACGACCAACACGTTTGGGGTACAAATTTAACCTGAATAGAAGTCTTTGAAAATTGGTTGTCCGATTTTTTGCAAAAAGGGTATTATGAAGTTGGATTATCGTTGGCAACAAGTTATCGAACGGGGCATACTTGGCTTAAATCAGATGATGCTAACACTTTTTATACTGCATTGAACTAAAGCGAAATATCCAACATTACTTTTACCCAAACTAATAAATACATACAGAATAATATTTAATAGACAACTTTCAGTTAACAAAAGGCTTATTAGTCAAACTTACATAAGAATATTTGGTAAGGCTTAAAACTTTATTTTGATTTAAGTGACTCATATTAGCCTGATATTAAATTTTTTAAATAAAATATGTCAATTTCTTGCCTTTTTTCTATTTCGGTAGTTTAAAAGTGTAATTTGCAGTACACACAAAAGGAGTTTGTTGATAGAAACTGGGATAATTCGCCGAATAAAATAAATGTAATCCACATTCAATTTGATAAAAATCATTCTTGATTACTTTTGTGTTGACGTGCTATATATGTAATACCTCAACATAAAAATAATCTTGAACAAGAATGAAGAAAAAGACAAATATTCCAATTATATAATAGTTTTGAGGGACTCTGTGTTTGGATAACCGCCATTGCAGGCCTTCTTCTCGACACACACCCATAAAATGTGGCCCAGAAGGTTGGCATCAGGTCTGTAGGGGTTCCGCAAAAAAAAAAAGAGTTCAAAGGAACTTAAAAGACTCATACAAAAGAGTTTTGAAAGGGAGCAGATGGGTTTCATTTATTGCTGGTATCAAAAGTGGCCTTTCCACCCACGTCTTTGATAGCTCTCTGGGCAATCTATTTTGAAATCCCAAGATCTCTTGCATGGGCCCTCATGGCCAATAGGTAATTGGCCTGGGTTGTTTTCTTTAACTAATTGGTATCCAGTTATACCTTTTTGACATAGCCCTTGTTCCTCTCCAACGTTTAGGATTTGCTGACGGCGTAGAAAATGGTCCTCGAGATGCAAATGAAAATTTGTTGATCACGTTCAAGTGTCATTTTCTCGACCCATAGTTAAGCTAGAGAGCTCAATTTTTGATGTAAATAATTTTTTATGCTTTAATATATTGAAATATGAATTAGTTTCAATCACTCAACCTTAATTAATTATTGAATTTGTCCATTCTCAATTGAGAAAAATCAATTCTAGCTTTTTGTATGTTGACACCCTGCATATATGACTGCAAAGAAAATGTCATTGAGGGAAGCTGATATCCTAAAAAAGACGATCATTAGAACGAACCTTCGCTTAATTAATTATGTACCATAGCATGAAGAGATGTTTGTCACGCCTCAACTTAATAACTGTTAGTTTGTAAGTGAGTTAGTTTTTTACCTTCTCGGATCAAAAATTAATTAGTGTAGCTACAAATAAAAATCATGCTGTACTCAATGTATGTTGTCGTTAGCTTTCAATCACTTTGTCCCACATGATACCATTTGTCATGGATAATTTCCATTTCTAATTTGCTCTGTTTCCAAAAAGGAAAGGAATACAATTTCTGTTCATCAATCATAAAAATAATAATATGGCCAATATACATATACAATGATGAAATTTTAGCTATTCAATATAAATACCTACAAACGTATAGCTACGCTTTTAGTGAAATATTACTTAGCTATATTATAATACAGTATTGAATAAAATACAATCCAGGTTTTTAATATTAAGAAATATATATATATATATTGTGTACAAGTTGTGATGTCTGTACAAGTTACAACTTGTACAGACAAATTGTACAGAGTTGATATTTCTTAAAATGTATTATTTAAATCAAACATCTGTCATTTTAATGACCTACTATTGATTGCTACCATCATTGAGTTATCTAACTGTGGGGAATGAAATTTTATAATATGTCACATAATACTCATATTTTTGTCATTTGTATATTTAAAATTACACTATTAGAGTGGCAACCCCAGGGGGAGGGCTGGAGGGGCTTTTTTTCAAAATATTTAACATTTGAAATTTAATTTTAGACCAAAAAAAATTTATTTTTAGTAAAAATCTTTGGATTTTTAAATTTCAAAGATGTTTAGGTTCACAGTTCTGAATTTTTAAATTAAAAAAAAAAATATATTAATAATATCTGAAATTTTTTTCCCCATTTTTTTTATTTTTTTGTTCAGAAAATTTTTATTTTTCAAATTTAATTTTTCTATTTTCATTACTTAGTCTTCTGACTAGTCAACATCATCAGAGTAAAGTGAAACAATGCAGCAAGAGGTTACTTATAACCGATTTCCTCGTTTAGGAGTGCATAAACTATGTTCAGAAACTTATGCACGTATTAGCAATATTTAGATTTTGATCTATTTCATTGGTTGTTCATCTTTTTAGATATCTTATATTCCGAATATTTTCTTTAAACCTTCACAATTATTTACTACATATTACTAATAACTACCTACCTAAATTTGGTCTATAATTATAGTCCCCATTCTCAAATGACTCACTAGTAATAATATAGGCTATAAAATATATTATTAAAAATTGTGTATTAAAGTCAGTGTCCTGGAGTCTGAATCGTTGACATTCAAAATATGGAAGTTGGAATCAAAGTCTAATAATTATTTTATGTACCGACTTTGCAGTTCTTGTTTAAATACTTTACTTAGCAATATTTTTTATTCAATATGTCCTTCTTTACAAACAATATCTGCCACAACACGCCAGCAAACATATTGGCAGCTCTAAAGGTCATGTCAATGGCATAGCACGCTGTCATGATGGCAGCTTGGAACGAATACAAATTGGGATGAGAGATTAGATGAGACACCCAAAACTTTAAAGTACAAGTGGTTGACGTCACGGCTAAAGGAGAGCCACATGGAGGCTGGCCAAAAGTCTCCCATATTGTTCCTGCAGAAGTTGTGTTTCTCCTTGGATGTATGGCAGGGGGCACCACTTGCGTCCAGACATTATTCCCTTCAGGATATGTACTTTTCAGCCACAGCAAGACTGTGTACCTCAGTACCATATAGTACTCCTCCTTGCCCACTGTCTGTCCAACCTTGAAGAAGTAAAAAGCATCTTCTTCCCATTACTGACGATGACCCCCTGGACCATCATTAGGGTCACTTGGTCGTGGCTGGAGGTCATTGTACACGTGTATGAATATACTGTCAGCTCGTTGGTCCCAGAGCAGAGCATGGCCTGGGAACACGTTTACTGTAAAATTTCATATAAAGTGCATTGTTAATCATTTTCCAGTGACATTTTACTGACTATTTTTTAAAGCTCATAGATTTACGGGACAAAATGCATCCGTTTCAGCTCAATACAGTACAGCTGCTGTTTTTCTAAATACGGAACAATTCCATTTTTAAGGGACGGTTGGCAACCCTACTACAGACTGACTTTGGTTCTTTTATCTTATTCATTTTGAAGGAAGGTTGTCACATACAATGAAGGTAAGGGCCTTCTATATTATGTACGTAAAATAAGTGTGAAAGTTCGATCAATTCGATAAAATAATCAAAATGCAAAGAAAAAGGAGAAAAGGAATATATTTACAAGTAATGTGATGATGCAATTGGTAGGGGAAGGTATATTAAATATTATTATGTTTTTCATGCCAAGGAGTGCCATGTGCATTATTAGTATTTTCAAGACGAAGGGTAGAAAAATTGTTGTTATTTTTTTTTATCTTTTGCAATTTAATGGAACTTCATGATAAAATCGATAGACGTATGAATCCACCTTCTTGACTCCTACTATGCACATAAAAAAATCACTACCATGAAGATTTGTACATATTTACTTACATACATACCACGTCAACATAAAAACAATCTCCCATCAAAAATAGGAGAAAATCCCAATTTTTTTTTTTTACTTCACATATACAATCTTGTAGCCCAATAATTCGTCAGCATATTTGAGTCAATCATAGTCTTATTATTCAAATTCGTGGGATGAGGTAAGATCCCAAAAATTTTAGCTATAGTTTAGAACCTTAGCTTGATTTTAAGAGATTCGTTGGGTCTGATATTGTTTTTTTGTTTTTTTTGTATAAATGCAGAATTTGACAAATATTTTTTGAAAAAACGAACAAATTTCCTTTTTTAATTTTAGGGTTAAAATTTTCCCAACAAACTAAAATGGAAATAATTTTTTCCCCTCTAAATGTAGCAAATTGATTTTTTTTTTTGTTTCATAAATTATGACATTTAAAATATTTTAGACTAGAGAAATTTTTTTAGGGGTGTAACTTTAAAAATTCCACAAAATTTGGGTAGGGACACTAGCCCCTTAGCCCTAATGTTTCCGGCACTTCTGGTGTCTATCCTTTGCCATATCTGACGTTCATTGTTGCATGCTGAATATATTAAATCTACTACAGCCTCACTATACCGAAGAGTAAACAAAATCCCTAATTCGTTACTATATATTTACTTATGTATGCTTTAAACCTAATCATCAATATAAATTTAAGTTAACAGTTTTTATTACTTAATAAATAATAACACATATTAAATAATTATTATAATTTTGTCAAATGATTATTTTTTTTCAAATTATATCCATATTGTATCTAATATATTATATTATGTATAAATGGTTCGTAGGCTGAGTCAAATTTCGTCATATGAAGCTCACAAACAAAGATGTTGATGACGTTTGTACCCTACGCGGTTTTATGTATATCCATCAAAAACCACGGGATATAATGAGTAAACAAAATTTAAATATCTACGAATATGTATGTGGTTAGACAAAAAAAAACCTTTGATTTGATATAGATCCCAACGGTTGGTGAGGATCACAGCTCTAATAATTTACAATCATATACTGTGTACATTAAATGTATGTAACGGTAATTGAATGAACTGGACGAAATACAAAGATAATTTCATATATCATTTCATTTAAACGTTCGCAATTTTCTCTGACCTCATTCCATCCCCCTACAAATCATTTTTAATAAAAGCACACACTAATTGAGAATAAGTCTAGTACAATGTCAATCTAGTTCGTCAGTTGCTCAGATTCATTATTTACAACAACATAACTCAATTTACTTTTAATCAGAATTAAAACATTGTGCACTTTGTGTCATTTACATTGTAAAATAGACAACAAGTTTTTGGCTAAAGGGGTCGGCTGCATTACTCAATTCGTCCTGAAATTAAGAAAACGTGTCAAAAGGGATGGCAATTACCCATTGGCTATAATTTTCATGAAGCCTTGTGGCCCGGAAGCGGGCAAATTGTCAAAAGTCCTACATGGTTGAGGAAAAAACTGAGGAAAATACCGGATTCTTGATGAATACCTTCCCTATTAAAATTGACGTAGCGTCCTGTTCAACTGTCTCTGATGTGATCAATGAAGAATTACGGTACCACAGCTATGCACGTTGCAAGGGACAGCTTCTAACCCTATCAAACAGGGAGAAAAGGGACACCCAAACCAAACCAAACCAAGGATTTAATCATGCTAAAATAGATGTCTCTGTAAAAGATCTTGTCTGGCTCTTCCCTGATGAAAAAAAAATATGTCAAACACAGGAACACAAATCAAGGAACAATAGATGGTTGGCAAAAAGTCCTTATAATGTCTCTAAGAGCATGAAGGCAATGTACATGTAGTACTTTATCATTCTTGGCGTTGTTAACAACAAAGGTCTCGTTATGCCTCCCTTCATCTTCATGGAGGGCCCGAAAGTAAACGCCAAGGTTGACATCCGTTTTCTGTTTACTAAAGTATTTCTCTAAATCCCCAGCATCATAAAATACTGACCTTAGATCTGGAAGTAAGATGGAACACCCTGTCGTACCAGCAAAAGATCCCCCCCGTAAAAAAATATAATCCGGCAAACAACCCCAGCTTATATTTATTCCAAGTTGCAATGTCTGTACAAGTTGAAACATGAGCCTATCATTTTATTTTAATTTATTATTAAAACTACTTTGTAATTATAAATAATAAAACGTATAGCATTTGAACTTTATAATGTGCACAAAATATTTATATTTTAGTAGGTTGTATTATTGGCCCAAGTATGATATCAATAAAATATCGATCATCCATGGATTATTCCATAATTGCATAATTCCTTATCTAAAGTAATATAAATCCTTCGTTTTAAATTATTCATGGGAATTTTTGTTTGCAACTTGTACAATTTGCTTATACAAGTCGTATAAGTACACAATATATATATGAAGTCAAAAGATAAATTTCATTTTTGTTAAAGATTAAATCACGTCGCAAGTTAACTCATTTATAAGTTCACCTCACAAATTTCAAACGTTCTTTATAGTCCATGCAATCACAATTCCCAAAAAAACTTCTAAATTATTAATTTGAGCTGAGCTTAGCCACTAGCCTATGCAAGTTCATTAATTAGACTTGTGAATCGTCAATTTATCAGAGTAAAGTATAACGTTACAGTGAGAGTTTGATATAATTGGTGATCCTCGGTTATAGGTGCATATATATTAAGAAACTTATTAATGTATTAGCAATAGACAGATTTTGATCCATTTATTTTGTTGTTCATCATGTTAAATATCTAATATTCCAAATATATTTTTTATTACCTAGGTCAATCATTTACTACATATGTATAACTAATAATTACCTATAGCTATAAACTAAATCCATGTTTATAGTCTATAGACTCAAATGACTCAACAATACTTCTATGGGCTATAAAATAGACAATGAAACAATGTGTTTTGGAGATGCAGTCTGTAAAATTTTAAATAATGAAGCCAGAGTCGGGCATTTTATATAGCAACCCTACAGTCCTGCATGTGCCTGGAAAGTAATCAATAGGATGAAGATGATGAAATATGTAAGTCTTTTTGCCAAATTGAGTATTTATCGTCAATTTCTATCGACAAATTATTCTGATAAATCTTTTGAAAGCGTTGCAAATTCCATTCAAATAATAAAAGTTAATAATCACGATAAATTAATTAAAATTGAAGGATTTAATTTAAAAGGGGTCATATCAGAATCAAATTAAGTATCATGCATCGGATAAAGGATTTAAACTGTAATTATAAACTTGGGTATCATAACTAGTAATAGAAATTTGAGTACAAAACTTACAATTGATCATATTAGGTAGATTTGTATAAAATATAATCGACTGGTATCTAAAAATGAGCGATGGAACGATTAATCGGAATCGGGAAACAAAGAATAGTATGTTTTCACTGGACTTGGCATTGTAGAAATAATGTTTAATTTGCGATTTCAACTCTTATTTATTCATGGATAAAATTATTTGTTACTATTCTAAGTTTTGAAAAATAAATTTTTGCTTTTTACTTGAGAATCTAAAATTTGAATTTTTTTTTCAAAAATTTAATGTTTAAAACTCAATTTAATTTTTCCCATTTTTTTCCAAAACATTTAATTTTTCCATTGTTTTTCAATAAATTTAATTTTCTATAAATAACTATGTATTTTTAAAATTTTTCACAATAAAATTAAATATTTGAATGTTTTATTGAAGAAATTTTATATTAAAAATTTAATTTTTGAAACAGGTGGGGATTTTTTGAAATTTTTAGTTTTTTGTGGACAAGTGAGGATTTTCGAAATTTTTAGTTTTTGTGGACAGGAGGGATTTTCGAAATTTTTAGTTTTTTTGTAGACAGGTGAGGATTTTCGAAATTTTTTACAAAATACTTTTCTTTTTTTTTGAAAATATCCAAAGGTTTTTGAAATTTTTTAGCATATAGTTGTGTTTTTAACAATACCACAATACCCCTTGGACAATGGTCAATCCGAAGGCAGAGAGTATTCAAACATATTTTAAGGGACCCTCAGCTGTTTATCCCCCCCCCTCCTCCATCAAAACTTTATAAAAATAAATTTATATATTTGTTAATTCTTCTAGTAATTACCCTCCTTGGCATTTTTCCGTGCACCTAATAAACAGCTTTAGAAAATAAAAATAAAATATTATCCAGATAATCTACTAAACTAAAAACAAATCCCAAGCGTTTAAGTCATATTTGAAACAATTCTAATAATATGTGTGAATCAAATATTGTGTTGTATGTTGTAGGTAGATGTAAAAAACTAGGATTTTTTACTATTTTTTTATTTTGTTCCAGATTGTTTTTATGTTAAGTCGATTTATATATGGTAAGATTAGATACAAGCACGAGAAAAGATATATTTGTATACTTCTAATTGCTATTCTTATTGATCTTAAGGTTGATATATTAAACTCAAATTATTATTTACAAATTGTAATATTATGTGTATGTCCTAAGAAAAAAGGCTAAGGAATTATATAACTATTGGAAAGGATATTACATAATTAACAAGCTACTTAGAGATTTTGGGATTTATTTCTAACAAATATCTGGTCATTTTTGGGTCATCAGTACAAAAGCAAGCTTGAATGATTTTTCTCAAAACTGAGCGTGGATTACATTTGTATTCTTGGACGAAATATCATAAATTTATACCAACCAATTATTCTTATTTTTTAAATTGCACTTAAAGTAGCCAATATTTATAATTACATTAAAAGAATAATAAATAGATTGATTTTATTTGAATGAGATCATATTGAGGTAAATATAAGTATCTTCAATCAAATAAAGGGTCTAAACTACATATTTTTAAAATTCTAGGGTATCTTAACTCATCCCACAAATCTGAATAAAAGGCCTATAATTTACTGGAATATATCTTTGAATTATTGGACCGTATCTTTACATGAAGAAAATATCAAATTAGGAGTTCCTCCTTCCTTTATTTTTACGCAAGATTGTTTTTATGATAACGCAATCCTTGGGTACAACTCTATTTTTTTTAAGTCTTAATAAACATACGGGAAAACAATTAAATATCTGTTTGATAACTCCCTTAGGGTCCTTGTTCCAAGCATGGTTTATGTATATATTAACAGAAACAACTGATCACATTTTGTGGGAGTGTCAATGTTTATGGAAAACTTATTGGGGCTTTATTAAAATGGTTAATAATAAATTATTCAATCAACAAGTGGGCAAAGAAAATTTCCTCTCTATTTCGATAATAGAAAAACGCAATATATCGTCTATGAGTTGCGTACAATAAAAAAAACCTCGATGGAATATCGCATTTTGTTAATCTTTACGCGAATGTTTTATTGAAAATTTGGACTCTTCATTTTTAGCTCACGTCCAATTAATACTATTTATAATATATTTTATAGTAGTCTTTTATAAAGGTATGTCAATATATTTTAACAAATTATTTTTCTAGTATATTTCTTATACATATTCCCCTATTAAATAATTGGATACATGCAAATAAAGGATAGTACAAAAAAAAGTGTCTGGAGACTCTATGAAAGTGCTTTAGACCAATAACAGTATAGTGGAAGCGGGGATTTATTAAAATATAAATATTAATCACATATTATTATTTTAACTACAGTATTAGTAGGTAATATAATAACGTGATTATGATAATAGATCCGGAGGAGTTAAAGAAAATATGAAAGAGATATCAGTTTTTACTCCAGACTGTCCAGAGAACTATCAAAACAGTGGGTGGAACGAGCCTTGTGAGTTTGGAGCAATCAAATATATCCATATCCTTCGTTAAAAGGTTCCAAATTTTTTTTGAAATATTTTTGATACTTTTAGCCCTACAGCACTGATAAAATCGACTATATCTTTTGGGTGCAAATCAAGGGAAAGGCCTGCAGTGTCCCTCATCCAAACATTGAGGTCATTAAAGTCCTGCAAACCAGCCCTGGGATCCCATGACAAAGGAATACAACCGCAGATGGTGCCAGGCCTTCCGCAGCCTGGAATCCATCATAACCACAAAGGACGGCTACATTAATGATTGAAAAAGCTCAGGCACACATCTATTTATAGTATTAATGTTGTTGAAATTCATTGTTAATTCATAAATTATATCTTGTTGAAGTTTAAAATTATAAATGTACAGATTTTAATGGACCACTCTGTACAAAGTACTCAAACAAAAATACAATTTATACAATAATTATAGACAATTATACATACTTGGTAAATGTATATGATTCTATGGTTACCACTTTTAACAGTGAACTAGCTGTCTGTGTGGGCTCCCATGTGTGGAATTATAATATTCATCGTTCATAAAAAAAAAAATAAAAAAAATGTATGTACAACATAGATCATAATAATAATTATTAATATGATCTGTTGTTATCTGATGGAAAAAATCACTCTTTTCATATAGTTTTATGAATAATGTTTTCATTCTGTATTTATGTACATTTCGTTATACTTATATGTACAGATATCATGTGTTAAATGTCATACCATTTAAATGTTCCTTCTTTCATTCCTATATTAAACAGAGTAATAATTATATGGTTCGTCAACATAAAATAAATCTTGATCACAAATAAAAAAAGGAAATTTACATCTTAGTTTGTTATAAAACACACCTTTTTTTACAAAGTGATTTCGAGCCCCCGGACGTGAGCCATCATTTCGCTTCATTTGGAAGGGAAGAGCTGTAGGGTCATTACCAAGGCCCTGAAAGACCTCAATGTGTCCAAGGCATCGGTCCACTACACGATAAAGCGATAGAAAGAGACCGGATGTGTTGATGGATAAGAAAATGTTTTTGTTTTTTTTAAGCTATGATAATTTTGACATTTAAATACCTACAAAAGGGTACTACTTCCTTTTTACTTTAAGTATCTATATAGGTAGATAAGTATATGCATTAACATCCTAGGCTTTTCCCGCAAAACATAATTAAGAATGTCCTTGTTGATTGATAGGGAACTTCTTGTCGTTCGTACAAACGGAATCAGAATACGAACTATTTTAATGTAGATTTATTGCAGTATATGGAATATTCTTAATAATATTTTCCCCAAAAGGTGTGATGTATGTACGGGGTGGTCCATTGAAGTATTAGCCCTTACTAATTCAATAATTAATGAAGTTTGAGTGATTGAAAATATTTCATATTTCTATATATTAAAGCATAAGCAATGGGTTACAAAAAAAAACCACCTGAGCTCTCTATCTTACGTTCAAGTAGAGAAAATAACCATTCGCGCACTCCAAGCAGTCGAGCGTTTCCAGGACCACCGTCTACGCCGTCAGCAAGTGTGAAACGTTGTAGAGAAGAAGGGCTTTGTCAAAAAATGCCAAACTGGATCGGGAGAAGTTAACGAAAAAGGACCAATTTCCTCAAGTCCATGAGGGCCTATGCAAGAGATCTTGATGTTTCACACCAGTTTGTCCAGACAAATATCAAAAGAGTGGATGAAAAGAGCCTTACAAGGATGGAAAGGCCACTTTTTAACCCAGCAATGAGAGATATCCATCTCCTCTGCTTCGTAACTCTTTTGAATGAGGCTTTTAAGTTCTTTAAACTTTTTTTTGACACTTTTGTCATTCCCTTTTACTACACCTTTTGGGTGCATTTCAAGGGGAATGCATGCAGTGTCCTTCATCCAAACACCTAGATGTTAATGAACCACTTGGTATATATAGACTGCGAGGTCTTTACGAGGTGCAATTTGTATGAACATATTGTGCATGTTGCAACTCCTTTATCTAAGAATGCATTATTTAATTACGACATTGGTCCATCTAATTACCAACTAAGGATTGAACCTTTGATTTTACTTAGATCTATTATAATTAGACTGACATTATGTATTGATGAGTAATATAACTGTGGTCTTTTGAAATTTATAACGTGTTATATTTTAGTCATTTATATTAAAATAGTAAAAAATTATGGTATAAATATATCGCGAAATCACTATAAAACCATTTATTAGACCTATGAAAATGATGAAACGATGGCATATACATAAGTATTAAGAACATGATATAAGGTCAATATTCTCTCTTTTTTCTCATCACATCCTGGATGCTTTATGGCTTTTAAGTATTGTACATACATTTATATTTTGATGCATGTATAATGTATAAAGATTACTATAGACGAGAATAGTCTAATTATCCGCCGGCTAGTTAAAAAAAGAAACCGAAAATTAACGTGGTCACCCGGACAATTTAAAGAATGTTTGAGGGGGAAGCATTCTTAAGTGGCATGACGTTTCATTAAATTAGCTGCAAGAATCTATGACATCAAAAATTGTTTGTCATAATTGTTCATACAATTTAACTAATTGTAAATGAGCTTTGGAGTTTTAAATGATGCGATTTATGAAAATCAGTGCATTATTTCAACTTTTAATATACAAAAAAGGAGTTTATCCATTCATTTTTATAGTTTGAAATATGTCAAATTATTTGAACGCGATAAACTCCACGGATCCTTATAGTAAAGAACTTAAACTGGTCACTTGGAAGGATTTGAAATTATTAATTAAAACTGGATTTATTCCGTTGAACCAACATTTTCAATACCTTTGCAAAATCGCCAACAACTAATTATCTAACCTACTAATCGTCTACAAAAATATAATTAGACCTTTTGCTAATTACATTTAACATCTTTTTATATAGAATAACTATCTCTCTAACACATCTTAATGCATAGTTATTGAAAATCTATTAGTGCAACTTATAAAAATGAGTAAATTGTTTCAATTTATAATATAAAAAACAATTTCTTTAATTCATATTCATAATCGGAGATTTACAAATCTCTTTGTTCACAAATAACTCAACGCATTATATTGTTAAATAGCTAAAATTGGTTTTATTATAATTTTAAATTAGTGTGGTTTGTTTAAATTGGGTAATTGGAGTTATATTGATTTTGGAGAACCTTACATCACCGTATACTAATTAGGTAATCAACTAATTATCCACAACTATAAAATTAGATATGTTGGAATTTAAATTGTGCGTGCATCTTTTTATAAAGAATAACTATCCCTTTAAAACCTTTTAAATCAAAGTTATTTAAAGAGAAACAAAAAAAAAACATGGAGAAGTCACTGTGTGTTAAATTACTGCAGTTTTGAAAGGGGGGACGTGCCCCATCTGCTATGACTTTCAAAACTCTGTAAAACAAAACATTAAATTTGTAATAAGATTATGAGACAAAAATGTAACTTTTTTTGACATATAAAACTGTTTCACTGCTTTTTGAAAAAAAGTCCATTTGTCCCACCATGTATTATCGGGTGGGTCATTAAAATCTGAACACTTAGAATTTGAAACTTCAACCAGAAATAATTTATTCATTAACAATAGAATTTCAACTAAATTAAATATATAAATAGATGTGTGTCTAGGCTCTCTTAATCATTAATGTAGCCACCCTTAGCGAAAATGATGGCTTCCAAGCGGTAGCGAAAGGCCTGGCACCCTCTCCAGATGTAGTCCCAGAGCTACCTGACAGTGACTTTGAGGGCCTCATTGTTTTGATGATAGACACTGTAGTCCTTCTCCTGGAAACGCAGTCAAAAGGTATAGTTGAGGGGGTAGGCATCAGGACTATATGTTTCATAAAGAGTTCAAAAGACTCATTCAAAAGTGTCTTGCAACGAAGGAGATGAGTTTATTTTATTGATGGTGTCAAAAGGGGTCTCTCCACCCTCACAAAGATATTTCCACCCACTTTTTTGTAGCTCCGTGGACAGTCTGGTGTGAAATCCCAAGATCTCTTACATGGTCCCTCATGGACTTGAGGGGATTGGCATAGGCTGTTTTCTTTAACTCCTCTGGATCTAGTTTGACCTTTTAGACGTAGCACTTCTTCCTCTCCAACGTTTCAGACTTGCTAAAGGTGTAGAGGGTTGCCCTACAAATGCTTAACTGCATGGAGTGCAAGAATGTAACTTTGTTTATCACTTTCAAGTGTCATTTTCTCGACTTGTACGTAAGCTAGTGTGCTCAGGTTCGTTTTGTTTTGAGCAAATTGATTCAACTTTAATAAATCGAAACATGAATTAATTTCAATCACTCAATCATCATTAATTATTGAATGAGTAAGTGTTCAGATACCACCCTGTACGAGCAAACATGTATTGTATCCGGCGTGTATGTCCATTACCCTTGACTGCGATAGTGGATCAAATTGAGTTTGAGTGACAGAAAACAAAAGTATTTTTCAAAGGAATTACATAATCCCTTTGACATACATATATGTCATTCTAAATCCATTAATTTTTGTAAATTCTCAGCAACAACAAAGAAATACTCAATCCTTCAATTTTAGTGGGAGGATTACTGAGTGTCAAATTGATAAGGTAGGCTATATTATTAATATTCCATTTGTTTATGTTATTATTATTTTTTTTTTTTTAAAGGTGATATTTATTTTAGAAATTATATTCATGCCATCAGTACATTGTAAGTTAGTGTTTTTTAGGTAAACTGTTACGAGGAGCATCCACGGAAGGAACGTATTTTCAAGTTGGAACCAAATCATATAATAGTAACGTATTCAGATGGGCCTGCAGGATTTTCTTTGGAGGGCGGACGGTGCCATTGGGACCTTCTTAACCATTTCAACTCAATTTTTTATTAGTTGTTTTTATAAATGCAAAATTTTTCAGGAAAAACTCAATTTAAACGAATAAAAAAAATTGAACATTTTAATTTATTTTTATCGAATGTTCAAAAGTAAGCCACGTGGTAAAAATGACTGTGGGGCTCTACGAGGACATTGATCTCCAAGACTTGTCCTTTAGTCCACACGGTTCGAATAAATCAAGGATAGTGATATAATTATCAACATTGTTGTCGATACAATACGAAAAAAATTTGGGCCGGATAGCAGCTTAGCTGTCATGACGTTTTATTAGATCATCTACAACCAGCTGTGACAAGGGAAGAAGAAAATAAACCAGGGTATTGGCAGAAATTACGGCGATGTCGATCCTCAATTCTACTCTGAGTCCAACTAGGACTTATAATTATGCCTCAAGTATTCAATTTACTTGCAGTAGAAAAGGATGTTCACTCCCCAGGAATTAAATAATAATGACAAAAGCTAAGGAAAAGAAAAAAATCATTCTTCAGTTCGTTAAAAAAAAAAAAAAAAAAAAAAAAAAAAAATGCGGACGAGCTAAAAAATACACCATATTTTCATCCAAAATAGTCATTGATCCCTTTTTTGTGTCTCCCACCTACAATACATACAATAAAAGCTAAAGAACTCATCTTCATTTAAATGTCAGGATCTCAAAACTATTTCATTCTCTAACACTCCTTTAAGTATGATATATAATTTAACATGAGTGGTACAAATATACAAATACCTTTATCTAAATGGCTGTAGGTTGATAATTTAATTTGAAGATAATAACTACTGTGCTATACAGTTACGGTGTTCTTCATCAAATAAGTAATACACTTTTTGATAGTCATCAGTGATGTTCATCTTCTGTTGTCAAGCTGTTTATTATTGTACCTATATATATACATATATCATTTTACGTTGCCTTAAATTATACAAATGGGTTATGCCTTACATTATATACAATATCTTTGATGGCATCATAACGTGGCTCCAATGGGGCTATGTAAATATTAGAGTTGGGTATCGATCTGAGACCGTTATGGATTTAAGTGGACCGAACTAATTCGGTGCTTAACATAAGTTTAGTCTGAACCAGTCTCAAAGAACAATTCAATCCCCCCAGATCAGGGATGTCCAATCTGTGGTCTGCCTAATGTTTAGGTGCGGCCCACCACTCATTCTCACTTCAAGTGGCATTTTTTAGCAAAATTGTCAGAATATCATCAAAATGCGTAAACGTATACAATTGACCTACAATAACGTCATATGAAATTAAAGGTGTTGCATAAATCTTATTTGTTCATCTCATAAATCGGAAATGGGGGTAAAATTGGGCCATAAAGACTGAAAAAATAGCTTATATGTTTTGAAAACGATTAAATTTCCGTGTAATGTCTGAAATCGAGCTCTGTACCGAAATATCGATATAGAAAAAATGACTGCATGCTGAATGGAAAAAAAGTTGGTCTCGGATCGAGTAATACAAAGAGTGAAGTTTTGAGAAAATTGGCTTCAGCTGTTCAAGATATAAAGAAGATTGAATTTACAGATGAGGAGGAGCGGTGTTGAGCTGTGAGGATTATTTTTGTCCACAACAACATGGAGATTTCAAATTGGGAGATCACAAATTCGACTGGCATCTCAAAAAAATGGGCAATGCAAAACATTTTTAACCCGAATAGTCCAGATCTTAACAAGATGTATTATTTGATCTGCAGCTCCGTTGAATATAAAACAAATCGAGCATTTCATGTCATCCAGGACTCTCTGATTGCATCCCTCAAGGAGACAATACCCATAATACTAAGGAACTATCTTGTCAACACCTGATCCTTCTTCTGGGCCTGGATCCAAGCTGTGATTTATGCTGGAGGTAAATACATTAAAGAGCTCTTTTTCAACATCCAGTTGTACAAGCAAGACCAATTTTGAAGTAAATCCCCAAAAAATGTGGCATCAGTAATAATTTAATGATTTGAAAGAAATGCACCGCTTTGATCTGAACACCCTGTATTTAAGAACCTTCATTTGATTATAAAACTTAATTTGCCCATCAAATATCCCTTTTTAAATAAAATCCATTAATTGTTAATTATTTCATCATTCCCAAGATGTTTTTTTGCTACTTAAAATCTAAGTAAAGACTTATAATTATCAAACCCCTTTTTGGCAAAGGGTTGAGGATTTGTGTTTTGCGATATACTACTCAATTTCAGTTTCTTTTTCGATAGAAATATCTTAAAAATTGTCTGTACATATTAAATATAATTATTGAATGACTCTTATAAAATCTTATTTTGGATGCAAAATTTAACGGATGAATAAGGTTTTGATTGTTAAAATGTTCATGAGTGAAATAATATGATTCATTACTTTCAAAAAATTATTTATAACAAAGTATGAATATTGGGATCTTTTATTGACAATGTAGTTATAGAAATACTTGACACAGAGCAAATAAATATGTCTACTGTCAACCTTATTGATGTCTATGGGTACAATACCTTACCGTTTTCAGTATTTGATGGCCTTCAAATTAAAGAAGTGTATCACAGCTGAATACAATGTGATGAGGCTTTGTGATTTTTTAGAGCAGCTATGGAGCTCAACTTCTTCTTTTCGTCCAAGAGGCTTCGATAAGACAATAACTAAGGCTAAATCTTCAACCTGATCATTCGTTTTATGGAATTTTGAGATATATTTATATCCTGAGCTATATTTTTGCAATATATCAGAATAGATTTTTTAGAATCTTTATTCAGAGAGGTTTTATCGCTTCCAGAGTCCTTTTAGTCTCATTCTTTTTTTCTTTAGTCCTGAAATTACCAATGTTAGTCCCCTATTCGTTTCAAAATCTAATTAACTCTTTGTCATGAAACCCATATGTTCAATTTCTTTAATATCTTTCGTGGATTCAAACCTATTTTATAGAGATTAACAAAAGCTTCTCTGTGATCTCCAATCATTTCAAAAATATTAGTGATAATTTTACTTCAAATATGTAACAACAAATACATCAGTTGACCTCAAAATATGATTGGAACAAACAATATACCTGGAAACTATTTGAAATTAGTCAACCAAATTTAGAGTGCACACATTAAAATGTGGCTTCTTTGAAGGAGTGAAAATGTCATTTTAAATAAAAAATGTGAAGTACAAATATTTATAACGTGGGATTTTGTCCTCCCAACAAGAAATATTTTAAATAATACAAACTATTTATTTTGACAGCGAGAATTGCTGAGGTTTGAAGTTTATAATAAGTAGGTTGTGGAAACAATTTTTTCCAGAGAACCAGTATTCACGACACTGTTGATATTGGGGTCCATTTGATCTTACAAATGAGATCAAAAATATTATAGTTTAAGATAAAGATTTTGAGGGACATATGTGTCTCAAGAGTCTCTTAGATGAAACAACACTGATCCATATCATAAAAATACCTAGAGTTTATTGGTCTATCCCAGGTGATTATTTGAAGATTCCAAACGAATATTATACTTTTATACACCAATAACCCTTTAACGTCTGAATTAAAAAGAAAAATTATAATTTGAAAAAACTTTTATAGGCATCAGGATGTAATATAAATGAAAAAACATCAAAAATATTTTTTTAATAATAAAAATATATTATTAAGACTGTGAGATCCACTTGGTCAAATAGTATATTGAAATACCATGGCCTGGAAAGACTTAAATTAATGCTACACACGTGTTTATTTAAAAAGATACTTTGAAGTACATCCAGGCGGTAAGGGGATAAGTAGAGTTGTTAATTCGAAGCATTTTCTCGTCTGGGAGCTTTTTTGTAGTTGGCAAACTGAACAATTACTTCTCTTTACTTTCCAAAGCTGTTATCATTATTCTTTAACTCTTGAAGGGAGAACATCGAAGGATACAGTAACCACTAGTGTGTGTGCTCATATAAAAATAGAGAGGACACATTGAGGATATGTTGGGTAGCTATATGAGTATCTGACCTATATATATAACAGAATTTGTGTGTGTGTGTCCTTTATGAGTGCCCACACTGTTAGACGTAGGAGGCTGAAATTTGGCATGAGTACCATTTTTGAACCTGATCAAGTTAAGACGGTGGTTTCAATATATATATTTTTTGGGAGGGGAGGTGGCGTATGAGGGGGGCTTATTCTATATACAAAAAAACAAAAAAGTTATTTTTTGAGGGCTCTAGGAGACTAGATAAAGGGGTTGAATTATAAATCCAAAACTGACTGGCGTCTGAAAAACAACTCTGTATATGACAACGTTTTCTAAATTTATTCCTAATCATAAAAATTATGGGCAAAAGAATAAATAGGTGAATATTGCACTTTGGTTTTTTTTTGTTTCTTTCTGGTGGAAAAAAAATATTTTTTCAATGGAATATTGGATTCTTATATAAAATAAAGTTTGTAGACATTTGTCTGGAAATTCGTTTGCATATAAATTTGACACTTAGAAATAGATGTTTAACTGAAATATCTGTCATTTTTTTAATTAATTTCATTAAGTTCAATTGTTTTCATCAAACATTAATGTTTGATTTTTAAGATTAAATCCCAGAATACGATGCACTTATACAAAAAAAAATTTAGACTGTAACACTTGTATTTTCAATTTCCATAACTTTTTATTTCCAAAATTCTGCAATATTTGCTAAAATGAAACAGTTGTCGACGGTAATTTTTTGACGACTCTATTCTGAATAACTTTCCTTTTTTTGTTTTGTTTTTGGAAGTGCAACGGTAATTTTTTTTCTTCTTCTTTACAATGTTTTTTACTACTTCTTTTACAAAATTAGTGCAAAACAGTTTTTTGGCAATTTTCTTCACGAATTTCAATTCTGTAATTATTTGACAAAGATAATAGATGGACTTCTCATCTATAATTATGTTAAAGTATGTTATTTGAAGTTTATAACATATTTTTTTAAATACATTGTCAATGTGAGTTCCCGCTTTCTCCTTGACCCAAGCAAGGCTGGGTAATATTTTGCTAGTAGTTGTCTAAAATATGACATACAAGGATTGCAAGACTTTTTGTAGTAGGCACCGTAACAAAGTTTTTTTTTATTTTCCAATGATATCATCATTATTCTTTAATTTTTGAAATTTAAGAAGTAATGTTATCAAATGAAGTCTTTGTGGGGCTTTGAGCAGAATTGAGTATCCTGGTTCAAGTAATACCTGCCTATATATGTCCTTTCTATATTAAGAGTGGAATTTGTGTGTATTTTCTTCCTTTAACTGTTACCTTGCAGCTGATCTAATAAAACGTTATGCTTCTCTCCTCCAAACATTCTTCAAATTATCATGATGACGTCTTCATTTTCAGTTCCTTGTATTTTTAAATAAAGCTGGTCATATATTCCTCCAAGACACAGAGTGGGAATTGTCTTTATTTCCTTAATTTCATTCCTGCTTGAAGCTAATCTAATGAAACAACGTCACAGTTGAGCTGCTCTCTTCCCAAAAAAAAAATCAAATTGCCAGGGCTAAGATGTCCTTTCCCCGTTTCTTTCTTTTTTACCTTACCGACAATGCATATAATTTACAACTCTATTAGCATTGTGGATTATATATTTTGACGGTGTCCAAGCTTTGAACATTTATTAAATTGGATTTTACTGACACTTTTTTTTTTTAATTTTTCAAATATGACAAAATGCATCAAACATATTTTTTGGATTTATACATAACACGGGTCAAAACTATGTCCACATATGTATACAGAGTGGGTTTAAAATGAAATATGGAATATGACAGAGTGTGCACACAAAACTTGCAGTAGAATGACTAAATTACCAAAAATGTGATTTATATCAAAGCAAAAAAAGACTACTCAAATTAATTTGTGAACCTTTTAAATACTATACTTTTTATTCAATATATCCTCCTCCTTCATAAACAATAACAGCCTAAACATCCCTCTCAAAATATTGGCAGCTTTTGACTACGTCCTTGGGGTACTATGCTTTCATGATGGAAGCTTGGAGCGAATTCAAATTTGAATTAGAAATGTGGCAGACCTTTTTCTCCAAGATACCCCAATCTTCAAAGTCCAGAAAGTTAATTTATCGGGGCTGGAGGAGGGCCACAAGAAGGCAGACCAGAAGGCAGCCATATTGTTCCTTAATAAATTTTTAGTTATTCTACGCTGTATGGAACTGTAATTGACTTTTTTATATTGAAGGTTAGCCCGAATTAAGATGCCAACTGTCAGTGCAGCCTTCTATGTACTGATACCAGCGTGGAGGAGATCACACACGCGTTGTTTGCTACGACATTTTCACACCTAAAGGCGTGGGGTACCAAAAAGCTTGTTTTTTATTTATTTTATCTGTCGTTTGGTTGTGTAATGAAACCTCGTAGTTAAAAATAAAGGGGATGGAATGTTAATTAAATGCTCCTGCAAGTTTTTATTCCCAACTCTCTAGCGGATTTATTTGTCAGTTTTTTCTTAATAGCTGAGCACTCATTATCTAAGAAATAACAATGTAGCAACGAGCGTGTATAACTAAAGCTAAAAAAGAAGGAGTACATATCTATGCAAAATGATTAAATTTATATTATTAAAGAAAAGTTTGTGTTTCTCCACACAGCCTCACTACACTGGCGAACAGATTGACTGCTCTGGACGATTAAGGCATTGTCTATGGTATAATATACTTTCATAATGAGAGCTCGGAGCGAATCTAAATTTGAATGGGAGGTCCGGCAGAAAGCTTCTCCAAAGAGTTGGGGGCAGGGCTTGGGGACTGCAGGAGGGAGGGATGTCGGAAGTCGGCCATATTGTTGCTTCAGAAGCTTTGGTTTATTTTTGTCTATATGAGGCTGTAATGGACTTCAGAATGCTGTAGGGAATCCCGATGGAGATATCACCTCCTCGTTACTGACAGTGGAGCTTTTGTGCAATTGCTCCGACATTTTTGAAACAGGAGACATGTGATAAAATGTTAATTTTGTTTCAGCTGTCCTTTGCTTGCGTATTGCAAGCTCATAGTTTCAAATATCGGGGGTATAATCGTAAATTTTGGCTCTCCCCTCTGTATATTATTAAATTAAACTAATAACGGTTCATTCCAATCCAACTGCACACCCTGTACATAGTATTAAGCCATAAAGAACCTATCATTCTTCTCAAAACAAGGTTAGAGACATTAATTTATTTATCCACATATATAAAGAAATGCATTTTTTTAAAGAACTTGGAAAATAAAAATTTTTAATGTGATCCATGAGATGGGAATGCCAAATGGGTATTTTATCGTTTATTCAATATTATGAATGCAATCAAGCACACAGTAACTCGTACCATAGACATAGGAGAAAAACACATTCCTTAGATCTACTTCATTTTTTGACCACATAAATGAAATAATCTTTCATTTTTAGATTTAAACAAACAAGTCGATATCTTGTCTAGGAAAAAATAAACGGTACTTGAAATTTGTGTCATTCCACTTATTTTTAAAAACAAAGAAATTCCATATATATCCATTGATTTTTTAAATTTTTCTTCTACAATGTGGGTACTCAAAACATGCAAAACATCAATTAACCACGATTTTATCTATATGAAAAAGCCAATCTGTATTCGATCTCCGTAATGGCTACAGAGACCTTTGGCATCCTCTCCATCCAAACCTCTTAAAACATTATTTTTTTAAATGCTCCTTTAATTATCTAGAGCTGCCAATATGTTTTCAGGTGGGTAGATCCCTTCAATATAAAGGGTAGGGCTGCAAAACGTGGACTCTAGAAATGAATTTAGAAATGCATCAATAATTTTATATTTTCAATAATAAGCCAAAAAAAAATAATGTAAGCAAAACATGTAGACAAGGTTTTTTGCAAAAAAAATTCCCCTCAATAGGGCCATCTTCATAATCAATCACAGCCTTTACATGTTGCCTGAAGGCCTTGCAGGAGTTGATGACAAACTTTTATTACAAGTTTTCCCATGCAGCCACTATGGGGAACTTCATTGAGTCCACATTTGGGTATGAAGTCCTGTTGGTTCTTCCTTCCAAAGTTACCCATATAGAAAAGTCGAGTGTGTTCAAATCTGGTGAGGAAGGGGGCCATATCTTCATGGACCAGAATCAAGCCATGTTATCTGTACAGAACTTTTGCCACTTGGAGGACATTTGAGAGAGAGGGCCATCCTGAGTCCACATGTAGTTACCCTCTGGGTAGGTGGTATTCAGTCATGGTAAGATTGTTCACCTGAGCACTTTATAGTAAGCCTTTTTCCGATTTTCTGTTCAGCCTTGTAAATGAACGGAGTCATCTTCATTCCATCAGAGGCCACAACATCGAAGGCTATTGTTTGGGCCGGATATTTAATGTGGTAAATCCATTGGACCTCTTCTTTGGTTTTTACAACCCAGCAGTCGTTCCAGCAATTGTAGAGTTGATCAACTGTGAAAATCTTCTTGTCTGAGAAAATTTCATAATTGATCCATTTGCCTTGATCCATGTGAGATTTTTTTGCACCTCTCAAGCCTCCTGACTTTCCTGCCTCTATCATAATGTAGCGTGGGATCCTTTTCAAAGAAACTAAATCCCAAGTTTTGCTCCATAACCCTCTTGATGGTCCTAGAAGCCACAAAGAAGTCTTTGGCGAGGCGATTCATCGACTTAGTGGGATAACTTCGTATCCCTCTTTAAATAATGTCCTTCACTTCTTAACATCCTTGAGAAGTCTTCTACATTTTTTTTTTTTTTCATCATGACAAACTTAAAAACCAGGTTCATAGAACTCTAAACAATGTATGTAATCTTCATCACATCAACTCCAGCATCTAGGAGATCTGAGATGCCCTACCTTTTTGCTTGTTGCTCGCTCATGACTTAATGATTAGTATAGTTTGTTTATGTAAAAAGGATGGTAGAAGCAAAATATCAAAAAATAATGACTAAACTTTTTCATAAAAATGAGAAAATAAATATTAATTAACAGTCCACATTTAGCTGCCTTACCTTGTAGATATCCAAAAATTTATATAAAAAAAATTAGGAGCACTAATGTTCCATGTCCACAAAATCCGGATTTAGAACCATTGAGAATTATATTTTAAATCTCACCCGTTATTTCCCATTATTTTAGTATGTTAATAAGATTTTTTACAATTTGTAAAAAAAATATTTTATCATGGAACATATGTGGTCCATCAACATCAAATTAAACTCAAATAACTTTTCTCAAAATGGAGTGTGTATTAAATTTGTATTCTCTTACAAATTATCGACCATTACCATCAACGAATTATTCTTTTTAAAGTCTTTGGATATGTCGTAAATTTAACTGAAAGTTGCCAAAATAACCCTTATAATAAAGAATGAAAAATTTATAGATTTTATTTGAAAAGTGCTATTTATGGATTATAATTTAAGTCCCTTAAACCAAGTAAAGCTACTAAACTGAAGATAAAATTATTGAGTATCTTAACTCATGCCTCAAATTTGTATAGAAAGCCTATTATTGACTCGAATATGTCTATTACATATACATACATATCTCTCCATGACGGATATGGCCAGGGACGTCAATGCCTGAGAGATCAACGTTACAAGGCGCATCAAAGAGGTTTGTAGTGCCTCTCTATGATCTCCCTAAACACCACTCCTGAGATGGTGAAAAAGTAAATCATCAGTTCAGTTCCAGTATATATAATACTAGCAAAGGTTTACTCTATCAAGGAGGAAGATGAAAATCATATTGAAAATTTTCAAATTAATTGAGAAAATTAAAAAAATTTCAGAAAATACTTCTATATACTAAATATACAATAATAATTATAATGTATATGTTTCGTTTTTGTCGAAAAAGATCCTGATAATTATAATTCTCTTGGATTTTTCACACTATATCAATCCGCTGAACTAAGGTAATCCACAAAATCTCATCATGTTGTACCCTTAGTTGTATAATATTTTTTTTTAAATATTGTGTTATAAACTTCAAATAATATACCAACAGTGTCCATCCATCAAAAGAAATTGTCTAGATGAGAAGTCAATTTGTATTTACATCAAAAAATTTCAAAAAAAAAACTTTTTTGTACTAATTTTGGAAAAAAAAAAGTCGTAAATAGCATTTATTGGAATTATAAAGAGGGACACAATCTTACAGGTATTTTTTTCAATCTCTGGCAAAACAAAAAACTATGAAGAATAATATAGTCGAAAAACTACCCCTCGGTAACTGGCTCATTTTTTCGAATATTGCAAAAATTATGTAATAAAATGTTCCAGGAATTGACACTACTGTAAAGTATAATTAGAGTCTAAAATTTTACGTCCAAAATGTAGCGTTTTGCGGTATTTCTTTTTTTTTTTTAAATTCAAAATTGACGTTTGATAAAAAAAAGATGGAAAAAATTGAAAAATTAGTCAGAAAATGACCGATATTTAAGTTAAACATCAATTTTTTTATGTCAAATTATATGCAAACGAATCTTCTAGATAAGTTTGTACAAACTTTATTTTATTTACTAATCCAATATTTCATTCAAAAATCCATTTTTTTTTCACCTGAAAAGAAAAATACAAGAAATTGCAATTTTCACCGATTTCTCTTTTTACCCATAACTTTTTTGATTTTAATAAATTTAGAAAACGTAGTTTTTGTATAGGTATTCTTTAAAATCCCAATCACTTTTTTAATTATAACTCAACCCCTATCTAGTCTCATTGAGCTGCAAAAAACGGATTTTGTGTTTTGGGTATAGCATAAGCCCACTTTATATGACCTCCCCCTATTTATATGTATACAGATTAAGTTTTTGTTCTTTTTTTGATTTTTGTTGGAGATTACGTTTATATTGACGCACCACTCATTATGTTGGTACCTTCCAAAAATAAAAACTCACGAAAAAATCTTACACAAAATACCCTTCAGTCTTGAAAAGTCTGTAGATCTTAAGATTTTTTATTTTTTTCTATCTAAAAGGATGGTTTTAATATTTCATGTGCCTGCACACTGGTGCATACCACCTATAATTAAAGGTAATTGCACAGGCAGGATTCGCTTCATTTCTTCAGCATTATCTCCATTCCTGTTCCAAGTCTAAATTACGTCATATAACTTATGCTATATATATTATGTACGTCAAGGCATTCTATATACTTATTAAACAATCCATCTTCAAGTCTTCAATCCATACGTATAAAAATAGACTGTCCCATTTTTGGACTTAATATTTTTCTCCCTTTCACAAATACATTTTCTGTTGGAAATAATAAAATACCTGACGCAGACATAGTTTAAAGATGCTTAGGTCATTTTTGTTGTGGTACAGACCGTTTTAATTTGAATAATTAATGGATTTCGGGGTAAATACACATCGTCTTAAGCCTTCATGTACCGTCTTGATTCTATGAGTAGAGATGGGACAGGGATGACAGAGGCGTCCGTAGGATTATATTTTTTGCTTTCCTGCATAATTTGACCAAATTACCTTTTAAAACATTTATAAGAAAAAAAAATTAGCCCTATATTCGCGTAAAAATTATTCCTACCTGCATTATTTTTTTTTTATTTTTTTTTTTGTACAAAGCAAAATTTCCTTCGTTTTTCTCCCCCTGCAGACGCCCCTGGATGAACCCAGATTCGAAATATGTGGGTACCGTCTAACTTGCTTTACCTGAAAAGATCCACGAACTGAACTTAATTTAAGCTATATATTATTTTGCTATTCTTTTGATAAAATTTGGGAACTGCAAATCATTCAATCCATCTAGAGCATTTATTTTTTTCAAATTATAATGGACTCTGCCAGGCCAAAAATGGCATGAAAGGCCTCGAACTTTGCCAAAATCGGTCTTTTGATTGACTCCAGAAGAAAAAGGTTAAGCTATAAAATTAAAGGTTTAGTGAAAAAAAATTCATCGTTTTTTAAGGGATTTTTTTCTTTTCTTTAATGTTTTTTTTTTCATGGCAATCAAAACTCCGACTTCATGACGATCGAGAATCGACGATTTCTATGGTTTCATCTGCATTTTCAGCAATTGGCCTGGCCTCTTTAACATCAAACTTAAGGACGAAAGCAAAATTGCACATAATTGGCTTTTACAATATCAGGATCATAAACACTGTACTCATTTTCACCTTGTTCCAAAAAAAAGTGTAATATATGGCGTATTGTCTCTTTGCTGGTATCCCTTTTTGAAGACCACTCAAATAATGCAGAATCAAACAATTGCAAAACTGTCAAAAAAAGTTTTTTAGTACGAAATCTTATCCGTCAAATACCGTCTAGCGTAAACAGCAGAGGGGCCTACTGGATTATATTTGGAGTGAGGGGCAGGGGGATAGGGGTTTGTTTTTTAAATTTTTGTTAGAATTTTTTTTTTTCAAAAATCAATAGATTTTCACAGAAATTAAATTTTTTGGAAAAAAATTCAAAAGGTCGTGGCTATTCACAAAAAAACTCTCAAAAATCCTCAGTTATTCACAATTTCTTTTTTTTCGAAAAAACAATTCAAAAACCAATCTGTTTTCACAAAAAATTAAATTTTTGGAAAAAAAAATTAAAAATCCATAGCTATTGACAAAAAACATTCAAAGAATCACAGCTATTCACAAAAAACTTTTTGAAAAACGTTTCAAAAATCAATAGATTTTCACAGAAGTTTAAGTTTATGGAAAATAATTTCAAAAATTCAAAGTTTTTTACAAAAAATTTATATTTTTGCAACAAAATTTAAAAAATCATAAGTCATTCATAAAGAAATTAAATATTTTCTTTCCTGCATAATTTACCCCAATGACGAAAAAAATTTCTAAGAAAAAGCAAGAAATCATTCATTGGGGGAGGGGGGTTAGGACCCTTCCAGCCCACACCCTTTCAATGCCCTTCAACAGTGAGATACACAATCCTAAAGACACATATTTAAAAAAATATTATATTTCGTTTTACAACACTTATCATTTAAAGGGCTCTACCACGCCCCAAATAGCCTGAAAGGCATACAACTTTGGCCAAATTAGTTTTTTTATTGTATCCAGCTGAAAAGGTTTTAACCAAAAAAAGGGACACTCTACTATACAAACATAGAAACTGATGTGGAACGTAACCTATCTAATTAATCAAAATAATAATAATATAGAATAGAATTTAATCATGAAATTACATCAAGGAAGATTTCCTGAACGTATTTGCACTACTTTTATTAATCAAATCGTTAAAAAAAACACACACACACTAATCAAGTCAAAAAATCAAAGACACATGTCATTTTCTAAGGAGTTATATTTTAACAATAATAATATTATTTGATAAGAATTTTCTTTGTTCTTTACAATAAAACAAATTCAATTATTGTATGTGGCTAATTTATTTTTTTTTTCCGTTTGAGGAAGTAATAATTATGAACTAATTATTTTATGACATTATTAATCACCCTTCCCTCATCCTTGTTATACAAAGTACATAGAAATTAGTGTTGAGACTCAGTCCAAGATATTTTTTTTTTTCGGTTCGGTCTGGAGCTATTTTGTTCTAGTTATAAAGCGGTATCGACAGCTATTTCTATTCAGATAGCGATGACATACCGTATACCAAAATTTAAGAGTCTTCAAATCGGGACCCAATATATTTCGATCCGAATATATAGACTGATTTATTTTTCAGTCTCACACTTCATATGGATTTTCTCTCCATGCCTTATTTATGAGTTGTACAACTTTTGATTTGGCCAAAACAATGTTCACAATTTTGAAAAAAAATTGTTTAAGTCACTAAACAACGTCAACGTCTTCGTGACATCATCACTCTACAGGGGTGTACGCCCATAGAGATAGACTAGAGGGGCTGCAGCCTCCTCCCACCAAAAAAAAAATGTTTGGTTTTTACTATAAAATTTAATATTTAAAATTTCTTTCCAAGAAAATTTAGATTTGAAGGTTAATTTTTGAAATGTTATCTGAACAGCTGTGGATTTTGGAAATTTTTTCCCAAAAAATTTTATATTGAAAATTTAATTTTTGGAACTTTTTCCAAAATATTTAATTTTTTGTTAGAAGACTTGGATTTTTGATTTTTTTTCCAAAAAATTTAATAATTTTGAAACATCTGTGTATTTTTTAAATTGTTTTACATAAAAATTTAATATTTAAAATTTCTTTCCAGGAAGATTTATACTTGAAAATTAAATTTTTGAAATTTAATGTAAACAGCTGTAAATTTGGGAAAAAATTTCTAAGAAAATCTTATATTGAAAATTTAATTTTTGGAATTTTTGTTAGGAGACATGGATATTTGATTTTTTTTTCAAAAAATTTAATAATTTTTTAAAACATCTGTGGATTTTTTAAACTGTTTTACATAAAAATTTAATACATAAAATTTTTTGATTTTTTTTTTTTCCAAAAAATTTAATAATTTTTAAATATCTGTGTATCTTTTAAATTGTTTGACATAAAAATTAATTTTTTTGAGAGTAGCTGTAGATTTGTGAATTCTCAAAACATTTAATTTTTTTATGAAAAGCTGTTAATTTTTTAATTTTTTTGTATATAGTTGTGGATTTTTTTAGTTTTTTTAGATTTTTCAGTTTTTTTTACAAAAAAAGTTATTATTTTAATTTTCTTTACAAATTATTTAACTCTTTGTGAAAATCTTTTTTTGAGAAAAAAAAAATCCAAATTTGAAATTTATCTCGAACAAATTTTATATTTAATTTTTCAGTTGTTTTTTAAACAATTCCAAGAACCAAGCCCCAACAAAAATGTAATCCTGCAGACCCTCTTGCTCTATGTTTTTTTAAAGCCTATCTTCAGAACCCTAAGAAAGATAAAAATAGAAATATACACAGCTGACAAATAAAATAACATAAAATGTGTTATTGAACAATCCATGGGGGATGAGCATTGTATACTTGGTTGTTTGTTTACAACATTCTCAAGATCTCTGCGCCAGTTTGAATATTTTGTTAGTTTGCTTGAGGACTTAGCACTTCCCAGGATGCTGTCCTTCAGCGAGATCCCGGGAAACTAATATTAATATTCCAAGAACCCAGGCAAATCCCGTTTAATTTTCCCTTCCTTTTCTTTTAACAAACCGATAAATCCTTTTTTAAACTATATATAGAATTGTATATAATATGACCTTAACACGTGCAATATCATTTGATAGTTGGTAGTTTGAGTGTTTTATTATATGTATGCAAGCTGTTACCCCTTTTTTATTAATTCTTGAAGCACACACTAGAATTGGGGTACAGTATTACACCCTCCTCCAAAGAAATATCCTTGTAAAGGGCAAAACCCTTCCCCTCCAAAAAAAAGAAAAAAACCGTGGACACCCCTGATGATGCCACAATAACATCATCCCCCCCCCTTGCAAACAAATTCCAGCACCGAGCTTCTGTAGTACATGTGGTACACTTTCTAAGTTTACTCACACATAATACATTCTCTTCCTATCTCGAAATTGAAGACGGCGACAGCGGAAACTTGTTGAAATTCTATTATCGCAACCTTCAAATACTAAGGAAATCACTTTATGAAAGGAAGAATATATTCTTGTCATTGGTGTAAGAGGAGATGGATCACATTGTAGAAACAGTCACAGTATTTAACATTAGTGATGTGTTGGTCCTTATTTAGGAGCAAGGACCATGGTCCAGTCCACTCCAGTCCCATCCACTACTACAGTCCCACTTGAAGGTCCTTAAAGAATGTAAAATCGATCCCTCCTGACGTCAATGAGGGTGTTTTTCCTCCTTCTAATTAGTATGTTATATAATAGAATAATTATATAACCAAGTATCAATATAATATGTTTGTATATTTTGCACAATATGTGCAATTATCTTAATACATATTTCATACATCTTATTTGGCTTAATAAACCATTGATATTTTTATGAAAAAATCAAAGGACTGGTCCTTAGGACCGATGGTATTAAGGACCAGTCCCAAAGACTTACGTTCCTAGGGACCGATAGGACCACTCGTAAGAGTGGACTGGACCAAATAAATAAGGACCGACACAACACTACTTTATATAATGAAGATATGATCTCTCGCAGCCTCATTGTCAGTCCTTGGATCGACTCCTAGTCCCTTTCCTCGATCTCCAATAATATAGTGTTTGCATCGCTTCATGTAGTAAAGTTATTTATCTATTATTAAAAGGTTTGAATAATTGAATTTCAACTTTCTGCTGTGGTTGTCTCCCATTTTGAGATAGAAAGATAAATTATGAAGTGCAGGCAAACTTATACATTGTAAATTTGGAAAATATTTAAAGGTTTATAATAAACAAACTAGACAATTGGAAGCACTGGAAGCTTTGGTAAGTCCAGATCAGGGGACATCGTGCAGATCCAGCTTTGCTATTCTACTGGTTCTAGTTTTGCACTTTTAATTTACATTCCCTACATGGATGGAACAGCCCAATGAATAAATTACACCTTCCAACAAGATAGTGCACCGGACCAAAAGGCCAAAGAAAGCCCAGGATGTCTCAGCCACAAAATATCCTCACTTTTGGAGCCTGGATTTTTGACCTACTGAAAATCGGACTTGAAACCCATGCGATTTCTATCTCTGGGCAGGGTTGAGCATGAGATATGTGGAAGCCCTGAAGAAGTCCAATACCCGCACAATTTCAAATCTAGATCTCCACGATGATGCTACAAAAATGACATCTGTACTTAGGGAATTAATTGCCTTAAATTACATTGTTGTTTTTTTACTAATAAGCTCCGTCTAAGAACGAATAAGTCTTGTATGTCGAGATATTGCTGAAAATATTATAAAATATTTTAACTCTAAAAGATGTGGGGTATTTTTTTTTTTTTTTTTGTTTTTTTCTGAATGTGACCCTTTCACTGAAAAATCTGCTCACCCTTGGACTAATCGTACCTTGAAAAAAAAAATATTTTCATTACCTACTACTGTGATCCCTTTTCACAAATGCTTCACAAACAATCTCACAACAAAGTTACCTGTTTTTAGTTTCGTGTGTACCTCCAGGCATTACATATTTTTGTGCACAACCAATAGATAGGTATAAATTATGTACTTAAGTTATACAGAAGAATGGTTAAATAGTATATTATTGTGAAAATCTTTCGTGTTTGTTCACGTTAAAAATTGGAACATTAGAACAATAATTACCTTTGTAAGATACAACTCATTTTTTGTCTTAATGGTGCAGCTTTTGCAAGGAGGATATTGGTGATGGGTAGTGATAAACACCGTTTGTATTTTGGGCATGTTATATAAAAAAGAAATGGATAATCAATATAGTAACCTTGACAAATTGAAGAATTTTTTGGAGGAGATCAGCTTAGCTGTCATGGCGTTTCATTAGATCAGCTACACCAGATGTGACGAGAGAGGAGGGGTTGAATGATGTTAACAGCGACATGGGCAAGAATTACTCCAAATTTGATCCTTAATTCTTTTACTCAGAGTCCAACAACGCCTTATAATTATTACTTTGGAACAAATCCTCAAGATTCTTTGTGGATAAACAAACCATAATAAAACATTACGTCATTATACGATGTGTAAAGCCTGTGATTGAGGCTGAATGTGGTCATATTGAGTGACCAAGTTTGCATAGGGCTTGTTTACAAGTTTTGTAGAAAAAAAAATTTGTTTTTATTTATTCAAAAAATTATTGAAGTATTTTGAAAGCAACCTCTCGAGTCCACATTTTGCTACCTCACTCTCCTTGTAGGAAACAGAGTAGAATTGAGGTTTCATTTACTGCAATCTATATGTTTTTGCTGTTTATGGAGTGGAGTTTGTCTCTCACGGCTGCTTGCAGCTGATCTAATAAAACATTATGACAGGGAAGCTCTTCTCGTCTCAAACATTCTCGGAATTGTCAGTGTTATCATGTTAATTATTGGCTTACTTTTTTCATAATGAAAATGCTTAAAATTGTTCAAAACTAGCTTTAGGAATGACTAAATCACAAGTAAACTCTTAAATTTAAACTGAATTATACACTAATTATGCGGGAACATAAAAGCAAGTTAGAAGGATTTTTCTTTTCTCAAAATTTTGTCTTGACAACATTTGTATTCTTTGACAAATTATTATCGAAAATTTCTATCAACAATTTATCCTTATTAACTCTTTGGGTGTGACGCAAATTAGAATTAAAGTAGCAAAAATTTATTGTGACAAGGAAATGATTACAAAAAATATACGTAGTAAATTTATCTGATGGTAAGGGTTTAGGAGCCACTGCAAGGTTACATTTGTTGGGGAGGGTTAAGTTGTTGGAATTGTTTTGAAAAAAATACCGAATTTAAAAAAATTTAATTTTTTTCTCTTTTTTTTTTTTTTTTTTTTTTAGGAAAAGGAATGGGACACAATAAAATTAATGTCGTGACTTGAATTGGTCAATTGACAAATTTTTTACCTTTTATGTTTTCTCATATCAAAATAATATTCATAATACTCCATAACCTAATTGTCTAAGATATAAGTATTTCAAGTAATTAATCATGCAATATCCTTCATACTTGTGGCATGTCATTTTAACTCCAATGTCAATTACTTTTTATGACATGGTATGTTCATAATATTCAAAATAAATGCTTCATAACTACTTCATACATATTTTTAAATATAATTGGACTTAATTAATTAAGTGATTTTGCGAATTCTTCACGCTTTTAATCTTTTCGCAAAATTGTAATATACTAATGAAGTTAGTTATTTAATTCACAGAGCACAATTATATATAACAATTGAATACACATGAGGCAACATCATGAAAATCAAATACAGGATTCAAAATGATACACATATAAACCTACATTATAAATATATTAGTGTTAAACTCTAGTATCATTCAAACTCGAACAAAAACTCAACCTTCCTAAAGATGTCCATTCCTGAAAAAATACTCAAAGTCATTCGAAATATTGTTGTTTCTCAAACGGAGAGTTAAAAAACATACTTTCTTATTAACTGAAGAGTGAATAAACCCCAATATGTGCCATGTTAAAGTTGGCTTTCATAATTTTGCCTTTCAACCATTGTTCCTTAAAGATATTTCCCTTAATATATAAATTAATAAGGTTTATAGGTCATTTTTGTTAAACTTAATGTTCCCTAGCAATTTTCGAATCAGAATATGTATATACATTAAAACGTGTAAAGTGCTTGTTTTCTTTTGGAAAAATGATGGAATCATCTCCCAAAATTTCAATGCATATACCAACAAAATAATGTAAAACTATGTAATGCATTCAAACCAGAGACAAAATATCTAATTAAATTAATATAATATGAAAGAAAAATATGGGAATAATTTGAATAGAAGGATTCCTAATATCTTCTCCGTTAGTAGTTATCATAGTCCATCACACACGATGAATTATTCATACTAGATTGACAAACAAGAACATAATTCCAAGGAAAAACAATGATTTAATGGATTATATAGTAATAAAGTTTGCATGTTTTGATTTTAACCCAAAATAAAGAATAATGACGTATAAACTTCATAAGAAAAAAATAACGTGCACTGTTAAAATAATAAAAAAGTCAAACTCGAAAATAAATTGACTCTGATATATTGTAATAAATAATTATTTATTTTAGATTTATAAAGGAATAATAATTAATAATTAAATTTTTAGCCTCAAGCTGCCAAAAATTACTACAAACGATACCGGAAGATAGGACAAGCACATAATATTTCTTCCAGATCAATTAAGACACATTTCTGTGAAATGGAGGCCTTCAAGGCTTACATATTTGGATGACGCGTTCCACAATCACTCTTCGAAAACGATCCTAAAATAATAATCAAGATAATATAATTCTGATGATGATTGAGGCTACATTTTGTTGTCATGGATAAATCCCCTCGAGATACGTGTTTCAGTTCCAAGAAACAACCACATCCTGTAGTACAGTGATGTAAACCTCCAAATCAAGATTTGGGCCGTTGATTCAGCGATAATTCCTTCCAAATTATTTCTCCCTGGAGCTCGTTTAAGAACCCCAATATCCCATTTTCCAGCCTGGAAAACCCGTTTTATCCGAACCACTTGAAATCATCATGTGCCTCGAGAAAATCTAAGAATCTTTGTGTTTGATATTGAATATGATCGACAATATTCTATTCGCACACTCCAAGGAGTTTGCCTTCTTCAGGGCCACTGTTTACACCGTCAGCAAGTCCAAAAAGTTGGAGAGGAAGAAGGGATCTGTCAAAAAGGCCAAACCGGACCCAGAGGAGTTAAAAAAGCCCATGCCAATTCCCTCGAGATGAGGGAAACTTGGAAAACTCAGATGAATCAAGGTTTATAGAAATACAAGGTTTTACCATAACTTGTGTACGACTGATGTTTGACTTCCACCACGCCTTTTAATATTGACGTCATAGTGTATTAGTGGTTGCGTGTTTTCTCAAAATCTGTTTTTCTTGCCCGGCAGTCGTTAGAATACATGAAATTGAAAATTATAGAAATAGTGACGTCATATACTATGAGTGGTTGCGTGTTTTGTCAAAATCTGCCTCTATTGCCAAGCAGTTGGTGCGATACATCAAATTGAAAGTTCTTGCTAGTTCCATTACATGATGGTCTAACCTTGTATTTCTATTACCCATGGGATGAATAAAAAAGAGACCGTACCCTTCATGGATGCAGTTAAAAAGATTGGCTATTTTAATGACGTTTTTTAACGCGGTACTATTATTTATATAGATTATTTTAGGGTTTTGCTTTGTCTTAATAAACTCTTGTGGTAACATTTGTGAGTCTAATAGACGAAAAATATATCCCAGTCTAAGTCTGACATATTCGTAATGAAAAAAATGAAAAAAAGAATATCGATGTTTTGTGTACTCATACCTCTATTTGCTCATTATTTAATGCAGTGGTTCTCAAATGGGGTACGCGTACCCCTTGGGGTTTTTGGAGGCACTCCAAGGGGTACTTGTGATTTTCAAAGATTGTTCTAACTCAGGGGCGTCCTAATGGGTGGAATGGAGGGTATGTAATCCCACACATTGAGACTTTTTTTTTTGAAATTTAATATTTGATATTTTTTTCCTTTCACCTGTGGATTTTGATTTTTTTTTTTTTCAAAAGGACTTATTTTTTTTATAATAAACATGGACTTTTGAAATTTTTTGCGAATAGCTGTCCATTTTTGAATATTTTTTTCAAAAAGTTAAATGTTTTGAATTTTTTTTTTTTTAATTTCAATTTTTGCATCCCTTTGAAAAATGAATCCAAAACCAAGACTCCCTCTAAAATATAATCCCATGTAAGCCCCTGTCATTGAAGCCCAAAATGTTTTTTGCAACATGGGTTAAATAAATATTTTACAAATGGTATATTTCTAAAAAAGAAAAGGTTGAGAATTCCTGATTTAATCAGTAGTCTGGTGTTTATTGTATAGGCCCTTCCTATTTATAGACTCTTAAGGGGTCATTTATGACGTACAGTTGACAGGGAGGGGGGTACTGATCTATAGATTTTTTATGATGGGGGGAAGAGGGAGGAATATGGGATATTTCGGAGTCCTTACATTGACAACTGATCACTGATCAACAAAACCTTCTCAATATGAAGTATATGAGTGGTCTTCAAAATAACCAATATATTTTATTTAGAAATGAATTAACACCCCCACCCCCTACTTAGAACAGCTTGTTATATTACAAAGGCGTTCGTAGGAACTGGTGTAGAGAGGCTGTAGAACCCCACTCCAAAAAATAATTTTGGACTTAGCCAAAAAAAAAAATATGGGAATTTTTATTTAAGGATATCATTTTAAAAAGGTAATTTGATCAAATCCTTGGGTGAAGTAGTCTTTGAAATTTGTACAAAAAAAAAATATGGATACCCCTATATTGAAGTATTGCGTAGGGTTACAATTTGTTTATCTTCAAAATAAAAAATAAATATTATTTTCTTATGTAACACTTGAGTTAAAGGACTTTATATGAAACTTTTTTAATTCAATAGCATAACTTTAGATTGCAATTATGCAGTAATTTTCAGGTTAAGGAAGGGATTGGCCGGAAATTAAAAATTATTTTTTCTCGAGAGCTTAGAAAATGCTCTTGATTCCTAAAAGTTGGGCCGTAACGGAATTTGATTTTAACATCCATCACATTCTAAGTGAGAACACCGTAGCTATGAATGGAAGTCGAAGCCTATGGAAGCCGAAGGATAAAGGATGTATTTTTTACGCTAGAAGCAATTGTACTCTTGCTTACTCCTGTCAGCCGAATTCCATTTCGAAAAAGTATCAAAATAAATAAAAAAAACACACTATACAAAATTAAAAAATTGCCTTGGGCGAGGCTAAAAATTTAAAACCCTCTAATCTGAGGAAGGTCTCTTTTTGGACAAACACAGTCAGGGGGAGGTCAAAAATTGTACTTTTTTCCAGACATCATAAATGTATGACCCTTAACATAAACTTGACTCCACGAAAAGCTCAAAAAACCGAGCTTTAGCGAATTCGAAATTGTAACTCGACTACAACACTACTAGTGAATATGTTTTTAATGTTAAGTATTTTTTTTAATTATGTGAATATCACTCTGTAGTTTTATATTTTTCAACAAGTTGTTGTCACGAATTCATATTTCTTGGCATTGTCCTATGGATGTTTATGAGGAATAAACAACAACGAACTATGTATGATGTACCTAAATATTTATTTATTGTTATGAGGTGAGTTGTTATTAAGTATGTAAACATCCAAGAGGCAAACCCACATGGTGTAAAAATGCAGGAAGAGTGGATTCTATGATGTAAAATAAGGGTCTACGTATTAGATAAATGTAGATACTTATTTCGAATGCCAATAAATATGGAGATATACAATTTAAATTCATATATATATTTTTTTCAAACATGAGCCCTTATCAGGGAGATAATCCCGAGCCTCAGATTCATATCCTGGTCGTAAATCATACCATTTGAATAAGCATTTATATGATTTTCCACATATTTTATTTTTAGGCGTCATTTCTCCCGAAGTATATGTGCAGTGATGCTAATTATGTGTACTTTGGGCCCATAAAAAAAAACCGTGTTAACCCTGACAATTTGAAAAATGTTTAGGAGGAAAGCAGCTTAGCTGTCATGACGTTTTATTAGATAAGCTGCGAGCAGACAAAAGAGGATGGAAATAAACACCCACATCACTTCGTATACAACAAGGACTTATTGGGAGGAATTATTTTGATCCAACATATTTCACTTAAAATTACTGAGAAAGCAAAATGTCTTTGTTACTCTCCATCTTTCATACGAACACGCACTAGTTATTACTTTATTCTTAGGTGTTATGTCTTCAAGAATTAAATAATAAGGATAGCAACTTTGAAAAATTAAAAAAAAAAAAAAAAAACACTTTGGATTACCAAATAGAAAAACAGCTCCCACTTTCTATGACATATTTTATGTACCTCTGGAAATAAGACATAATGGTATCTTTTATTATGAATAAAGAAGGGATCCGTGTAAAAAAAAACGGTTGATGCGTGTGCTCATTCTTCTTTTTTGTTCATTTTTTGTAATAAGTCGAGGTTGTCTTTACACCTCCCTCCAAAAGAAGCATTCTCCGCTATTTTCGGTGTAAATTCTTGCGTAATAAAAAAATGAAAATGAATTTAAATAGAAATTTAATAGCATTTTAAATGTAGAAGGTTCTCCTCTTTATGGGAGTAATTCATTTTCTCCCCCAAAATCATATGACAAGCAGCTGATATTGACAATGGTTTTAATTCACTAATATCATATGTCTTCCTTCCGTCTCCTCTTTGTAGTTATACACAAATCCCATCTCTAGTCATGAAATAATGAAGTGGAAAAAAATTTACGATCCGCTCTGACAATGGAAGAAGGAAATAAAAAAGGACATTGGCAGAAATTACACTGATGTCGATCCTCAATTCTACTCTGAGTCCAACAAGGACTTACAATTATAACTCCACAACAAGTATTCAATTTACTTGAAGTCGAGAAGGAAGATCACTCCCCAGGAATTAAATGATATTGACAAAGGCTATGGAAAAGAAAATTCATTCTTCAGTTTCCCAACTCAAAAAAAAAAAAAAAAAAATGGACGTGCTAAATTTTTTCTGTAATTTTTTGAAAATGTATTTGTTTCTTTTACTTTATTATTAAAAGGCTTAATTTACAATATTAAGCCTTTAATTGGATACTTTTTTTGCTCTTTTAAATAGTGTTTGATTGAAAATAAAGGAGGACTGTTAAAACATTTTTTTTTATATCTTTAACCTTTGACAAAAACAATCTCATTTTTAATTTCATTCACAAATTTAAAGAAGAGACAAGTTTCTCCATTAAAATTTTGTTTATATAAAATTTTATCCAAACAGGGCTGGTATCCCTCGGGCAATCTTTCTAGTACCATTATAACGCTCACTACAAAATGGACAATAGCAAAAAATGCAGCGATTTTACTTGCGTTGCTTTTCTTCTAAAATTTCATCAAAAATTTTGCAAGCCGAGGAAAAAAAATAAAAAGCTACTGTGACATATATATAACTTTTCACTTATAATTAACTGATTTTATAAATAAAAAAACTCACACAAATCAATATTATAACATAAATATGACATTCAATCAATGAAATCGTGGTTAGGTCGGACCAAACGTTCATACCGTCCCTAGAAGCATCCCTAGAAACCTTCCGCTGTCTTCTTGACCGTCCACTAAGTACAATCCGGAATGTCTCCTTATCCCAGCCCTCAGGGATCTTCTAGTGCTGTGAGGACCTTCATTGGATACCCGTTCAACATTGCCCCAGATAAAATAGTTTAAAGGGTTCAACTCCAGTGAGTTAGGAGGCCCATAACTTGGAGTGACATGCATCACATTCTCATAATAAAGATAATCGAGTCTTCTTTTGCTGGTGTGACAGGCTGCCACGTCTTGCTGCCAGATTCAAGGTTAGTCTTTTATTATTTTGCAGATTCAAGAGAAGACTTCAGTGCGCAGAATACTGATATAGATCTTGGTGTTGACCCCCAGGCCCTGCTGGAAGATGAAAGCTGGCATAATATGACCCTCACTGCTAATAAACCCGATAAACATGACTTGCTGTGTGAACTTGGCCTTCATGATCCAAAGGTCGTTATAAGGACTTTTTGACAACTATCTTTTGTTCTTCAATTTATGCTTCTGGGTTTGATAGATTTTTTTCTCATATCAGAACAACCACACAAGATATTTCACTGGAGGCTTCTGTTTTAATTTGATTAAAGCCTTGAGCCGGGTGGCACTTTTCTTCCAGCCTGATGGAGTCAGAAACTATTCCTTGCGACGTACTTAACTGTGGTACCATAAGGCTTTATTAATTACAAGATGGACAGTTGAACGGGACGCTACGTCGATCCTATCAGCGAACACATTCATTGATTGGCCAGGATGCATCTCTTTTTTTCCGCCACAAAGCAGGACTTCGGACAATTTTGTCCTCTTCTTGATCATAATACTTACCGGAAATTATCGTCAGTAGGTCCTCGCCATACCGCTTCACACAATTTCTGAATTTTTGGGGAAATTAAGTAGTGCCCCTAGCTGTATAAGTCAAAGTCCATATATAAAGTTTAGGAGTATTTAGTTATTCCTTATTTCAAAGTTATATAATTTTTTTTTTCATTTAAGAAATAATAATGCAGTCATATTAATGAAATATTGTAGGCGTGTCCCTATAACAAAGGCACTGTTTTTGTTTGTTTTTTATTGGTCTCTTATGTGTATCATAAATCAAACTTCATGTGCGTATATGTTAAGATTTGAATAAAATATTAATGTAGGTATGTTAAAATGAAATTAGCGCTCCTATGACTAAATTACTCATCAGTCATCCAAACATAATAATTTATTTTTCTCAAACTCTTATTATTATTCTGTGATTCTAGTATAGAGAACACATCATTTGAATCGATATAAGTATTATTGTCGTTATGTTACAAAGTCTGAAGCAAGTCAAAATATTAATTTGAAAATGGAGCGTCTCTTCCTATCAATACCTCAATTATTATACAGGGTGCGTGGACAAAATCTATCACATTTTAAAGACGACATTACTCCATCATGTGATGTCTGATCCCTCGGTTTTTGGTGTTAAATTTTCCCCAGGTCATAGGCTTCAGTTATTGTTTACCACTTGTAGCGATAGCTTCATTTTAAGTGCCCAAGAAAAGTCTTTATGTTCAATGAGAGAAATCGTAGGTGCGCTGCTATTCAGATTATGCTAGTGATCACATGAAATTAAGCAATGCTGACATCTCTTGCCTTCTGCCAATGCCAGTTAGAACTGTCAGAAGTCTCAGGAAGCAGCTGGAGGAGTCATTGGACACGATGGACGTTGTTGACATGAAGAAGAAGGAGGAGAAGAGCTCCAAGATTGTCCGGGACGTCACCTTCATCAACAAGGTCAGGGACATCATCGACGAGGACCCCCAGCTTTCCATGAGCTCCATGGAAAGTCTGTTGTCAGCGAAAGGCCAGTGACTGCAGCAGGACTCAGCTCCAGTCTATAAAGCTAAGAGAACGCAAGAATGGCTGAAAAACAATGCTTTTGCGTTCGTACCCTTCTCCTCTTGGCCTCCCTCATCCCCAGATTTGAACCCGTTGGACTACTTTGTCTAGTCCTACGTGGAAAACATGATCAACCGCTCCTCCCATACCACCAAGCAGTCTCTCATCACCTGCATCAAGGAGAAATTCAGGGGATAGAAGCAGCGCAAATCCAAAATGCCTGTTCTCGGTTTTGTAGCCGCATTGAGAGGTTTTGGCTGCAGACGGGGGCTACGTTGAATAGATAGCTGTTCTATATCCTAATAGAGATATTCGTTTTTATTTTATCAATAAATATTATAAAATAAGCTTGTAGTTGTTGTTTTTTGAAGCGGCAGATTTTGTCCACGCACCCTGTAATACATTTGCTATTTACTAAGAATTCGGTTGATTCTTGGTCGAAAGTTTAATCTGTCTCATCATTTAATTGCACTTACTTAAGAAGTGGTTTCTTAAGACTGGCGTATTAAGTATGACGTAAGGGGTTTGTTCAATATTATTGCACTCAAATTATGACTCTCTTCATTCAAGGCTGTCGTAGTTCCAATCAGCTAACCTATACTTTACTTGATGTGCATTGATTTATGTTGATTTAAATACACTTGTACATATAAAACAAGCTGTCATAGTTTTTCATTAATGTTGGAAACAAATTGAAGTTCTTATTAAGATATTTAGAGACATAATCATATTTTGCTTGAAAATAGTATGGTAAGTTCCTCTTTGGAAAGGGCATCTTCTTCACAATTTGAATTATTAAAATACAACACTTCTGCTCAGGACGAAAAAAATGTCAAGACTAATAATAATTAAGACACAAATAAGTAATCTTTATGAGTTGACATTTGTATATATATCATACGAGGTTCAGTGAGGACTAGAGGTAAATAATATAGAAGACTGTAAAGGAACGAGCATAACACAAACAAGACACTCTTGTGATAATTTATTGGTCCCTACAAACTTCTCCATCACATAAAAAACGATTCTGTTGATATATTTTTATATTTTTTTATTACTAACGAATAGAAAAATGTTCTAACTTTCTTCAGTTTAAAAAAAAAAAGTATTTACTAATTAAAAGAGTTATTTTTGGCAAAAACCTCGAAGTCAATTTGAAGATTAAAAAAATAGTCCTATTATTTATTAGTGACAACGTACTTCTTCATATCATAAAAACTGATTCCATCATTCAATTTCAATATTTTTTTCACTAATGAATAGAAAAATCTTCCTTCTTCCTTGATATATATTTCTATTTTTCTTTGTGAACTGGAAGTGGGGATTTTTTGCCCCAAACCACGATGTAAATATGACCTTGATCTCATCATGAATTAAGACAAGTACTACTCACAAATATTTTACATAAAAATTATATAAAGATTTTTACAGACATCAAGTCCAACCTTAGTTGGAATGGAGGAGATTCGTCACAGAGTCATCCGTTTATAAGGTGACGATATTTGGTAGGGAATATTTCATCGATGCAGTGGCATTACACTCCATAGACTGAGCAGCTTTACAAAAAATTATAAGGAGTAAATCACCTGCGTTTGATTCCAATGGTACCATTGATATCATCCGCAAAAATACAAACTGTTATGTATTGCCTTTTATATACTTTTAGCTCATGACGTAGGGATTTGTTTTAAATAGATATTAATGTACCTTTTGTTTTACGTGTTGATATATATTTAATAGTTATGTCTATGTACATCCTTTTTAAGTGTTAATCCCTTATAGAATATATATTTAGTGTATGATTGTACCCCCAATCAAAAGGTCTTCTTATTGGCTTTACTCCGGTCCGTTACTTCCGTCTGTTGGTGCTGTTCGCAGAACACTACACAAACAAGAAGCCATTCTTTTAGAGCCTCCAAAAACAACCAAGAGAGCTGGAAACGATTGCCATTAACAAGGACGTTCTTACATTTCATGATATGGATCACAAATTATTTCTGAATACTGGAATATTCTCCTACCCTCTGCAGAGATCAGCCAAGTAGCATCTTCCACTTACTCCTTGGTATTTGAAATTTAAATCTCCTGTTGCTCGTCTTTTAACTAAGAAATATATGAGGAGCTTAGATTTTCCAGAAACATGAGAGTGGAGGATTATGTGTTCTCTGAGAGGCATTAATGACGGTGGAAAATTCACCTCACAATTTCAGATATTGAATTAGTTTTTCTCTATATTGTGAAGACTGTGGAAGAATATAAAACAACGTCACAGACGCTTTTGTTTCCAGTCCACTTTTGATAATTATAAAGAATTTTATATTAACTAACTCCAAGCATATTTTAGATTTTGAGGCATGATATTGGGAAGCATTTGTGCTATTTGGTATTCCTTCTAACAGGGACATAGTTCAAATGAGGAAAAAGCAATCAATGTGGATGTGAGTAATGGCAAACCTTTTATTGCTAAACAGTTCACAGAAGATAGGGGGATTGACTGAAGAAATCTTAGGGCTATTTTAATATCGGCTACAGCTAGATACACCGCTTCATCTCTGAGGATTTCCCAATCGCAAGACTCATCCTGTAATTATGCCGCCGAATTAATTATATATTTTCCGATCATATCACTTTGGTATGAATGTACTCTTAGAATGATTATTCGACCGGTGTAAGAAGTATAGAAAAGAAAATACCGATAGACTTGGATTTTTTATTCCTGTTTTATTTATTTGTGTGTGTGTGTTGTTGCTTTTTTGTTAAGTACATTGGGTAACAGTATTTGATTATGTATATTATGTGATTATATGAAACGTCGTATTTGTTAGTTTGATTATTTATTTTGTAATTTTGTTCATCTAAAAAATTATTAATAAAGACCTTACGGTTGAGAACAAATAATCAGTAGTTCATTACATCCTCATTTTATAAGCTCCTACAAACTGTTTCATCTCATAAAAACTGATTTTCTCAATCATTTTTCATGTTTTTTTCACTAATGAATAGAAAAATGTTCAAGCTTACTTTGGTTTTTAAAACAATAAGATTAATTAGAAGGGTCATTTTTCGCCCAAAACGTCGAGACCAATTTAGAGGTCATTTTATGTTATTAATTGAAGCTATATATTGTGACTTTTTCTTAAATTTTTGCTATGAAAATATAGTTTAACCCCTCTAGAACAATATTAGGGTATACTTTTTTTTAATATTTCGAAGAAAAAGTCATCAAATTTATGATTTAAAAGATGTAAATATTTATGACGTTTTATGAGTCACGAAACTTCCTATCGATCAGTTGTTCGAGCAACTTAATACGTGTGATTGTGCTCATGAAAAGTGGAAAGTAACACTGATGATTTCTTGGAAAGTTCTTGGGAAAAAACCTTCAAAAAGAAAACCTTCTATACTCATTTTAAATTGCTAACATTTAAAAAAACTGTTTGAAGGACATAACTTTTACACATCACATCAATATATATTACATTAAATATGTTCCTAACATTTAGAGTAGATACATCAAGAAATACCCAAATAATATATTTTTTAAATTTAATTGTGAATGATTCCTTATCCAAGTTATTATAAATATCACACTTGTAGAAATATCAAAAGAAATTAGGGACTTTGTACATTTCCTTATGATAAAATAGGTTGATATATTTGTTTAGAACATGAATAAATGGCGTGAAAAAATGTAGTTGTTGAAATTACTGCTCACTTCTGGCAATGACCAACAAAGGGTGAAGAAGGAAGAAAATATAAGAATCTCTGTTCCATGAAGGAGTCTTGTCTTAACGAACTGAAATAACATGAAATCCCCCACAAAATACTTTTTGTAAAAGATACCTTTTACCGGTCAATTAACTTCTCAAAGCTTTTCATTTTGGACGGGTTAAGAACCATTTTTCTTTATTTCCTATGGTAGTCAAAAAGAGCAGGCATTTTTTGAAGCATCAATTGAATCCCTTCCAGCAACCCCCTTCCCTAATAACCTTTTAAAAAGTAAATAGCTTCTGGTGAATGAAATTGACTCCCAGTTTATAAATGATCTACTTATTGAAAGGAGTATTTTTTATAAAAGAATTTCATTGGACAAAACTTTCATCACTTTGTGTTACTCCATATTTTACCTTCTGTTTTTGAGAGTATTCATACTAGTTTTCATAAATAATTACCCTTGAGTGATGAAAGTCAACAATAACTACTTATGCATGCTCCAAATCTATTAAAATTAAATAAAATAATGTGAAAAATGAATGTATTAGAGATATTTTGTCCATCAACACAAAAACAAGCTTGGATGATTTTTCTAAAGTAGGGATGGAATAAATTAGTATTTGGAATCTAATGATCTTACGTGACTGCTACTTAATTATTTTGATAAGTCCTGCTAATGTCCCACAAATTTCAAATAAACGTTGACACAGACACGCTAGCCTCTGTCGAGTAGAAAACTGGTGGGGCTAGTGCAGGGTGGTCTGTATCTAGCTCGTTTGTCTACGAAATACCATACCTTAATTACTACATATGCACATGAAATTTTGGGTTCACATCATGAGTATTACTTTTTGTCAACATCTCATACGTCGAATTGTCTGAGAAAATTAAATGTTTTACAGAAGATAAATTACTTTCCTTTCGTTCACCCAAAACTTGTGTCAGTTTTTATTTACTCGGTCCAGTTTAGTCTTAGAACCGGTCCTTAAGACTGTCAGTCCTTCGTATTTTCAGTCCTATAACTTATTAAAAAAAAAATTGTGACGTCATCAAAGACCGAATATGAATAAGTTTTAGGACTTAACTGGACCGAACCGAGACTGAATTGGACGATACTGCAATCTTGAGTCCTAAATTAGGACTAACACAACAATAGATATCGGAAGTGAACAAAGTCTCACACTATATCAAATGAAGGCTCCAGACCATGGCTAATGTTCTTAAAAATAATAGGTTGGGGGAAAAGTTTACTTTGTATGTTTTTGCTTTATAAGAAGTATTACAAGCATGCAATTTAAACCAAAATGCTTCGTTCTATTCAATTACTTGTTGCCAATGAGAAGCCAACTTCATAATGTCCTTCTTGTCGAAGCTCTTGTTCATATAGACAAAAAAATCTGATAAAAAATTTCACTTAGCTCTATTGAGGCCATATTTGACAGATGGTAATCCCTTGGTTCCAGGTCCAGACTGTAGTTTTGATTCATAAGAACTTCCCATCCAAGATCCCGGAGCTTTTAGTGCGTCATGAAAGATGTGTGCGACCTTGATGATGTCTTGTTGTCCCCTATTCACCAATGAGGGCCCTTTTGACCAATCGCCAACTTCCAACGGTCTAGTTGTTCACAGTAGAGAGCAGAACTGAGCCAGAAAAATAATTGCTCGAACCATTGTTGTGCAATACGAACCGAAAGAGTATTGGGCTCGTATACATCACCTTTTTGTTTCCTTTCAGATTGTATAAATTTCAAAAATGGCGAATTTCTTTCTTTGAGACCTCCATACTTAACGCACGATAATTCACTACTTAACTGGCCAAGCGCAATACTGTCCGAAAAGGGTTTATAGTATATACTCACACCTTTAACCCCCTTTATCGTATGATACGATATGACCAACAATGAACAAGATATACTTGGTTAAAAAAAGGGACGCCAAATACAAAATGACTTTTCCCCAACTTAAAATTAACCAATCCTACAAATTATAGCCGATAATTGAGTGAATAAAGCAAATTAAATACTAGGACATTTATATTTATAGAAGTCAAACAATAAATTGGGATCTTTTTCATCACTGTCGTTGGAAATTAACTAATACTTTTTAACTCCTTCTTCAATGCTCCATCTAATTTTTTTTAAATCTTTTTTTTCCTTTCAACTGTTGGTTTACGAATTTTTCCTTTAAAAGGTTATAGTGTTTTAGGACAAAGAAAATATAACAAATAATTGTAAAGGGCACATATCTTGCAGAAAACATTTGTATTTTCATTATAATAGAAATTAACAAGAATATATGTGCTGCGTCAAAATAACAATCAAGTGAAGGAGAAAATCAAGTTTTTAATTCATATAGCCTTTCAGCTAAAATCTATTAAAGGGTTAAAGAATTCCATTTGTTGATAAAACAAGACAGACAAATCCACACTCAATACGAAGAAAAACTACGGAAAGACTTAGCTGAATGAACAACGCACTCGAGGGAAGTTATTCACTTGAACTTGATGCGTGTAGATTTGCACCCCGGGTGTTCCTAGAGAAGGACGCATACTTACTGTTTATGGACTTCAAAGAAGATTCCTAGGTCAGATGGAGTAAATGTAATACTTTAATGTTTACTTATACTAAATAAGATCAACTCCATTTGACCAATGAAAGGAACATTAGAAATAAACAATGCTAGGAGTTTTTTTTTTTTTTTTGTGCTGACAGATTTCTTGATGTTATAGCCAGTCTGAATGGATATTCCAACAGTCTTTGCAGCCATCTCTGCAATGATGCCAATGCACAGGATATCACACACGTGTTGCCTGTTTTACTCCAATATTTTTACACTGAGAGACGTGGGATGAAAACATCATTTGTTTATTTCTTTAAAGATGTCTTTTGATTGTGCAATGAGACCTCATAGTTTAAAATAATGGTGATAAACTCGTAATTAAGTGCAAGTACATACCAGAGGGTAATAGAACCACCTTGTATTTATTAGTAGTTTGTTTACCTATTTGTTTATCAGTACAACTTAGTATATATGTGCCATCTTGCAGATATTTATGGTTTTTTTATTTGCTCCGTATTTATTTAATTGATTCGTATAATTTTATAACTCTAATGATAATGATGTTATCATTCGTATAAAAATAGCAGAATGAATTTTACAAATGAAGAACTTGAATAGTAGTTATTCAATATTTTTTTTTCTTGAGGTGTGGGGGGAAGAGGGGAGTTATATAATGTACTTTTTTATATAGTTATTTTAGGAGTATATAATTATATAGGAGAAATGTTATCAGGTTCCAAAAAGGAATTTTACTTATTACTAGAAAATTTAATATTTGATTTTTTTTTTAATTAATATTTGAAATTTTTGTGACTAGCTGTAGAGTTTTGAAATTTTTTACAATAAATATATCATTTGAATTTTTTTTTCAAAATTTTTTAATTGTTGTGAATAAATGATAATTTGTCAATACTTTTTTTTTTTTTAATTTTATATAGAAATTAAGTTTTTGTAATTTTTTTCTAAATTTTATTTTTTCTGAATATTTTCTTTTCAAAGAATTTAATATTTGAAATTTATTTCAAAAAATTTTATTTTTGTAAATGGCTGTATTTTTTTGAAATTATTTTCAAAAAAGGTAATATTTGTAATTTATTTTAAGAAATTTAATATGTTAGATTTAAGTTTTCAATTTTTTTTTCAAAAAAATTATTTTTTTAATTTTTTGTGAATAACTGAATTTTTTTTCTCAAAAGATTTCATATTTGAAATTTATTTAGAAAAAATGAATATGTTAGACTTCAGTTTTCAATGTTTTTTTTACAAGAAAAATTATTTTTGGATTTTTTATGAATTATGTTTCACAAAAAAATTTCCAAAAAATTTAATATATAAGATTGAATTTTGCAAATTTTTTCAGCCTCCCCCCTCCCAAACAAAAAATATATATATATATATACATATATAATCCTGCGGACGCTCTTGTGTTCTCATATGAATACGTTTCCTCTAATAATAATGTTATTTTCCAAATATAGATAATTTTTAACAATATGAAACCATTGGAATAGAACCACTCCAGACAACCCTCTATTAATTAAACAAATATAATTATACTCTAAAGTAGTAGTATTTCCATGATTTAGTAGTAGATGGGCACATACTTGAATGAAGCAACTGAGCCTATTTCCCTCCACATGCATTACTGATAATACACTGATTGCCTAAGTATTTCTCTACAAACATTCATTCTATGTGTAAGACGCCTACGCTCCTACCTTCTGCAATAAACGCACATCTGTAAAATATTTTTTTTAAATACTATACTTACAGATCGTTAAATTAGTCATAATGATTTCATCACAATAGGTATCTTATGTAATATAACAAGTTTTGTCTGGATGCTGCTGTGATATTAAACGAGGCATCATTTTGAAATGTACTACTGTATCTACGGAATAATAATTTAGCAACGAGGGTGTGTAGCTAAAGCTCAGCGTGTCATGCTTATAAAAACAATATTCCAAAAAAAGGAAAAGCAAATAATGGCTAGTTATACGTTGGATGCAAAGGAGTGAATATAAAGAATGTTTTACCATGTCCGTAATTGAATACTAATTACTTTGAATCTGGAATTTTAACCAGTTTTTTATAGAAAACTATAGAAACTAAACGATCCAAACTTATTACAGATGTTGCCACATGTGTTGTTATTTATAATCTTCAATGTATCCTTTATCAAATTTCACTCAATACGCCACTGGAAGCTCTGATAGGTAGTAATCATGTAATTGGAACTAATGGAGTTCCAATGCTAATTAACAGAAGCCTTGAAAGCTTCGAGATTTGGTGCCCTTGTCCTTTACAGCCCCTGGCCTCGACATGGGACAGAAGGAAAATTTGAGTGGGTTAGGATCTCGCAATTATGGATCTCATATTGTTTTTGCACAGAATATAACGTTAGTCTCCAAAAAGGACTGTATAATCTTTGTTGTCTGTGGCGGTTCACCATATTGTTAAAATACTGCACTCCCGTCCTGAAACTTCTCTCTTATCTAGGGGTTTAACTTAGTTCTCAATATATCGACGTAGCCAGTAGTGTTGAGGCTGTATAACGCTAGATCTGGTTTTGACAAACTTTTTGTCAATAACGGACGCTCCAAGATTGTTAAACTCTTCCTAACTCCCTTCTCGAAGGTATTTTGTATTGTGCCTTCAAAAACATGGAATTCTTAGGTATTAGTTCGTATAGATTTATTTAGGGTGTTCTGGGAAGCCTCCTTGATGTCATTTGTATTTATTTAGGGTCTGGCACTACTTTCCAGCTTTCTCACGATGTCAATACTGTCCTTCTGGACGTTGTAAATAGTTTTGGACTTTCCTAAGTCAGTTTTCAAATATCTGTAGATGTGTGTTCCAGCCGAAGTAGAGCAGTAACTTCGATTTTTCTGTGTCTTTGGGAGGCCATTTTGGGATTGATTTTGTAAATTCTATTAGAGAGAAGTGTCATTACAAACATGTAGACTGAAAAATTGTTAAAAATAAGTTATCTACTATTTAATTTCCCAAATTGTACCACAGTACACCGAATTGGTGTAGAATGACAGTGGGACCTTGAGATGGTTAAAAACCACAACTGCCATATCCAAGAATTCCTTATAGAACGCCTATGCTCCAGGTCAATGGATTTCTCACTATAATCTTGTTCCTGAAGGAAGATTAAAATGTCCCACCGTCACTTCATGAACCATAAAGAAACCCTTCTAATTTATAGAAACATTTTTACGATGACCGCCATCTATGTTCATTGGTTTTTCTGCATATGGGAAAACTATTTCCGAATCTTTAGATGGGTCAGCCATTTAAGTAAATATTATATATCGGTAGCTGAATATATGTAGCATCTAACTCTTCAAATACGAATTAAGCCGGGTACATCACCATCACCAAATATGAGAGAGAACTTCCTTAAGCAATTGAGGAGCTGAGATTAAATGACGGGTGATCTTTTGCTGATTTTGTTTGTCTTTTTTAAATTATTTTTTCATGAGTAATACCGAAATGACAGCTAATAGTAGTTTTAATAATTGTAATATTGAAAAGAATATGGGCCTTGAGAGATACTGTCGCAAAATATGAGAGGGGGAAAGAATCGTTTATCAGGCCATGCTTTAATGAAAAGATTATTATCATTTTAGTCGGATATTATATGTCTTCAGGATATCAAAGCTAAAGTATCCTTGTAATGTAAGGATGATTGCGCCAACTATTTTCGTAGACAGTTTAAGTATTTTTTTACCGGCTCGGGTTCAAATAGAGGAGCTCTATCCTTGGTTTCTAAATCTCTTGGTGATCCCACATGTGCCAAATGACTTGCATAAAATTTGAATATCCACTGAACTGGCTAAATTTGAATTAATTAATGATTATGGTCCTAATGTAAAGAGCCCATCATTCTTCCAGGTCATTATTAACCATTGCAAAGGTAATAATTTACAAACCTTACTCGTAGGAGACCTTAACGTTGACCTACATTCTGTCAGCAACTCATATCAAAATAAAAAATATCTGGAGAAACTTATATGTTGAATTAAATTTGATTGACATAACAGCCTATTTTAGCCCCAGTAATGTTGTGTCATAAACAAAAGGCCGATCAACGTCACGAATTGATTTCGCACTTGCGTCAAAATTCATTTAAAAAAACTACTAAGTATGTCTTCTATCGTTCTGAACCATTTTCCAATCACAAGATGATAGGAGTTAGTTTTGTACTCAAAACTTCTTCAAAGCCTCGAAAACTCCCTTTGTGGTTGATTGATGATGAAAAATGCATTTAAAAAAAATGGAAACTAACATTGCAAATAGTTTTAATTATTCATTCTCTGTAAAAAAAAGTTATGGTTTTCACTTAAACACACAATACATAGAACTGCAAGAAACTGCATTACTGAAAGATGATGCATTTAGTGATGGATGATTTTAACGATAATTTGGAACGTACCTTAAACATGGATTCACTTCTTCCACGAAACATAACTTCTGAGTTTTATCATTCCTTCCGGATTGGGGAAATCGACAAGTTAGAAGAGAGGCTAAAATAGATAATCAAAATAATCCCCTTCGAAGGATTCAAAATCTTACCAACAAAAATAATTACTTAGCTTCCTTAATAAAGACAATAAAGTATGGGGGTAATAATTATAATTTTTATAAATTATTTGTTAATTTTGAGATGGAAAGAGAAAGTTTAACGTACGGGCAAACTAATACAATGTTCTCAATTAAAATGTACTCACATTTTACAAAAAGACTCACCCAAAAAAGACCTGGGAGTAGGAGATTGTTAGAGAACAATCACTGTAAAACTAAAAATTATATTTCTCTACGAGTTCCACTTGTTTAGATGATATAAAATATTCATATAAACCAAATTGCGTAATGATTGCAATTTTATTTATAGAAGTGCTATTCATAGGTATTTGGTTATACGCTCTGTGTAAATCCATTTTACAAAAAACAGTCATACATTTTAAATTAGCCACCAAATCTCTTAGATTTGGGAGGGGATACAGATCAAGGTCTGTCATTCTATTAAATTGACGTTAGTCGCTGCACATTCGTCAGCTTTCTTTGGGGGTTGGAACGACGTGAATAGCCCAAGAAAAATTAGAAGAAGACGATCGTAGGGATCCTTTCTTGACAAAATCGTTGATTTTGTCTCGAACAAAATTTAACTTCTCACCGCCTAACTTGCGTGATTTTGCACAGCAAGGAGGACCTTTCGTCTCGATATGGTGTTCAACTCCGTGAGCTGGATAAGTTTCAACGAAACTTTTATTATCAAAGACATCATTATATTTCAATTTGATTTCTTGAGTCTTCGATAGTTCTGAAATGAAGCATTTTTATTGGAAATATCAACTCCCAATCTGAAATTACATAAAAAAATCTGCAGCCAAAATTGGACGACCACTATGTACCACAATAAATTTTCATTGGAAATCTCCTAGATTTTCTAGATCGAGAGTTAAAGTTGTTGTACCAATAACATCTACAAGGGCTCCTCCATATCCAATAATATGGGAGAGTTTTTCTCCAACAAGACTTTTACATTTTTAAATGGAATAACAGAGACTTGACTTGAGTTAATCAAATTTGAATTGTCTATGATGAAAAAGAAGTTTGACCATTTATTTACAACCTCGGTCCCGTGCAACCGAGGGCAATTTTGTTTTTTGAAAGAAGTACAAAAAATTTGTAATTAGCTCCAAAACAGGTAGTTGCGTTCATTCCAAATTTAGAATGATAATAGCAGATATCTTTTTTGTCCTTTGATTTAGTAAATTTGGACATGTTATGAAGAGTTTTTTATAAAACAGGATTGATTGGAGGCGAAGCGGACGAGTCGTTAACAGTGGAAATATGTGAATTGCAAAGTTCTTTGACTGCAACACACATTTGCTTTATCTCTTCAACTGAATAGGACTGTGCTCTCAAGTACTCTTGCTGGTCTTTAGGGACATTTCTGATGAAGGCCTCCTGTAGTAAAAGATGACGCAAATCATGGATGTATTCCTCGTGAAGGAGACACTCAACTTCATTTATAAATTCCCCACAGCATATGATAATTTTTTTAAATTCTATCTGAAGGTGAGAGACCATATTTCTGTAAAATTGCCTTTTTTGCACAATCATACATGATTCCTTCTTTTTTAATAGGAGTAGACCTAAAAACTTCACCAGGTAAAGTTGAAGCCATTAAACAATATTTAGTCTGATCTTCATTGATCTCGCTCATCAAGAAGTCCAGCTCAATTCATCGAAACCAATTTTCCGCATCCATCGCCGAGAATTTTGGACGACATAGTTCATCTTCGGCAAGAGTTAAGTTGCTGACCTCTTCCACTACGTACTTTTGTTCGATCTGAGGGGTATTATCTGCATGGTCTTGACCATCATAATGAGATTTACAGTCCTGATCTATATATAGTGCTTTCTGGGACGTTTATGTTCTAATTACATTGTCACGTATGTGACACAAATCCACTCTGCAATCTTTTAATTATGCATAAGTTCTCCAATTTAATATCACATAAATAGTAGACTAATATATATTCTTCCAAAGATAATCATTTGATTTTAAGTTTTAAATAGCATAGTTGCAAAAAAATTAAGTTAAATGTTTGCCAATTTGCTTTCAGGGGTTAAAAAGTAATAATTAAAAAATCTTATTTGAGCACATGGGCCATGGATGCAGTTGTAACAGACGTGTTCAAACGTTTGTAATCTATCTAGATATAAATCATTCCTTCCGTAGTACCCTGAAGCTAAACGTAATATAAATTATTATCTAAATAATTACTATTTAATGTTAAGGAGTGCAATTAATAAACAAACCAACTGGATATCATTTTCCAAATACGAACGAGTTAGAAAATGATTGAGCACTATATTTACTATGATATCACACAGTATATTATGTAGTAGGTACTGTAAACGAATACCAATGCTTGAATATCAGCATTATAGCAGGACATGTAAAAAATTTGAGACAATTTTTAAAACTTGATAACTCAGTGTATACTTTCAAAAAATTTGATTCTTTTTACCTTTTAGAAATCCTTGAGTCTCCTCTTTTTGTGGAGGTTCAATTCAAAAAATAAGAGTAGATTATCATGTTTCAAAGACAACAAAGGGAAACCATTTCAACCTTGCTTGCCAATGGAATGTCCCCAAAAGGAGCTCTAGCAGGCAAATATGGCTCTAAGGTCTACTGTGTCAAGGATCCCCTGGATAAGGTCGAGGATCTTGGAGAATCCCCCAGGAGTTTCCATCCATGAAGATTAATTAATAAAGCTGTAGTCAATGTCTTTAAAGAGAAGCCGGATCTCACCCAAGACAGATAATATTTACGAAAATAATGTCTCAAGGTCCGCTGTTGCAAGGAACATCAAAGAGGTTGGTAATAATGTATCTCAATGAGCCAACAAAGTAATACTTCTGACAGCAGAAATGTTAAAAAAGGGAACGATCGGTTCAGTTCTAGTTTTTATAAAATAAGGAAATAGGCAAGAATTACTCTGATCTCGATCTGCAATTTTTCTCTGAGTCCTTCAAGGACAATCAAATATAACTCGGACAACAAACCCTTAATTATTAATGAACCAATCAACTTTTAGGACACTAAGTAAGGGGATTTATTTAGAAACATCGACCGCTGACAACATAGTACACTGCATATTTTTGTGTTAGTAAGATAATGCCTTGATCCGTCTATCAATGTAGATTCAATAATCGGTATTAATAACGATATTGAATTTTTCGATATTTAAGCATCCATAGAAGGCAAATCCAAGGGTAAAACTACATTTTATAACAACGAAATCCAATACTTTTGATGTAGATAGAGAGATCTTCTTTTTTTTTTTTTTTTTTTGATTTGTCAAAAAAACAAACAATAGTCGATAATTTATCTCACTCAATGTTGCCTTCTTCAGTCTCAATTGTGGTTCAATTCGATTTTTGAACATTGCACAGGCCCTGGAAACAAGAGTCAACAGCCCTTTCCCTGTAGATCCCTGTCATCTTGGAGACCTCAGCATAGCTCATATCCAAATTGTTGAGCCCCTCACTACCCTCTCCCAATTGTACCCCGAAGGTTTGTTGGTATTTTCGTGTTGTTATTGGATTAAAATTATAATCTGCTATATGTTCATGTTACATTTCGGAGTTGTGAGGGGCTCTTAATTGTTTTTTCAAGTATGTGCGATAAGTTGCATCCCGTTTTAGAACCTGGCAGTACCTGAAAACACCACCAAACATTTGGGGTACAATGGGGGGGAGGTTCTTAATTGTTTTTCAAGTATTGTTGTTAAGTTACATCCCGTTTTGGGATCCAGCGGTACCCGAAAACACCTCCAACATTAGGGGTATAGTTAGGGGGTTGTGAGGGGCTCTCAGTAGTTACTTAAGTATCTTTGGTACCCAAAAACTCCCCCAACGTTCGAGGTATAAAATGATAATTCATAAAGTCTATGCTCCTTTTCTTCATAAATTTATACAAAATGGTTTTATACGAAATTGTTTTTATACGAAAATATTTTATACAAAGTTACCTATTAGCAAGTTTTTGCTGCTACGTAAAACGTTTATACGTATATTTCACAAAAAATGAATTAAAAAACTTGGCGCATATATGCAGGAAAAACCGACAATCTGAAGCGCAGGATTTCGTTGTTACAATCCATATGTTTAAAGTGTTAAGTATCTAAGACTACCTTGACTTTCACATAATTAATGTCCAAAAAATTAATTTTGACGACATAAAAGTATATATGTATAGTATACAATTTATGAAAAATTGACTTACCATTCCCTCCAAGGTTGAAATGCCTCTCATTACTTCCGACAATTAATGGAAGCTCATAGGTAGATGATGGAAGGAGCATCCTTGTGGTTTCTTATTTTATTTTTTTAAATTAATCTATTAATCATACAAAATTACATTTCAAACTGAGTTGTAAATAGCTTTTGAATTATATCGTGACGTGATAAATTATGTAAGGCTTGAATAGAGTGACTGGGATTATGCGTATGTATTAACATTAACATATCTAGGTATGAGTAATGAGTCCTCCTCTGGTTTTTATATGTACAAAGAATGCAAATTTTGTTAAAATAGTCGTGCTCTTAATTTTGAGAATTCAAAATACTATCAAAACTATGTAATTTCGAGACTGTCGCATTTTGGCAGATGATATTATTATTTAAGAAACTTTATAAATATTTTAATGAAATAATATACTGCATTACTATGATGCAATTATTAATTATGATTTAACTATTATTAATTATGTGGATAGTATCCATGGTGCCAAAAAATACATTTTTTTTTAATATAAAGAGATTACATTTTTTCCGCTAGGGGTTTCATGAATTACTCTGTAACTAATTACACATCTTCCAAAAATCCACTCTATTAATTGAATTCCCAAGGTAAATAAATAGAGAGTTTTGACTGACGTCAATAATTGCATCATGATTAAAGAAGAGGCAAATTTGGGGCTCGGAATATATACTGTTACAACATTTAATGGACTAATTTCCAATAAATCTTTAAGAAACTACATTAAATGTCTTTAAAAATACAAAAAAGACTGAACAATTGTATTGAATACTAGAGATAAACCGTGATGTTTGAATTCAATCAAAGTAACATCTACTGAAAATTCTTATAAAATGTCTAAATTTGTACATTTTCTTTTTCATCGATCTGTACGAGAAAAGTAGGAAAACAAGGAAAAAATTATCTCCCTGAACAAACTTGAACGTAGGTCGTTTTTGCCCGTGACCGGTTATTTAATTCTGAGCAAATTCATTCCCTATCTTTTCATTCCTAGTCATTTCATTTCCAGTAAATTAATTCCCTTTAAAATTTAATCCTTCACATTTCATTCCCACTTTGAAAGGGATGTTTAGTGACGTAAAACGGTTTATGTTTATAAACTAGTTAGTAGTTTTTTTGTGTCTGGCTGTAGAAGGGGATCCCATCATGATCCTATGAATGCTGATGATTTTTATAGGAGTCAATCCAGAGCTGAACTTGAAGTAGGGGAGAGTTAATGATCTTGGAGAAAGGGGCCCGAGCGAACTTGCTTATTCTTTACGTAGATTTAAATTGTGAAAAGGAGAATGGAAAAGAAAAAAATTTGTTGAAATTGATCAGAGGGAGTAGGTGTAGTGATAAACGATCGCAGGGAAGAGTAATGGCGGGATTTACTTCTACGACTATAGGTATGAACAATATTAACGTGGGGCGTCAGCAGCGGGTGGGCTAGAGGGGACCCCAAATTAATTTAGTTTTACTTTCTAAAAGTATATACTATAATAATATTTGAAATTGTTACCAAGAAATTTAATTTTCTGCTAATAGCTACGAATTTTTGAAATTTTATTCTGAAAAATGTAATATTTGATTATTTTTTTATAAAAATTTTATAGTTGAAATATAATTCTTTGTGAACAGCTATGGATTTTGAAATTATTCCCGTAAATATTTAATATTTTGTAAACAGCTGTAGATTTTCAAAAAAATATTCGAAAAAATTTAATTTCCTGGGAACAGTTATGGATTTCTGAAATTGTTCTCCTAAAAATTTAATATATTGTGAACAGCTGTTAATTTAAAAAGACAATCGAAAAGTTTAATTTTTTATGAGAAGCTATAGACTACTAAAAAAAATTCCAAAAAAAAATTAATTTTTGTTAAAAAGTTATAGTTTTTTAATATTTTTTTTTTTTTAAAAAATGCCAAAAAGCCACCGCCCTCCCCCAAACCCCCCTGTTCACGGATCGAGATTTCATTCCTACTCAATATTAAAAATTTACATGAGATCATTTCCAAACCATAAACACAATAAACCATTCAAATCTGTCTCCCATCCATCACTTGTCATCACTCATCTCCAGTACCGACTGCCGACTACCCAGTCCTCCCTCTAAAGCCCTACACAAAAACTACTAATGAATTATGATGAATTTTACAGGGAATGAATTTACTGGAAATGAAATTACGTAGCACCATGTTTGTTATCTTATCAGTTACCAGGATTACGGCAAAAGTTACAGATCAATTTTGATGAAATTTGGTAAGAAGATAAAATAGGATCACAGGAAGAGGTGAGAGGTCAAGGTCAAAAGTAAAGATAAAGGTAATACATAAAAACGTAAAAACTGCATAATCGACCATAACTTTGACACAAATTGAGTAACATAACACAATTTTGTTTTAGCAGAAGGTTTTGGACTCTACCGAGTGGCCATACCAGTTTTTTTCCATTTAACTAGTTAATTTTTATCTACAACACGGAAGTAAGATTGAATAACGATGTAATTACATTTTTTATATGCATTTTAGTGTCTAATATATAATAAAACTAGGGAATAGAGGGATAGATTTCTAATGAACAATAAGGTTTATGTTCTTTTATTTGTAGGTTCTCGTTCAACGTGGCACAATAGTTTTCATTGTTATAAAACTTATTTGTTGTTACTCCCAAAATGGTCGATATCAACCATGCTTAATTTACGTGAAGACAATCTATTTTGGGAAGAGAAGAAAGACTGCATACGTTAGGAGGAAAAAGGATAAAGTTACGTCATCAGTTGTAACCCAAGAGGAAAAAAGTTTCTTTGTTACTTATTAAATTTGTACAAAACTAATCTTTTTCATTTACACATGTTTTTTGTTTTTAAAATCACATAATTACGTTATTCTCTATATATGCATTTCATTATCTATACATTCTAAAAAACACATAGCAAATTTATCACAAAATAATAATAATTAATTTAACAATAGTGACAATTATTTGTTATTCATTATTCAAACAAAAAAATAAACATGGGTAAATAAAAAAAGATAATGGCATCCTAACGAAAATCTGCTAAACAATTAAATTAAAAAACAAAACTACAAGACAATTCAGTTTCCATTCATATGGAACCTCTCCAGCACTTTGTGGGATCCTAAAAGGAATCTGTCTAGACTATTAAGTATGCAAGAGTTCTTAATTCTTGCGGTGAAGAGAATAAATAGCACCTTAGTTATTAAGTATTCTATTTTGAAGTGAAATCTATGTGTAGCCAATGACATTACTAGTCAATCCCCAATCTTTATTTCTGAATTGTAGTATTTCCTCAAAAACTCAGGGGTGATGTGCACAATGTTAACCACTTTTGGGCAATCCCAATGCAGACATCTTGAAGTGTCTAAACTGGACTTACAAAATGTGCAGTCTCTCTATATCTTTGACTCTCGATTTATTTGTAAGAAGGATTAAAGTAGCCATCCTGTAGCGGAACCGCTTTTCTTTTAAGTCCATGAAAGGGTTGCAAAATATTTTATTTAAATTTTTAAATAAAATCGTCCGACGGTTTACAAACTAATCGAAGGAAGCGTTGACGCACTAAAACAGCCGGTCGACCCACAATTTGGCTTTCGATGGATTTTTTTACAGATAACTGAAATATTTATAGTTTCTAATACCATATAACACGGAATTGGGGGCTATTAAACTTTGTATAATACGGATTATTCAATATTTATATACTTATAATATGCAAGAAAGTCGTTGGTGTGGCTTCTATGGACTCGTTTTGTTTAAAAAAATGAACGGAAAGAGATTATTTAATGAGCACCAGATCATAAGCTCTTTAGAAATTAATGGGTGAACATATGAGCGGAAAAAGTGAGAATGGGTCCAAGGCCGTAAATAACAAACTTTTAGAGCCCTAATCATTTGCATACGTGGGACTCTTACTTCAGTTTATTTCCAAAAAATCTACATACTCATGTATTGTTTTTAAGTCCTTATTTATTTTTGTCAAGCCCAGTCTTAGGACCGTCCTTCTAATCCTCGGGACATATATATTTTACCCTTTCTCTCATGAATTAAACAAAGGTGAAATTTGAAAAAAATATATTTCTTTTTTGTAGTGTTTTGAGTATAAGAAACATGCCCCAAGAAGAAAAAAAAATACAAAATGTTGCCTTCAAGCAACATTATGAAGTTAAGGTCCATAATTGCTACAAAAATAAAATTATTTTATTTTACCATTCTATGATCATTATTCTATTTATTTAATATGAAATTTCATTTCCTAAAAAACAATTTTATTATTATTCTGAAATAAATAATTTACTTACAATTTCCTAGACAGAATTATATATAAATTATTTAAACTGAGAGGATTGAAATTGAAAGGATTGAAACAGGTAATCCGATGCTGAAATACATTGATATTTATCCTTAAACACATATTACCACGATAATTTCTGCAGGTCATCTTTTGATACTTTTTTGATAATAGAGACTATTTTCTGAAGCGTTGCTCCTGGGCAACGTTATGAGAACAAGGGTGAAGAGGTCTTTCGGACTGTCCGTACTATTATGACTGATTTAAAAAAGAAATAATAAAGTTGAGTGACGTAATCAAGGATTGAACCACAAGAGTATAAAGTTTTACGAATGTTATGCCGTACTCAACTGGATTGGGCCGATACTGAACTGTAGAAGACTGAAGTCTTCTGTTCTAAATAAGGATCGATACAAAGTTATACTCTTTTATTTTTTATTTAATATTTATATAATACCTGAAGCATTCCATGTCAATTGTACAAACACTTCAGCCATTACCATCACCGCTTTTGATAAATTTTGTTAAGGATGTCTCTCCCATCAAAGAAACAATATGTCTAAAATTCTGGACTTGTGAAGGCGTGTGGGCCCGTTTTGGAGTCCCACAAAGTTTGCCCCCGTCAAAGACCTTCGTACTTGAGTATGCCATAACTCCATATAAAATTAGAGTGTGATCTCAGTTGGATCATGCACATTCAGGCTTATAACTGCAAAAAGGTGTGAATCATGCACTTCACCTATAACGTCGACTGTCAGAAAGTCGACCGACAGAACGTCGACCGACAAAACGTTGAATGGACAAAACGTAGACTAAACGTCGAACAAACGAAGTGTCGACTGAAAGAACATCGACCGTAGAATAGGAAATAAAGGGCTACTCCAAATGGTGTTGCGATATGTCCCATTACATTTCACACCAGAAACATAACCCAGCAAGTACCATTCCTATATAAACTACTAGTAAGGGACCTCCCAATCCCTCTTATATATGTTGGGGCTGCTTTCAGTCATCACCGTGTCCCAAAATGGGATGAAACCTACCACCACTATTTAAGCAACTACTAAGAGCCCCTCACAACCCATATGTAACCCCCCCCCAAGGTTTGAGCTGTTTTCGGGTACGGACTGGCCCCAAATTTGGATGAAACCCACCGCCACTATTTATATTTTCCCCACCTCCATTTACACCCCCAAAAGAACTCCCGCATTTAAGACTGTGTCGTGTTTCATCTCATTTTAAGACTTGGGAGTACCCGAAATAGCCCCAAATTTCGAGGTATAAATGGGGGCTTGTAAGGGTTCCTTACTTTTAATTTATGTAGGGCTGGTGGGGTAAATATCTCGGGCTGGAAATGTCTGAAGTGAAATGTTGTAGAAACAGTTTTTCATATTTTGAAATGTAATATTTTCCGGTCGATATTCTGTTGGTCGACGTTCTTTCGGTCGACGTTTTGTCTATTCGACATTTTGTCGGTTGACGTTCTGTTGGTCTATGTTTTGTCTGTCGAGGTTTTGACCTTCTACTAACTGGCAAAGCTCATAATTGACGTAACAATTTATTCCGTCTTATTTACAAAAAAAAATTTCAAATATATTAATTTTTCCAAGTTTTGTAATACATATAAGTCTACTGCACATTTCCAACTTGTATTATTGTTATATATACACATATTTGAGTGGTTTTTCCTTGTTCAATCCTGTTTTATCATGATCCAGTTGGATGTATAGCATGAATTTTAAAACTTATTGGAACATGTGGGTTGAAAATAATAGAATACTTGTATTTTCTTGTTGATATTATTTATTTGCATTGTTTGTTAATTACAAATAGACACATTCGTCTTTGAAGTTTAGTAATAAAGTACAGTATTATAGAGATTGATATAAATTGAACAATTTGCTAAAATTTAATCGTATTAAATTGCTTATTTGCATCGGTAGCTCATATGGTTTTGGCAAAAAAACTATAATTAAATGTTGTGTATATCCCAGAAACATTTACTTGATATGATATTATGGAAAAAATCTTTGAAAAGCCTCAGAGACTCTGAGAACATGCTTTGATTTGGATGCATAAAAAAGATTCCCTACATAAAAAATTATGACGAACAGGAATCTTCGATCTCGACACAGGAATTATTAGCTTCCCTGAAGCTTTATCAGTCAGAGTAAGTGAAACATCTTCTACAGACGACAAAGTGTTTGAGAAGAGCACTAAAATCTAAACTTTAAACTGTTCATAGTCTGTACATGGAGATAGTCCAATAGATCTACGAAAAGCTGTCAGATCTAAAAAATATGCAAACTCAAAACAAAACCGAGTAAATGAATCTGTAAAAATAGGCTAGACTTGATTCCTGGTCCTAGTGTGATAGATAGCCCAAGTACTCCCTTATGTCATGAAAATTGGACACCTCAAGTGATTATTTGGACTTAAGGAAAAATACCAGCATTCAACTCATTTGGACCGGGCTTATATACTGACAATATTGCTGCAAATATGAGCTTTAGAGAAATAGTTTTAGCTGCTCACAGAGAACGGTATTACGGGCAAAGAAATTGCTGAAGGAAAGAGCTATGTTGGCATCTCCTAACACAAAGCAGGGAAAGGAAGTACCAATTGGTGCAGTTCATAAAGTAGCTTAATTTTAACGTTCCGACGAATCAAGTAGTATATTATCCGGAAAACAGACTCTGTCATTGTACGGAAACATACTGACAAAATTACATTACAGAAACGGTTAATTTTGACCAATTTGTTAAAACTATTTTGTAATTTTTAGAATGGTAATCTAGATTCATGCATAGGTTTTTCGAAATTTGCTTCTCTTCTATCATTAGAATGCGTTCTTGGTAGTGCAAGTTGGACACACAGTATTTTGGCTTGTACTATTCACCAAAATGTAAAACGTACGATTAAGGGATCGATAATGCTGGAGATAACGGAATATCACACCTACCGTCACATTATAGCTTCTTATTATCACTTTGAGGAAAATCGTGTTGATTAAGTACAATTTTAGGAGTGGATATTAATCGTAAAGGTCAGAGTTTACTAGTGTAGTACTTTCAATCCAAAATTTTGTAGAAATATTTTATGAAAAAGCATTGCTGAGGGAAAAAGTAATTTGTTGAATTTAAAAAATCTGAAGTTATGGAAGGTGTAATGTTGTAATTGGAGACTTTTACAAAACAGGACGGTGTTCAATATTTTCATTTGAATGCCTGACAGGCGACGATACACCCCTGGGAAAAATGGGAATCTTTGCCATGACTCATTTACAATTATTTCGAACTATAACTGCCATTATGTAGGTACAGTACGTTTTTTACAACGCAAAACTAAAAAAATATTTGAAGCCACCTTTTGTATTTATAAAAAAGATGTACATATTACTTTTTCGACGACTTTGCAGGTGAATACAATAATTGTAAAAGATATTTAAACCTGATATGTCACGACGTGAATATTCATATTTATTCGCCACTAGTCATGACAAAGGACCACTGGATGGAGCCGGAGGGACAGTTAAAAGAGAAGCCACAAAAGAGAGCCTTCTCCGTCCATACGAGGATCAAATCAAATCACTAAACCGATTCAGTTGTGTGGGTTTATTTCTAACCATATAAAATCAATCAAGTTTCATTTTTGTACAGAACAAAATAACAATATTGAGCGTATTTTTTAAAAGAAATGCTTGAACAATGCAAAACCCATAGCAGGTAGAAAGAAGCTATATGCATTTATACCTTAAATAAAACGACGGAATTGACTAAGTAATGCCGATGAAGACATTTTCCAGTTATAAACCTAAATAAAGAGGATCTTATTGAGGTACCACTCTAATTTTTTCACACCTTACACCAAAGTTCTTACAAAAAATTGGCAAAATCAATTTTGAAGCATGTCTGGGGCGCCATTTCTTATATTTTGCAATATAGTTTTCATTTTTTTTTTTGTACATATGCCATATTTTTATAAAATATGAATTGAAGCTCATATTCTTACGAGTATGTTAATCGAGAAAAAAAAATGTAGTCGGCTTATACTAAATGAAGTTATAGCTTACTCAATTTTAAAGGTCTTTCTAAGGGGGTCAAACTTTAAGGGACTCCCAAACGGGCCCTCAGACCTACACAAGTCCAAAATTTTACACATCTTGTTACTTTGATGGGATAGACAAATTTATCAAAATCTGTTGTGGCCATATCCAAAATTTCCAAAAAGTGTGTACACTTGACATTGAATGCCTCACCTAAATTTTATTATCTATGGTTGTTTGAGGTTATTATAACCTCTCCCCATCCTATTCCTGGGTCAAAGTAACATTGGAGGCATTTATTATTTAATCCACAAAAAAATTGCCCTCCACTTTATTGTCATTAGTAGAGAATTGTTCGAAATACAGATTGATCTGCCCCATTTAAGGATCTGCTGATACTTTCCCCATCTACAGATAATAAAATAACCCTCCTAATAACGGGATTTGGGACCTCAAAACAAGTTAAAAAAACATGTACGTCAATTTTTTTAAATAAAGAACCTCTTGAAATATCCATCTTCTATTAGCACATGTAAATGCTCAATCTGGTTTCTTATAAATCAATGATATGTTGTACGTAATCCACTCCTCACTCCTCAGGAATGGAATAATAATGAAAACATCTTCAGAAAATCAAATTCCCACTCCAAAAAGACAGAAATTTAAAAGCCTTCTCCTAATTTCCTGATATATTTTTACAATGACAGTCTTCAACTACGACTATCTATATTCAACGGTTGTTTTTTTTCTCTCTCAGATGGGAGAGCTTTCTACTTACAAAAATACGATTTCCTTGTAAGATAAATTGGGGAGCACAGAGGATATACAGACAATAAAATAAGCCTTCTAATTTTCCAAATTACACTCCAGACCTTTAATAAATGATTACTTCTATAAATAAGAAAAACAAGAACGTTGTGATCAACTTCATTTAAACCTGTTTACTCAATTGATTACCTACCTATGTATAAGCACATCTACCTATAAAGTATAAAAATTAAAGACAACAACTGATGCAACATTCCAAAGGCTAAGAAGACAAAAGATTATAATTTTTTCTGTTCAACTCTCTACCGATTTCCCTCGTTGAGAATGAATTTAATTACTTTAATTTGAGTAATAAAATAATTAATTTTTATGATGTCAGTTTGCCTTTTTATAAGAACAAAGTAAGTTGAATTAAGTTATGTTTATATTGATAGAGCAAACAAGGTATGTAGATGGTAGTGATGGGACAATTTGAAAAAGAATCCTCATGCGATTCCAATTCTTTAATTTTTAAATAATAGTTAGAAAATAGCATTTTGCAATCAGAGTCGTCCAAAAGAATACATTTTTGGAAGACTTGGTTTTTTGGAAAAACATCCATAAATTGAAGAAATTAAATTTTTTGAGAAAATCCGTGTACAATTAGTATTTTAAAATTTTAATCCAAAAATTCACAACCTTTTACAAAAAATGACAAAAGCAAATAGAATAAAGAATGGATCATCAAAGGAATATTTTTTGCACGTGCTTCCCCCATCTAAAAATTTCGAGAAAAAACAAATGCGTTTTGAACCAGTCTATTGATTATAATATTATTAATACTTACAACATAAGAAAAACTAGTTTGATATCATAATAAAATGACTATTTTTATCAGAAATTCATTTTCTGATATATTTATTTGACTATTTTTTAAAAACTTGATTGAATAATTATACACCATGTCTCAAAATAAATGGTACATTAATTAATCAGCCTATTTGTCTCCTGCTAATTCGAACGAATATACTTGTTGCATACAAAGTTTCAAAAGTACACCAAAAAAACGGATTTGGATACAACAACTGTTTATAACTACGTATCCCAGCAGTACAACTCATTTGTAGTTCAAAAGCAAAATATTAAAGTCTGAGTCATGGTTAGAGGTCCGATTAGGGGCTGTAAGTAGAATAAAGGATGGATCATAAATCAAAAAGGTTGATAGTAAAATAGATATACCATACAAAACTGTTCAGAAGTGGTGAATGAGGTCTAAGAAAGGTGATAGTCTGAGAGACAAGACTGGAAAGGGAACGAAGATAATTATTAGCCGTAAAGCAAAAACTATTATTTCCAAATCTTTGGGGAAAAGACGTCAAAGCTGCAAAAAAAAAATATTTTGTTTTTTTTTTTTATCAGGGATTGGTAAATCGTGCTCCAAGAACAATATTAAGCAAAGCTCTTGGTTGCAAGTCCTTCAAAAGGCCAAAGAATTCCATATTGACTCAAAAAACAAACATTCGTGATAGGCATGAGTTATCGAAAATGGTCAGGAAACTGTCCCCTGAAGACTGTAAAAATATAATCTTGTGTGACGAGACACCCTTTCCCCTGTTTTGAATCTCAAACAACAACCAGGTAGATCGAATTTGGACAAGAGATCGGGAAAATGTTATACCTGTTGAGACTGTTAAGAAATCTCAAGGATCCAAGTCTGGGGAGCTATGTCAGCTTCTGGGTTCTCTGACCTTCACATAATACCCCAAAGCTTTCGCCTGACAGCTCATATCTATGGATCAGATACATTAGAAGATCCTCTTGAACCAATTTTAGGAAGAGCAAAATCTACTGGTCTAATCGCATCAAGAAAACTGGTTCACAGGAGGTCTGGTGGGATTTTCAACACGATGGTGCTCCTGCCCACACTGCTGCAATAACTGAGTCAAGGCTCAAAACCAAACTCTTCAGTTTTGGGGTAAGGGAGTGGCCCAAATATCAACCCAATTGAAAATCTTCGGTCAATTTTGAAAGACAGGCTTGACAGTCCACCATATTCCTCGAAATTTGAAAGAGTTGGAGAAAATGCTACAGAGAGAGTGCAACAGCATTCCTCTGGAGACTATTTAAAATATAATTAGTTCCGTGCTTGCTCGTTTAAATGCTATATTTCTTAGCAATTTTCTAAGAATGTAAGTTAAATAGAAAGATATCTTTTTTGCACTGAATCATTTGTGTTTATTCAATGTACTATTTAATTTGAGACATAGGGTACAATTTTACAACAAAAGTCACTTTTTTTTCGTAATATATACTCAAATTTAAGTTTCTAGGGTTTCATCAATCGCTTCTCATTTTTAAACCCTGATTTTAAAAGAACCTTTTGAGAGTTATAGTGAGTTTCTACACATCTAATAAAAGTTTTTGGGAGGAAATGTGTTGCCAATAGTTTATTCTTATTTGAGAAGGAAACCCCTAAAATTATGTATATAAATAAATCAAAATGTGTCCGTCTGTGTGAATATATGAAAGTGAGTCAACGGATACAATGTCTATAGGCCTCCACGATGTATATAATAAACATATTTTGATCTATGTAGTCGTATACATTCAATATTGCAGGCGTGTGCATATAGCATTCATTGTATGTACATAAAGGGTGACCTTTATATAGTTCTCCCTGAAGTACAATATATCAATATTTTTAAATAAAAATAATAATGTGTTTGTATTTATTAATGGATTATTGCAGGTTTTTGCAGGTTTTACATGACCACTGTTTATGATATTGAATAAATTCATGTGTATTTCTACTATACGTTAAGATTGAACGAAAATAAACACTGTTATTTTAAAATGAACTATGTTTAAATTTATTAATGAATACTCTAAAGACTAAAGTACTCATCTATCATACTAACATATTAAATGGTTTTTCTTAAACTATTTTATTTTGTAGGTGAGAACAGGTGATATGAATAGATAAAAGTATTATTCTATTGTGTATTTACGTTTGAGCGTCCTCATAAAAAACGTAGAGTAATCTGAAGATTTCTTGGAGAGTTATATTCCATATTATCAAAGATAAATATATGTATTTTAGGGGATGCCTAATTACTCTGGGCAATGCCAAGTACTTCAGACAGTAAAAAACTTTTTATACACAATAATAGCCCTGGATATGTAACCAAAACAAACTAATAATTAAAAATGTCATGCTTCATTAAACTTTGATATCAAAGCTTTGATACGTCATACGGAATATATTACGTCATATTTCACAAATATTTCAAAATACCTCCTGAAAAATCTTTCACGTCATACGTTCATACTTGACACATTCGTTTTGGAATCCTCGGTTTGAGCAGTTTGACAGCTTTTTGTTTCAAATAGTTTATGGCTGAGGTTATGAATATACTCTGGCATTGCCCAGAGTAATGAGGCGTCGAAGAACAGATAAACTTTTTTCTTAATAATTTGGAAAATAACTCCCAAGAAATCATAAATGTTACTCTCCGTTTTTCATGAGAAAAACTTACACATAGTCACTCAAAACTTAGATGTTCTCTCTTCAAGAACGAAAGAGTAATAAAAATATCTTGAAAATACTGTTATTTAAAAAATTAGAATATCTCTTCTAGATGGACTTAATGTGTGGAGTACGTAATCATGCATATTACTATATACGCATTTACCACTGCTTAATGACTTATTACTCTAAAGTTGACCTTGACACATTGAGTAACCTAACAAATACATTAAAAACTTTCTAATCGTCGGGATCCTCATTTGAGGAAAGAACAAAAAAAAATACGCCTATGTAGAGCGGAATCACTTTCAGCAAAGTGAAGCTCAAACTAAGTTTTTTAATATTTTATCTTTATAATTATTGTTGGCATCTACATATGTATAGTGTATATACATACTCTATGGGTATTATAGGTAGATTTAATTTAAGTACACACCGGAAATCATTTACATTCTCTGAATACCTTTTGGTTTGCGTGAGAAACCTTAATAGTGATGAATGCAAAGACGAACTAATTTTTAAGCTTATAATAGAAAAGCTATATATATTTATATTCTTGTAAGAAGATCCGTGATTTGATTGTCTTCTTTAGCTAGAACGAAATTATGTTTCTACGAGGAGATTCTACATTTTTCGTCAGTCCGGATTTACTAGCATATAGTTTGATAAAGCGATGGACTCCCACAAATCAAAGGAGTTTCATAATTAGACCTTTGGTTGTTGAGATGTTCATTTTTCACAAAATGAACAAAAAAAGAGGCTTGATTTTTGAAAAATTAGCTCTCAAAATACTAAAATTGAGCAATTTGTATTTAAAGAAAAATACAGTTTTATAAAAATACTTTAAATTTATTCATGTGTTAACTAATTAATTAATATTGATCATAATTTATTAATACATTTTGCTATATTATACCGACAAATCAAGATTTTAGAACGATTTCTTTCGTCAATTTTTGCCATCGATCAGTATTGGTAGCGTTAAGCTTATTAAAAGACGTGTACATTATTAGTTGAAGGAAGTTTGAAGTTGGTGGGATATTCAAGGAGTCTTGTTAGACGGAGGCATCTATTCCAAATTATTAGGGATTATTCCACAGTTAATTTTTGGCCTTATGTATCGTTCTTCTAATGTGCTGTTGTCGGAATCTGGCTCCTTCGAATATCTAATTATGCTATCATAGCCCTAATATCATTATATACATATTTTACCTCCAAAAAGAGAGTATTTTTAAGGAGGGTTTTGGCTGGTAGATTTCCGTTCATCCAAAAAAATTATCAAATGCTGTTTTGTAATCAAGCTAGAAACCAAATGTTCTATCTTTATTTCATACCAATTTAGATTAATGAGCATTTTCAAACAAAATGGTGAAAAAATGTCAAAGTGAGAAATTTGTGAGCGATTGCTCAATTGCTCAGAAATCCTAAGTCTATTCATAGTACATTGGTACATATAAATAGATTAATATTTAGACTGGTTCTATTTTCAAATTGCAAATGGGATTCCAGGTATTGAATTACAATATTCAATATATGTATAGATCGATTTTTAAATCAAACTATCACCCAATTTTTGTCTCAATCCACCTGATTTATGAGTTGTACAAATATGATTTTTGTAATACATTTAACTTCTTATGACGTTATTATGACAATTCCACCTTTTTGAACACACAACTAACGTCATCGACAATTCTTATATATTATCAGTCTAGACTTAGTTTTGAATGAGAACGATTTTTTTATAAGATTGATACAAACCGAATTTAACTTTTTTAAAGTATTGAATTAGTTTAAGCCACAAGAAATTTAAACGGTCTTAGAACGGTCTGGATTTTTTAAACCGAAACTCAACACTAATGTCAATGTAAAACGAATTGATATGGTACAAACCTCAGCTTATAAATTAATAATTCAGTTACATATTGTTAGTTTTTTACATGATCCTTTCAGGATTTAGTATTAATTTAAACACGAAATAATAGGTAAGTGATTATTATCAGTCCGTTTTTATGTAGAGGGGCAAACATGAATCCATGCCCAAATAAAAAGAAGTATTACATCATCATAACCTGCTTCAGGATACATATTTAAAAATTCACGTTAATTTAATTTTTTATATGTCTAACCATATTCAAAGAATAATTTATTATCAGTTGTAAAGATAAAACATATTGGATCAAATTATAATAAATTCCTTTTGTCAAAAACAATTTTTTTTAAACGAAAGGGTTATTCTTTTAAAACAAAACTCTTTAAACAGCATTTTCTCAGGATTGGATGATTGTATATAAAATAATGTAATAATGTTTTTGTGAATTATTGATTTTTTTTCTTCTTCAAAAACAAAAGTTGGCTCAAACTTAAAAAAGTGTAAAAAAATTACAAAAAAATAAAATCGAAAATTTACAGCAGGCTTGATAGGAAAAAAACTAATTAGCTGGTTCACTACTGAAAAAAAATAGTTTAAAAGTTGTTTTACATTTTGTTGATTGTATCACTTATGTTTTCATTATTGACATTTATATATTATATAGGGGGAGATCGGGTAGATTTACAACACAGGGTGGTTACATTAAAAAAACCTACATTAAAAAAGCAGCAGTCAAATACTAAAGAGTTTACATTACAATTGTACAATAAATATATTTTTTAATATTATTCTCAAGATAAAGTGAATAACATAAAACGTAAATTTTATTAAATCTATGTAGAAAAAACCAATGTGTTTTATGTTGAAGTACACTTCAGTTTGATCATATTTTATGCAATATATCTTCTTTTACAAGCATCCCGATGAACAAAAATGTTAACAGCTCTTGACAATGAAGGCCTGTCCATGACGTACCACGCTGTCATGATGGTAGATCGGAGCAAATCCATATTTGGATGAGATGTACGAGACATTCTTATCCAAACTCCAAACTTTAGGAAGTTGAGGTTAGGACTGGAGGAAGGCTACATGGAGGCACACCAGAAGTCACCCATCCAGCAGCAGTTTTGTTTTGTTTGGCTGTATGGGACTGTAATGGACTTCTTGATATAGTCAGTTGTCCGTATGGAGATACCAACGGTAAATGCAGCCTTCTTGGGACGGGAAAAGGAGATCGCACACGCGTTGCCTTTTTTGTTGTTGCTAAGACATTTTTAAATTTATACAGGGTGATGACAGGTATATACAGGTATAATGATGACTCAAAAATTAGAATCCTCTTTGAGGCCGTCCAGCCTCAGTTCTAAAAGTCCGTCAATTTTTACTTGGCGCCATTCGAAAGAGCTAACAAAGAGTTACAATTTGTGTTTGTTTTGTTTTTATGCGATCAAAAAGGTCTGAGCAACAAGCAACAACCAGCATAGGGTATGTAATCTACCCCGTGCACAAGTCAATCCCAAGGAATTGTTCTGAACAAGAGAAATGATCTCTTCTTGGCTGAATAAAGATATCAGGTCTAGGGAATCTTCAGGACCAAACATTCAGCTCAGGTCATCGTCCTCGGCGTCGTGGTATCTGACGGCAGCAAGAAGCATCCCTACTTCTTCAAGGCCAACGAAAAAATGAACACAAACGTCTACTACAAGATCCTGAAATACCTATTTCTACCCAAGACAGCGCCCCAGAACACACGTCCAAGAAAGTGCAGCATTTATGCAGGGAAAGAATAGCTGCCTTCTGGCCGGCAGACTTCAGCTCTTTGTTCTCACCCAACGTGAACCTCCTGGACTATGCTATTTGGAGCATCTTGGAGGGCAAGAAAAAAAGTACTTCTCGCCCGAATGTCAATGCCCTGAAGGGCGTGATCACGGAGGAGTAGAACAACTTTTCCTAGGACTTCATCAAGGCCACCTGTGCTTCTGTTCATCCCCGTATTGAAGACATCATTCAGAATGGAGGGGGACATATTGAATAAAATGTGTGGAAAATTGTTGATTTATCAATTTTTGCTTCAAAAATTTGTCTTAAATATGGCATAAAATAAAAATATGGAGAAGTGAAAACGGTTTTTAAATTTTTGAGTCCTTACCCTGTAGATATGGGATAAAAATGAAACTTGCTATTTTTTGTTTCAGTCATCATTTGGCTGGATAAAGAAACCTTTCATTTAAAAAAAAAAAACGGGGAAAAAATTGTAATTAAATGTTTGTCCAAGTTTTAGGTACCCACTTGTTTATGTTGTATCATAATAATGAGCCTTATAAATTACCTAAATATCCTCAATGAATAAGTAAATTAAATGTCCCCACTGTTTTCACAGAACATCAGAGCTCATTTATTAGTAATTCCTACTTATAGTAGGGATTCTAATCATTGCGTCAGGTCCTAGTCTGTATCAATTGCAAATTACGTGGGCTGACTGTAAATATTGAGTATACATATAATTTTCCACATTAAAACTTCATATCTATTTTTAATATATTTGCAATAAGTGGAATGTTATGTATTGGTTTTTTTCCCAATGTTTTGTTCAATCTCGGGCGTACATCAAATGACAAAGTATACGTTCCTATCAAAAGAATCTGTCAACCGATTTGGACAAATAAAATATCATTTGAAAGTAGAAATATTTAATTCACCTTATTATCACAAAAGCAGTAGGACTTGTTTTCAAGTAGTGACCTTATCTTTTAACCTTGAACAATATTTGCTTGAAATTGATTCAAACTTTTTTCCCAAGTATGTTTGCAACACTGTATTCAAATTTGCATAGGCTTATCATAGCAAATGGGTATAGAAGTTATAGCAAGGGTTGGGTAAAACATAGAGAAAAATAACAGTTTTGAGATTAGAAAAGGAAAAAAGGTTGGTCTATATGTTTTTTTTTTTGTTTTTTATTCATTTTTTAATAGATCGTCGTGGTGTCAACATCTCTCTCTGAATAATGAATTTTCACCTACTTTTGGTGTAATTTTTTTTAATATGCACTATTAAATAACATTATTATTATACTAGGACGTACCTGTAATATATAATTTTATTCTAAATTATTTTATTAGTGCTTTAAATAACTCCATAACTTTGTAAACCTTGTCGATAGACAACATAATAATTAGAAATATGTCCTCCTTCAACCATAATGAAGATACATATTTAGACTAACTCGCTAAACCTCTTCCTAATTCCCCTTTTTAATTATCATTCAATATACATTTTCCCTTTCTCTGTTTGTACAAAAATTTGCTTTTCTGGATTTTTAAGTGTTATAGTGCATTTTCGAATCAACAGCCCATACCTTAAAAAAACTTTGAGATACAGGGAATTGATATTTTGTTATGAAAAAAACAACTTATTAGCGAAAAAACAAACTTTCCCTCTAGACGAATAGATAGATGGGAAACGGTTATGAATGAAATATAGTGTTTATGGATTAGAAATGACGTCATGGTAAATCTTAAATGTGTGTAGGAACGGAATCCGGATCTGTGAATACTATTTATACCTTGGGAAATAGAAGTAAACCTTGTCATTAATCTTATTCTTCAATTTCCCAAGGTATAAACACCATGAATCATTCATATCCGTGTCCCATCCTTCACTAATCATCGATGACTCACCACTCATCGGTAGTGATGACTGTCGACTGCCAGCCCTCCCTCTACAGCCTTGAACAAAAACTACTAACTAGTTCAGAAGCATAAACCGTATGAAGTCAATAAATATCCCTTTTCAAAGTGGAAATGAAATCTCCAGGGATGAAATTTACAGGGAATGAATTTACTAGGAATGAAATCACCTAGCACCATTTTGTACATACTTAGAAGTGTTGTTACTCGGTCCAAGGCCAGATTAATTTTATTTTTTTCAGTTTGGACTAAAGTAATACCATTTTTTAGACCAATTTGGCCGATATTTCAATAAGATCTCAACCGTGGACCAAAATTTAATCCCTTCCAAATCGTGTACCGGTTTGAATCCATGGACTAATTTTCTCCTCTTTCCTGATGGTATGAGTTGTAATCACCCTAAAGCAAAACGGACATCATCAACAATTCAACTATATAATCAGTCTAGACCAAATTTTAAATAAACCCGATCAAATCCTTTTTGTTTTTCTTTTAGGGAGATCAAAACCGAATTTTTCTTTGAGACAAGTCCAGAACAAACTATATCAAAGGACTAATTTAGTTTGTTGACTAACAAATTTCTTAAACTAAATCAGTTCATTTCTTAATAAATCCCTTGGCTTTGAGGTGTGTTCCCGCCGTTTTTTGAAAAGGAGACTTACATGGAAAAGGGTTTAGCCCCTTTCAAGTAGATTTTAAATACCTACAAATGAGTTATTTAGATGGAATTACACTATACTCATGACTTATATCATAAGTCTATGAGGATCCTAGATCATTGTCATCCTCATAGATCCTCATAGACTTTTAATATTCATATACATATTTTTTTTTTATAAAATGGATTTGTCAAATTGCAAAAAATCCTGCTTTGAATACTTTTAATACTTAGAGTAAATAGAAGGAAAAAAATGAGATGCAATTGAGGAGGAGTAAAAAATATTACAGAAATCATTCAAATATTTTATTACACAAGTTAGTTAGAGTTTATTTGACCAAATAAGAGTGTATGTAGATCCCTTACTAGAGATGGGATTCTTATAAAAATGCAAAGAGAAGGTGGAAATGAAATATTTTAATTAATGTACATTTAAAAATATGACACGTCAACATAAAATCATATTGAACCAAAATCAAGAAGTATACATCACAGCTCAAGATATCATGTACAATTTGTGTTAATTATAGGACTATTATTCAAAATTGGTGGATGAATTAAGATTGCCGATAATGTTAACTATGGTTTAGAATCTTTATTTGATTTAATGGGCTTATATATAATCCCCGATGTCCCGAAACCCTATCAATTTCTCATTCTTTTATTGTCCCGATCAATATTGGTTACATTAAGAGTGCAATTTACACCACTCCCAAAGGGTTAATCAGATTGATTTGTAGATAAATATTGAACATAATTCGTCGAAGAATAAAAATGTAATTCAACATTAATTTTGAGAAAGTCATTTTGTCTTTCTTTTGTGTTGAGGGTCCACAAATGAATATGGGCCTTTAGAAATTAAAGTTTTCTTAATTCAGATCTTTCATCAAAAAATTTACCCATCCCGGGTTCACAATCAATAAAAAGTCGTTTACACAGTAGACATTATTTTTTAGACTTAAATGTCTGTAAGTAGTATCCTTAGTTGCTCCTAGAGAAAGAAATAAACGTTATGTATAATGTAAATGGACTTGAAAGACAATTCTTCGGTCAAATGTTATCAGTGCAACTCCCTTTGATCAATTAAAAGAACATTAGACAAAGACAAAAATTAAGTATTTTACAAAAAAAAAAGAAATTGGGATAAACAGAGTGAAGACTTAAACCTTGCAGTAGTAATATATGTACTCAAATATGAAAAAATTGATTTTTATAGACTTAAAAAAGACAACTCAAAACCAATTTGTGATATGTTTAGCTATATTCTTTATTCAATATGTCCTCCTTCACTAGAAATAACAGCTTACACACGCCGGCAAACAGTCTTTGCAACCTTCTCGGCACTGATACCGGTGCAGAGGAGATCCCAACGTGTTGCCCTTTTGTTGTTGCTTGGATATTTCTACACTATGAGACTAGGGGGAAAAAGAAAACTTGTTTAATTTAGCTGTTGTTTGGTTGCGTAATGAAACTTTGAAATTGTAAATAGCGGGGATACAATCGTAATTAAGTAATACTCAAATTTTGGGCCCCCCTTTATGACGTCATTAAAAACTAAAAAGACATTAAACAACTTTTATTAGGGATCCTAATTCATCTTCATGGAGTACTCCATAGATCGTAAATGATGCAGTACTTAATAAACTAGTCAAAGTGCAGAATGATATCATCTTCTTCACCTTTAAAAAAATAAGAAACAGAATCTGATAAAAACATTATCAAACAAAGATGTTTGATGACTTCTTCAAGGATCATGATTAGTAGGGTAGGTATATAATTGTATGTATTTTAGTTCATAACAAGAACATGACGAATCATAGGCGTGAGACACAAATGACATTCAAATCCTTCAAGTGAGAAAGAAGAAAACTCAAAATAAGCATCTCATCCTCCGATGGAATCAATGAATTAACAACTGCGTACGAGTATGTAGTGAGTTAACATAAAAACAACATGGGAAAAAGATCATGAATATGAGAACATTATTTTTTCTTTTACAGGGTGTACAAAAATTAAAATAATTACAAATATATTTGTCTTTAGCTCGTCCAGGTTTCGTAATATCCGGTCTATCTTCTGCATATTCATTCTTACTAAGCCTGTTTATGTCATAAAAACATTATTTGAACCTCATTAAACTACCTGAGAACCAGAGGAAAGTGATTGTTCAGTTAATCCAAGACAGAAAATCCCATTTTGCCATTTCCAAGCTCATTAAAGTTAGAAAAGTCGCTATTTGGAGGACCAGGAAAAAGTATCAAGAGACAAGAGGATTCAAAATGGCCCCTAGGAAGGATAGGTCAAGATCAAAAATGACTTTTTTGAAAGGATCTCATGGATTTTCCTCATAAATAATAGCGTTACCAAATGTTTTTTTGAGATCACAATGAAGGGTAGGATAGATCAAGCTTGCAATTTGTTAACAAAAAAAGCAGCACATTGCCATACCTCGTTTTAAGGACAAGATGAATTTCACCGTGGAAATGGCCTTCAACGTTCAGAATGACTGTGTATGGAACAAGGATGGAATCCAAATCTTAACATATATGTATTTGAATTATTAGTAAATACAAAGAACATCAGACACCAATTACAATTATATAGAAGCAGTGCTTTTGTTATACGCACACGCCTGCAATATTTCATTAATACAACTACATTATTATTAATCATATCAAGAAAATGTATATGATAAACATCAGGGAACACTATTTATAGTGGTCCTTGTATACACTGTAGAGGATTTACGCACATTGCACACGCCTGCAATATTTCATTTAGTCGACTACATTCTTGTTTCTTAGATCCTAATTATAATATACATCATGAAGCACCCTGTATAGTGCACCCGGCGACTCGTTTTCATCTATACAGACAGAATTTGATTCATCAAAAAAGATATTTTCTCTCTTCAAGGATACAAAAGTAACGCTAACAGCTTTGGAAAATAAAAAAACCATATATTCAGATAGCAACAAAAAAAAAGGACCCATACCTATTGTATATAGTCCTCCCTGATGTATACCACACACATATACATTATCATGAGCGTACAATTGGCCGAAAACATTTTTGCCCAACGGACAATTTGTGGAAGAACAATTTGCTGAATATATATTAAATATTATATTTAGGCCAAATCTCCCAAATAATCCTTCGGCCAAATGTCCTTTCTGCAAATTGGCACTCGGTAAAATGTACCTTCGGCAAATTGTTCTTTGGTGAGTTATCCGTTCCGCAAAATGTTCTTGGGCAAATGGTCCTTCGGCAAAAAAAAATTCGCCCAATTGTACTAGAACCATACATTATAAAGATAAAACTAAATATAATATGATAAATTCATTTTATTAACATATCATTTTCATCTATGACCATTTTATGTTTTATCTACTTTCTGTCAAAAAAGTATAAGGAATTGTTCAATCAAATACAAATTTAACATTTAATCGTTAAAATTTATATTGTCGCCTTCAAAGTAGTCTCCCTTGGATGCAATACGCTTATGAAAACGTTTTTTCTAGTCCTAGAAAAAAAAAATTAGGCACTTCTTGGCATGGCCTTTAGCTCCTTCCATGAATTTTCTTTTATAGATTTAATAGACTTAAAACGGGTTCCAAGGAGTTGGTATTTCAGTTCGGGGAACAAAAAAAATTCACACGAAGTTAAATCAGGTGGCTTTGAATTCGTTCACAATCGTGTCTCTGTTTGATGGTCCGTTATTGTCGTGTAAAATCTACGAGTTGTTCTTCCCTAATTCTGGTCGTTTTTAACGGATTTTCTCAAGCAAGCGCCTAAGTACGCCAAAACAGTACTCCTTATTAGCCCTTTGTTCCTTTACAACGAATTCATGATGCTCTTTGTAGTGAGGTAGACTGACTTATCCAGCTGTTGCAAGCAAACTGGTCTAAAAATAGCTCATAAACTTGGTATCATAATGAAAGATATTGCTACCAACCTAGGCAAAAAAAAAGTTTTTAAATCCCTTCAGCGCAGGCAATTTGAATCAACAATTCCCGGTACTTTTTTGACAGAATGTATACAGTTGAAACGTCATATTTCTAATAATAACTCTACTAGCGGTAGTACTTGGAATTTCACAATATTATTTGGCGCCAATGAACTGATACCTTTTTTTTTAATTCTATAGAAAGTCATCTCCAAGAAATTATCAGTCTTACTCTCCGTTTTTAATTTATACACTAACACGTAGTTATTACTCAGATGTTATCTCACGTAGAAAGAAATAACCATAATAACAGCTTCCTAAAAATTATTTAATATGACGTGATGGGCTTAATAATTCTGAGCAATGCCAGGTACTCTCGCTAACACATTAATATAATTTAATTAGATTATAGTTGTAGTAAAAATGAATAAATTATTCTTTTAATAGATCAATTTAGTAATGTGTATCTCACGTTGTATAAGAGCAATAGGTTTACACTGAATGGTGTTAAAAAGATAAGATTTCCTACTGAAATTTTTTTTTTAGATTTTTGTGTTTGGTTGACTCAGTATTGTTTGAGTGCGCGCTAAAGATGGACACCGGCAAAAAGTAATACGCCCTATTTTACAGTTTTTCTGTAAACATAGCCAAAACGCAAGCCAGGTGGCTGAAAATGTAGAAAGTGTTTATGGTACAGATACTGTAATAGCCAATCACACCCAACTTTGATTTAGTGCCCTTATTTATTAGGTCTATTCCATGTTAGTACCGGTCCTATATGTCCTTGGGGCTGTTCCTTCAGATTGTCAATACTATAACTGACTTTAAAAAGTAAAGTTGATTGACGTACTCATCTTTATAAGTTTTACGGCTGATATCCAGGACTAAACTGGGCTGAATCTAGACTGAACTGGATTGGATTGCAGCCTGCAGTTCAGAATAAGGACCGCTGCAACACAAATTATGGTTTCATCGATTCTTTTCCGGTAATTTTGATGTCAAATACGCAACACGCTCTGGAAGGCTATTTGTTGAAAATCTTAGATAAAAACATGGAAATTGTCGAGTCCGACCGTCATGTAAACACAATTTTTATTGCCAAAGAGATAGCAATTAGTGTGGGAAAAATCCCATAAATTAGAAAAAAAAATCAATTAAGAGTATTGGATATATTTTTACTAAACCAAATACATTGTTTACAGAATATACAAAGTAGAGCAAGGAAAAAATTAGGAGTTGTGATAAGCAAAAATTGTTTTCGACTGTCATAATCTTTTAACGAGATTTTCCCATAATATGTAAAGGAATCTCTGATGTTTATGTCGTCCTATAAAAAACAAATATCTGATCAGGATGTTTTGTAAAACCTTTCCTCATTTTATGAGCTATAAACTGGATAATTGAAATCATTTAAGTAGGATGACAAGCAGGACATAGAACCCACAATTTTGTGGGTTGAAGGAAATGGAATCAATAGATCAAATTAAAGCATGCTCCCACATTTTCGAAGTAAGTATACATATAATATCAAGTTTCACTTCAATTTTGATGAAAGATTTTTAGCATAACTCATAATTTCAATTTTTATGTCTATCCCTATCGATAAATATAATACAAAAATCCAAGAGCCTTTCGTAAGAACGTTCAAAGAGCTTTTATTTCGTGCATTATACATCTCATTACAACTAAAAATGAACAAACAACCGGCCAAACACCAGAAGGTACACAACCTCTTTGATGCCCAAGTAAGCCAAAAGGACATAGCTAAGATTGAGCACGGCGTCAATGTCGGTACAGTCCAACGTTTCCAACAAGGTAGAAACCCCAGTTTTGGAAGCGAGAAGTCTCTTGAAAGTAGTGGCTACAACAAGAAGAGAGATGAGGCCTTCATAAACATCCTAAAGCCCAAGGTAGATGCTGGCCCAACGAGCAGTATGAAGAGCCTAACCAAAGACCTCAGCGCTGACCTCAAGACCATTATGATGCTTGACCATGAAGATGTGGGTCTCATTTACTATGCTCAAATACCAAGGCACCTGCTCAAATAAAGTTTAAGCAAAAGAGACCCGAGAGGTGTAAGAAAATCCGACAAGTTCCCTAGAACTCAACCCCCTCGACTATTTCTGGCTGGGCACCATCGAGAAAGAGACCAATGCGACTGCTCATCCCAATGTGGACTCCCTCAAAGCTGTCATCGACAAGGAGTGGACAGACTACCTGAAGAGAATATCCAGTTGGCGTGCACTAGCCTTAGGGCTAGAATTGAGGCCAGTGGAGGTCATATCGAATAGTAAAACTTCTGTACCACACCTCTCAGTATCCAAAAATAGTTTATTAAAAAGTCCTATTTTTTTTTTTAAATTACACACACTTAATTAAAGATTTCCCTCGACCCTCATTTTTGCCTTCCGAGTCTGTTGTTGACACCTGAATATCTATGTTTGTTTGTTCTTAATTTTCTAACCTGTTCTTATTATTCTTTCATTATTGAGGAGAGAACATATACGTATTATAAAATTAAAAGTTTCACCACGAATGTGTTGGTTCAGGAACGCAGATGAGTAATAAGTTGTGCTGAAAATCGTTAGTATTGTGGGCAAGTTTTAAAAAGGAAAATCAACAGGGAGAGTTATTTTCTTGAACTTGATGTGTGTACGTTCGCACCAGGGCCGTACGTCAGTATTGCGCTTTGTCTGGTTCAGCGGACCAAAAAAAAAAAACCTTACTCAACCGTCCACAATCATATAGGTATGTAAATATAGATGAATTAAGTCATAATTAATTATTAAAACCTATTATATATATGTAACTTATGACCAACTCATAATAGTACTGAGTCATTATAATAAAATTACATATTTGTAGCACGTCCACCCAAAAGGAAGCTAGATAATTTTTCTCAAAATTGAACATGGAAAACAATTTTCCAACAAATTATAGTTCATTTAAATGAAAAAATGATTCTGATTAATCCTTTGGAGGCACCACAAATTGTACTTAAAGTAGCCAAAATTCACCGGCCCATTTATAGAATTAGTAAATTACAAAATTATATCTCTAAGACAATATTGGGGCCAAATTAAGTCAGATTGATAAAACGGAGGTTTTAAACTACAGTTAACACTCTTGGGTATCTCAATTCATCGCAGAAATTTGAATTCAAATACTGTAATTTACCGTAATATTTCTTTCAAATATTGCCTGTCATTTTATAAATATAAATGATTTAACCTTTGAATATACAACGCGTTTTCCGCTTCCCGTGATACATTTCTGATAATTAATAAATTACTGCAATTATTTCAAGAGTACTTTACAGCCAAAAATAAAAAACAAAGACGCACACAACATATTTCGTATGGATTTAAAGTACTTCACATTGAGTGGATATTTGAGTTAGATATTACGTTTAACGTTACTGGTCCTCGACAGATCTTTCACGGCAGCAACCATTTCGTCCAACCTTCGAGGCCTCGACTTAGATCTTGTGGTCGCCTCAGGAGTCCCTTTGACTACCACTCTGTAAAAGGTGGTGCGGCTGCAGTTCAGAACCTTGGCAATTTCATGGGAGTGTTTCCCCGCGCGGAAAGTTCCAAAATTGTGACTCGACGTCTCTCCATATTATCAGGCTTTTGTTTCACTATTGCTATTTAGATTTTGCTGGAGTTTTGCTTATAACTAGTCAAGACCCTTTCCTCGAAGTATTTCTTTATTTACTAAAGCTGTCATCATTATTCTTTTACTCTCGAAGACAGAACAGTAAGGATAAAGTCATCACTAGTGCATGAAAAAAGTAGATTTTACTGTGGATTTATTGCGGAGTTATAATTGAAAGTCCTTGTTGGACTCGGGGCTTAACTGATGATCGACATCGAAATAATCCTGCTTATGTCATTGCTATATACGGAGTGGGATTTGTGGCTATTTTCTTCATCTCATAACTGCTTGCAGCTATAAATGAAGCGTAATAACAGCTAAGCTGCCCCCTCCCAAAAAAAAAACATTCTTCAAATTGTTAGTGTGACCACGTTAATTATCTCTATTTTTTAAAATTCCTGGATTTAACATTATTTAATTATCTGTTGGAGTCAGAAGATTAAAAACGGAGTACTTCTTACATATCTCCTTATTTGATACCCTAGTAGGAAATATATTTTTGCACCATTGTTGACGTTTGCAGATATTATATACGAGTATATATTAAATGCAAATGTTTGAGGGGGTATCCACATGTCCAGGAAGCACAACCAAACCAATAAAGGGATTGTGATGAAATTTTGTATGTAGGTTTTCAGGCTCAAGAAATAGTTTTGGTAATGATTTTTTGGCATTCAAAGTCATGGCGGCCTTAAATAGTATTTTTCTAAAAATGAATCTTTTTTCTCACCCAGATACATACCCACATTAACATGGATTGAGAATCATTCTTAAAAACTTAAAGTCCTTAATTTTTGTTTTATATTAAGCAGAAGAATTCTTAATTAATTTTATTTCCTTAATGTCCCGGGCCAACCAACTTCTGCTCTTTTGAAATTTATCTATATTAATTTTACGGCAAAAATTCATTAATAATGTTACTCGTTTTTTTTGTTGTTTTTTTTTGTGTACACTGTACACATTTAGTTATATACTGATATGTTTTTATTACTGCAAGGTTCATTTTGTCCTTAGGATACTATTAATACTTAATTTGGCGTATCAATTGTAAATGATAGCGTAACAATATTAAGACCATAATGGATTAAAGGAATGTTATATTCATAAGCAAACCATGGTTACACAAGTGGGATTATTTATGCTAATATGCTTTGTCATGTCTTTAACGTATTTGGTAATTACATTTATAACAAAACAAAAACCTTAATTCTATCTTGCAACATTTCCAGCGAAAAGAAACTGAAAAAAGGCCGAATATCCTTTGGTAGTAGTTAGCTAATTCATCTCCCAACTATGGAATTATTATTCTAATAGAATATCTTGGCTCGAGTATTTTGAATGTCACCGACTCTGCCAAACAATTGTTTAATAATATATTTTATAGTCTTAATTAAAAAATAAATAATTTTGCAAACTATGTGCGATGCTCTTAAAAACAAATTTCATAAATCTAATTTGGCTTAATTATGGAGCCCAAGACACCTAGAATGAAGACGGTCTTTTTTCTTTTACTGGATAAAATAATATATCCAATTTTTAAAAGGGCCGGAATATATATAGAAATTTCAACAAAATTGGCCTCCCTAAAATTTTACTTATTCCATACTTTAATCTTAACAATTATTTTCTACAAAAATTTTATTTTTTAAATTCTTAATAAAATAACTCATTACTTACCACGTAATTTGTTCAATATGTTTACTTTCAAGGAATTGCCACCGAAAAAGGTATCTAAGTACAAATTAAGGCTTAATAACTGTAAGTGTATAAAGTACATTTATTATATTAAAAAAAAGTATACATGACTCAAGTGGGGGAAGAAGGAAAACAAAATGACCTCGATAAACTTCCGTGTATCTACAATTCTATGGCTTAATAAACCATCAACATTTTTATGAAAAATTCCAAGGACTGACAGTCCTATGGACCAACAAGACTAATATTTGAACGGAACGAACCAATATGGACCGACACAACACTAGTTTAGTAGTTTGGGTTTACAGCTATGATATTAAATTATATTGGGTTATATCGGTTCTAAAATTTGTTGTTTTATTTTCATGATTTTAGATAATGAATATTCTTAGACAATTACATACATTGAAACATGTTTTACTTGACCTTTTCGCATAGGTTCTGAGTAACCCTGAATACACTCCTTGTCTCATTTACAGTGTGTGTACCCAATACTTGTAGTACAATAACTATATTATCAAACACGTCATTTTAATGGTACAAAGAAAAGACAATTCAAATCCATTTTTTGATATGGTTAAATACAATATTTAGCTTTGTTTTTTATTCAATAAGCTACCCTCAAATTTAAAAACAGCATCGACACGACGGCGAACAGATTGGCAGCTCCTGAAGATAACGACTGTGTCCATTAATAAGACTATGTCATGATGAAAGCGAAACCAAATTTGGACATTCTTCTACAGGCTTTCTCAAACTGAAAAGTCCACGGGGATGAGGTCAGGGGAAACTGGAGGCAGGCCAGAAGTCAGTCATATTGTTCCTGCAGAAGTTTTGGTTCTTATTTGTTGCATTTCATGAGCTCTAATAGACTTCTTGACGTTGTAGACAGTTCAGATGAAGATGCCAACGGTCTCAGCAGCTTTCAGGGCACTGATACCTGCAAGAAGGAGATCGCACACACGTTTTTTGTTATTGCTCCAACATTCTTACACTTGAGACATGGAATCAAGACAATTTTTGTTTGAGCTATCGTTTGGTTCCGTAAAGCAACCTGATCATCAAAATAAGGAAAATAAAAATGTAATTAAATGCTATTGAAAGTTTAGTGTCACGACTTTGTACTCCTGCTACATTTCACCTTCATGAGAACAATTCCCTACCTGTATGATTTGTACATCCTTGTAAAATTAAAGTAGGCTATCTACAGGGTGTCCACGATAAATTGGAACTACTTTAAACTTCATCCAGATCCATAATGTGGATATTCGGGATTAAATCATACTAAGATAAAAGGTTGCGTGAACAATACACTATAACTTCCACCACAATTTTTTTGACAACAAACAATAGTCATCATGGAACAAGCAAGGAGAGACGCCATCCTCGAATTGGCTTGCGCGGGACACAAGCCCTCTGCTATCTACAAACTTCTTAACTACCCCAAAACCACGGTGTACCGGATCTTCAATGCCTGGGAGGTTGAGGGGAAGGTCTGCTGCAAGGCTCACAACATGAGAAGTTCCCGAATCCGCACTCCCCGCTTCCTTGAAGGCCTCTGGAATTCCATCAAGGCTTCTCCGGGGACTTCCTTGTCCAGGTTGGCCAAGAACCGTGGAGTGATCAAGCAGGTGGTCTCCAAAGCTGTGATTGAGGACCTAGGGTACAGGTCATACCGAATGCCAAACAACACATCCTCACGGCATCCATGAAGGCCACCAGGCTCACCAACGTTAAGCGTCTCCTCAAAGACCTGAAGAGCCATGGAGGAAGAATCATCTTCTTCTCCGACGAGAAGAACTGACTGTCGACAGAAGCTACAACGTCCAGAATGACAGGTGGCTTGTCGAGGAGAGAGAAGAGGTCCCTTCGGTCTTCACCACAAAGTTCCCGGTCTCTGTGATGACCCTGGGCGTCATCTGCAGCACCGGTGGCGTCCTTTCTTCTTCAATCCCAAGGAAAGGGTTAACGCGATAAGGTACTGCGAAGTCATGGAGGAGTTGGTCATCCCCTGGATGAAGGATACGGCCGCTGGGAGGGAGTTCATATTCCAACAAAACTCAGCGCCTGCACACATCGCCATGAGGACCACTAACCTCTTGAACTCCCACGACATCACTTTCTGGGATCGCAACACCTGGCCCTCCAACTCACCCGACCTCAATCTGTGTGATTACTACTGGTAGGGGAAGTTGGAGAGGGAGGTGTGCAAGGTCAGCCACAAGAGCATCGCGGCCCTGAAGGACTACATTACGAGGGAGTGGAATGCTGTCGATTCTGCAGAAGTCGTAAGGGCATTCAAATCCTTTAGGGGCAGGATGGAGAAGATGGTGGCTGCTGAGGGAGGAAATGTTGAATAAATTTATTGTTTAATATCATGTCTAACTTTTTTATATTAATAAATACACTCCCAATTCCATTTTTATCAAGCAGGTTGAATTTTAAGATTGTTCCAATTTTGAACAACGTTATCATGTTTCTTTTGATGGATCATATCTTCTTTAATGGAGGTATCGTTCGTTGTACGATCGTTTTAACGTCAGAGTATGTGTATGCGACTTCTACCTCAATTGGCTCAAGAATATATGAGTGGGTCCTGATCTTGTCTATAATCGTTCTATATTCCGAATACTTCTTCTAGGAGTAAGAACTGATGAGTGCCATAAAGAGACAGAATATTGGAAAGAAAGGCCATATAAGGAAAAATGAAGAGATTTATTATTAGTTTTGTGTCAATCATTATTAAGAACTTAGAACTGCAGTCCAGTCCAGTTCAGTCCTTTATATCCAGGGGCGTTTGTAGGGTGTGGGCTGGAGGATGTGAAACCCCTCCCCGAAAAAAAAAAAAAATTAAGGAATTTTTTCTTTCTACAAGAATTTTTTTTTAACCACGATGAAAAAATTTTATGAAAAAATTAAGATTAAAATTTTTTTTTCAGATATTCTTTTTCTGAAAATAAGTTCATTACGGAAAATTATTCAGGAGAGGAAAAAATTTAATATTTTTTTTTTTGTGAATAGCAAAGGATTTCTGAAATTTTTCTCTAGAAATGTCTTTTTTTATGAATATCTATAGATTTTTGAATTTTTTTGGCAAAAAAATTTTTTTTTCTGAATATATTTTTGAATTTTTTGTGAAAAGATGTGTATTTTTGAAAAAAATTTCTGAAAAAATTTAATTTTCTGAATAGCTAAGGATGCTTGAAACTTTTTTCCAGAAATTTCTTTTTTTTATGAATATATATGGATTTTAAATTTATTTTTTTGTGAATACCTGTGGATTTTTGAAATTTTAAGTGAAAAAATTTAATTTTTGTGAATAGTTGTGAATTTTTGAAACTTTATTTACCAAAAATTTAATTTTCGGTGAATACCCCAAAAAAAAAAAATATATATATAATCCTTCGGACGCCCCTGATATCAGTCATAAAACTAATAAAAATCTGGCGTTATGACGTCAATCAACTTTAATTCTTCTTTTTTTTACCTGTTCTAGTACTGACAGGCTTAAGGACCGGTCGCAAGGACAGATAGGATCGGTCTGAAGACTACCTTGGAATTAATTAATAAAGACTGATATTATATTTCTTGTAATCATCCTCAATCCACAGCTTCTTCATTGAAAATCTCCGCATGTCAATTGTCCATGCAAAATCCGTTCAATTTGTTCAATGGTATTTGGATTTTTAACTGCTGTTTTGGCATCTTTCAGTGTCATTAAGAAAGAGAGTTTGGGAGAGACTTCCTTTTCTTAGTTGGTAATATATTTTTTTTTTTTTACAAATAATGGGTTTTGAATAAGTCTTGAACCACCTTAAACACCTTTCAATATGAATCAAGTCAAATGAACTTGAACATGGTAGACATCAATAAGAGACTTATTCAATATATATAAAGTAAGGTCATTTCTGAATTTGCCCACCATAGGCGGCAATGGCATTCTTCAAGAGGAGATGGAAGGCCTCATCCTCATGTCATACGATTAATCTGCTTCTGTTTCTTATTCACGGAGGACTTGTGGCCGGTTATGTTTGTGTGGTGGACTCTGCAGTACTTCACAGGGCAATTGATGCTGTAGTATATTGAGTTGAGGTCAAGGCTTTGGTCTGGCCATAATTTAATTAAGATAACTCTTATATATTTTCATTGGGGAGGGGGGGGGGAAATAACCAAAAAAATTTAATTTCATTACAAATATTAAACCTTTTGGAAAAAAAGTTCCAAAATCTACAGTTGTACTCAAAAACTTAATTTTTGGAAAAAAACAAAGATGAAAAATTGATTAAAAAATTAACAAAAAAATATTCAAAAAATTCGAAAATCCACAGCTGTGTACAAAAAATTTCAAAAATTAATTGTGTAAAATAAAATAATTTAAAAATTGTAAATATTCAGTTTTTTCTATAAAAAAAAATTCAAAAACTCATAGCTTTTCACAAAAATAAAATTTTTTTTTAAATATCTATCGAAAAATATTGCAAATATTAAGTTTTTTCCAAAAAAAAATTCAAAAACCCAAAGCTTTTTACAAAAAAATAAATCTTTAAAAAAAATATTTATCAAAAAAAAAGTAGTAAAATGCAAACATTCCTTAATTTGGGGGTTACAGCCCCTCCAGCCCAAACCCTGCATTCATTCCCTGCTGGCAATGAAGAATTGCTAATGCTTTTGAGTTAAACAGCACCCTTGAGCACTTTTGACTAAGTAGATCTTTTGTTGGTGAATTCGGGCTTAAATATGGCTGGGTTGGGGACACAAGAGTGTTTTGTAGATTTGGGGTTAGCTTGACTGCCCCGCCACTTCAAGGCTGATCTTTGAGGATGGACCCATTTTCTAAAACATTGCAAACGTGGTAGATGTTGTACCCAGTGGTTGATTAACAGCTTCTTGATGATTTCCGTGGTGTCATGACACGTGCAGATTAAAGTTGCAATCTCAAACCTTATGGAGTCCATCTTTGTTAAAAAGTGTTTTGCAGCTTCAACTTTTAACCTGATTGTCCTACTGCTTTGATGATGATCATTCAGGCTGTAATCTCTATTAAGGCCCTTGTGAAGGCAGTAGTATGTGTGGCACTTGACCACCAGCTCAGGGGCGTCCACAAGATTACCCCACCCCCCCTGGTCTTGTTTTTTGGAATTTTACGGAAAATATTTCAAAAATTAAATTTCAAATATTTGTTTTTTTTTCCAAAAATTAAATTTCATATATTTTTTTCTTTCCAAAAATTAAAATATTATATTTTTTGTAAAAAAAATTATGAAATGAAATATATGGAAACAAAATTCAAAAATTAAATTTAAAATATAGAATTTTTGAAAAAAGAATTTAAAAGTTAACAGCTGATCAAAAAATATATATGTTTCCGAAAAAAAAAATTCAAAAATCAACAGGTGTTCACAAAACAAAAAAAAATTTGTCCGAAAAACTTCAAATATTAAATTTTTCGGAGATAAATTTCAAAAATAAATAGCTGTTAAGAGAAAAATTAAATTTTTTGGAAAATTAATATGAAAAAATTAATTAAATTTTTTAGTAAAAAGGACAAATTCCTTAATTTGGGAGGGGGCTACAGCCCTTCAAACTACCCCCTACAGCTGCTTGACGATAACCAGCATAGACTAAAGTTGTAATCTCTAAACTTTATCTTTCAATTTTTATAGAGAAATGAGGTTTATTTTGTGGCAATAACTAGTTTAAATGATAGAAACAATAGTTTTTCATTCATGTATCTAAATGTATGATTGAAACTCTGTAATTGTCTCAAATATTTGTAAGATTCATTCACTACATGATATATACTTGAATAGAATAGAATATTTTATTAGTAGGTACTTTGTCCTCTTTGTGAAGTCTGGAGTCGAATATTTTACCTTCAAGTAAAATTATGCCTTGCTACAGATTATAATTATCTGATTATTTTTTTATTTAAAGTTTTGATAAAATGACACGTTTTATAGGAAGTCTTTTTTTTGCTTTTTTTACCAAGAGTTAATTAAAGTATGTAGACATGGTAATATTAAGTTCAAAAAAATATATATTTAAATGGTAAGTAGGGTTCTTGTTCTGTTTTTTTTTGCATCCGGTTGGGGTGAGTAAAAATTAAAGCATATTTAAGTCAAGAATCAAGAGTTGCAATGCCTTGTTAATGAAACATCACAGAGCTTCAAAGCGTTACATGTAATACATTTAAGGAAAGTTAAATATCTTTAATTAGGGTCGTCCGCAGGATTCTATTTTGGGAGAGGGGGTGGGTCTTAAAAAATTGAAAAAATCCGAAGCTAATCATACAAAAAATTCCAAAGATTATACTTTTTGGAAAATATAAATCAAAAGTTAAGTTTTTTTGAAAAATACACAGATATTCACCAAAAATTTTTGGATAAAAAATTCGAAAAATTCAAAGCTCTTCAATGCAAATTACATTTTTTAGAAAAAAATTCCCAAATCTACAGCTGTTTACAAAAAATTTCAATTTTTTTTTTTTAATTCAAAAATTTAATTTTTTTACAAGTTATGTTTTTTTGGAAATTTGGATATTTAGGATAGGGGCTACAACCCCTCCAGCACACCCCCTGTGGACGTCTTTGTTAAAGAATTTGTAGAACTGAAATGATATACACAGTTAAACAAATCGGTTATTTTTTTTGCCTAATAGTCTGGGTCACGAGTAAAGAAATTTTTTTTATATAAATTATTAAAATTCCCAAGACATCAAAAGAGAGATCGAGGCCGATCTAAAGAGTTCCATGCAATCCCATTCTGAATACTTTAGCATCTCAGCCATGGCAGTTTCGAAGGCTGTAAAGAAGGAAGGCTGAAAAGACTTCATGATGAAAGAGAAGTTGTTGCTCACCTCTCGAATAAAGCAAGAACATCTCTATCACTGCAAAATCATCCTGAAAGAATTGAAGTCGGCGGCTACTGGTTGCATCATTATCTTCAGCCATGGAAAAACTTAAACTGTGGATCGAGTCTTTAATAACCAGAATGGCCGCTTCATTTCATTTTGAAACCACGAGGAAGGGGCTGACATCATCATAATCACCAAACATCCACCCTCAGTGATGATTCTTGACTTTGGTGCCATTAAATGGAATTGATATGCCTCTTATCTGATTCCCTTTGTGGTACGGTCTCACGGCCCTCAACTACCAGGGCAAGATCAAGTCCGACCTCATTCCTTAGATCAAAGATAACTTACTTATGGGAAATGTATTGCTCCCGCGAAATGGAGCTTCTGCTCATACAAAAATCTCACAATCTCCTATTTTTTTGAAATATTGGCATATATTGAATAGAAACTCAAAAATATAACATTTTAGCCCAGCACCCATGCTTTTAAACAGCTATTCCTCTTGTGTTTTTAATGATATCGATATACTTTAAACGTGATTAGATATATATTTATACATTTATTATTTGATATTTTATACTTTTATCCCATAAAATGCCTTTTTGACCAGAAAATTTCAAACAATGGTATACTTCAATTATAATAATAATACTTTAATAATTATCCGGTCACGTTTAAAATAGATAAATATCATTAAAAACAAAAGAGGAATAGCTGTTTTTAAACAGCTGACCTCCAGGCTGGATCTTTAAGAGCATCTAAATCTTGATATGGAGATCAAAGAAGACTAAAATTTTATATTTTTGAGTTCTTCTTGAATACGAAGCCATTTTCAAAATTTTAAAATTTTTTAGAAGGTCCTGCCTGACGAGTAATTAATTTGACCTAGAATGACCCTCATTTTATTTTTTTCATAAATTTTAAGCAGAAAATTATACGAATAAGCCTAAATATAATTTAATCAAATCAAATAAGGCTAAGTGTTGCAACTATTTTGTTACACCAGATATTGATTCCCTTAAGAAATTTGATTCATCGAAAGTATCACGGTGATGTTAACGTGAGAGTTGACTTTCTCTACTGACTTGAAAAAGTAGGGGGGGGGGCATGATATCTCTATTGCGGCTGATTATGTAGATAATAGTGCCCGGATTTTTTTATTATATACTGGACATCAGAGATATCAGGTGGCGCATATCTAAATCCCTGGGTCTCATTTAAAATTAGACCAAGACCAATTTTAAGGATGCATTGTTGATAACGTCATGCATGTTCCCAAATTGTGAACATTGTTTCAATTACAGTTGATCTAAGAAAAATGAAATTTGATAACTGGTATTAGAACAGGGGAAACGATCCATAGAGTGTGACCCAAAAAATTGGCCCACGATATAAAAACTAAAAGATTTTGGTTGGCTACGGTATGAGACGGCAGTATTGAAAAAATCACTTAAGACACGATAAATATTGGTCTCAAGCCTAGTTTCAACACTAAAAAGTAGTGATGGGTCGATCCTAAAAAAAATAAAATACTGTATTCACTTCATTTCTAGTAAAATTCCCGATTTCGGTTCTGATTCTTTAATATTTTAATAGTTAAAACATACCATTTTGTTAGAAATTTCTCAGAATTACAAATTTTAAAAGAAAAGAAGGCAATTCCTCTGCTCGGTGAGCTTATTCCAAGGCGAATTTTCCTATGGCAAATTTTTGTAAAACAAATTTTGCAAAGGCAAACTTCCCTAGATCCCTTTACAGAACATACTCATATAAAATAACAATATTTGCACCTACTGCAGTCCGTCCTGAACGTGTGCTATGGATGAAACATTGTTCAGCCAGCAAGCAATGTCATAATTCATTAAAAAACTGGAGAGGCTGGAAAGCCAGCAAGCGAATTCATTAAAAACTGTCTGGAGACTTGAAAAGGTTGAATATTTTCTAAAAGCTGTGTCCTCTCAATAATAAATTTAGGACATTCCTAAACCAGATGAAGTGGTTCTTCATCTCTTAAACTACACACACGACATAATGGGATACATCCATGGTGCATGAGGTAATAGCGTCGGCGTAAGAAACAATGCCCAGTAATAAACTGAACCAAGGAGTTCAGTTTTCTTTTCGAAAAAAATCCAAGGGAGGTCTTCCACCTCCCAAGTCTAACTCTTTGGAGCATCGCACGGCTTTGACGGCAACAGACATGGTTAAAGTGTCTGTCATTTGTCTATGTAATGGGCAGAGACCTTCTTCCTAAGAGATGACTGTGGGATTCCAACAATTCGGGTGGGAGGTTGATCCAGAGCTCCCGCTTTGGCTAGCATATCAGCATATGACCTCTTACTCAGAAGAGGGAAAGAAGGATCTCACTCGGCTAACAACCTCAAAAGATTTTTCATATATCAGACAAGAGAACTCTTTCTCTCTATCGACCGCAATGCTGCTATTGCTGCTTGAGATTCCGACCAGATACAAAATCCTCTAGGTCCCCATTCCTCACGATTTTCGTTAATTCAAGAAAGAGCCTCTTTAATGGCAAGCATCTCGGCTTGGAAAACAGTATTTTGAGGAGTGAGGGTTTATAGAGGCTTCCTCCAAAACATGATCACCTTTATTGATTACGAATCCCGAACCAACGCCTCGGTTGCTTTTCGATCCATCTGAGAATATAAGAGCTTTGTCTTCAATCTCCTTATTAATAAAGTTGCATTTCCATATTTTATTTCGTACTTTTGGAGGTTAGGAAACAGATTAGAGCTAATTGTGTTCTGAGCAAATCTAGATGGAACACTTTTCGTTTTGAGATGACGCTATTTATTTATGATCTCATCGTAGGTATTGACGATGCGCAGACGAGGCATCGTTGCAAGAAGCTGTACCTCTAAGAAAGGGGGGAAATTCTAAAGAATACTCCCGTGTAGGCGGCGAACGAATGGGATGACAGAGACCAAGCAATCCTAATCTATGGATTTTGTCAAGAAGAGTTTGTTTCCCTAACGTAATATTGTGTTCCCAAATGAGAGCTCCATATGTTAAGGCAGGTTTGACCACACTATATTTATAAAGTTATAAAAATCTTGAATAACAAATTTACAAGGTAGTTTTTTATATCTTAACGGATATATTTAATAATTTTTTCCCCCTAACTTAGAAAAGTAATAAATTCTGCGATTCCCAATTCCAGATCCGATCAATATATATATTTATTTAGCCAATAAAATTAAGTAGGATCCCACCTCCTCTATATTGAAGTCCATTAAGTATGATCATCAACGTTTTTAATGAAGCAATGTACTAAATAATTCAATAAATTAAGTATTTATAGAACACAACGAAAATGAATATCACGGTTTAGTAATCCAGACAATTTCATTTTATAAAGACGTTACTTATTAATCATGCATAAAAGGTTTTAAAGTATGCTAAAATGTTTTTTACTTTTACCGCACATGTTTCTTCATTTTTTGCTTTAAGCATTACAAGCTATAATTTGCAATTTATTTCGAAATAATTCATGTTTTAAATGAACAATACGGGGTTATTATGAAGGTGTTTAGTTACAAAATGATTTTAATTATGGATGAATGAGATTAGAGTGTTTTCACATGACGTCATTATTTAGAAAATCGGCCATCTTGTTTGAGGCATAATCAAATTTTAAAAAATTATATAAACTTTTGTTTCTATACTATCAAAGTCAAGGTAAGTTACCACATCTATCATACGAGTACACGTAATCCGTGTATGGACCATAATTTTTTTTTAAATTTGCACTTTATAATTTTCCAACATTAACAGTTGTCAGCTATCGATGTGTATGCTTCTTTTCCTCTGATTCATGTTGTTTTGATGAATTAGTATTAGTTCTTGTTATTATATGATCATTTCCCAACAATTATTATTGAATTATAATCATTTCAAAGTTTGGAAGAATTGGCTAATTACCAGATGATTTTATGCATTTGTTCAGTATTTTCTTTAGGGAAGAAAAGTTGTGTAATATTTAAGGTAACAATCTCAGGTCATGGGCTTCCGCAGGGGGTAGGTTGGAGGGACTGCAACCCCTTCCAAAAAAAGCAAAACATGATTTATAATAGAAAATAAGATATTTGAAATTTAATTTTTATCATTTTTTTTTTTTTTTGCAATAAAATTAATTTTCTGTGCATAGCTATGGGTTTTTGGAAAAAAATCCATATAAAATTAACAGTTGTTGAATAATTTTGGAATTTATAATTTTTTCAAAAAAATTAAATATTTGAAATTTAATTTTTGTCTTTTTTTCCAAAAATTTAATTTTCCAATTCTTTTTTCAAAAAATTCAAAACCCAACCCCTCTCCAAAAGATAATAAAATTATCGGTACCTAACTTTTTAATTAATAATAAATTATTATTACTTTTCAATTTACAATTAGAGAGAGGGAGTAATTCAATATTTGCATTTATACATTTTGCATTTAGCTTTAACTAATTATTATCTGAAAAGGGTTTATACCTTGTGACGCAGTCTTTTTTTGTATCATCATTAAAAACTCCTCCACTTTATTTGTGGATTTTTTTACCTTAGAAATATATTTCAATATCTATTAAATATACCTATGCATTATTGTAAATTATTAATATATATTTTTAGTATATGAGTAGGTTGGCAAAAAAAAAAAATTAAAAAGGTGAGCGAACCTTTGTAAATTATCTGTAAATACGCTGCCTAATAGTTTATGATAATTCCATTAGGTAAATTATCTAATTATATTAAACGCTCCACTTCCCACCCTGGTCTTCATGCCATATGAATTATGTATATAAATGTTTTTCCTATAATGTAGACTATATATAAAAACGCCCATTGTGGGCCTCAGAGTATGATTAAAAATATATACTTCTGTAGGGATGATTAGGTTCAAAAATTTTGACTTCCCGTCCGATGGCTTTCTAATTTTTTATTTCTAGGATAACGTTATTAACAAATAGAGACGCAAGACTTTGAGCACTTTTGAAATACTTAGCGTATTTTGTTGTCAGATGTCGATTACCTAGTCTCACTTGATACGTCAGGGCTAAAGTACTCTAGGCAAAGAGGGGACACTCAAGGCAAGGAAGGTAGGATTTAGTAGTTCTCTATTCTGATTAACTTAAAATTAGAAGCTGTACTTGTTCTTCCAGACACGCAGTCAGTTTGAATAGACCGTCTCCCTCCTTGTGAAAAGAGAAGAACAAGAGCAACTACGTCACAACAATAACACGATATTATAGGTCGGTGTTAAGAACATAGTCAAATGTGAAAATCCAGTGGGGAATGGGCAAGAAAAAAAAACCCCGAAAATTAGAATGGTAACCCTAAAAATTTGAAGAATGTTTTTGAAGGAGAGAAAGAATAATGTTCATGACGTTTTATTAGATCAGCTACAATCAGCTGTGGCAAGAGAGGAAGGAAAAAAAGATATAAAAAAGGATATTTGCTAGAATTACTCGAATTTTAATCCCCAATTCTACTTCAAGTCCAACAAGGACTTACAATTATAACACTGCAACAAATCCTCAGGTTACAATCCGTCTTTTATGAGCACACGGGAACGTTCAAACATGTTTTGACTATAATTGAATCTATTTAGGAAAGGATGTTCACTAATCAGGAATTAAATAATAAAGACAACTGCTAAGGAAAATAAAATTCGTTCCTTATACTACCAATTACAAATTCACGGCCCAGTTCCTACTCTCCCGTTCACATCATTGGATAATGGATGTGCAGTGGTCTCTCCTATGGATCATCCAGAGTTGGATGAGGGTATATCGAGCAAGATCGATATGTCTCCCAGGGACGAGCAGGGTGCTCGTGTCCTTAAAACCTCTATAAGGGTGAAGGTTATGTCTCCCAGGGACGAGCAAGGTGCTCGTGTCTCTAAAACCTCGTTAAGGGTGAATGTTATTTCTCCCAGGGACGAGCAGGGTGCTCGGGTCCTTAAAACCTCTTTGAGGAGTATTGTTCTCCTTTCTCCGGTGCGCTTGCTGAGCGCACGACACGTCTATGGAGATAAAAAATTTATAAACAAGAGCGAATGGTTTGTCTGCGCCTGGATATGGATGGAGCGGATCTATAAGCTGCTATTCCTGGAGCGGAACCTGTGTAAGCACCGTCAAGGATTTGGTGCTTGGGGGGGTGATGTAATGTATTTCATATTTCCTTTCCCTTGTTCTTATCTTCTTGTATTTTCTTTTATGTATTAAAGTACTGTATTTTACATAGTATAAATAGTCGTGTATTTTGTAAATAAATTAGAGTATGGTTTTGTATTATAAAGAATACACATGATCTTATAAATAAGTGTTATATTATTCCTCCACGTGATCTCTTCTCCTCATGTCTCTCTGTCATCCTGGATCTCTCCAACTATAAATAAGTTTGTGTCTCTCCCTCGTCAAGACACAACAGTCACCCTACTATTAAAAGCTATTATTCAAAATAAATTTCAAAAACATGTAAATGCTTTGAAGTCCCAAATCCAAGATGTTCAACAGGCCCTTCATAAAACAAGCCAATAACAAGCTCAAGTACTACTACTATACTTAAAAGTCACTTAGTATTAAAAGATAATGAGTGTGAACAAAGAAAAACGTGTTCAAAGAGCAAAGGAATCATCTAGTTCGTTTTGGTATTGTGATTGATTAATAGTTGAATGGAGTGATATAAGCATAAGTACATAGTAAGGTTTCTGGGCTCTCAGGCAACAAACTTTTAAATTAGAGAATCCCGTTGGTAAAGATAATAATAACCTTAAATGTCCTATAGTAAAAACCAGGTAAAAAATAAATCATGAAGGAACCAAAGTACCATTTATATATCGTACTTTTGCAGTTAACAATTAATAAATAAAAATAGTTACAGTAATTAGTCATATTATTCGGTGCAATGTTTTCCAGTGGAACCCTCGACCCTTCCTGTTTTAATACGCTACACACACTCAATTTCATTGTTATTTTATAGATCAAAGTTGATCATAGTCCTAAAATACACTCAAAAATGGCTTTACGACAAATATACAATCTGATAAACTTTTCTGTATTTATATATATTAGAATTGACCACTGCATAAAGACAAATTTTTCTTCAATAATATAGAAGGTAACACTACAAAAAAATCCTCAAAGTTACGGAAGTGTTGTGTCCGTCCTAATTTATTTGATTCTGTTCAGCCTTTGGACCGGTCCTATCTTAAAAATATCGATGGTTTATTAACTTAAATATAATACTTAATTATATAGTTTATTCTATTATATAACGGAATAATTAAAAAGAGGAAAACCACATCATTGGCGTCACGAGGGATCGATTTTACCTTGTTTAAGGACCGACAAGTAGGACTGGACTGCGGTCCTAAATAAGGGCCAACACAACAATGAGTCTTACTCTACTTTTTTCATGAACACAGTCGGACAAAACATTCTAAAATGGATTAAATTCGTATTTATAAAACTGAATAATCGTCTTATAAAAACTTTCGGATTAACCCATTGCGGGGACGCCGTAAATTGCATTCTTAGATTAGCAAAAATTTGTTATCACAAATAAAAAATTGAAAATACTGAAAATGGATCAGATTTGATTTTATCAGTGCCAAAATAAGTCTCTAAAAACAAATAAAGGTTCTAACCTATAATAAAAATTAAGTATACTCGCAGTTATGATGATTTGCGCCAGTTTTAAGGACTGTGACATCATGAAGGGTACCTGCATGGTGAGGAATACAGTGAAGAGCATCAAGAGCATTTGTCATTTTTGTTGTTTTTTAGCATACAAGTCCCAGATGTGGCTATCCAAGAACTTGGCCTAACATAAGGCCTCCAAACAACGCCAACTGCAATCCCTGTACCTTCTACTTGTGGGTGCAGTTGAATGGGACATTAACCGAGCCTCATGCAACGGAGTGGCCGATTTAAAGCACTGCATCATCATGATTTTCAACAAGTTGCACTGGTACGCGATTTGAGCACACCTGCAACAGGTTCAGGTCCAGCTTAGAGGAGGTCATCGCGAATAAGGGTGCCTATTTTGAGTAATATTCGAAGCACGAAGATACACCTTTAAAATAGTTTTTGATTTTTTTGGTTTAATAAATTATTAAAGATTTTAAGAACTGTTTTGTAAATTTTTTGAAATGCGTCAAAAATATAGCATCGACCCTGTAGATGGTGCTATTTTTTTTTTTTTAATTCACTTCATTTTCAGTTAATAACAACCTTCAAAAGACAGCTGTCAAAATTCCATAAGAATCTGCTCTTTAGTTTGTGAGTTATTGTGCTATGTGTCAAGCCAATTTTTGTGATTTTCAAAACAATGGATCAAAAATAATTTTATGTTTTAATTTTATACTGGTTCTTGTTTGGTAAAAATTACCCTTCAAGCTAAGAAAGGGCTTGAAAAGTGTTATGGGGACTCACCTTCATTTTTGAACTCGATTTAATAAAAATATCACGTTATTTGGATGTTACATTGTGTGGATAATAATCAAACCTAAAACTCATAAAAGACCGTTAATTATAGGGGATGTTTATATATCTTATATAATTGGTAACATTTAGCTACTATTGATGTCACAGATCGTGAGTCCGAACTGGTTTACAAATCTCCCAAACAAAGAAAAGTAGGATCCCCGCAAATTGTTTTTTTAAAGTACATAATAGAAGTGTGAATTTACACTGATCACCAATAAGAATGACAATTAATTATTCATTAAGAGAAGGGGCGACAAACTCGTTTTGGTTTGGAAACCGAATGCAGATTAAACATATTTCAAACGGGCCAGCCTGTAAAATAATTGCAAAATAACATAAAACTAACAATAAGCCTACTTTTTCCCTCTTTGTATTAGTCACTAATACTAACATTTAGTACAAAGATGAATAAAGCCTTCATAAAAATCTTTATTATAGGAATTTTCATTATTTTAAATACTTTATGAGCATCTTAAGAACTCAAAAAAAGTATGTGTACTGTCAAAAACACATTTAGTCAGTTAAACATTTATTTAAGTGATTTAAGTATATTTTATTCCAGTGGTAGTTGTAATGTTGTAAAAATCTGGCCACAGCTTTGTGGAACTTTAAAAAGTAGTTTTATCTACATTTGGAAATCACTTTGCACAAATGAATGACTTCCACAGCAATTTGTTTTCTCAGTTCTCCTGGATAGCTGTTTTATATTTTTCACTATGCTGATTTTCATAATGGCACCAAATATTGTATTATTTAAAAATCGAAACTTACTGCTAGCATAACATGCACACGGGTTTGAGATTCACTTCTTTGGACATATAAGAAAATGCCAATTTTCTTGAAAAATCCTCCTCTCTGTTTTCACTTTTCTTCTTTTTAACAAAGAAAAATTGCCTCCAACAATTTAATCGCCACCAACTACTGGTGTTAGTTAAATGCAGATTTATCACCTGGGCCGATCTGAAACCTCCAGGAGGGGAGAATGCAGGTTTCAAGCCGTATGTTAGATATCCCTGATTTAGAGTGTATGCTTTGCTTCCTACAGACTTATGGAATAAAAAGTTTTTAAGCTAAAAATAGTGTTGATTAAGAAATAATTTTTGTTTATACCACCCAAGGCAACAACCACTTAAACCAGCATAACCATAGGGACAGGCATACTTCTACCTCTTTTTACTTGTCCCTCGAATGATAACAGTGCTATTCATATAGAAATTAGGGTAAGAAAGATCTAGATCTTGAGTCTAATCGAGGAATCAGGTCGAAAACGGGTCAGAATTCTTCAAATTTAGATATTGATCTAACAAGAACTGGAAAATGTTAGAACGGCAAACTGCAATTTAAGGAACTGTTACATCATTAAGTAGGACTGAGACGGTTCTAAGAGCTCTTTGGCGAAAACCTTTCCGCCCATGGTTAAAAGAAATACAAGGTTAGGTCATCATGTAATCCAGCATGCTAGAATTTTCAATGTGATCTATCGTACCGACTTCTGTGAAGGACACACAGATTTTGAAAAAAAAACAAGCAACCAATCATACTCTATGACGTCATTATTCCTATAATTTTCAATTTAATGTATCATACCGACTGCTGGGCAAGAAAAACATATATTCAGACAACACGCAACCACTCATAAATTATGACGTCAATATTAAAAAGCGTGGTGGAAGTCAAAAATCAGTCCTGCACGTGTTATGGGATAACCTTGTATTTCTATTAACTTTGCTTAGGCCCAAAAGCCACTTTGCTGAATAAACACTTTGTCAAATGACCATTTTGCCTAATGGACACTTAAACTAATAGATCAATACATATATATTTGATAATGAATTATTCATGTTGATCCAATTCTAAACGATAAAAAGAATAATTATTTGCATGAATTGTAATAATTAAGTGTCCATTCATTAATTATAGTCTCTGACTCCATAATTCTTAAGATAGGTTTGTCATTGGACGAGAAACTTACATTAAACACAAAAAGCATAAATCCCTACGAAAAGTAATACAAAAATATTCACCAAAGAAATCCAAACATCGACAACGGACAAGAAAATAAATTATATATTTTTGTCTTAGCGAAGTAACTCCGTGATTTATTGGAAGATTATCATGGTTTTTACTACAACGGTTCTAATAGAAGTTCCAGCCAATGTTATAAAATTGGAGTCACATGAAATGGAATCATCATGAATATATTATTTTCGGCAATGTAACCAAGCAATGGCTGAGACGTTTTACGATTATTTGGAATTGTAAATCGGAATAGATTATAGATAATAAAATAGTAAATAGTAAATTGTGGACAAGAAACTTAAGATTGTTTCCATAAGAATATTTTAAATCATTTTTTTTACGCAAACAATGAGAACAATACTGTTAAAGAATAATAACCGCTAATAAAGTGCTTTACCGAGATCACTGTAAACAACTTTACCATCTACTTAACAACTATTATCTGTATCTGGAATATATGAATATTAGTTATATCCAAAGAAAATATATAAAGGCCTGGGATCTCTCTCCTTATGTAATTGCAACCCGAATAAGATTTTACATTTTCCAAAGTTTGTAGCAATATTCTTGAAGAGAGACGATCTAAGTATGAAGTAATCTCTACTGCGTTAAAGACGAAGTCTAACACTGAAGATTTGTTGGTAGGATTCACAGTAGGATTGAGGTTTGATATCGGAGTAATATATCATTACCGGATACGGTATGGGATTTGTGTTTAGTTCCTTCATCTCACAGCTGTTTGCAGCTAATTGAATAATACGGCATAACAGTAAAGTTGCTCTCCTTTAAAAAATTCGTCAAATTATGAGAGTAACCATATTTTTAAATCTTTGCGAGTGTAAATCAAACAGAAAAGTGTTGTTTTGGTAGCTTTAATTGACGACTAATGCTGGATTGGTCTAGATAAACTGAAAAGACGACAGTCCTATCAGTACGGTCTAAATAAAATTTGTGATTCCTAGGACCGGTTCTTATAAACCTTTTATGCTAACTACAACAGCTTAAATGATATAGTTACTAACTCTATCATTCAGCTATTCAGCATAACCTATTTCAAATAGACAAAGTACCTTCAGTTTAAAGTGAAAGGTGTGTAGCTAGATCTTATTATTTTACGTTTATTATACGTGTCATTCATTATTTTCTTCGTATTTATATTCTTCAATCCTGCCTAAGGAGTGAAGCAAATAAAAATAATTAGGAAATCAGTCCTTGGACCGATCCAATCTAACACTATAGACTACCTATCTGCTGGCAGAGCTACTTGCTTGCTAATATGTTTGAATTTTCAAAATAGGAAGAAATTTTTAAAAAAATAATAATATCTTGCAAGGTTTAAAAATATTCTTTTTTTTAAATGTATACTCACGAACTTTTCGACAAATCATATCCCAAATTATTTCTTCGATCAAATAGTCACACAGGTCAAATATATTAGGCACACACTAAAAAAAAAAATAAGTCCTCCACAGGCTAGCAGAAAGACTGATAAACTTTGATTAATTAATATAAAGGCTAGACAGTTTGATCTCTTAACATTTAAAAAATGCAATAGGTATCTTTTCGTAGAAATTTATGTTATTTAACATAGTTTCAATAACAATGAATTTTAGTTTATTTTATTAATCCTGTTTGAATATTTATAGGTGAGTGAATTATAAATTTCCTCGTTTACTATTTCAAAAATTAAGAAATTATTTTTAAACTTATTTTTTTCAAATAGACTTTTTCCCTATCTTTGAAATTATAACCGCTCATTCGTCCCTGTGGAACTATTTTGAGTAATTTTATTATCTATAACAAGGCATATATACTATAAGAGTTCCAAATCAGCTCTATTTTAATTTTGCCTAGAAATATTTTTCGATATATTTTTTTATAGGTTGTTTATCTCCTATGTCAACAAAATCAAGATTTATAGTTACTGTTCTTCCGCTATATTAGTAAAGCTTGGATTCGTGACATATTTTAGAATTCATTACAGTTTACTTGTGTTGGGGATCTTGGTACTATAATCAGTGATAAGACGTATTTACACGATACAATACTAAATTGGTATTGACCCCGATAATTCAGTGCTATGACCTAATAAAAATATATGACTTAACATCCTCAATTTCTCAAATTAACTAGCTACTAAATGGTGAAACGACGTAACTCAATGGACAAAGCGTTCGGGAGAAATTATTCTTTAGAACTCAATGTGCGTGGATTTATGCCCTGGTAATTCATAGAGCAGGAAATCTACATCATGTATACGGACTTCTAAGAAGATTTTTAGGTCAGATCGAGTAAATGTAATAATATAATGTTTACTTATACATGATCAATGCAACTCCATCTGACCAATTAGAGGATCATTCAAAAAAATCAAAGAAAAACATCAAATTTTTACGAAACTAGGGGTTTTCTCCATGGATCTGAGGATCTCGCTTTACTGAGGTTTTACACCTACGATAAATCCTTAGTGTTATTCATATAACGAAAAGTTTGATAAAAGTTGAAAATTCTCTTGAGTTAGAGTTTTTAACGATTTATGCTAATGTACAAATAATGAAAATTGACAAAAATGATGCCCAACGAACCATCAAACTAAATTTACAAATAAACTTCACCTTCGACATGGATTTAAAGGTCATATTTTTGTCGTTTCTGGACTTATGGATCTATGGTGACGTCGTCCAACTCATTCAGGTGCTTTAAAACATCGTAGAAGATCTCTTGTGTTACCCAGTGGCGTCCTGGCTTTTAACTCCACTGCAATTACCTCCTTATTCATCTCGACGAAGTCAAACTTTGTTCAAATTTATCTGATATACCCTGTATTTAATTAAGACTTTATCTCCTAACGTAGGCAACATGTATTAATTTTGGACCTTTCACGACTACTTTATTATTATTATTAAAAAACAAAACACATTATTTAAATTTCATCTTATATATTATTCAGTGGCTCATGCCGGAATTTCCGGTTATCCAAAATGTAATCATTTGTTTCACAGAATCCTCTTAAAGAACAATTTTTCCTTACTAAGACTTAAATATATAATGAATTTAGTTGTCAGCTGTCGACTTTTCTACTTCTTCTCAACTAATCAGTCTTCTAAACATTAATTAATTAACTTATAATTCACTCCTGTTAAGCTGTGAACACAATTATTGAATAATTATTCCATCCTTGGGTAGAATTAGCTAACTACCAACTAATCTCTTTTCCTGTTTCTTTTCGAAAAATGGGTTGCGTGATATAAGTTAAGGAGTATCAAAAACCCCATACTCACTTTGAGATAAAAACCTGCTTAAGAAAATATTGTAGGGGCATAACTGAAGAGGCTGAAGGGAATTATTGATCCACCCTTCAGATCAAAGAACTTTAGATTTTTTTTAAATGATTTCTTAAGTAAAAAAAGGTCATTTTGTCAAATTCCAGCCCAAATCCTGCCTGATAAAACAACAGTCTATTATTATTATATATGCTAATCATGAGTATTTTGGGCATGTTAAAAAATAAGAAACGAAAAATCAAGATGGCAACCCTGACCATTTGAAAAATGTTTTAGAGGAGAGCAGTTTAGCTGACAAGCACAATGTTACCTTGCTACCACAAAAATACCCAATTTATTTTGTTGACAGCTATCGATTCCCTCGTCTTGCTAGATACGTCATGGCTATTTCATCATGTATTCTTTTTGATAAATAAAACAAGTTTCCGTTTCCAAAAGAACAGGGATACAATTTCATGATCCTTCGTCGTTTATATAATATATAGGTATATTGACCTTTTTATTGCTTATAGGAAGGAGTTTTGGCTATCATACACTTAAACAAATGTATAACGACTCTAGTAATCAAATATTACTAAGCAATATTATAATGCTGTATCGAATAAACCACTACGTATATTTTAATAATATATAATTTATTTTAAAAATGGTGAAGAAATAATAAGATCGTGATAGTCTGGGAGTATACAAGATATAAATAGCAGTCGGTATGATTGACTTGTTTGGGTACCTATCAGACGATTTCGGGCCTTTTTCGGGCCACTAGTCCGTTTCTCCTCCCTCTCAAACTCTTTAAATATCTTAATCAGTTTTATATACGTATGTACTCTTATCCTTTGTATTTACCTATAGATATCCTTTGGGGGTCACTACCAGGTAGTATATGACGATGATGATGACTGTGATGAGAGGGGGAAGGGGGGGAGGGAATGAATAAATACATAGGCAAATAGGCAAGAGTTAGTCCAATATCAATCCATAATTCTACTCTCAGTCCGACAAGGACTGACAATTTTAACTTTGCAACAAATAGAAAGAAGGCAGATCGATCTGCAAACGAAATGGGCATTCGGACAATTTGGAGATGTTTTGGTCTAAGGAAATATGGCCCCTAGATCCCCGGACTGCAATCCTTTGGACTATTTCGTGTAGAGCGACTTGAAGAGGGAGTCCAATAAGCGTGATCACAACAATTTTGCATTTCTGAGAGCCTCCATTATTGAGGCTGTGAACAATATGAATAAAGATCACCTGATCAAGGCATGCAGCAGGTTCCATGCCAGGTTGGAGGTCGTGGTTGAGGCTGAGGAAGTTTGGATTGAATAATTAGGTTCATGGAGGGTCGTTACGTTTGTATATAAATGGATTTGTAAATATCTTCACTAATTTTAGAAATAAAATTCTTAATCGTAAAACTGCACCCTATATATACATATATAAATCTTAGCTTGAATGTTGTAGAAAAAGAAATTACTTACTTAGGAATTAGATACTAATGATAGCAGCTTAGAAAAAGAAAATCAACTCTTCAGGTTGCCAACTTAAAAAAAACAAAGAAAAAACGCACTCTGGAAAATGATTCCCTCGAACTCAATGTGCAAAGGTTCACGTCTTGGTTGTTTCTAGAGAAGGAGATATACTTAATTTAACACATGAACTAAAAAGTCCAGACATCTACAGATAAATGGCGCTAATTAATTAAACTTTGACAATTTTATAACAATTTGATCTTTAGTTTGTGAGTTTCTGTGCTAGGAGTGACGCTACTTATGTGATTTCCAAAACAATGGATCAAAAATAATTTTGTGTTTTAATTTTACACTGGTTCTTGTTTGATAAAAATTACCATTCAAGCTAAGAAAGGGCTTGAAAAGTGTTATACGGACTCACCTTCATTTTTATAAATAATAATCAAACCTAAAACTCATAAAATACCGTTAATTATAGGGGATGTTTATATGTCTTATATAATTGGTAACATGTAGCTACTATTGATGTCACAGATCGTGAGTCCGAACTGGTTTACAAATCCCCCAAACAAAGAAAAGTAGGATCCCCGCAAATTGTTTTTTTTAAAGTACATAATAGAAGTATGAATTTACACTGATCACCAATACGAATGACAATTAATTATTCATTAAGAGGAGGGGCGACAAACTCGTTTTGGTTTGGAAACTGCATGCAGATTAAACATATCTCAAACGGGGCAGCCAGTAAAATAATTGCAAAATGACATAAAACTAACAATAAGCCTACTTTTCCCCCCTTTGTATTAGGCACTAATACTAATATTTTTAACAGTTAAATATTAATAGTTTTAAAAAAAGTCAATTTTCATTATTGATTTAATTAATATTTCATTAATGTGTTCTCTTTGTTTAGGCCAAGGATTTTTCAGTCAATGTGTTATATGGACTCCAAAGACCATTCCTAGGACAAATTGAGTAATTATAATGCTATAATATTTACTTATACTTAATCAGTCTAACTTTATCTCATCAATTAAAGGAATATTAAAAATACAACCGATTTGCATCATTAAATATAATAAGGGTTTCCTGCTTGCTCCTGGAGCGTCTCTGAGGTCCTTGCCGACCTTCAACCGCATGAATACATAGTAAATCATCTTTCTCAAGGGTCCAGTCTGCTTACAGATGGCCTTGTGGGGCAATTTCTTGCGTAGAAGTACTGTAATCTCAATTCTCTTCTCATACTGTAGGCTCATGGTGGCGAATAGGAAAATATTTTTTTAGCAATTATTTGTTCTAAAACATTGTATATCGTAACTTTCCACTAAAATGAATCTTAACTTCTCAAAATTGGCATATTAGAGATGAGTAAATAGTAATGGTTGGCCCGGTATTGTAGACAAAAAAGTGTGAATCCCCATTTTTTTAGCTCTACACATAGGTAGTTGAACATCCTATTTCTTTAAAAAAGAAAAAAAATTCAAGGGCACCTGTGTTTTTTCAGAAATGATCAGTCATATCCCTCCTTATTTGTACTAACGGAATTTTTGCAATTTCGTTTTTTGAGCAATTCACCTATGATGAAATATACATGTACCTAATTATATAAGTATAGCCTAGGTATATCCAATTTCCCTCTAAATCGTACTAGGTAGTTTAATTTTTGTAGTCCTTTAAGGATTGTTCAATTAAATTTTGCAGTTTATACATACATATTATCATAACAGGACTGACTACAAGGCTTCAAGAGCAGTTTTTGAATAGATAAACGTATGCGTGTATAGATTCATAACAATAATTGAAGGTCTCTTAACATGCCCAAATTCACCTATAGAGTCGACTTAATAATATGACCTTTGCATCATGGAGAAATTTTTCATCATTTTGACTACTTTTTTAGTATTATAACTTTGCATATGGGTAGTAAAGATAGAACGGATCTACAATTTCTCGGATCCGGGTCGGTTTAGATGTAACCGATCAATATTAAGAACACTGATAAGAGCTCAAGATTAAGAAAAGTCGACAGATGACAACCTATATATAGGTGGAAATAATCAGAAGCATCTCGTTACATCCCTAACTCAAAAATGTACAATGTATTTGGTTGTCAACTGTCGATTTCTTGGCTTTTTTTGACCTAATCAATCTTCTGAATGTTGGTTGGTTGAAGTATAATTAGTTCCTTTTAAGCTTTTGGTCAATTCTATACCGACTATGGAATTAGTATTCAATAGTTGGGAAGAAATGACTAATTACTACCAACTGATTGTGGGCCTTTTTTCTGTTTCTTTTCGGAGGCAAGGTTGAGTGATACCATAAAGGTAAAGACGTACAGGATGCAAATGTTTATGTCAAAGTCGTTCCATGCACTAATCAAAATAAATAGAGATGTAATATCGATAATATCTCCTTTTTTGAAAGGTGGATTAAGCTTTACTATAAACTTTTTTAGATCTGAAAAATCCCTCGTATCTTTTTTAAAATGCGTTAAAAGGTTCGATTCTCAGATCTTTCCGTATAATACAGGTTGACTTATACCATAGCCAGATCCACGATTTGTACTACTTCTAATGAGTAAAGGACCACAAACCACTTTTGGTTATAGGTATATGACTTTAAAGGACCCTTTTAAGTAAAGTTATAGGCCTATAATATAAGTAACTAAGTATAATAGGTAGGAAAATGCAGGTTGTTGGAATGAAAAGATTTCTATAGTTGTTTGTATGTAGAGAGTCACCAGTACTGCCATCATCACGAACCTGACATGTGTAAAGAGTCAAAAGAAACAGACGAGCAGGCCGGACCCTCGTGCGTTCTCTCTCCCTCTTCGCTGACGAATGATGTCGTGAGCTCTTTAATAGTAGTAGTAGTACGTCGTGAAGCTTTGAATGGGATAGGAATCCCGTAGTATGTTACCTTAGAAGTATAATTCTCGATTCAATCATAAATAAGGATAGCTTATACGTCCACTGTGAATGAGAAAGACAATATTAGTTTTGTGATACCATTTAACGAAAAAAGGAATTACTGAAAATCCCCTCAAAAGAAGAGGTCCTTGTGTTTGTGAATACTACTTTAATTTTCTATAAGGATATTTATAGAGAAATGCAATGTAGTCAATGTGCGTCAGGCAAAGGGATTTTTTGTTTGATTTCAAAGTGAAGTGCCTAGATTCGTTTTGTGATTTTGAGTATTAATCCTTAGTCTCCTGAGTGAAAGTGTAGAAGATTCATAGATACAGAGTAATATAGTGTGTTTAATCAGCCTATAAAAGGAGATACCAGAAGATTTGAGCATCAAAATGAGACGACCTCCTTACGTACAACGATCCCATAGTTTAACTTCAACCGAGTAAGTGATTTTCATTCTTAAAAATCTATTAAATGACATGTTGTATTATATAAAAATATATAATTTCATTGGTCTCTAAAGGTTAGGTTGTAAAAACTACAATGATTTTGACTCTTATTTATAAAAAGTTTTTAAAATATTGAACTTTTCTCTAAGGGTACTTAGAAAAATATTATTGATGAACGAAAGATTTCTCTTTAGCATGATTGCAGCTTACAAAATATATATAACCGATGTTTCATTTTTATTTTGTAAAAGAAATTTTAAAGTCTACTAAAAGAACATCTGTTTTAATTCCTTATAGATTATCCAAACAGAACGAAAACCTTAAATACTAAAAGTCAACAAAAAAAAGTATCAAATGTTAAAAAAAAACTAATTATAAGGATTTAATCTATATGTGGTAATATTGAAAAAAAAAAAAAAAGATCAAAAAAGTGATCAAATACTTTTTTCATTATTTTTTACTTTATAAACACTGATAAAAAAGAAAACAATATATTATCATTCCGAATTCAATTCTCAATTGATTTCCAAATTTATTTATTTTATATGTTGCCACACATGTCCACAACGTGTGCTGACTATGTAAGCCATTTTGTAATGTAAGCTTGTTTTTGAAAGATAAAAAGGTTAGACTTCTTTTGGTCTGCTTCTAGATTATCAACCATTGGAAAAAATAGAAAGAAAAATCAATTTAGGGAAAAATTCGTAAATCACTTTTGAAAGATTGTTTAATTTTCTAAAATAGTTATTTTGTACAAAATTCTAAATTTTGATGAATAAACAACTTTTTAAAAGTTTTTAAAGAATTTTCAGCATAATTGATTATATTATTTCATTTTTTTCAATAGTATAAAATTGCGAATCACACCACCAGACGAATAAATTTTTTATTTATTAAAAAAATAAAAAACTAACAAGGACCGGTCCTTGGGACCGTTGGTCTTTAAGACCGGTCCTTATCTGTCGGTCTTCGGACTTAATAAAAAAATTAACATTTGAATTTGGAATTAGAAAATAATATATTTTTATCAGACTGGTATATACAAGCCAATAATTCATTTTATAGTCATGTTTGAGTCATTTATAGCCTTATTATTCAAATTTGTGGGATGAATTAAGAGTATATTAGCTATAGTTGAGAACCTTTATTTGATTCAAAAGACTTATATTGGCCCCAATATGGCCCTATGCAAAAAAAATATGCCTAATTTCTTATAATATCGCGATCATTTTTTGCTACTTAAATTTAGTGCCATTTTTGACAGAGACCATTGGTTCATAAGAATAAGTGGTTGATATGATTGGACTATAATTCGTCGTAGAGTACAAATGTAATCCACACTCACTTATGAGAAAATCCTTCGAGCTTACTTTTATGTTGACTTTATGCATATGTGATCTGTAAAATAAAGCATATCTCCGACAAAATCAAGAAAAGTCATCAAGTTAATTATAGGCTTGGTATTCAAATTTATGGGAGGAGCTGAGATACCCAATATATTATCCTATAGTTTAGAACTTGTATTTAATTTAAGATACTTATATTCGTCCCGGTATGGTCCCTTTTATATAAAAACTATCAAAGAAACTGAGGATAATTTTAATTGACGAATACAACTGTAATCAATACTCAAATTTAAGAAAAAGCTTGCCGGTCCTTAACTGTTGATCCTCGTAATTTTTCATAAAAATATCGATGGTTTATTAAACCAAATAAGATATACTAAATATGCACTAAGATTATTGCATATATCATGCAAAAAGTATTATATATTAACTTGTTACTTGGTTATATAATTTATTATTACACAAGGGAATAGTTAAAAGGAGGAAAAACACCCTTATTGACGTCATGAGGGATCGATTTTTCCTTCTTTAAGGGACGACAAGTGGGACTGGACTGGATGGGACCGGACTGGACTGGACCGCGGTCATTGGTCTTAAATAAGGACCGACACAACACAAATTTTATGCAGTTCAAATGCCCAGAGTTGTATTACACATAAATACATATTAACCATGTAGTTTTAATAGATCACAATGAAATGATAGTACTATCAATGTAAAGGGGTATTCATCTAAACGTTCTTATGACGAGAATAAAAAAGTAAAGCAATGCTTTAGTTTTATTCCTTAACTAATTTTATTAAAATTTTCCCAAAAATCTACATTATAATATAAATTTGACATTCAGTCAATAAAATCGCCGTTAACTCGTACCACACGTTCACAGCGTCCCCGGAAACGTCCTAATGACTTCTTGACTGTCCCTCTGGTTAAAGTCCGGAATACACTCCTTATTCCAGTTCTCAGGGATCTAGTGGTGCTCTGAGGACCTTCATTGGAAACCTGTTCAACATTGCCCATGACAAAATAGTCTAAAGGGTTAAATTCCGGTGAGTTAGGAGACCAAGAACTTGGTGGGACGTACATCACATTCTCATAATCAAGAAAATCGAGTGTTCTTTCATTAGAATGTCCGATTTATTAATTAAATTAGACATTTTAAAACAAAGAAATTCCCTCTTGTACAATTGGTTTATACAAATTGCAACATGTACAGACATTGCAACTTATACAAATCACATGCATTAGAATTAAGATATACAGTGAACGAGGTTAAATCATGGACTTTTTGAAAACTTTTGCAAGAATGAAAGGAAGATATAATATGGAGGCTTTATCCAGCCACTTCTTTATTGATTATATCTTTCTATTTTTCAACATGATTTCCTTTGGCTGCTACTATGGCATCCAACCTGGATCTAAATGCGCGCAGCACTTCTTGATGAAGGCCTCGGACATGGACGCCCACAGCTCCACGACCGAGGACTTGAGGTCATCGAAATTTCGACTAAGGGTTGAACATGCTCACTTCTCGACTATGCTGTAAATGGCATAGTCGAATGGCGAACAGTCTAGGGAGGAGGGTGGCTAAACCAACGTTTATGCTTTAATCAAGTCAACTATTTCTGGCCTTGTTTACTGTTGAAACCCGTTGCTGATGTCGTCAAAGATAAGAATCGTTCCCAAATCCTTCACACACTTCCTCACAGTCCAATTACTGATATTGAGAGCCTTGACATGCTCCTTGATTTGGCCAGACTTCGGTCGCTCCCAGTGACCAGTTCTCCATGATCCCAATTTTCTGCTGCCAAGGGAAAGTCTCTTACCTAAAGCCACATGCTTTTAATCTTGTAAGCAAGACTCCAGGAGCATCCTACCACCTTCATGATCTCTTCGACACTCACTTGGGCGTGGAGCCTTTTCACTTCCATGCTCACAACTGTTGGTTTTTGAAAGTTGATTGTTTATTAACTGGAATTACTTGCAATAATGGAACCTAATATTTGAAAATATTCACCCTAAAGTAAGTCAAATTGATTTAAAGTCAATTCCACAATTTTACCTCCCACAAGTTATTTTCATGTATGCTCAGTACGGGGTTTTATGAAGGGGGTGATTATGGTGTTTACAAAAACAACATGGCCATGCATGTTTTGTTCATAGGTAGGCAACATCTGTTATGTACGGATTGAAATCATTTGTGTGTGAACTTCCATTCATTAGGATGTATTTTATATTTGTTATTTTGGTCAATGTATAATTATATATATATATATACGTACCAACAGGTAGAAAAAAGTAATTATATTTCTCTAATGAAAGGTTTTCTCCTTTAAAAATCCGTATCAATCCATAAAAACAATTTTTTGAAAGTTACTCTAGCCTTAATACCTAGAATAAAATGTAAAGTTCCATTTACATATAGTAATTTAATTATAATTATAACAAATTAACAGATAGTATGTGGTCTGTCAACACTAAATCAAGCTTGAATAATTAATCCCCAAAAAATAGTGTCTGAATTACCTCATTTGGATTCCTTCAAATCATTCACTATCTTTTATTCCCACTCCACAAATAAAGCATATAAAATTAGCAAAAACTCCCCCCGTCATAATAATAATTAAATAAAAATAACTATGCTGCGTCAACATAAACACAAACTTTCATATACATGCAACACCTATTTGAGTAAATAATAGACTTATTATTCAAATTTGTGGGATGGGATGAGATAGCCAAGAATTTTAGCTATTGTTTGTAATTTCTATTTTAGTTGAAATACTTATATTGGCGCCAATATGGCCTTTTAAACAAAAAAATTGTCAATGTATCCTTCATTAATTGTAACTACTTAAATTTGCAACATAATTTGAAAAAAAAATCGGTTGTGCTTTTGTTTTGACGGACCACATGGTTAAGTAAAAAATTCCGGACCTATGCAATATATAAATGATCTCAACCTCATTTAAATGTATTTGATTTGTATATGTTTAAATATTTTTAAATATGTTAAAGGTTCATTTAAACCTCTTCTAAGTCGTCTTCCCCCTCTTCTTTATATATTTACACTACACAGGTATGTAATGAACACTTGTACTTTTAGGAGTAAAATGATCTACCTGTCGAAAATATACCTACTTCTTGTATAGCCAACTTACTTAATACCTTCTATATATACAAAGATATCATATTATTGTGTTTCTTTACAAGAAAAACAGACGCTACAAACAGACACTTATGTTGACATTTTTAGTCTCTTAGAAGGTCATTAGCATTGGCTTTTAATAAGAGCTCTTATCCATTATCCATACAATCTACATACAGATGGGGACCCAAAACTTGCAGTATCATCTAATTACAATTTTATTCCCCTTATTTGTAATCACGAGGCTTCAATACGCAATCAAACGACAGTTGAAAAAAATATAAACAATTTTTGTAACCCATGTCTCTTAGTGTAAAAATTTTTGAGCAAGATTTGCTCCGCGCTTTTTCAGTGCCCAGGAGGCTGCAGAGACCATTGGCATCTCCATCCGGACTGCTTATGACATCCAGAAGGATAGGAATGGTGTTGAAAGAGATTCTCGCTGCAAGAAGAACTAAAACATCTCCAGGAACAATATGGCTGACTTCTGCCCTTCGGCCAGCCCTGACTGAGTAATGGTCCTAAGCGTTATTACCAGTGATGGGAAGAGGATGCGGTTCTTCTTTTTCAAGTTGGGAGAGCCAGTGGACAAGGAGTAGGGCTACTAGGTGCCGAGGTTCCCGGTCTGTGGCTGATGATCGCATTCTAAATGGCGCCCCTCGCAAACATCCAAGAATAACCCAGACTGTTTCAGCAACAATATGGCTGACTTCTGGCCTGCTTCTATGTGTTCTTCCTCCAGGTTTGACTTCAACCCCCTAGACTTTACAGTTTGGGGAGTATTCGAGAAGAATGTCTGCCGCATCTCTCATCCAAATCATGACAGCCATGGACCCAGCCTCCATCGTCAAGAGCTGTCAATCTGTTTGTCAGTATGTGTAGCCTGTAATTGCTTGAAAAAAAGATAGAGTACAATATAGTAGTTATACATTGGTCCATTTTAAGTCGGTTCGACTTGTTGTACTTACATGATTTGAGTTAAGATCGACGTAAGTCAGATTGGTTTCTATCTGGAGGTCTTTATTTACTTATTTGTACGAAAGGAAAATAACTAATTTTAAAGATTTTATTAACTGCTATGCTAAGGCTAACTGGGGGCAAGAATTATAAGCATGATTATAGGGAGCGTAGGTGTGTTTCAACTCAATTGATCTTCCCCTATCGAAGATAGCTAATACCAAACGCAATCTTACTATAGACTCCCAAAGTATCCTAACAAACACCATTGGTCACAAATTGGTTTAGAGTTGCTTTTTTCTTTATTCCATCAGAATCACGTTTGTCGGGATTTGGTCATGTTACTGCAAGCTTTTAGGTCTCCACTCTGTATAATTTGGAATTTTTGGTCTCTAAGAAGGTATCACTTAGGCTTTTCAAAAGAGCTCTCACTTATTTTTAACCTATTCATACTTTGGGTTATTATTCCCTATAACTAGCGGTAGTACCCGGCATTGTCTGAGTCATTAGACGTCGGTTAACAGATAACCCCTAATAATATAGAAGATAATTACCTACAAATTGTCCATGTTACTCTCCTTTTTTTCATGACCCCTGCCCCCTCACATCATTATTGAAGGCAACGCCATCTGGGGGTTCATATTTGATATTTTTACTAAGATAAAATGGACAATTATCAAAGAGTCATTTTGTCATAAATTAATGAGTACTCAAAATTTCTATGCAATAAGTAGAGTGTTATAACTAATTTCTGTTTTAGCTTGGTAAACCCCTTTTATAATTATAAAATTCAATTGTTTTGCCTCCCAAAATTGCCGACAGGATCAATGATAACGTCACATGAAAAGACTCTTTAACACAGCGTTACCTAATCAGTGTTCTGAACATTGATTGGTTGAATAAGAATTAGCTCTTGTCAAGTTGTGAACACTTTTGAAGTACTATTGGTCAAGAATTGACTAAATACGAACCGATTTTTGGATATTTTCTTTTGTTTCTTTTCGTATGAAAGGTCGCGTGAGACAATAAAGGTAACGAAGTTATAAGTACGTTAATTGAAGTCATATTTGAATTCATATGTAGGTATACATAGATATCCGCACTATCATGTCTTTGTTATTGTTATTACACGTGAAGAAGCTGTAGTAGGTGGAACAGACGGATTATATTATATAATAATTATCATTTTAATATCGAAACACTTTTGATAAGAATTAAAAATAAATTAAAATTTATATCTCTGACTCACCTAAAAGGAATCGTCTTTATCAAGGGTCTTACTCACAATTATTTACATATTTCTTAAGGATACTGCATATTTATATGTATACTTTTTTTGAATAGATAGCCCTTGAAAATTAATTATGCTTGGATGAATTAGATCATTTTATATAATGTGTATATTTGGGGAAATTAATTAGCAAATTCTAATAAAATACTGCGTGGGATTGATATAGAAACCGAATTTTTGTTTGTCTCATTGCGTAGGACTTCTATATAAGTATATTATACTATCAATTTTTGCTGCCTTTCAACATAAAAACAAGCTAGAATTATGTTTGTCAAATATTGAGTATTGCATTTGTATTCTTCTACGAATTGCCGTCAATTTATATTAGCATATTATTCTCACTAAACATTTATATCTGTCGCAAATTGCACTCTTAAAGTAGCATAAATTGATAGTCAATTTTCTCCTAAACTAATCATCCGATTTTAATAAAAACCAATAGCAAATGAATGCTGAATCAAATATTTTTTATTACTGCTGGATATAATCACCTTTGGTGTCAATAAACATCTCGACTTAAACCTCGGAAATCAGAGCAGGTGACAGTCTTCATTGGCAGATTCCAAAACTCCTATTGGATCCTGGACATCAGCTCGAATTTTGTGTTGCAGGAGGATCTTTTGGTGTTTCATTCAACTGCGTGCCTCCCAAAAAGAATTCCATGGGTTTAAGACCCGGTGAGCTTAGAGGCCAAACACTGGCCCCAACAAATTCTTACTACAAGTCAACGTTTTCTTTGCAGTGTAAAATGGACCATTATTCATAATCCCTTCCAAACTCTTTCAATTCCTTCCTAACTCCAAGCAAAGCACCTGTTCAGGTTTAAGAAGTTTACAATCTCAACATTGTCTAGTCCGGAGAGGATTGCAACAAAGACACTCTGCCTGATCCACAATTTACATCGTTGATCGATACCATTTTTAACTGACACTAAAACAAGAAACAATGTCTTACCGGCGTATCCACAGCTGTTGCAGGCTCTCAAAGTTCGTTGTTAAATAACGACTGTATACTGCATATTTTATCACGAAAAAAAAACATAGGGCCATTTTGTCATCATATATGCCAATAAAATCCGGATTTCTTTGTCACACCCCGTATTTCCTGTGATGAAATTGGGTAGATCTTCCATTTTTAATTTTTGTTCAAGATTTTTTTGTGTTAGCTCATTACTTCAAATATTTCTATGGAAGTTGGGGCTTGAAATGAACGGTACAAAGAAATGAGATTATTAGGAGATTATTTGAGCATCATCACTTTACATACCATAAAGTTTAATTCCAAAAAAAATCTAAAAATTATTGCGGGCAAGATTTGTCTTCTTCTTTTTTTTATTCAAGTTATTTCCAAAATAAAAATAACTAAGATACCAGCCGTAACTATTGGACTTCATCTAAAATAATATTTATCTTCTTGGGTGGAGTAATTGTATTTATTTATAAAATATTTTCTGCTTTTAAAAGGTAATAAATATATTTATATATATAATGCCTTAAATAACTATCTCGCAACAGAGCCATGAGCTTCATATATTTGCTTTTAGTTATTTATGTACAATATATATTATATGAATTAACCTTCTCCTTTGTCTGTGTACACAAAACACTAAGTAAAACTTTGTTAATTGAGGTGGACTCTAAAAAAAATGACATTCTATAAAGGAATTGACGTTTAACACGGCGTTACCGCAGTTATACAGACAGTTAGAAGCTATTTTGTTGTCAGCCGTCATTGTTTCTCCTTCTTTTCCCCACATTAGGGTTTTACTTTTTGATTTTGTTAAATCAGGATTAGCTCTTGTTAAGCTGTGAATGATTATCAAAAATAATTATCCATAGTTGGGAAAGAATTGGGAAAATCATACCTACTAATTTCTGGCTTTTAGGACCTTGAACGTAGATTGTAGATATCCCTGAAGACTGAAAAATAATGATATTGCATGATTATTGGTGTATACATAAAAGAGTCTAATGCCTTACATTATGAGATGTGATCTCCTCCGTGATCATTCTTCAGTAGATGAATCGAGTCCTTTCTCCCCCGTTATACCCCATCAGAGACGAACTTGTAGCCAACAAGCTCTACCACCAATTATTGTTTTCACCCCTTCTTTCTTTTCCTTTTAAAAGTTTTATTTCCTTTTTTATTAAGACTCTGTATGAATCTAAACTACTATAAAAGGTCACTTCAAGAGAAAATAAATGAACTTAAATAAATACATTCTCAAAGATAGAACATTCAGCGTCTATTGGTTTCTTTTCAACTCGTTCACATTGCTACTACAAACCCTCAACTTCATCCACATAATGAGTCCAGTTCAGTCCTAAAAACTGATAAAGTTATGTCCTTGATGACGTCACTCAACTTTCTTTTTCTTTTTTTTATCTGCATCTAGTAGGGACAGTCCTAAATACAGACTGTCTTAAGGAGCGGTCCAAAGACTGGACCGGACCGTATAAATAAGTTATTCTATCTACTTTCAAGATCGTCCTAAGTTCTAATTCTCCGAATTACTCGAGATCCCACTCCAATAAAATATAATTCACCTCGCTTTGCTTATTAATACAAGGTTGCCATGATTTAATTTCAACTTTGAGCTTACGCTGTCTCCAATTTCGAAATAAAAAGAGAAGATATGACGTGCGGGAAAAATTGTAACCCATACGTAAAAAAGGGATGCGTGTAAAGAAAAAACAAAGTTTACCGATTACAAAAGGAAAAATGGTTGATGCGTTTGCTCTTTCTTCTTTTTTTGATAATGATTTAATTATGTCTGTTAACGCCTCCCTCTAAAAGAAGAATTATCGCCTATGTTTGGTGTAAATTGATTTTAAAATGCATAAATAAATATAATTATATTAGTTTCCCTCCACTTATACTATTTAAAATGTAGAAGGGTCTCCACTTGATAGCAGTAATTCATTTTATTCCACAAAATCATATAACAGGCAGCTGATGTTCATATTTTAGTAATAACATATGTCTTTGCGCCCGCCTTTTCATCGCCCCATAACAAAAATTATATTTCCACCCATACCCAATAAAACTTGGTTATTTATTACCCAAAATGGCCAACATTAACAATACTAACGTTACATAAAAACGCTCTACAGTTTATAATAATTGGCTAACTACTATCTACCGATTTTAGGGCTTTATTCCTTCTCTTTTTGTAAGTGAAGTGTTGAAAGATACTATAAAAATACCGTTCTGACATATGTAAGCAACTACCCCTCCCCCTCCCTATCCTTCTTGACCCACTTATTACTTTTGTTTGTTAAATCGTATTTCACGTTATGTGACCTTAATTTTTAAATAACTCTATCGTTTCTGACATGTTTATTGAAATGTTGAACTAATGTGTGAAAATTGGATATTTATAGCTGTTAATCTATTTATCTAATTTTTTGTAATCGTACGTATTATGCACAAATATTCATGTGGTAAGTTAACACAAAAGCAATCTGGAACCAAAAGTCAAGAATAGGAGAAGTTTTATTTATTTTACTTGATACATACATACAGCACAATATTTCAACGACATATTTGAGTCAATTATAGGCTATATATTCAAATTTGTGGGATGAATTATGATGCACAAGAATTTTAACCATAGTTGAGAACCTTTTGTTGATATATAAATAGGCTAATTTGCCTTAAAAATGGACCTTTTTATTTCATTTCTAACCATTTGTAATTCTCTCATTGTGATTATGAATGTTGACATCTTTAAGTGCAATTTGCGCTCCCTCTAAATGATTGATTAGAATAATGAGCTTATAAAAATGATGAATAATTCGTCAAAGAAAATAAATGTATTTAGACTCAATTTGGTACAAAAAATTTAAAAAAATTTAAAACAAAAAGTATTCTTTATGTATACCGGACCGTGCAAAATTATTTACTGATGATGTAAATATACTTTTTAAGAGGTTTTGTGGCAACCAATCTGATTGTTTCGTATTTTTACTGTTAAAATAAACAAAAATCCTTCCTTTGAGAGCGTAACAACTTCCACACGTGAGACCATGTCCAATCAGGAAACAAAGAGGATCGAAATTGCAGCCCTCCTCCAAGCGGGAGTGCCTCATAACAATATTAAGGAACAGGTTGGGGCCTCGTTGAAGACAATTTACAACGTTTCCAAGCGCTTGGAGGCTGGGGGTGATCTCAAGCATTCCCCTGGGGCTGGCAGGAAGCCCACTGTCTCAACAAGGCAAGTAAAGGCAGTGTTCAAGAGGACTCCCAACAGGTCCATTGCCGACATGGCCAGAAAGATGGGAACGTCGAGATCAACTGTTTCAAGGCCATTGAAAAGGGATGGAGGAAAGTCCCTGAGGCTTACTGAACGCCCTCTGCTAACTGAACGTCAGCGAGAAGTCCGACTTGAGCGTGCCAAGAAAATCTTGAATGATATCACGAGCTCATCTGGACGCATCATCATTTTTTCAGATGAGAAAACTTTTACGGTCGATCCTGCTTTCAACAGGCAAAATGACCGTGTTGTGAGCTTTGGAGATGTTTGAAGATCCAACGGGAAGGCCATGAAGCCGGTATGGTTGCCCACTGGCTCAGATTAACAGCGGAGGGTTATGTGAAGATTCCTGCGTCCAAGATCCTTCCGTGGATCAAATTCATAGTCGGCAACTCTCCTTGGATTTTTCAACAAGATGGAGCACCCGCCCACGCTTCCAAGAAAACTCAGGAGTGGCTCAAGGACAACATGAACTTTTGGCCAAGGACTACTGGCCCCCTGAGAGCCCAGATCTGAACCCACTAGACTTCTCTATCTAGGGGCACGTGGAGACCAAGGCCTGCTAAAAACAACACAAGAACATAAATGCCTTAAAGGCTGCTATCAACAAGGCCTGGGCCACCATGGACGCCAGCAAGTCTATGGCAGCTTCAGACGTCGCCTGACCAGTGTCATTGAGTCAAATGGTAGCTATATTGATTAAATTTGATCACAAACTATTTTATTATTCTAAAAATGTATGAATAAATTGTTTCTCAAGTCATTCGAAATGTCATTATTGTCTGCGATATGTTCTGAACAAAAATCGGTAAATAATTCTGCACGGCCCGGTATATAGAGGCCAATATTTCATTTATATATTTGAGTCAAAATTGATGTAAAAAAAAACTTGTTAGCCCTTTTCAAATAACATTTTATCGTAAAAATCAATTTTAGCTAATTTAAGACGGCAATTTGTGACAAATTTAAAGAATTAATAAAAATAATTTGGTTACAACCTTCGATTGATTAATGAGAAGTTTATTTTGGGATCAAAAAAGGACCTTTTCAAAGCATTCATCCTTCTTGTTTTTGGGACGAATAAGTTATTTCCAGGATAATTTTATATAGGAAATGTTTGTGACTTCGTTTACTTGATATCATTATATGTTACTTTCAATATTATTATTATTTTGTAAGAAATACTTTCTAAGAAGTATATAAATAAAAGAAAAATACACTTGTAATAATATCCTCCAGTCACACACAAAAATTAGTTTAAAAAGTTTCTCCTCATTTTTAAATTAATCTGGTGTATATTTTTGCTGACGCAATGAATCATGAAATGGTTATTATATAACCATTATAATTTGTTTTATTTTCTTTCAAATTAATCAATGACTATCTATTATTACTCTGAGTTTTATATGTATGTAGATATACCGGGTGTTTGCAGATATGTGGATCACTTTTTTCATACAACTTTATGTAGTTTTCTCATCTATTCCACTGATGTAGTACTCAACACGGTGAAGGAAGAAGAAGTTGCAGGCATACTTCAGGTTGTCGGCAGACATATTGTTCCAGTGGATGTTAACAGCTGTTTTAGAGACTCTACATTTGTGTGTTGGATAGCACATGCATTCTGTTTCACATACGTTCACACACAATAAGTAGAACGACGTAGGTCAATGGACACTACGCTCTGGAACAAATATTCACTTGAAGTCAATGTGCGTAGGTTCGATACTCGGTCGTTCCTGGAGAAAAAATATAAATAATGTATGAGGACAATTCCAGTTTTGTTTTTGGCCAAAAATGCGAGGATTATTTCCGTCAAAATTAAGCAGTTTTGGAACAAATTTCGCTGATACTTGTCCCATGCCCAAAACGTTCGAAAAAAATGTATAGCACGAGTCAACCGACATGTAAATATCCTCAACAACTTCTTTGATAGTAATTTGACGGTTTTCAAAAACCATTTTCTTCCCTACTTCAACGTTTTCATCTGGGGTTGACGCGGGGTTTGTCTTTGGGATCTTCCCTGCCATCTTGAAAGAGTTTGTATCACATCTAAACATTATTTTACTCAGAACAGTTTCACCGGATGTCACAGTCAACATTTCAAGGGTTTTGGAGCACTCATTTTTAACACAAAATTTGAAGCAAAGTCTTAGTCAAAGTCCTTGTTTTTTAAAAGTAAAAAATCGCCGAACACGCACTGTTATGCCTCTCACAAATAAAATATATATATTATATAGCTGAATTAGTAAATATATGTTTTGTTGCGAGTGTATTAACATAAAAAAATAAAAATATGGAGAATACCAAAGGTACCTTGTCCGCAAAATTTGAAAAGTTTTTCTAACTTTTTGAACACACTTCGTATAAAAACATTTCGGACAATTTAGTTTAAGCAGTATACTATCTTATAAAAAATAATTTATCATATTGCTTTAATCAGTTACGAGCTACATCAGTTTAAAAAGTGTACTGCATAGGGGTGGACACCCGGTATATATGAATAATGTGGTTTTTTACGTGTTTTTTGATCAATCATGACGGATTTTCTTGTGAATGAATCTTTAAAAAAAAATATGTTTCTTAACATGAAATTCAATTAAATCTTGTTAAAAGACATACATTACATATGTATTATTTATTTTTATGAATAGAGTCTGGATGTAACCAAGTGGAGGGGTTTTTTTTCTTTTGCAAAATAAGATGTTTTATATGATATCATCGTTTTATTTTATGCATTTACATACATGTTGGCATTTCCTAAATTGTCTTGGAAAAAGTTATGACGTAATTGGTTTGTTATAAATAGATTAAATAGAGTGGATGTCGTTTTTTAGTGGAGAACAAATCCACAACCGACTTATCAATTAACTGAAACCTCCACTCCTTCTCTGGGGTGTTTATGAACCCCAAATATTGTAATATATATGTGAATTAATTTGTTTTAATATTTATTGCTTGTGTACAAGGCTCGACCGTCGTTAAAATTAGCTAATAGCCAACAGAGCATCAATTTTTTTACTAACTCAATAAAAAGTTTAATAGAACAGAATACAACAAATATTGGATAGGTTAACGACGGATTTAGAGGAACTTTTGTTTTAATATAAGATTAGTCTTTTAAAAACATGCTTTTCACTTAAAAAGCACCTTAAATATTTTTAATATTCTTTTAAACTGTTCACAATTATCACCAACTATTCAATAATAATCCCATAGGTGGGAAGAATTGACTGTCTACCAAATGATTTTGGGCTATTTTCAGTTTCTTTTTCGGATTGAAAGGTTGCGTGATAAAATAAAGGTAAGGTCGTGCAAGAGTCGTGCTCTGAAAACATACAAAGAATATAATCTCATTATTAATCAAAATATCCCCCACTTGTCCACAACCATAAAAAGTATGGGAGATTGATTCATTGCCTGTTAGTGTCCTGGTTATGAATGACAATGGATCGTGCCTTACTTATAATATGGGGTGGCCACAGGATTTTGGGGGGCTATCGTACTTGGAGTATGCTTATGGAAATTCATCGATCACGTTAAGTGTCATTTTCTCGACTTGTACGTCAGCCAGAGAGCTTAGGTTTTATATATAAATTTATAAGTATAATTAAGTGTTTATACTTTAATATATCACTTCATCACTCAACCTTCATTAATAATTGCATTAGTGAGTGTTTCGATTTCAATAGACCACCTGGTATGTCTGATTCTTAAATAATCTTTAATCTAGTTATATAATAATATGTCGTACTTATAATATTGTCCCTACTAGCCGATAGGATCAAAGAGATGAGGAAGTTTCATCATGGCCTTAACTCACATAATTCTTTTGTTGTTTACTGTTGATTATCCTGTTTCTTTTTGAAACCCGTATAATCAATGTTCAATCAGCTGTTATTAAGCTTTAAGCAATTCCCATTAAAATTCGGTTTTAAATAACAATTCAATTGTTGAGAAGAATTGCCTAGCTCCAAACGGATTTTGGCCCTCTTTCTTTTTGGAAGGAAAGGTTGCGAGATACAATCCAGATAAGGACGTGCCATCCTTTTACATATTTCCTCAAGTACACAAGACTTCAGTACATACGTGTTTTTCTGACCTATTTTAACGACAACGACTTGTTGTTCTTTCATTTGAACAACACCTGTGACTCTTTTAATCATTTATGTGTATTTATTTTTGAATACCTTTTAAGAGTTAGAAAAACACACACACACACACACGAATTCTGACAAGCGTTTCCTACAATTATGAAAAAATGTCTTCGTAATTATGGTGAAGAACATAATAAATTTGTAGCTAGGTTCTACTCATAGAGTTGTTATCGTGTTCAACCACGTGGAATTAGCCAAATGAAGAAACAAAGACATGCTGTTAATTGTCTATACTAAGAAGGGTTATGACTTTTTAGTCTAATTGACTTCCTCAAACTGCATATTATGTAGATAGAAAAATTAAACCAATGAAAGGAACTTGTTATAATATGCAATATGTCGATCGACATATAAACAATATTGAAAAAAAAGTAAGAAAGGAGTTAACCCCAACTAATTATTTTACTTCATAGGTATATATCATACCGAGTGTCACTTAAAATCTTAAGACTTTGAATTACAACAAAATAAATAATATAAATAGATGTGTGTCTGAGCTCTCTTAATCATTAATGAAGCCACTTTTCGCGACAATGATGGCTTCCAGGCGGTAGTGGAAGGGCTGGCTCCCTTTGCGGATGTAGTCATGTCATGGCTGATAGTGGTTTTGAGTGCTTCAGTGTTTGAATGACGAACACTGCAGGTCTTGCCCTCTACAAAAGGTGTAGTATTTCAGGACTGGTGTCAAAAATGGTCTGTCCACCCTCACGAGGCTCACTCCACCCACTTTTTTGATAGTTATCTTGAGAGTCTGGTGTGAAATATAGAGATATCTTGCTTGGGCCCTCATGGCCTTAAAGGGATTGACCTTGGCTGATTTATTAAGCTCCTCTGGGTCCAGTTTGGCCTTTTTGATAGAATCCTTCTTCCTCTCCTTAGTTTCGGACTTGCTGGCGCATAGACAGTGGTACTGGTCCTGGAGACGCCCAACTGCTTGGAGTGTGCAAATGGAAATTTGTCTATAAGTTCAAGTGTAATTTTCTCGACTTGTACGTAAGCTAAAGAGCTCAGTTTATATATATATATGTAAATGTTTATATTGTAATATATAGAAATATGAATTAATTCAATCACTCAGCCTTCATTAATGATTGAATTAGTAAGTGTTCAGATTTCTCTATGTACCACTTGTTACATATAACCCAATAATTTACAGACATATTTGTGTCTATCATAAGTATATTTTTCAAACTACTGGTATGAGTTGACAAACTCAATAATTATTGGTAATTAAAAAGCTGCATATTTGCACTAAGATGCCTGTGCAATAGCCCAATATAGCATGGATATTTTGACTCTATTATAGGCTCATTATTCAAACTTGTGGGATGAGTTAAGATATCCAAGAATATTAGCCGTAGTTTATCACCTTTATTTGTTTTAAGAGACTTATATCCGCCCCGATACGGCATTTAAAAAAAATATATCTAATCTTTTATTGTAACGATCAATTTTGGCTACTTTAAGAGAGCAATTTAAGACACACACTGGGTTAATAAGAATAATTTAATCATAGAAATGGACTATAATTTGTCTGAGAAACCAAATGTAATTCACATTCAATATTGAATAAATTTACTATACCTTGCTTTTGAGTTGATGGGCCACATATGTTAATAATAATATTTAAATGTTAATTATATGCGTCATTTGAAGAAAGTTTTTGCACTCTGCTCATGACGTTAGCTCGCTAACACAGATATATACATGCAGTGTATATTTTTCCATCATCTGTCTATGACCTGTTTCTTCACTGTTGATTGATGTTCTACATAAAGTGGATTGATTGAACAATTATTAGCAATTAATTTCATAATTGGGAAGGATTGGCTATCTAGGAGCCAACTGATTTTGGGTCTTGTTTCAACTTCTTTTCGGAAAAGAGGTTGCGTGTGGCAATAAAAGTAACGATGTCAATTCTTTCTATCAGAAGGACCACCGAAGTACTTGTACATTTATGAATTTTGTGTAGGATGTAACTATTTATACATTGTACATATATAGACTCTTAGCTCATTAATATATTTTTCTAATGATGATTTATTATGTCTGTAGTCTATTGTATGTGTGCAGTCTGTACTAAAGAAACTCTCCGGAAAGAGGCGACATGCCGGTTAAAAGAATAATAATAAATCAAAAATCAAGTGTACCTCAAATATGTTCGCTCATTCACACAACCTCAAAAAATGAGAAGGAATGGGACATACATTTGTGAAATTTATCTACAAGAATACTATTCCTAACAATAATGCGAGTCAAAAAATGGTTTACCCAGTGATGCAAATCGGCGAAAATGTACACGGTAGCCTTGACAGTTTGAAAAATGTTTTGGAGGAGATCAGCTTAGCTGTCATGATGTTCCATTGGATTAGTTACAGTTAGCTGTGACGAAGGGGTAAAGGGAGATGGAAATAGACAAGAATTACTCGGATGTTGATCTTCAAATCCAACCAGGACTTACAAATATAACTCTGCAACAAACCGTCAGCGTTACACTCCGTCTTTAATGAGCACACGCAAATGTTCAATCCGGTTTTTTATATAATTGTATGCAATAAAAAAGGAATTTCACTGCTCAGCAATTAAATTAATGACAAAGGTTCTAGGATATTACGCCCTGGCAGTTTCGCCCTGGGAAGTTTCGCCTTGCGGAAGTTTCTCCCTCACTCAGATATTATAGAATAAATGGATCTTACGCTTATAATTTAAGGTTTACTTGAAGTCCTTTCTAATTAATTATGAATTTATGGCATTTTAATTCAATTTCGATGTAGTAATTCATATCAAATAAATGTGGTTTCTTATTATAATTAATTCTCTCATCAGAAAAGATGCAACATTTATATATAATATTTTCTATTTTTAAATTGAATTAAATGTGCTCATTTTACACTAATGAATGCGAAAATGCATTACAAATGACTATAAGTGTGTGGGGCGGTGGGACACTCAATTTAACGGCATAACTTCTGCAGGGTGAAACTTGTCAGGACATACTGTATAGGGTCTAACTTCCCATCACCAATGACAACAGCTTAAGAAAAGAAATTCACTCTTTAGTTTGCCAATTCCAAAAACCTGTATGGCTATTCCTATACATAGTTGTAAAAAAAGGGACGGAAATTTGAGAGGAGAGCAGCTTAGCTGTCGTGACCTTTTATTACATTAGCTGCCGTGAGCAGAATGAAAAAAAAAAAAAAAAAATAGTTCGTATCTAGAATTGATATAGTTTTGAATTCTACATACATTGTGTCCAACAAGGACTTACAAATATAACTCCACAAGAACTCATCAGCCTTAATCTGTTATTTGCACACGCAAATGTTCAATACGATTTTATATATAACAGAATTTAGTAAAAATGGAAGTTCATTCCTGAGGAATAAAATGAATGAAAACGGCTTAGGAAAAGAATATTCATTCTTTAGTTTGCCAACTCCAAAGGCCTGGTGGGCTACAAAATGCTCCCAATTTTCATCACTAGTGATTCTAATAGTTGTAAAAATAGGGCCGGAAATTTGGAAGTATGTTTGGGACGATAGCAGCTTAGCTGTCGTGACCTTTTATTAGATTAGCTGCCTTGAGAAGAAGGAAATAACCAAAAAATCTCAGTACGTATCTAGCAATGCCATAGGCAGGAATTACTCTTATTTCCTTCCTTAGTTCTACTTTTTGTCCAACAGGGCCTTTTGGAGCAGTAACACTAAAATGTACACTGTGTTTACTTATCAGCGTCAATTTTTCTGCTTCTCTAATCAGTGTCTTGAGCGTTGCTTAGTCGAATTAAATTTAGTTCTTTGTTAGTTGTGAACAATTCTCAAGAGTTATTAAATAATAATTCCATAGTTGTGATAAATTGACTAACTAGGAACAAACCGGTTTTGTTTCTTTTCAAAGGAAAGGTTGCAATATACAATAGAGGTTACAATGTTTTTCATTGTTACTGTGTATTACTTTAATAGCTATAACTATTGGAGTTAACGTGTATTGTATGAAATTTAGATTCATTTTTTTGGTACTTTTTTACTCCATACAATAAAATAATAAGTGTTGTTTTTTCGAAGTAATTAAAGCAGTGGTACTTGTAACCCTCATGACTTTAATATTAGCCATCTGGCTAGGTAGGCTTTATAGTGTAAATATCTACGTATCCAATGTAGGGCATTATTGTATTTCTAAAAAATCATGGCATAAAAATGATTTACTGTAAATGAACTAGATCGTAATATTAGTATGATAGTACTTATTTTTGTAATGGCTACTTTGTTGATATTCTTAGTAAGTAATTAAAAATAATTGGAACGGCTTTTTATATAAAGTCGGTCGATTAATATATTATGACATAGCGGCTCTTTATCTAAGTACATATATGGTGCTTCAACAAAAAAAAAATCTTTAAGAAAAGGAACGAATCCCAACTTAGTATTTTAATTTATAGGAGGCTGGTCTAGCAAGCTCCCGACCTCAGTGTAAAGATGACAGTACTCGTAAATAAAAGCTAGTAACATCTATCTAGCATCTATTCACAGTTACTCAACAAAATTTAAGTCATTTTGGACGTGTAGTTGATATACCTATAACAGTCTTTTGAGTGATGGATATGAATGTTCTTTTTCAAAAAAACTATAAAAAAATATATTTTATATATATATATGTATTTTTTTTTTTTTTTGTGTGTGTAGGGGCTTGGTTTTTGTAATTTTTTGGAAAAAAAATCCAAAAATCAAAATTTTGTGGGAAAAAATTTGAAAAATTAAATTTAAAATATTAAGTTTTTGTAAAAAAATTTGAAAAATTAAATTTAAAATATTAAGTTTTTGTAAAAAAAATTTCAAAATCCATGATAATTAGCTAAAAAAAAGAATATTAATTTTTTTGGAAAAAAAATTCAAAATATTAGAACTGTCCACAAAAAAAAATCAAAAATCCACAGCTGTTCACAAACAATTAAATTTTTTTTCAAATATTAAATTTTTTGGAAAAAATTAAATTTCAAATATTAAATTTTTTCGAAAAATTAAATTTCAAATATTAAATATTTTGTAAAAATTCCTTCATTTGTGGGGGATTCAGCCATTCCATCCCACCCCCTGCGGACGCCCCTCTTTTAGAATGAAAATACCATGGCTAAATAAGCTTTATTACAATTTTCATGTTAAGATTTTTTTATTTGAAATAGAGAAACATCTGTGTATGTCCATAATTAATAATATGTCATGAGATCTGCTGAATATATATATATATAAGTGAACCGTGGGATGAAGTGAATGATTCAGTACTCCATTTGGGGATCTTTTAGAGCCATCATATTCATGGAGAAGAAGAGACTTAATTAAGATAAATGGAAAAGTGAAAATCATCATATGTAAAAGTACTTTTGTTTTTGTAAAATAATGAATTTAACTTTGTGGTTCATTTAAATGGCTACTTTCCTGCTTACGAGTGACTATATATTAAATATGTTAAACAATTTTGTAGCTATAATTTATGGAACATTTGTCGGATACTATTCATCAAATGAAAGGGAATGGCGTTAATGGTGAATAAACATGGATAGTATTTATTAGTGTTGGGTTTTGGTCTGTAAATCCTAAATTTTTTATCGGACCCAATTACTTCGGTTCAACAAAAAGCTCGGTCTGGCCCGCTCTCATATAAAAATTTGGTCTAGTTCGGTCCCAAAAATCGGTGGAGACCGATTTTACAGATAAATTGTTTATAGCATGACATCATATGTATTTTTTTTTCAAGTAGAATGATGTTATACGAATTTTAAACAGAGATAGCTGGGATTCATTTTGATCCAGTCGTCTCTTATATGTATATCGTATTTGTTCTAGATCTTATCGTGTACTTTTGATGTTTTTTTAAAAGAAAAATGAATGAAAGATGATATAAGAAAAAAATAAAATAAAGTGAAACCGAATCAAAGTTGGTCCAGGGTCTAAAACCGCTGTCTGGACCGAAAAATAGGTCCAAATCGGTCTAGAAAAAATAATTTAAGACCGAACTGTAAAAAGAATTCGGTGCTGGACCGAGTCTTAACACTAGTATTTATGTTTAGAGTTACAAATAACTGAGCTCCAATATACAGGGTTGATCTTATCTAATGTTACACCTTTTATAATTTTAAATCCGGAATGACATTGTTGCAAAAAAGTCATCTTATCTCTGAACAAATTCTGGCAAAGTTTTGCCCGAATTCGGATGGATTTTTTTCCCCCGTTGATGCAACTATGAATAAGGAGAACAGCCGCTGAATCACAACCGAACATCCGGACAATGTTTCAGCTTCAGTGAGGCGAAGTTTGCCATCTCATTTTTGTGTAGATAATTTTTGTACCATTTTGTATTTTTTAAGTGATCCCATTTTCAAATATAATAAAATTATAGACTCATCGAGAATGAAACGCTTTATAGTTTCGATTCTGGTTTCTCATTCCCAAGGAAGGAGTTCATTCTACTCCCTTATGAGTTCTGGTAGTTTTTCTGGGATGAACTCTCCTACTGTCGTCCATTGTGGAATTCGGAATCCAAATTTTAACATCTCTTGAGATAGATGATCAATTTATAACTATCTTCCTTCGATTACCTCGATCATCCTTTTATGGGGCATACCGTCATGTAATTGGCATTGAAATCAGAAAAAAATATGATGATAATGTTGACTATTTGCTAGTGCACACCCCCTTACATAATGGGATCATTACAAAATGGAATAAAGATTCTGGAAGATGTATATTTTTTAAATAGATCTTTTTTTTTTTTTTAATTATATATTCAATATTTTTATATAATATAAGCTATGATATTCTTCATCAGTATATATTATGAATAAGTTATAAGGGTCTGAAGAAGAGTAGTGTCGTTTTTCATCATTTTTCAGCCCAAAAACGGAAGTATATATCGAATTCAGAACAAGATACAGAATCAATAAAACACTTTTACATAGGTTTTATTAATCCTACTTTTAATTTGGGGATTGTTTTAATTGTAAAAATAACGCTGATTGATAATAGTCCCGAATTATTATAATCCCCTATATTTAAAAATTCCGATGACTGAGATCAGTTTTGGACTCTGCGCTCATAGATATTTGTCTTCAATTCATTTGTAGAAAATTTCTCGCCCCCCTCTGTTTATTGTTCCCTTTGTAATATAGATCATAGCAACCCAACAAATCTTTGGCTACAATCAATACTTAGACATTCTCTCCTCAATAATTCATGTTTTTAACATTATATAAAGTACTTTTCTGCTTTTCTTCTTTAATATGAGTTGAATTAAATTTCTGCGAGATTTCATTTATTTTATAAAGTTCTTCCTTTTTTATCTTTACGCGGTATTGGTTTGTAAATTGGTGCCCCCTAATTTTGTCTCAGGGCATTTTTCTTAACGGATATTTCCCCTTAATATATAAATAAATAAATGACGTTGTTGAAGTATATATTTGGTTGAAATTCATTTTCCCTTTGAATTTTCTAAATCAAAATATGTAATATTTATTTGTATAAAATGCATTCAATCTTACTTTTCTATTGGAATAATGATATGTTCATGCTTCATATATCATTGTTTGTCAATCCATGAGTCTTGATAATTACTAACGGAAGAAGGATTAGCAATTCTTCTATTCGAATCGTTGCCTTCTTTATTAGTGATATGTTCTTGATGTATACATTCAAATTTTGGGGCATGATTCCCTCATTTTTCCAGCGTTTTATAGTACATTTTTTAATTGGAAAGTTTCAATTTTCCAAGGCAAAATTACCTAGCACCATATGAATGAGGGAACATTACATACAGTGCACCCGGTGACGTCTTTTCATACATACAAACATACGAGTACATATATTATTTTTTACTCACTAGATGGTTCTTAAGTTGAATCAATGTTTCAGCTCACCAACTACGCAAATTTTATATCATGGGCACTTAATGAAGTGTCCTAATTTCTTAAAATTTAATTTGAAGGAAGCAAGAGTTGATATTATAATACATAAATCCCCAGGCAACTTTATTGTATGAATAAAGATGCTCATTTCATTTTTCAACCAATTTAGTTTAGAACATTTACGTCTATTTGAAAGGTATAGAGGGCTTTGGGGATAAATTGGGAATTTATTCTCGGGAAATTATAATATTTATAGCAGGGTCATATATTGAGCAAATATAACAAACATTTTTAAAGTTGTTGCCAGTGATTTTGTGTTTTGATGCATTCGATATGAACTCTTCCAGCTTCTATTGTCTTTTTATCCTTTGCCTGATTTCCATATTTCAGCCTTGACTAAAAACAGAACCCTCTCAGTTTGGAATGACTGAGTTGCCTTGGAGGCATGGCTTGGGGCAGAGTCCAGCACTTGTACCACATTGCTCAAGCCAAACTTTTATTCCGTCCAGAGTAGCAAGACGTCCTTCAAGATCTTCAGATACTCAGTTATGTTGATTTAAAATCCATCCTCGATGAAATGTGCTGGCATGACGGAACCATAGCTGGGCACAGCTCATAAAACCATGACTCCGATCGGATTCTTTGACTTTAAAACTGATGGACTTCAGTCGAATCACAGGCGATGACTCTTGTATCTTTCCACCTAAAACTATTTTTCATCGACGGGCATAATGACTATCGAAGCCCCACATCTGCTTCAAGTGATTCAAAAGCCTTGGCCTTCTCTGTAATCAAAGTCTTGTATGAAAGAAAGAATTCACCCCTTCACAACAAAGCAATTTTTGCGGGAAATTCGATGTGGGAGACGAGATATAGGAATTTAAAAAATTCCCAATTTATCTGCAAAAGCCCTGTGCATACTAAAAAATAATTAACAATCAAATATTGTTCCTCTTTTAAGCAATGAGTATTAGTTTTCCACCCACTCTGACCTAATTTTTTTATGATTATTGTTTTTTATTTACTTTGATCAGTCTTCTATAAGCCTTCAAATAGCAACTCAAACAAGTTTGAAGTCATTTCAAACACTTGGAGTAATCAATCCATTTCGAATTAGTTTATTTGTTCAAACTTGCTTTGTTTTACAAGTTTGTTAAATCTCTAAGTCAATCTTTTTAAAGTATTATTTTTCAACACTCAATTACTTTATCACAGTACATTGATATTATTATAATAGAATAATAGTTTTCTCAATTACTCAAGCCACAGCCTCAAGCCTAGGTGAAGATTAATAAAAAATATGTAAATGGAAGATTGGGCTCCTTTTTTTAATTGCAACTTAAAAGGTAGTCTTTATTTTTCAAGCTCTTATTATTATACCTTACTCCTATAGAGACAATAATAAGTATTCATTAGTCACTCTTGTATGAAAATGCAAAGAGTAACAGCGAGAGTTTACTCCTTTTGAGTTATAAGTGTGAGTCTTTGTTGGACTCAGAGTAGAATTGTGGATCGAGATTGTTGTAGTTCCTGCCTATATCTCATCGGTAGATACGGAGTGGGGGTTTCTTTAATGTAACAGCTGCGTGACGTCATGAGATCGTATCTTCATTACGAAATCCAGGGTATTATCAGCAATAAAAAAATCTGATATTGGAATCATGTTTGTTTGTAGTCGTTTTTGTTTTATTTCTCTAAGCTGTTATCCCAATTTTTTAACAGCTTTTTTAAGAGAGAAAACATTTAAGTACAAAGTAATCACTATTGCATGAAAGACGAAAATTAATATGGAGGATTGTTTGGATTAACAAAAGTGTCCGAACTCAGATGAGAATTGAGGATCCATATCGGAGTAATTTCTGCTTATATTATTGGTAGATTTTCCTCATTGTGGCCGCCGCTCAGCCAATCTAATGAAACGTTATGGTAGCTAAACTTATCTTCTCCCAAAACATTCTTTAAATCGTAATGGTGAACCCGTTCATTTTTAGCTTCATTTTTTTTTTTTTTTTTTTTTAAACAGACTATTCCCTATTACTTGAATCTACGATCAGTGATGATAGTAAGTTGCAATTTAAGCTTCTAAAAAATTAATTTTCTTTTCCTAAGCTATTATCATTATTATTTAATTCCTGAGGAGTCAACTTCCTTTTCTAATACATATAAACTAAACCAGATTGAAAATATGCGTGTCCTCAACAAAGATGGAGATTAATCCTGAGGATTCCTTGCGGAGTTATAATTGCAAGTCATGTTTGGACTTAAAGTAGAATTGAGGATGTACATCTGATTAGCCTTTGTACTAGTTTATTCCCTTCTCCCCTCCACACAGCTACTTGTAGCTGATCTACTGAAGCGTCATGAAAGGTAAGCTGCTCTCCTCCTAAACATTCTTCAAAATGTCAGGGTTACCATGTTGATTTTTGGTTTCTTTTCTTTTTTTAACATTTCCAAAATGCACCGATTCATTTGACTATCTATGATCATTCGATGGGTTTTTGTCATAGAGAAAAATAGAGCGTTAAGTTCACGTAGAAGTGTCGTGCATGTAACCTCTTCAGTTGTAAAAGGAACTACTATTGTAATGTACATACTCATAAAAATAAGTTGATGAGGGTAAATAACAGTAAAGGCATTTACAGACAATATTAAACAATAGCTCTTTTCATCTGTTTTGAATTCTTATTTTATGTAAACATATGTGTTGTATAAATATTGTGCTAAGAGACAACAAAAGGTACTTGAAGAGTTTAAAAGTTAGAGTACATATATATAATAGTATATATAGGTATATAAAGTAGAGATAGATCGAGTACTATTCGAACTTAGAAAAACACAACTCGATTTTACTAAAGGCGACAATTTTCTGAAAATGACTCCTACTCGCTTGAGATATTCATGCGATCATTCGATTTTTTTTCTCTCCTATTGTTCAGATGGAGGTGCCCCGATTAAGCATAAGGAGGGATGGGACTTATGAAGAGGGTGTGCGTTTGCAAATTGTACAACGCCAATTAGAGCTCTATAATGCACATATTACTTGCAATCAATATTGAACAAACAACGACATGGGATGAAAACAGTAAATAGATTGCAGATATTCTACGCAAAAAATCATAATATAAAGGAGGTCCCAGAGATTGTGAATCACTTTGCTGAGCTTGTCTGTAAAATTGGGAGGGTCATTAACAGCGGGGAGAGCTTCTCGAGAACAACACCAACTGAAGGACACAACAAGATTGTCATTTAAGACTTATATAAAGGCTATAAAGCCTTAATAATTCAAGCTCGGTGCAAGGAAAACCCGATTTCTGGCCTCCAATCTTGTGGCCCAACTCATCACTAGTCTGATTGCCTATGGAATATGGAGATTCGTGGAGAGCAAGGCCTGCAAAGTCCCACAACGCAATGTTGATTTTCTGGGGTCCTCTGTTGAAAAGGAGTGGACTGATATGTCTAATGACTGCGTCATTAAGGTGTGCAAAGTGTTCATTCCCAGACTGGGTGCTATGGTGGCCGCAAAAGAAGGACATTTTGCGAAATGATTGTTAATATTATTTGGTATAGCTCTAATAAAAAAATGTTGTTCTTGATGAAGTTAATTTAAATACTACTATTAAAAACGGTGGTATTTTTTAAGTAGAGCTGCCTGTTATAAGAGAAGGATTTTCAAACTTACAGATGACTGACTTTCAGAATAATAACGTCAACATAAAATCCTTTATGTAATCAACTACTTGTCGGTTTATTCGTTTTATTTGTACTTTAACCAGCTATCAATAGGATATATCATGAAGGCCTTTTTTCTGGTTAATAGAAACATGATGAAGTGAAACTCATAGTAAACTTCATAATGAATTCAGTAAGGAAAAAATATTATTGAAAACTCTGTTAAAGGTGAACGAATCAATTTGTTTGGTTTACTACAGGTTGTTTTTTTTTTTGCTCGTAATTCACTCTATTCGTTCAACCTATATATATTTTTTGAAAATAAATAAAAACAAGGCTACTGAATCCTTCATTTTCTAATTTGTTCCAGAAACTTTAATTCATTTTTTTAATGTGGATTTTTCTTGCAAATATGAACAATAATATATATATATATTTATAAGGAAAATTATATTGTATAAAAAGAAGATAAATTAACTTTATTATAAATAGTTAAACAACGGAGTTTTTATATTATATTTTATTAATCTCGTATTGATGTTTTCCTCTATGCAATTGGAAAGAAATCAATATTGCAGCTGAACTAGACCTTCTAGAACCAAATACACTTTGGTAAAGGAAACCTTAATAATTATTCATGCTTCACAGAAGATCCTTTGGTGTATAAATAAATGAAAAACTGAGGTTTCATTCCTTTTCAAACAAAATCCTTCAAATATGGAGGTTTTTTAACGTTTAAATTGCACTTTAAATTTAAACTGTCTCAGGATTGAGTTCTAAAAAAGAGCAAAAATTATTATTTGCTTCTTCAAAACCTCTAGGCATAGTTGAAAAGGAAGACGTTGTGTCATGGATTATAGAGATTTGAAATGATTGCCTATATCTGAAATCCATCCTTGACCCTTGGATTAGGGGCCACCAGTATATCGTTGTTTTGTTTTTTGGGCTGAATCCCGTACGCATCCCAGATCAATGCATTAGTTGCAGTCCTTGCTGGAGTAATGTATTTGCAAAAGTAGAAAACGGCCTTAACACCCTAACTCAATGATACCCAATGTATTTGTTGTCAGCTGTTGATTTTCTCGTCTGGTTTGATACCTCATGTCTATTTCATAATTTATTTATTTTTTAGAAATAAACGAATAGGTTAAAATACTTTTACTCTGTTTCCAAGAGGACAGGAAAACAATTGTCCTCGTCGTAAATATATATATTGGCCATTTTATTATTTATTAGAAGAAATATTGGCTATCATATAGAAATAAAAATGTGTAGCTACGCTTTTAATAAAAATATTACTAGGCAATATCGTTATACAGCATCGAATAAAATATTATTACCTAAATGTAAGAGGTAATTAATTTAAAAAATTGCTGAAAAATTTTATTAAAAATAATCACGCAAAGGAGCTTGGTTTTGGTGAATTTTTTGGCAAAAATTCACCAAAATTAAATTATTTGCTCTGTTGCATAATTTGCCCTGGAAGGACCTTTTTTAGATAAGAAATCCTTCAAAAAAAGTTCCATCTTGACGAAGAATGTTTTTAATAAAATGCTAAGATTTGATTTGATCATTGATTTGAGGGGTTACAGCCCTTGCTGACGCCCCTGTCTTGGATGACATATAAGAGATAAATAGCAGTTGGTGTGATTGCCTTATTTGGCTAACTACCAGATGATTTTGGGCCTTTTTTCTGTTTCTTTTTGTAGAAAAGGTTGCGGGATATAATAAAAGTTACGACGTGGGAACAAATGTCCTGAGTTGTCCCTCTCATTTTTAGAGAATTAGCACAGTCGTAGGGAAGGAAAAGTTGACTTTTTCTTCCTTGCCAAGTAATTGCTGTTGTAAAAAATTTGACTATAAGCCTATTTTAATTATATCCGGCGTTGACTCCATTTTGATTAAAAATGTTGCTAATACATTCACTTTTTTTGGATAAATAAGTAAAGCAATTATTGCGGGTTTTGTTTGTTTGTTTTTTCACAAAAAAACAACAAATATCTCTAATGACATACTTAAACCATTAACAATAAACTATCTACATAGGTAAAGATGCATATAATTCGAAGGTCTTATGAGTAACATCATAACATCTGCTCTATTTTATAAATCTTTAAAAAAAGACATGTTATGATTATTTGAAAGAAATATCCCTGTGCTCTTTAGCGGTGCATGTATCACTTTGTACTATTAACCTACCAAAAAATATATGTACTTAAGTTAAAAAATGTAAATATATATATTTATTACGCAATAAACATGTTGATTTTTATAAATAAATAATATGTGTAATGTCAACATAAAAATAATCTTGACCAAAAATCAAGGGGGGGAAAAAACTTCATAGACATATTTGAGTCAATTATAGGCTTAATATTCAAATTACTGGCATTAGTTGACATACCCAATAATTTAAACTGTAGTTTAGAACTTTTATTTTATTTAAAAATACTTATATTGCCCCCGTCTTTCAAATAAAATATGTCAATTTAAAATTATTTTATGATGAAGCCATTTTACCTACTTTAAGGGTGTGATTTGCGACACACCCAAAGGATTAATTAGAATGATTTGTTAATAGAAGTTGAGGATAACTTGTCGTAGAATACAAATTTAATCCACACTCAATTTTGGGAAAATCATTCTAGAATGCTTTTGTGTTCATGGGCCACATACAAATAGTTCCTAATAATTGTAAGAACCCCCTGGAAAGATTTTAATTTAATTTAATTTTTTTCCTCTTATATAATTGATGCGTCAACATAACAACAATCTTGAACTAACATCGAGAAAATTCCATTTTATTTATATGATTCATAAGTATAAACATACAGTCCAATGATTAATCGACATATTTGAGTCAATTCTAGGTTTTGTACTCTAATTTTAGGGATGAGTTAAGATACCCTAAACCCCCCCCTCTTCCCGCCAAATTGCGAAATTTTTATTGTTACATAAAATTTAATGTCTTGTCTAATAAAAGATCTTTCGTTCATATTAAGTCTCCTTAATAAAATTTTAACTCTAAACGTTTTCAAAAAAGGTTTGGGAATATATCACAATAATATTTTGGCAAAATTGTCAAAAAAATCCTCCCCCCAAATAATAATAATAATGATTAATTTATAACGGTCCTGCCCTTCAAACAAGAATAACCTGTGGACGCCCTTGTATTCATAAATACGAATAGATGTAGGTTAAAAAATATGAAAATGAAAGATCGTGCTATTTTTGTAATTACAACTTGAAGAGCTCTTTTTATTTTCCAAAGCTGTTATCATTTATCTTTTATTATTGAAGAGAAAACTTATCCGTATAAAATTATCAGGAGTGCGTCAAAGACGAAAAGTAACACTGAGCATTTGTTGCGGAATTATAAGTGTATGTCCTTGTTGAACTCTGAGTAGAATTGAAGATCGACATTGTAGTAATTTCTGCCTATATCATTCCCAGATGTGAGAGTTGAGTTTGTGTTTATTTTCTTAATCTCATAGCTGCTTGTAGCTAATCAAATGAAATATCATGACAGGTATGCGGGTTTTTTTTAACATACTGGCAGATAATATTATTTAAATCTATGCGAATAGTTGATAAATTATTTTTGCATACTCACAAGTCAATATTTTTGATGTGCTAGTCTATTAATTAGTTATAATATTTATCGTTAAGTAGGATCTTTTTATCCTTCAAAATGAGAGGGTTCCTTCTTTGTTCTTTTGTTATCTCTTTGTGATCTCAAGACAGATAACACTTTATAGGCACAGTGGTCATAACACATATCCTTTTATTCAATACTTACTATAGAGCTGTAGTTCTCAAGCTTTTACATTGCCTACCACCTAGAGTAAATATCAAGGTCTCCAAGTACAACCAATAAAAGGAAGTGCGTCCAACGTTCGTAAGACGAAAAAAAATAGTAAAATGCTGTTGTGACTTTATTTCTTAATTAAAATTTTCACAAAAATAAATATTATAACATAAATTTGAGATTCAATCAATGAAATTGCCGTAATTCCGGACCACAACGTCTCCCTGGAAACGTTCAACTTCATTCCTGACCGTCACACTGAGTAAAGATCCGAAATATCATCCTTATACCAGCTCTGAGGGATCTTGTGGTTTTTTGGGGATCTTGATTGGGAACCCGGGGTTCCATTCTGGAGAGTTAGAAGGCCAATAACTCTCCGGGACGTAGAACGCACACTCACAACCAAGAAAATCGAGGGTTTTTTTACTCGTGTCACAGGGTGTTCCATCTTGCTTCCAGATCCACGGTTGATCTTTTATGATGCTGCGAATTTATAGGAATACTTTAGTGCACAGAGCACTGATGTAGATATTGGTGTTGACCTTTTTATTGTTCCTCGAATTATGCTTCTGTTTTTGACATAAAATTTTCTCATTGAAAAAGAACCAGACGAGATATTTCACAGGAGGCTTTTGTTTTGGCTTAATTGAAGCATTGGTTTGGGTAATACTTTTTTACCTGTTTGATGGGGTTTGAAGCTGTCCCTTGTGGCGTGCATTGCTGAGATACTCTAGATATTTAATGATGACACGATGGAAAGTTGAATAGGACGCTTCGTCGATGCTGTCAGCGAATGCATTCATTGATTGGTCGGGATTCTTCTCATATATTTTTTGTTGTTGTTTATTTTCCTCAACAATGGACGAGTTCGGACGATTTTGGCCGCTTCCCGGTCACAAAGCTGCAGGAAAATCATCGTCAGTAGGTCCTTACCATCCCGCTTGACACGTTTTCTAAATTTTTAGAGGAACTGAGAAGTGCAACCGACCATTTTAGTCAAAAATATGTTGTCTATTTTACAAAATACACAAAAGTACACAACGTTTTTGTTCCTGAACCTATTGTCGTAAGGAAGCATAATGATGAGATGAGACATTTGCGAACGTTTAAAAGAACAATTCTTTGCTTAAAATATGACAGTTTGAAAAAAGAAATTTTTTGGGAATACATTTTTTTGATAAAATATCAAACACATATTTCTTTGATGACATTTTGTCTAAAAATATACATAATTACTTTAAAAAATGACATTTTAATGCATGTTAGTTTGATACATATTGATAGGATCAAGGTTGACAACATAATTATAACAGGTGTATGAGTCATTTGAAAACATCTGATCAAAGTATCAATGTTAATCATATGGAAAAAATATTGGGCACATAGTTAATTGCCTTTTTTATTAAAGAATAACACAATCTAAATATATTGGGGAGCCGATTTAATTTACTGACTATGGGCAATTTGAAAATAAATAGTTGTGGATTAAAGTTACCGATAATTTATGTTGAAACAAGGTTAGGGGTCATACATTTGTGACGTCCAGTTGACACCGGGGGGCTGATTGGGGAGGGAGGGGATATTTTCAGAGTCCCCTACATTGAGAACTAATCACTATTCTCAATATTACAGTGAGATAATTGACTCAACTATTGATTTATTATGCAAATTTGTGAGAAGAGTTAAAATACCCAAGACTTTTAACTATTGTTATGAACTTTTGATTTAATAGTCTTATATTTGTTACAAATGGCCTTCCGAATATAATTTGTGACGTTAGGAATAACGCGTTTTCTTATCTATACTTTTCTCTATATTTTTTTCATGAAATCGCAGATATAAAGCATTTTCACAGACGTCATTGAAAGATCTTGGGGGCTTAAAGTTGATATTTTTACAACATAAAATGGGGTGTTTTTTTTCAATAAATATTGATGAAACTTCATCAAATGACCTTAAGAATACAAAAAGACTTAACATCTGCATTGAATACTACTTGATGTCAATGATAAACACTGATCAAATTGATATGTTATAAAAATCCATAAAATGCTTAGATTTGTACAGTTGTTATAATTTTTTGATTGATTAGGGACGAATAAATGTTGGATAATTTGAGTAAAATAATTTATATTTTTCATTGTAACAGTTAATTTTTATCTATAACACGAAAATAACGTTATATAGACATAAAATAACATATTTTTGATACTTTTTAGGCTCTGATATCTAGTTAAACTAGGCATTAGAGAGACAAATTTGTTGACAGACAATCCATTTATTTATGGGTCCCATTTCGACATCCAATATTTATTAATATTAATGAAAAATGGGATTTTATTGCTATTTTGTTGTTTAGGCCCACAAAATGGTGGACAACAGCAATGCTGACGTCACGTGAAAACGTCCTATTGTACGTCAAAGTTAATTCTGACACAGCCCATGAGAATATTTAATTTGTAATTAGAATGTAAGCCTTATGTTGACTCGCTCTAAATGTGATGCTCATATTTTGTTTGAATCAATTTGAAAAAGCCCTTATTGATCCTATTCAAATATCTTTAAGGCCCATGAATTTTGGGTGGAGTCTTTCATTACAATATATTGTGTAGATTTTTATTGATCGAATATTATTATTTCTTTTAGTAATTCAATCCCAGAGTCCTATCCTATTTTTGGATTGATTGTATTAAATGTATGTATATTAAAGTAAAATAGTGTTGAGTCGACTTGATCAATCCTCGACTCGGTTTGAATGACAAATTCATTAAAAGAAACAGGCGATTTCATTGAGTTAGATTGATTTGTATCATTAAACCTTATGAAATGTAAACATTCGTGTAGCTGTCCCTAAATTATTTTCTAATCAATCACAATTTATAATATGATTCTTCAAATGTCTGAGGATACCGACTAGACATAAGTATACAGTTATAGTTTTATAACAAATTGCACAATCTCACAAAAATTTGTAAAATATAACATAGTTTTAGTTTTTCTATTTCAATTTATGGAATGAGTTAAAATATAATAAAATTTTAGCTTCTCGACTAAAGAATATTCAAGTTATCCATACTCAATTTTGAGAAAATCATTCCAGCTTGCTTTTGTGTTGATTGGGCACATATGTAAATTTTTTCAGTAAAATTAACTTATTTTCATATCTATATTTCGTTTATTTTATTTGTCACAGTGGTTTTATATTAAATAAATAATGTTATCATTCAGAGAGTTGCAGATGGCGCCACGCACTGTTGCTTTGTTTACAAACGAATATTAGTAAACCACGCTCATGTCCAAATTTTTGATACGTCCAAAGGGTTAATAAGAACAATTTATTTATAGAAATTGACGATAATGCATCAATATAGATACATACTTAATCCCTACATAGTTTTGGGAAAAATAGGTTGGTTTTTGTGTTGACTTTCTAGATTATGTAATATCCCCCCCCCTCCACTACATAAAATCCTTAGTACCACTCAAAACCAAAAAACATATGACGTGTACATACATATATATTTATTAACTCTTGAAATGAAATCAATTCATTTCAGGGACGATGAGTTTTTCATCGTGTACTTCTCCCTCCCTCGACATTCTTAAATAATAACGTGAAACATCCTTGAGAAGAAAAAAACATCACATTATATAAAAACTCATGGTCTTGATAAAAAATAAACTGCCTTTTTCGTACGTAAGTACGTATATGTCTAGATTTCGTTGTTATAAAGGGACGCCCATTAGGGCGGTTTGTAGCTCAACACTTTTTGAAATTCGATTAGGGGTAGTTTGGAAAAGTCTTCAATTTCTAAGAAAAACACCTATGCAAAACTTTATTACCCAAAAATATCATGTTTAGGAAACACATCTAGTTCAATGGTTGAAATTTGACATAAATTATTTATTTATTCCGTCAAGATTAAAATATAATATTAATCTTTATTTTACAGAAAATTAATATAATTGACATTATTCTAAGCTATAAACAGTATTAACAAAGTTTTTTTGATAAAGCTATCCTATGGAGTGAAAACAGAGAGATTGACATAAGAAATGTGACGCGATATATGAGCATCATCAAATTTTCCTCACTTATCTCTCTTTTTTGGCTCTATAGAACAATTTTAAATAAAACTGTAGTAAAGACTTTTTATGAGTTGGAAAAATGTCTATCAAAAATATTTTTACCAAAATAACTAAAAATGTCTTCTTGATATCTACGAGGGTGTTCTGAAAAGTTTCCGACCTAACAAAAATACAAGACATTTTTTATTTATTTTTCAGCATAGTCTCCTTGTAGCTTTATTTATCCTAACGATGTTCCCATCTCTTTATTCAGTCGAAATAGTACTTGGCGCTTTTTTTCACAAAAGTAATTGTTTACGGGACACTTTTCACTTTTTTACTCAATTACTCCGAGTTGGCTTGACAAAGACACGTTAGATCTTAGCCCAACAAGCCTTTATATGTCTACTATTATGTGAATCTCTTTAAAGGTTACAATTTCAACAACAAATCAATGACAGTTCGATAATCAATTGTGTTCATTTTTACATAAACACTCAAATTAACTCAATCAAACGACTCTTACATAGCAGCTTCATGTCCAAAAAGGCTACAACTTTGGTGAATAACTGTCGACAGATGCCCGATAGATGTGACTAGCTTTTATTTACGGGTACTACCATATTGGCGTTGAGGTGGGAAACTTTTCAGACCCCCGTATATGTTCACTAATTAATTAGTTTTTGCCTTTTGTATAATTTGAAGAATGCAATTTTGTATAGGTACTTTTTATACCATATAACAACTTTTCCGGACTGGCCGTAATTGGAATTCGAAAAAAGTTGAGAAAGAAACCACCCTAACGCTCATGTTGGGAGGGGGGGAGGAAATGCTGTTGCTTTTGAGGTCTCTCTTTGTTCGTTCAAATAAATGATTTAATTTCTTGTGAAGTTAAAATTGTTTTTTTCTTCATTTTTTCATTGTCTTAGTTAAATGATCTTCTCATATGGCTGGAGTACTTAGGCAATGAATATTTATTAAGTTATCTTCTAAGTACTTTTATGAAATCCTTGATGATTCAAAGTTCATGTAAATACTGTGTAGGAGTTTAATAACATGATCATATACTCCCTAGGAGGAGTTAATTGAAATTATCTTACTTCCTTAAGTCACTTCCCCAGACTTATTTCTTAATTATCGTTTGTTTTATTTATTGTAGAGACGATGTTAAAAATAGTTTGGACGTTTTGGATCAGGTCTTGGATCAATTTGATGATAATGGGTCAATCATTCACCACATCAAAAGCAACAACAAAGGCAGTCAATACCACCACCAGTCTCATCAACAACTCCGACAACAGCCTCCTCCCTCTCCTAGAAGACTCATTCGGAAAAATAGCCTCAATTCTCAAATTGACGATATTTTCAGTGCTTTAACAAAGGAAATCAAGGAGAGGCATGAGAGTCAACAAAATGGCAGCAGCAGTAGCAACCACAACAAAGGAAAAACAGACGACGCTTCTCCAAATAACAGTAGCTCTTCCCGCGAGAAAATGACGAAGCAGCAGCAAAAGGCAATCAACAGCAAAAATAACAGCCAGAACAGTAAACAGTTCAATGGTGAGAAAATTCCTAATCGTCGAACACCACAAATGGGACTTGCCAATGGAATTAAAGAGCAAGTCAAAGTCTACGAGGATCACTCTCCAACACGACGTCCCAAAAAAGGCGTCACCACAGCCATGATTCATTCAGGCCCTGAAAAGATCACGCATTTCAAATCCACAGAAAGGGGAAGAAGAGAGTCGCGACAAAGATATCCGCCACAGCAAAGAAGACAAGGAGATAGTAAGGTGAATAGTGGAAGTAAGATGCATGGTAAGGGTGAGTCCTATGTAGGTAATAACCGAAGATCCCGCTCCTTGGGACCTCTTGAAACGGAAAATCAAAATCATTTAATTCACCAACGAAGAGCTCGTTCGCCCAATCGATCACCTCCTCGTCGGCAATCTAGAGGCCATAGCAATAATAATCACAACAGACGATCCTCTCCCTCAAACTCCAATGGATTCGCCGGGCGGTATATCAATGACAAGGGAGGGCATAAGGGAGCTAAAAATCGATCATACAATGAGAACCATGGACGAGGAAGTAATCCTCGGCCTCCATCTGCGGCTGAAGCACAAGCTACTTTAGAAAAGATGCTACCAAGGTAAGTCAGTTGCAGTTCACTTTTGTAAATAAAAAACTTCTGTATTTTCCCTCCATATGTAGATATCCTCCAAATCGTTTATTGGGTGCTCAAGGTAGACAAAAAAGCATGATTGATTTACGTCAAGCCCATCATTTCGAAAACTATTTAAATCATCACAGTCCAAGATTTCATGCCTATAACAAACAAGAAACTCGGAATCGAAGATCCGTCGCTGTTGATCCATTTGACGAGTATCCTCCTCAAATGAGGCAAAGATTAGTGAGTCATTTAATTTTGAGAATACTTAAATGGACCCCCATTGTCTAATTAAATATGATTGTTTTTTTGTTAATAGATGTCATCATCATCACCTCTTCCATATTTGGGAGATCCCATCGTTCATTCTCCTCCCGCTCCCAAGCGTTCCCATCTTCCTAGAATGCCATTAGAAGCTCAAAAAGATTTCTTGCTAAAAAGTGGAGGATTTTCGACATCTCATCCCTTCATAACAGGAGAAGTGCCAATACACCCAGAGTTGCAGGGAAGACTTCCATTTAATGTTCCCTCACGGTATGAGCAACATGCACTTGAGTTGTACTTTCTAAATTTTTATTTTTATACATTACTTTCAGAACAATTCCTCTAAGACCAGAGGACTATGACCGCTTTCAGCCCGAAAGATGGCTTCAATCATCCCACCCCGCACACTTTGCAGGAGATCCCGAACTACATCGTCGAAGACAACTTCATCGTCAAAATAGTCAACAAGCTGGCGGTGGCTCCCATTGGTTCCTCCGCTCCAAATCTAATCAAAAAAATTCAGCGATGAATGACTCAGGTATAGGACTTTTTCGAACAGATTTATCCCGCTCTAGTTTCGGCATGGTCCTTCAAGACAAGTTTCAGAAGAATCCAAATATGTATTTTCCTGAAGTACTATCAAATGAAAGACAACACAATAGCAAACAACGACACAAGAGACGTCCTCGAAGGAGTTACTCCTCAGAAGAATCTTCCTCTGACACGCTCATTCACAACATGAGTGAAGGGAGTTTCGAAGAGTCTTCCCTCTCTCCTCACAACTCCATGGAAGGTTCTCCTCGCATGAAAACAAAAGTTTTACCTTCATCTACGACCACAACTAAGAACGCCAATTCATCCTCATCATGTTCCTCTTCCAAAAAAGACTATTCGTAACTACACACCCAAGGGGAGTTCACATATGCTCAAGGAGTTTGAGGATCATCGACGAAAAAAGACTTCTGTTGACGTCATGATTGACGACTTTCATCGAAACCTTGATAAAAATTTAAACCATACGGGAGTATCTTCTTCATTGGCTTCCTCAACAATACGAAGAGAGGAAGAAGATGAAGAAGAGCCACTCTCTGGGGTTTGGTCTGTGGCCTCATCCTCAGCAGCATCCTTTGATTTTATAAAAAAACAAGGATGACTCCGAGTTTGCCAGCTTAAAAAAGCTCATATCTGAAGGACGAATTGTTGGCCTAGACACACCTCCTCCAGCTTTTAGTCCACCTTCTCCTCCAAATGTTGTGTCATCCTCGTCCACTTCTTCACACCCTTCTTCCTCAACCTCTCATCTCCGGACTTCCTCTAACAATCGATCCCAAACTAAAATGAGAAGTCATGAGTTTGCATCCGTGGAGGACCTCACTGAGAGAGATCAAAAGAATAAGGAGGTGAAGCGATCCTCCAGTAGTAATCAACAACAAGGAAAAAGAGGTAGTGTAATGTATTTTATATTATTAGGCTTGCGAATTTTGTTGAGGTGAGTACTGAGCATGATGTTTGGTTTCTCTGTTTCATTTCATTTCAATAAAGAACAAACACTACCGGTATAATAGATACTAGTGCTTAGAGTTATATAAAATATGACCTAAAAGTGTACGAGATTCTTTTCGAGTTGGTAATATGAAGAGTGTTTATGTTTATTTTCCAAAGTTGTTACTTCTAAATATAAAGTTATCATAAATGTAATAACTACATCATTTTCAAGTGTTAAAGTTATACCATAAGCTCATTCAAAGAGACAAGATTAACTGAGGTTTAAAGAAGGAAGTGCATGGCTAGCAGTTATTATTACACATTGTAGCCATAATTAATTATCTAGCTAGGAGAAAATAAAATAAAAAAATAGCTAGGTTTGTTGGACTGAAAGACCGACTGTTGAATGCTAAGAACGATCGGACTGATAAAAAAAGTCGGAAAGAGGGGGAAACTAATTAAGAAATCAGTCCTATGATCGATCCATAACTATTTTTTATCACTTCACTCGTACACGTACCAACTGTTCTTTTTCTTTCTTTTCTTAAACTCAACTTTTTCTCAACAAAAGTCGCAGCCACATATATAAAAGTTACATATTTAACATATTTTACATTTTTTGTGTATCTATTTCAGAATTTGATGTACGGAGAAGAGGAGGTGGCATCGTTGGGAGCAGTGCTGGAGGAGACATTGGAACTGCTCAACTCATCGCTGACTCCACAGAAAAAAAATTCAATTTCAATCCCTTCAAAGGGATGTGGAAAAAGAAACACTACTCATTTGACTTCCATTAATTTAATAATCCTTTATCTTTGAGTGTGCTACAATCTTACTAATTCAATCATTTAAACAGACAAAACGTAATTTGTTTATTTAAGAAATATACATCAATCTAATTAATTCTGTGTGTTGTTCCTTATTTTCATAACTACAATCTACAGGGTTTTTTTTTTTTTTTTTGGGGGGTTCATGGCCAGTAGGCACATCTATATTTCAAATTTTAAGATCACAAAACAACGAAAATATGAATACAGCTAACGCTATAAAATTTGTTCAACAAAAATATAGAAGCGATACAAAGGCCAAACATGCTTCTAAAGAAAATAATTCTTTAAAAAAAAAAGCAGGCCATTTTGGTAATTAAGGTACTTGAGCCATAAGGTTCGGCACAAATTCGACACCATTGGTTGCAAATCCAATGTCGTAAATTGAATCTTGGGTTGGGAATTCCCAATTAAGGTACTTTTTATGTGATATAAGTATTTCCCAAACACTCCCTGAGAGTGTTTGCATCGTATCTGAATATTAGGACAACTTATGGAGTACCACTTTGAGGCCGGCTGTAGGGTCATCCGAGTATTTCCTCCATATGAATCCAGGAAGATGGTGGTCCCGGGACTGATTTTCCGTCGAAAGATTTCTGACACAGAATGAATTATAAGACTTCCATAGGTCGCGGAAAAATATAACAGATAGGCCACCATATTTCAGAGGGTTGTGAAGTCGCCTTGGCATAATATTTCTCTTATTCTTTAAACTTAGGAAAGTCGTTGCAATCATTAAAACCTCAGAAGATGTTTTCTGTTGATACGGCGTTACTCGTAATATATGGGTAACTCTAGGGATAACCCATGTGTTCCAGGATTGAATTTTATCATACATATTCAGTTTAAAAGATTAAAGGAACTCGCAAGCTGATTTAATATAAGAAGTTACTTCTTCCAAGTTTTTTTGACAGCAGTTATCTCCAATCAAAGACCCCAATAAACTTATGTGCTTCGCTGTGTGAAAAGCTGCCCACAATTTATTGATCAGGCTTTCATATTGGCTGAGCACCTCAGTCTTTTCTTGGTTCATCTGGAGGCCAGATTGGTTCAAAAAATCGTCTAATAACTGTTGGGTTATCTTCAAGGATTTTATTCTTTGCAGTTGACTGCCTGTAAAAATCAGGGTCAAGTCAAAGAGATTTGGGATGAGATGAAAGGGAGGAGAAACCAACCATATTATATTCTCTGTGTATTTTCTGAATTAAAGAGTAAACAAATATAATGAAAAGTAAGGCTGACGATGAGTCTCCTTGGCGAATAACACTTTTGTTGGGGAGACATCCATATTGTATTATTGTCTGAGAGTTTGCAAGTAGAGCTCCAACAATTCGAATAATGTAGTTGCCGATGCCTTTTCGATATAATGTTTGGATTATAAATTTGGGGTATAGCGTGTCATACGGTTTGGCACAATCAACTGCCATAAAGGAAACATCGTCAGACGATTATAAAAAGACATGTAACGTAAAAGGAACCATATCCATTCGTTTGTCCTTTTTAAAACCATACTGAGTTGAGTGAATAATTGATTTTAAAATTCCACAAAGACGATTGCCTAAAGCATATGAAAATATTTTCGCCAAGGGTCTTAATTTTTTTAAGAAACCAGGATCCTTATTTTGCTTCGGTATCAGAACAAAACGTCAATTCGATGCAAATTCAGGAAAGTGGCCGATGAAAACAACTTTTTTTTTAAACAAAGTAAAATAGGTGTTAAAAGGTCAGCATATTTTGTATAGAATTCGAAAATAAAAATCAAATGTCAGGACTTTTGTTCAATTTTGCATTTTGGTTATCTATCGATTTTGCATTTTGGTTATTTATCGATTTATTATAAATTTTGTGGTAAATATCCTCAGAATTGTTAGAATCCTCCAGATGGCGTGCAAACTGCTATTATTATTATAATTTTTTTCTTTTTCTTTCTTTCTTGGCCAATACATTGCAATCGAGAATGGGACATGTCTTCAATGAAGTCAAGTTTAAGTGTTATCTTGTAGAAGAAGTCCGCTTCCCTGAATAATTGACAAAGTTTTTATTTCTTAACTGTGGCATTTAAATCACTATTTGAGATTTTTTAAATCTCAGAAAGATCACGACGTTTTTCTGCGGGTCGCATAGCTCAACTTCTTCAAAGTAAGCTTTTGATTTTTAAAACATTTCTTCCACTTGCATAAATACGTCACCATGTGGAGCTAAATTATAATATGTTCTCTGATTTATGTCGATAATTTCATCTTTAGTATCGGAGTCATCCAGAAGTACTGAATTTAATTGCCATTGTCCTTTTTGTCCCTTATATTTAATTTTTTGAAATAAAAATTTCAATTAAACAAATTGACATTTATTTATTTTTCAAAAATTTATAACTATTCACAAAAAGTTAATTTTTTGACAAAAAATTTCAAAAAACTATGGCTATTCTCAAAAAGTTTAATTTTTTGAAGAAAAACTTCCAAAATCAATTTTTATTTTCTTCACTCATAGTTAGGATTGAAGATTATAAGAACTCTTTCTAAATTAAGAAAATTGTTTTATTTCAAAAAATAACATCAAATTTAGAAAATTGAATTCATAAATACAGACAGGGACATCATGTTTACATTCTAAAGCAATATAACTCTTTTTTGCCTTAATAACCATTTCCAGCCTGTTGAGAAACTTTGCACAGCTGTTCTTTACAAAAATGGACTCTAACTTGGCTTAAGCATTTATTCAACATGTCCTCCCTCAGCAGCCACCATCTTCTCCATCCTGCCCCGAAAGGATTTGCATGCCCTGATGACTTCTGCAGAATCGACAGCATTCCACTCCCTCGTAATAGAGCCCTTCAGGGCCGCGATGCTCTTGTGGCTGACCTTGCACACCTCCCTCTCCAACTTCCCCTACCATTAGTAATCACACGGATTGAGGTCGGGTGAGTTGGAGGGCCAGGTGTTGCGATCCCAGAAGGTGATGTCGTGGGAGTTGAAGAAGTTAGTGGTCCTCATGGCAATGTGTGCGGGCGCTGAGTCTTGTTGGAATATGAACTCCCTCCCAGCGGCCGTATCCTTCATCCAGAGGATGACGAACTCCTCCATGACTTCGCAGTACCTTATCGCGTTAACCCTTTCCTTGGGATTGAAGAAGAAAGGAGGCATCACCTCACCGGTGCTGCAGATGACACCCAGGGTCATCACGGAGGCCGGGCACTTTGTGGCGAAGACCGCCGGGACCTTTTCTCTCTCCTTGGCAAGCCACCTGTCATTCTAAACGTTGTAACTTCTGTCGACAGTCCAGTTCTTCTCGTCGGAGAAGAAGATGATTCTTCCTCCATGGCTCTTCAGGTAATGACGTTTACCGTTGATGACCCTGGTGGCCTTCATGGATGCCGTGAGGATGTGTTGTTTGGCCATTCGGTACCACCTGTACCTGAAGTCCTCATTCACAGCCTTGGAGACTAGCTGCTTTCTCACTCCACGGTTCTTTGCCAACCTGGACAAGGAAGTATCCGGCGAAGCCTTGATGGACTTCCGGAGGCCTTCAAGGAAGCGGGGAGTGCGGATTCGGTCACTTCTCATGTTGTGGGCCTTGAGGCGGACCTTCCCCTCAACCTCCCAGCAATTGAGGACCCGGTACACCGTGGTCTTGGGGTAGTTAAGAAGCTTGTACATAGCAGAGGGCTTGTGTCCCGCCCAAGCCAATTCGAGGATGGCGTCTCTCCTTGCTTGTTCCATGATGACTATTTTTTGTTGTCAAAACAATTGTGGTGGAAATTATAGTATATTGTTCATGCAACCTTTTATATTAGTATGATTTAACCCCGAATATCCACATTATGGATCTGGATGAAGTTTAAAGTAGTTCCAATTTATCGTGGACACCCTGTACAGCAAAATCAACATTGACACATAAAGCTCTTATGCAAGAAAAAAAAATAATAAGTGCTTTAAATATGTAAATCGTTTAATACTTAAATAAATCTACTGTGATTGCCCAGCAATGTTCTTGTTGACTAACCTTGCTCTAGTAACATTGGGTGTTACAAAGGATTTAAATTTTTTGATTAATTTATATATATGAAGTGCCTTTATTTAGAAATCATGTTACATAATAGATTTTTAATGGACCGTAACAAATTCGGTCCGTTAAAGAAGTTCGATTTTGACGGGTTTCATAGAAAAATTTCTTTTTAGATTGGTCTCAAAAAAAAAAAATATATCTGGATCGGTTTTACAAAAAAAAACCGCTCTGGATAGGAGAATTGTGAAGAAGTAATATGACAATGATAGTCTGGAAGTACAACAGCGATAAATTGCAGTTGGTATGATTGACTTATTACGCTCACTATCAGATGATTTCGGGCCTCTTTTCTGTTTCTTTTTTTAATGAAGGTTGCGGGATATTATAAAGGCAATGATGTCACAATGAAGGTAACAACGTAAGAGTCCTTATGAATACTCGTACGTTACGGTATCCGGAAAATTCCCCCTTGCCTGGAGAATTTTTCCTCAGTGAGTTCCTGCCAATATGAATAAACCAATTTCAAATAAAAAGACAAAAAAATAAAGTAAGTCGATTTTTTTGCATATTTATTTTCTATTAACTTTTGTTGATTCTCATAATCATTTAAAATAGTCACAATATGTTGGTTACAATCACTATATCGTCTTCTTTGAACAGGCGGGGATGACCTGCAAGCTGTTAAAATATCTCTATGCGATTAATATCTGTTACTAATATACTTGTAATTAGAAGGATGGTACCGTCGGTTTTACAAGTTACGTCTCTGGAAGTTTCTCTAACTTTTAAAGGATGAAGAATACTTGATGCGCATAGAGAGGATTCAACAACTTGCAAATCATTCTCCGCCTCTTCAAAGAAGGCGATATCATGATGGTAACCAACTTATTGTGACTATTTTAAATGATTATGAGAATCACGAAAATGTTGATTATTTATTCAAAATATAATATTCTGAGCAATAGCTCATTGCTCAGAATATTATATTTTGAATATTTATTTCTTTTAAAATTGGTATATGTTTATGTTTTTTTGGAATTCTGGTGGGAATTAACAGGGAATCGTACATAACTTGGTATACATAAAGTTCACCAAGTATTTCAATCCAGTCAGGTAACTGTGCATTAATGAACCATGGTGCATTGTAGTATATATGCATGCATATCCCTGTTTGTTCTATGAAATGTCATAGATCACTCCAGGAAGAACCCCCCATGGTTCATGGATAAGTTTCATTTATATTATGTTATTATTCATTTAAATCCTATTTTCTATTGAATGTATTCATACTAGTGTTGGGGTTCGGTCCGAAAATACTAGACCGGTATGTGAACCTTATGATTTTTAATGGACTAAACTAATTCGAACCTTAAAAAAGTTCGGAATGGATCGATCTCAAGAAAAAAATAGCTCTATATTTGTCTTATAAAAAAATGTTCTGGATCGGTCTGAATTTAAAAAAATGATAACCATGGGGCTAAAACCACAGGGCCAAGGGTTATTGGGCCCCACCCCCACACACGCACTTTTTTAGACCAAGTCAAGGTTAATAGAAATACAAGGTCATACCGTAATGTGCGTATGACTGATGTTTGACTTTCACCTCGCTGTTTAATATTGACGTCATAGTGTATGATTGCTTGCGTGTTTTGTCAAAATCTGTTTTTCTTACCCAGCAGTCGGTACCATACATCAAATTGAAAGTTCTAGCAAGGCCAATCACATGGCGGTTCAAGCTTGTATTTCTGTTAACCTTGGACTAAGTGTAATAGTTAGGAATGTAAATCCTAACCATTTTTTTAGAGTACGGGTTTTTTGTCATTGGCAACCTGGGCAGTGTTTAATTTCTATTTTTTGAAGTTGTTGTCATTATTTGAGGAGAGAACATATCAGCATTAAGTGTAAACCCCTGTGTGTGTGCGCATGAATTATGGAGATTATAAAAAATTTCCTATAAAAGAAACCAAAAATTAACGTTGCAAAAATTTGAAGAATTTTTAGGAGGAAAGGAACTTAGCTGCCATGACGCTATATTAAATCAGCTACAAGCAGCTGTGAGAGGAAGGAAATAGTAACAAATCTCACGTTGAGTATAGCAAGGACATTTAGCCTGGAATTACTCCAATGTAGATCCTCTATTCTTAGAGGATAACTTACATCAGGGGCTTCCGCGGGAAGATATATTTGGGAGGCTTGGTTTTTAGAATTTATTCGATAAAAAATCCAAAAATTTGAAATTTAATTTATTAAATATTTTTTTAAATGAATTTTGTGTGAATGACTAAGTATTTTAGAAATTTTTCTCCCAAAAATCCAATATTATAATTTTTTTTCAAAATTTTTACTTTACAAATTTATTTTTTGAAGTTTTTCTTAAAAAAATCTAATATTTTTTTTTTTTTTTTCAAAAATTTTATTTTAGAAATTTAACTTTTGAAATTTATTTTTTTGAGAACAGGTGGAATTTAAAAAAAAAATTAAATATCAAGTTGTATATTTGAAATTTAATTTTCAAATTTTTTTTCAGAAAATATTTATTTGGATTTTTCTTCAAAAAAATCCCCTGATGTCGAAATTGTATTTGCTTACTATTATTTTAAATATTAAAGAATTGGAACCGGCATCGATAATTTTTACTCGAATCGCATCAGAATTTGCATTGGAAATTTTTTATAAATCATCCAATCATTAATTGAAAACCGGTCCACGATTTGAAAATGATTAAACTACGTTGTGATATCGCGGTTTGGATCAAAATATGGGTTTAAATCGGGCTAGAAAAAATAACTTAAGATCAAACCGAAACAAATTCGGTTTTGGACCGAGTCTGAACACTAATTCCTACACAGATACACATACATAAAAAGGTACATGTTTGTGTGACCTTGAGATGATGTTTGGATTTAATTAAAATCAGACTACGAGTACATATGGTAGATACATATTCACATATGTACAATGTAAATACACATTATAATTTGTTCAAACTCTGTATTTGGATGCACTACATAATCAAAAATATAAGTTTATGGTGTAAAAAGTTCAAGGGTAATTGTGTTTTTTTATATTCAATGAGGGTATTGTAGAAATTTTGAAGAAAACAGTTGAAAAAGTGATTTTACAGTGTATATTTTGTCTAAATAATGCAAATTAAATGTGTTTAGTTTAGGAAAAAAGTGTTTTATTTACCATTCTGACCGCGTTACGAACTAAGCAAGCAACAAAAATACATCATTTTGAGCTTTTACTGAAAAAAAGAAGTGAAAAGTGCATTGCAAGTGCATATTTCCTTTAAATAATGCATAGTACACTTTTTTAGATGGGAAAAAGTGTTACAATTATTTAATTTAACATTTTGACCACGCTTTGCAGTATGACACAACAAAAAAAAAAAAACACCATATTTTAAGCCTTTTTGGAAGAAACAAGTTGAAATGGTGCTTTTAAATGGCATATTTTGTTTAAATAAGGCAAAATACATATTTTTTAGTTAGAAAATAGTGTTTAAATCATTAAATTTACCGCATCTTGAGGTATACTAACACAAAAAAACACCATATTTTAAGCTTTTTTGAAAGAAAAAAGTTCAAAAAGTACTTTTAAAGTTAATATTTTCTTTAAATACTGCAAACTACATGTTTTTAGTTGGAAAACAGTCTTTTAATTATTAAATTCACGATTTTGACTGCGCTTCGAGCAATACTACTACAAAAAATACAACGCTTTAAGCTTTTTCTGAAGAAAATTAGAGAAAATGCCTTTATTTCATTCGATTAAAAATTTACTTAAAAAATATATTTAAAATAAAATATAATCGAGTCGATTGAAATAATTAAAATCAATGCTAGATACATACTTGTGCTGTCAGTAATCATGCAGTCCAACTCATTAAAGTCTTATTTCACTATTGTGATTTAAAAAAGAAATATAAAATGTATCATTGCAAAAATTACAATTTTATTTATTTACGTAATAAAATAATTATAAATTAAAAACAGTACTTAAATCGTCCAACAATAATAATGTCTTAGATAATTCAACAATTATTAATACATCAACTATTAAAATTATTTGTAGGATCATTTTTTCAAAAATTTGAACGAAATAAAAAAATGTTTAATACACAAATTTCAACACTTTAATAAAACATTATTTTCTGTTGCTCATTGCCTTTCATTCAACTGACGCGTTTCCCATCTACTTCTTTAGATATATTTAACCGATATCCCATTATCATCAAAACTGTCCATCATGGATGTTGATCTCTTGGCCATCTTCTCCATCCCTCGAGGTATTGCCTTTTCATTAGTAATTACACGTTCATGACTCACTGTATTTTTCCTTTCAAGGTTTCTATTTTGAACTCGTACGGATGACATAACGCCGTTGACACCAGCCAATCATCATTCATGATTCTGCAGTTCCATTGTTTCTGTACCAAGAAAGTTCAGTATTTATTTCCTAAATGCTTTGTTATTTGTAGAATGAGGAGGTAGTCATTCGATATCGGAACCAGTTCTGTTTATAAAAAGTAAAATAGATCCCCAATACTGTTTTCGGATTCCCATTAAAGCCTAAAATCCTAAGTCTACTCCATTGCCAAATAAAGAGCTCCAAATAATTTCAAGACTTTTTGAGTCCTCTGTAAAAGTTTGCATACGCAACATATTTGACAATTGGCTTTCCAGAGTGTGGTATATCTTTGACATTAAAATTACTATATCAGATTATTGCTATATCAGTCTGTATTTAGGACTGAGGATCACAGCTCCGTCCAGTTTAATCTCGGTTAGGTCCAGTTCGGTCCTGGATGAATTCACTCAACGTTTCTTATTCTTTTCTTTTTTTATCAGTTCTAGTATTGACAGTCGGAAGGGGAGACAGTCTTAAGGACCGATCCCAAGGACTTGTATGACCGGTCCTAAAACTGGAATGGACCGAATAAATAAGGACTGAGACAACACTAATCAGAACCATAAACACTATTCACATTTTCAGCTGCCTGGCTTGCATTTTTGTCTAGTTTGAAGAAAAACTGTACAATATGGCGTATTTTCTCTTTACTAGTGACCATCTTTGACGACCGTTCATAACAATACTAAGTCAAACAATCCCAAAAACTGTCTGAAAGTTTTCTTATTGCGAAATCTTATCTTTCTAATGCCACCAAGTGTGAGCCTATCGTATTTATGGAACGCGAGATAAACATTACTAAAGCCATCTATTGAGGAAATAATTATTATTTACTCAAAAGTTAAACATTTATCTGAATAGAATCCTACAAAATAAAAATTCTTTCAAATTAACGTATTTAGTAATTAATCTGGGAAAGGTAATTATAGTAAACTCTATTAATTAATTTTTAAATTACCGATACAGTACAAATTAAAATCTGAGTATGTCATCTTTAATATGCGTTTATCATTTGCAATAATATTTACTAATATATATTTCATTGATTTATCTGATATATATATTAATGAAAATATACCTTATATTCAAAGAAAATTAGTCATATTATATAATTAATCATATAATATATGTACTTCTAAAAACTATCCAAGGCTACACAAATATTCAAATTTGTTTGTACTCTAGCACGTCGTTACCTTTATTTTATCACGGAACCTTTCCTTCGAAAAGAAACAAATAAAAGGGCCAAAATCATCTGGTAGTTAGCCAAATATGTCAATCATACCAAATGCTATTTATATCTTATGTACTCCCAGACTATCCCTGCCATATTATTTCTTCCCCATTTTTAAAATGAATTACATACTATTCAAATCTACATATTCGATACAGTATTATAATATTGCTCAGTAATATTTTATTAAAATAGTGGTTATTATATTATTTCTGTGAAGAAATAGCTGAAATTTCTTCTTAAAATTAATAAAATTACCAATATATATATATATAGATTATATAAATGACGAGGGATCAACAAGAAATTATATTCCTGTTCTTTTGAAAACAGAGCATAAGTATAGCTCACGGAGTTACCTCGCTAACACAAAAATACCCCTTGTATTTGGTTGTCAGCTGTTGATTCCCTCTTCTTCCTTGATACGTCATGGCTATTTCATAACATATTCTTCTTGATAAATATATATATATATATTGGCCATTTTAATATTTATATGAAGAAATTTTGAGTATTTATTCATAGAAATAATATAAGAACTACTCTTTTAATAAAATATTACTAAACAATATTATAATACAGTATCGAATAAAATGCTATGTAGATTTGAATAATATGTAATTCATTTTAAAAATGGTGAAAAAATAAAATGACAGTGATAGTCTGGGAGTATACAATAGAGGCAATTGGTATGATTTACTTATTTGGTTAACTGCCCGATGATTTCGGGTTTTTTCTGTTTCTTTTTTTTAGGAAAGGTTGTGCGATACAATAAAGGTAACGACGTCTACAGTGCCTTTCAATCTAAATGTTTTGGTCAACTACGACGGCGTCAAATTATTCTTCATATAGAGACTCAATGACTTTAATATCTATGGTTTCGAAGGTAATAGATTACTTCGTATAAAACCTATTCTTATAAGCTAATTATAAGGACAATTCGTTTAAAACATTTTCGTATGAATTTATGTGGAAACGCAGCATAGACTTTATGAATTGTCATTTTGTACTCCGAATGTTGGGGGCGTTTTAGGGTACCGCTGTGTCCCAAAACAGGATGCAACCCATCGGCGGTACCCCCAAACCATCCTCAACATTCGGGGTACAATTCAGGGGGATGTGAGGGGCTCTTAGTAGTTTTTTCAAGTATCGGCGGTGGGTTGCATCCTGTTTTGGGACCCGGGGATACCCGAAAATAGCCCAACATTGGAGGTATAATTTGGGCAAGGGTTGTGAGGGGCTCTTAGTACTTACTTAAGTATCGGTGGTACACCCAAAACACCCCCAAAATTTTGGGTAGAAAATTACAATTCATAAAGTCCATGCACCGTTTCCCATAAATTTATACGAAATTGTTCTTAAACGAAAATGTTTTATACGAAGTTACCGTTCAACGGTTTTGAGCCATAAATTCTTCTTTTTTCTACAGATATTCTTCATCACATCCAAAGATATATTTAAGTTAACGTTATTGTCTTTGATCCCACCATCATTTTTTTTTTTTAAATCTTCACGCGCTCTGCAAGCAGAAGTTGTCCACATTCTAGCCAGGGTAGCTCCCTAGATCAGGTAGGGAACACTGAAATAAATATGGAATCAAATCTTTTTATGGCGTGCGCTTATTTTGACGGAAGTGCAAAATTATTTTCTCATATTAATATAGTAAATGCAATAAATTGAAAAACTCACAGCTCATATCTTAAACATTTTAAAAAATAGTTTTTATGTTTTTTTAGAGAAAGTTTAACTATTAAACAATTATCATTTCAATGAAAAGTACACATACAAGTTCTAAACCCTATAAGTCACTTGTTGGTTCGCATAACTTGACTTGATATCCATTGGAAGTATGAATTCACACTCCTAGATATACAACTTCGAGGATTAAAGTCCTTTGATTAACTACGTAATGCATTCTGTTTCGTTCTCTTTGAACAAGAAAGAAGGTTTATGACGAAGGCCATCGTTCTATTGCCAACTGACACATCCTGGTTCATAACGAAGTGGAAATTACTGTTTTAGCATGATATTATGCTAATACTTGTTTGGTAATCCATGAGTCTTGTACAATATGAAAAATCCATCATGTCAAATAATATTATAATTGATAACAGAGAATTAAGTGATTAGAACTTCTATCATTCGAATCGCTGTCGTGTTTTTTTATTTTTCATTTAGCTTAATATATATTACTACTAAAGGGTTACCCGGTGTTGCTCTGGCCAAGGTGGGAGCGGGAAATTGCATTAACTATTTCTTCTAATTGTTTAAATCCCTTTGGTGCAGACAGGCGTTAGGGTATTCTATAATATATATAATTATAATTTAGTGCCTGTATATTATACAAAATGTATTATTATGAATTTTTTTTTAAATGTGTTATAAACATCAAATAACATATCATCTTTTATTTTTGTCAAAAAAATGCAAGAACGAAATTCGCAAAGAATATTGTAAAAAAAACGGGTTTGCACTAGTTTTGCAAAAAAAAAAAGAATTTATAAAATTTATGGGCATTATAAAGAGGAACACAAACCTATCAAGATTTATAACGTACTTGCTAAACCAAAAAAGTTATGAAGAATAATATCGTCGAAAAAATAACCTTTTTGGTAACTAGGAAATATTCCGAAAATTATCTAATAAACTGCTCCAGGAATTAAAAATACAATTAGGTAGTGTTTAAAATTTGATGCTCAAAATCAATCATTTTATGGCATTTCTTCTTAAAAATTGAAAATTGGCGTTTGATGATGAACAAAAGACAAATTATCCAGAAAATGACAGATGTTATAGTTAAACGTTAATTTTCATCTGTCAAATTTCTATGCAGACAAATCTCCATACCAATTTCTACAAACTGTATTTTATCGACGAATCCAATATCCCATTGAAAATTTGCAATTTTCACCAATTTCTTTTTTTGCCCATAACTTTTTTGATTTTGAATAAATTTCGAAAACTTTTCTATTGATATAGATGTTTTTTGAGACGCCAGTAATTTTTGATTTATTACTCAACCCCCTATCTAGTCTCCTTGAGCTTCAAAAAACAATTTTTGTGTTTTGGGGTATAAAATAAGCCGCTCCTTATACGACTCCCCAAAATTTAGAACCATGCTTAGAATCTTAGCTTAACCATGTTCAAATGACGCTTCCATCCAAAGTTTGAGCCTCCTGAGCACAACGGTATGGGCACCCATAAAGGACACACACACTATAATTATATATATATATACTGATATTGGTGATAGTTATTATATCAGGGGTGGGCTGGAGGGTTACAGTAGCCCTTCAAAATTAAATAATGTTTGCTTATTATAAGAATCTTCTTCGTTATTCGGGCAATTTATGAAGCAAAACCAAAAATTTTATATAGAAATTGTTTTCCAAAAAAAAAATGGAAAAAAAAAATGTCATTTTAGATTTTTTTTTTTATTCATTAATTTTTCAAATTTTTCCCCCAAATATATTTCTGTTACTATCGATGGATTTATGATATTCTTTTTTAAAATAATTTTTTTTTTTTGTGAAAGCTGTGGATTTTTAATTTTTAAATTACTTTTTTCTGGGATATGAGATACTCAAAGTTTTTATGTATAGTTTAAAAGCTTTATTTGTTTGAAGATACTAATATTGGCTCCGATATGGCCTCTTTTAAATAAAATCTTCAATTACATTCAATTATAGCTACTTTAAGTGCAATTTGCCCATTCCCCAAAGGATTATTAAGAATAACTTGTTAATAGAAATGGAAGTGATTTTGTATAAGAATAATAATCTGCATTTAATTTTGAGCAAAATTTATTCTAGCTTGCTTTTGTGTTGGTGGGGCAGACAATATTTACTTTGTTTATATTATGAAAATAGTTTTGCACTCTCGTCAAGTACAAAAAAGAAGGGGTTGGATGTTCATTTATGTGTTTTTCTGCGTAGTTACTACTCGACTAATGACTATATAATATATTTCTAGCTGGGAGCTAGCTGTGCAAATAAGAAAGAGAGAGAAAGAGAATAGAAAGAGAGAGAGAAAAAAAATGACGGAGAGAATTATAATAATTAAAAGAAAAAAATATGGAGTTGTCTTGACATGAGAGTGGAATGAATTGAGTAGCTCCTATAAGCGAAACTCTCGTAACTCTCGTAATTTAATAGTGTAAAAGTAAAGAGTTGTGACTTGCATATAGTTTGGCCATGTTCTGTGTTCCTATGGAGGTAATGTGATCCTGAAAATGGAAGTGGATGTATGAGAGTGGTGATGCCTTCTAGTTGCCCAGCTCCGCATTCTCATTACCGCCGCCGTCGTGCTCCTCCTCTCCGTTCATCGCAGGTCATAATGAGGCCAGCAGCCCTCGCAGTGCCCCTCGTCAACTCACATGAACTCCGTATTCGATTCATTGTCCCCGAAGATGTTCCCGTGATCCAATCCCTGTGTAAAGAGTGGTTTCCCATCGAGTATCCAGACTCCTGGTTTAGAGACATTGCAACTCATCGATATTATTCCGTGGCGGCTGTTAAAGGAGATGAAATCCTTGGGATCCTCGTTGCGGAAATCAAAGATCCCTCTTCTCTGTCTAAAGAAGATCGAGAAATCCTTTCCACCACCTTCCTTAAAGACAAAATCGGATATATTCTCTCACTAGGAGTAGCTGAAAAATATCGTCGTATGGGGATTGCCTCCTTTCTTCTCGATAATCTCACAAGATCCGTTCATTCCGATAGATCCGCAAAAGCGCTCTATCTCCACGTCCTATCCACTAACTTCCAAGCCATTTCCTTCTATGAGAAAAGAGGCTTTCGACCTCATCTCTTTTTGGTACTATTCACATTTATATCAATTCCCATTCATTATCAATCATTCATATCTACAGTCATAAGAAGGGTGAATCGATACGAGTTTTTTCTTATTAGCAAGCTTTCATTTTCCGAACCTGTTATCATTAGTTTTTCATTCTTAAAGAGTAAACATCTAATTACATAGTTTATATGCTCATGATTCATGAATGACTAAGAGTAACGGTGAGGATTTGTCGGAGAGTTGTAACCAAAGATGGAAAGATTATCTAAATTCTTGTGAGTCTGAATCAAAAAGAAAAGTATATTTTACCCACTTTGATAGACGACATATCTACTGAAAAAGGTCACTAAATAAACGAGTAAGGGCTCCTTACTCGCCAAAACGTTTGATTTTTCAAAATAGGTATAAATAGTTCATAAGAGCAATAATATATTTCAGATTACCAACATATTATATTTAATGAATGCTTACTAGTTGGATAATTTTCACACACCTAGTTATAACTTATAATTGTAAGTCCTGTTGGACTCTGGGTAAAATGTCCAAAATTGATACAGAGTAGCATTCGCGTTTATTTCTTTCATTTCACAGCTACTCGCAGCTAATTGAAAGCAATCTCATGGCAGCTTAACTGCTCTTCACTAACGAATTATTTATATTAATTTTCGGTTTGTTTGTTTTTGACTTACCAAAAATGCTTGCTATTTACAGCTCATGGGTTGAGAGACAAATTGTCCTAACTCAACAAATTAAGGTTGGAAACTCCATTCTTTCATTATGAATAAGGGGGAGTTTCCCAAATTTTCCAAATAAATGGATCTGAGAAATTCATTTCAACAGTCTTAACTTCATTCTTTTTTATAAGTATTAACTTTTCATATTAGACTTCTATGATGATATATAGACAATAACTCTAATATTTGTAATTTTTGAGTTACGACAATTTGTTCCTCTACCCTCATACAAGTTCAAAGTCTTAGTACTTCTTTTATTTATATAATAATCGACTGAAATAGCATTTTTGTAGAAAAAAATTCTTAGAATATTATATTGTAAATTTATAACTTGTAATATTAACTAAGCGAGTATATAACGATTAAAGCATGAACTATTCGGCAATGAAGTTGAGGGCCATTCCCTCTTTATCTGTTCAATAGAGTAGCAACTCGTGCATAGTTATTACTCATGTACATCAATTACTCATCTGTATTAAATATTATCTTATATTGGCAGTTTTTCATTCGATATTTGAAGGAAGATTCCAAAGCTGTTTGAACACACACTTTTGAATGGGTATTATTTTTCTTCTTATTTTTATTGCCAAATGATTACCCTTAGCAGGGGCCTTTGCAGGATTATATTTTGGCTTGGTCTTAAGATCAAAAATTACTTAATTGGGGGGGGGTACAGCCCCTTCAGCCTACGGACGCCCCTGCTTAGCCCTATAATTCCCACTTGCTTAGTGTGTGGTCATATTTAAAGAAGTTTAGAATCCTTGTCCATTTCTAAGAACAAAAATGTGATTGTGTATTTTTTTTTTTATGTTGAAAGTCTATCAAAATCATAGATTTTGAGCTTTTGGTTAGAAATTAAGAAATCTTTGTTCATTCAAAGTAACTTGCTGAGACTATTTTCGCAGATGTTTATAAATAATAAATGATTTTTTTCTAGATATATAACACTTCTAAAATTTGATTTGTACTTTTTCCTAAAACGCTTGCAAAATTGGAAGGGCATAAGAAATTTACATTTTTTTGTGGGGGGGGGGGGGGCTATGTTTTTTGGTATTATTTTAAATAAAAATAAAACAAATTGTTTTTAAGAATCCACAATTATTCACAAAAAATTCAAATATAAAATTTTTGGGGGAAAAAAATCAATTGATAAATTTTTTGTAGATACAGGGTTATGTCGTTTTGATTCTTATTAATCTGAATATTGCCCAAGTAATAAGCCTTACGACAAGTAACCCTCACTGCTCTTAGATATATTTTTTTGATAGTATAGTTAAGTCATTGAATGGATTAAAACGTTATAATTCCTTATTTCAGCCTTATTACTATGCCATCAAAGGGAAACGAAAAGATGGATTCACATATGTTCTTTACATAAATGGCGGTCATCCCCCTTGGACTCTTTTTGATTATGCAACGTCATTCTGCTCCTTTGTCATTCAATATGGCTCATCACTTTTAAGTCCATGGAACGTTATTAAAAAAGTAAAGACTGGATGGCTTGGACTACAACCCAGATTGCAGCAAATCACTCGTGGTACTACAGCCGTGTTTTCGTAAAATTGAACGTGTTATTTGGTTTTACATTGCATTTCTCTCTTATACAAACATATTAAATACTTCTCTAGTATTGTACATGATGAATTTCATTTCTACTTGAGTGCCAATGTCAGTTGAGGACCGGGGATTTTGTTTTCCTCTCCTATTTCCCATATTTTAGTCTAAAAATTTCATATGCGTTGGGGACTTGGTCATCAGTTTTCTTCTAAAGAAATTAAAGTGATTAATTATTTAGAACACATTTATTTTATTGTTATGAATAAAATTGTATTTTATAATTATATATAAACAAAAATTCTGACTAGAAAATATATCTCTATAGTTAAATAATACATATTTTACAAAAATCATTTATTGATTGTTCCGTTATTTTGAATTTTTTCTTATAGATACTAATATGACGAAAAAAAAGGAGGAAGAAGTTCCCCCATTAGTAGACAATGCTGGAGATAGTTGCGAGCAAATTGCGATGGGATCCAGTAAAGATATAATCACTAAACTGAATGTTTTTAAATCTTCATCTTTTGATGTAAGGTATGCCCATTCATTTAAAACATTTTACACGCACACATCTTAACTGCACTTACAGAACTATGCTGGAAGGAACGGCAAAAAAAGGCAATGGAAGACTTTAAAACAAATTATTTCAAGTGAATCCGTTATGAAATGGCCTGATGACGTTCAAACGTATTGGTCAATCGACGCTCCTGTTTCATTTAAGCCAGCTAAAAAGTATTCAGATATATCAGGGATGGAAGCAGCTTACACGGATCCTCAAACAAAAATGAACTTTGCATATGTTGATGAATTTAAAATCATAAGGAAATTGCCAAGTGATATAATTGCAGGATACCTTGCTCTGCGAAAAGCTAATACTCAGCTACAATAGTCTTTTCATAATTATCACATCATAGTTTGTAGATATCTTTTCAAATTAATTCATTTATTTTGTATCTGATTTTGAATATGTTCCGTAATAGAATTTAATAAGTCTTCAGTCACAATGGTGGAATTTTCTTGGGGAATTAGAACTAAGTTTGCCACTCCCTCCGAATTTTTTTTGTTAACTCGAGTTTTAGCTCCTGGTAATACATTTGTGACATATTTGATAATAGATAGGGCATGGAAGTCCGGTTTTCTAAAACTTTTGGGTACAAGAGCGCAGATTCGTACTGAATCCCCATTGGAGACTGAGGAGAATACTACTTTATCCTTGATTTTTTTACTAAGAGAATTTGTGAGACGTTTTCCTCCAAATAAATATTCAAAAATCCCAAAATCATGCACAATGCATTTTAAATGCGAGGTATCCTCCAACAATGAATCAATTTCACTATTCATTCTTTTAAAGTCCCCCAGCTCAAGATGGTTTTTTAATTCATTGAGAATGATTTCGGCATCGTGTCTAACAGTGTGAGGTATGTCGATTGAAGTGCTCTCTTTTTTTAAAGTCATGATATCTTTTAGAAGGTTATTTTGCTCTTCTTTGGATGGATAATTACCTAACTCCTCAAGTCTCTGACGGACAAATTCAACATTATCCAAAAAGGCAAGTCCGTTTTCCCTAGCATCAATTGCCTTTTGTCCTGTTAGACATCGAAAGGACTTAATTCCTGAGGAAACTGACTTTATATGTGTAATGGTCAATGCCTCAACATCCTTTGTGCAATTGACGTGCGTGCCACAGCATGGTTCAGAAAATTGAGCTATAAAATAGATATAATTAAAAAAACAAAGTATAAAAGGATATTGTAAAAATCTCTTACGCAAACAAATCATGGAAACTTTATCAGGATACTTTTCACCTGGAAGGGTAAGAACTTTGGATTTCGAGTTTTTGATAAATGAATCCAAGTATTTATCTTTTGCTTGGACTATAGGATCTGCGTTATTAATCATTTGGTTAGCTTTTTCTTCAATATCATTGATCTCACTACTACTTAAATTGAGCTAAGAATAAGAATAATACAATTAATTATAAAAAATGTTAGTTAATTACTTCTTACTTTAAAAATACACGCGTCAAATTTAAATCCAGTGCTATCCACTCTCAATGATCTTTGAGTGGTAAAAGGAAGAACAGTGTTCATGGCTGCATTTAATAGATGAGACCCTGTATGATTTTGCATGTGAGTAACCCTTTTAAATGGATCTATTTTTAATTTGACCAAATCTTGTCGCATAAAGGTCCCACTGTGTACTGTTCCAACGTGATACACGACCCCTTTAAGGGAGAATACATCATGAACATGGAATACACTTTCACCTAGAGATCCAGTTATTGATCCCGTATCACAAGCCTGTCCTCCAGCCTCTGAATAAAACGGACTTTTTTCGCAAATTAGGATACCTGTATCACCTCTATTAAGTTTTCCCACACATTGTGAATCACTTTTATCATTTGAGATTTGTATAAGCTGAAGTATGTTAGATTCAATAATATAAAATTGGTATTTAAATCCACTTTGAACCCACTTATACTTAAATGAATCATCCGTCTTAGGTGCAAGGGTTATTTTACTCAATATTTCCATATTAGTTCTATTAACTGATGTAGTAACCTTTGACTGTTCCTTTACTTTAGCTGAATATAAATGAAACTCGTAAGGATCGTATTTTGCATCTAATAGGAGAGCAAATAATTCTATATCTTCGGATTTGAAACCTATTGAATCGTAAAGCTTAAATGCAAACTCCCCTGAGATGATTTTTGGCTCAGCATTATTAAGAGCATTACATGAGTACATTTTAAATGCGTCGTAAAATCTTCCAATCATTGAAGGATCTAACTCAGATTCATATTTCTCAAATAGAGTTTTAAAGGGAACCGCATCTTTTAATTTATTCAGTAAGGACTTGTGGGTTTTTTCAAGTTCTTTTAAGACATCATGCTCAAATTTGAGTAACAAACTAAGCTTAGCTTCATCTTTTAAGAAAGGAGACTCCAAATACTCCCTATGATGATCACCCAAGGACTCAGATACACAATAAATCAACTCTTTCAAAAAATCCACCTGATTTTTGCTATTAAAACTTTCTGCTGATATCTTCATACAACGTCTAATTATGTTTCGTAACCGATATGAAACATCAGGAAGGAGTCCATCAGAGAGACATGTTGCTATCATTCTGCTATGATCAGCTAATATACGATAATTTATATCCTGTAGTTTATCAAAAGATCCTGAAAGACACAATAATTACATACATTTAACTAATCATTATAGAATAATTCACCAGAATATGGATCCGCTCCAGAAAGTTTCGATATTTTATCAAATATAGGAATGAATAGATCGGTATCGTAGTTGGAGGTATATCCATTTAAAATTGACGTAAGCCTCTCAAGTCCCATGCCAGTGTCGACGTGTTTTTTATCAAGAGAGGCCAGCTCTCCATTTGGACGCCGTACATATTCCATAAACACTAGATTCCAGATTTCCGTATCTTTATAATGAATTTCAGTACAGGGACCGCATGGACCCGTCGAACCCATCTCCCAAAAATTATCCGTTTCGCCTTTAGGTATAATCTTATCAGGAGATAACCCCTGGCTTAACCAATATTCTCGAGTTTCAAGATCATCTTTGAAGTATGTAACATTTAGGAATTCCTTAGGGATTTCTAATGGACCTGTGAGAAATTCCCAAGCAAATTGAATTGCATCTTTTTTGAAATAGTCGTTAAAAGACCAGGATCCCAGCATTTCAAAGAAAGAATGATGCGTTCCATCATGGCCTACAAGGCTCAAATCTGAGTGTTTACCACCTGAAAGATCAACAATGATGATTCATCACTCAATCACATATATGGTCCGTCAACACAAAATCTAGCTATATATTATTTTTCTCAATATTGAGGGTGGATTACATTTGTATTCTTCAACAACGAATTATCGCCAATTTCTATAAACAAATTAGTCATATTAACCCTATTGGCGTGTTGCAAATAGCACTAAAATGTGCAAAAATTGATCGTCACAATAAATTAAAGATAAATTGATGGGGTTGAAGGGGCATATCGGGCCAGTATAAGTATCTTAAATCAAATAAAAGTTCTTAACTATTTCTAAAATTCTTAAGTATCTTAACTCATCCATCAAATAGGAATAAAAAGACTATAATTAACTCAAATATGTGGATTAATCATTGGGATGTATATCTTTATCAAGTTTGTAAAAATTGGGATTTTTCCCCTTTTCTTTAAGCTTTTTTATATTGACGCGCCACAAATAGGATATGAATAAAGATAAAATAAAAATAAACCATCAATTAGAAGATTTATTACAATAAATAGGACTATACATATATTGTGGCCCGTCAATACAAAGACAAGCAACAAATTGTATTCTTCTACGACGAATTTCTATCAACAAATTAGTCTTTTGCACTTGTTTGTCGCAAATTGCACTTAAAGTAGACAAAATTAATGTTCCAAATATAATAATGATAGATTTAAAAGGAGCCTTATCGGGGCCAATATAAGTCTCTTTAATCAAATGAAGCTTCTAAACTACAGCTATAACTATTGAGTATCTTAACTCATCCCACAAATTTGAAAAATAAGACTCTACTTGACTCAAAATACTATGTCTATTAAATATTGGGTTGTAACTTGTAAGTAATTTATCCTTTTCTTAATTTTAGTTCGTTCTATGTTGACGCACCTCATTTGGACAACAAAAAAGCCTATAATTAAACGGAATCAACCTAAACGAATGCACTTTTGGGAGTTGGCAATCCTTGGAGGATCCGGAATTGGGTCAGAGCCTTGAATTACTCCAACAAAATGATTCATTCCTGCATTGACAAAGGATAGTTCCGATGAAGGTGGAATCACGGAGCCTGACGGTCGTATGGTATGGCCCTTGGCACGGTAATAATCCATAAACGCCGATCGGATTTGTCGGCTTCCGTACATGCTGTGTGTTTATTTTGTTTTGATTCAAGTAAACAGCTGATAGCATACGTTTTTTTCATAGAAATATAATTAAAGTCTCTAGAATCACCAGCACAATTTATTGAAGCATTCAGCTGATGAACAATAAACAAACATAAGGATCAAAACATTCAGTTATTATGTCAATATAAGCCTTTCTGTTACGAATAATATTCTTAATAAATTCATAATTAGTAATAAAATAGCCTTCTAATTCTTACAAAAGGAGTTTGGTATTAGGTAAGTTTGTCATAGTTAATATAATTGGAACGAGATACATTCTTATTATTTTATTCGTAGATTTCAATGCCTGCTTGCAATGCATTCAATTGTACTTTAAGAACGGCGGCTTTTTCTAGATGCCCAGAGCACGATCTTGCTAGTAAATCGTTGAAAAAAAAATTTAAACTCAACCACAATAATGGGAAAATAAGCTTTTTTCCGTAAGTATTTTCATAACTTTATAGAACAATCATATGTTTTCTCATCCTTTTGAGTTAATTTAATATTCCATATATATTATAAGTAAGCATCTACTTTCAGATTTCCTAAAAATCCAGCGCTTCTAAAACAATGGATAGGGAAATACTGTCGTCAAGATTGGAAACCAACCAAATGGTCAAGAATCTGTTCTAAGCACTTCAAGGACTCTGACATCATCAAGTACAAAGTTAAGGGCATGCTTGTTGATGGAGTAGTTCTCTCAATTTTCCAGTTTCCAATGCACTTAAAAAAAAGTAGAGTCCCATCGACGAATCTTAAAGCGAAGAACCTATGAAGAAGACAGTACTATAAAAAGGAATTCTAATGGCATGTTTGAAAAAAAGTCAATTGTAAATATTGTCATTGATCCTACACATGCTCTACCTAGTACTATGGAATCCTTGGGGTAGGTGACAAAAAGAGACATTATGATTCTTTCGGAAAAAAATGAACTTCTTTCAACACATTTAAAGTCTTTAAAAATTAAATTATTTGTCAAAGCAAACAAAGGCTTCAGAAGCGGATAACCAATGTTAAAGATTTATGTCAACATTTAAAAAAAAAAATGGTTTCTAGATTAAGTGATGAAGTTCTGTCTACTATAACATCCAACTTTCCAAAGAGCTCTTTCATCGTATGATCCATAATAAAAAAATGGGAAATACAACAAGAAAAAAATTAAAGCAATTTGCATTGACTTTACAATTTTTCTCTCAGAAGGATTATGATTATGTTCTAAGGACTTTCAACATGGCATTGCTACATCTTTCTGTCATTAGAACCTGGTATGGATCGATTGATGGTTCTCCTGGCTTTACTCTAGAATCATTTGAAGTATTAAGAATACGAGTTCAGCAACAAGAAAGCGCCAACGGGGAAAAAATATATTGCAACCTCACTCTAGATTAAATGAGTATAAAGAAAATGATTGAGTTTGATGGCAGTAAGCACCATGTGTACGTGGATATTGGCACAGGAGTGTCCGACGATTCAATGCTCCCTGCTACAGAGGTTCTTGTAGTGAAGGTGGTTGCAATCAATGGGAGTTGGAAAATACCTTTTGGAAACTTTATGATCTATGTATTATCAGGCAAAGAAAAGACAAATTTGGTCTGTACGGCTTTGAGTAAAGTGTATGATACGGGTATAATCATTCCTAGTATATGATGTGATGGACTTTCTTGTAACTTTGCTATATTTATCGTCCTCGGAGCTGTTCTCTGTCCAAATAATATGGAAACTACGTTTCCTCATCCTTCCAATTCTGAAATCAAGATAGAAGTTATATTTGATATTTGCCATGTGATGAAGCCGTGAGGAATACATTTGCATTCTTTGGTGTTATGAAAAATCAAAAAGGAGAGGAGATTCGTTGGAGCTTTATCAATGAACTGTACTTATTACAGAAACATGAAGGTCTGAGAGCTGGAACGAAGTTGCGAAAAGCTCACATTGAATGGAGAAGAATGAAAATCAAAGTAAATTTGGCATGCCAAACACTTTTGAGAAGTGTAGCAGAGGCTTTGGACATGCTGTCAAAGGATTTTCAAAACAAAACTTTTCTAACTGTACGGCTTCAGTAGAGTTTATTAGAATATTTTACGCCTTATTTGACATTTTTAACTCTCGAAATATATTAGGAAGCTCAACTAAAGCCCCATTAAGAAGATCCAACTATGATTATTGGTGCCTTCGCTTGGAATACGACTATATAAAAGAATTAAAAACTTGCAGTGGTCAAAAAGTTGTTAATACAAAGCAAAAAACAAGAATTTTTTATTGTAATTCAGAGTTTTATACACTTATAGAAACAAATTAACTAAAATATATTCCAACATACAAATTCAGTCAAGATGACTTGGAACTTTTCTTCTCTGCAATTCACTCTGCCAACGGGCATAATAATAATCCTTCCGTAAGACAGTTTTCCTCCGCTTATAAAAGATTGATTATTCAACATGTGATTAAAGCAGGAACGAGAAGAAATTGCTTAAGTCAAGATAACACCACCTTTCTATCTTCCCAGGGAAACAAAGGAAGCTACCAGATAAATAGCAACCATATGGAATTTATTCGTAAATATGGCTTAATTGATAAAGGTCCCTTGCAGATCGACCATGACAACAACAAAGTGCCTAATCCTAATTCATGGATAGCAATTTCGGACTATAAAAGAGTGGTCATCACTTACATTGCAGGATTTGTAGTAAAAAATTTGGGAAAAAACAATCTATTGTGAAAAATGCATTGAATCTTTGTGGTGTCTTGACAAAAAATTCAGGATCGATTATGCCTTGATAAAACAAAAAGATTGCTTCGCATAAAACAGCGCTAACCCATCCTTCTGAAGGATGTAATTGAAGTTTGTCTAGAAACTGGAAAGATGTTTGAAAGACTTTTAAATTCTACAAAACGGGCTTTGCCGAAAGATTCCAGCCTGACTCTTACAATAAGCATTACAGTTTTGAAAAATATTGGCTTTCGTAAAAATTAAGTCTTTCAATGCCTTAATGAGCATATATTTGATTCATCTCCAGAATCTAATCATGTATTTTCCCTTATAAAAGCAATTTCTCAATGTTATGCAAGTATAAAACTGTATCACTTGGGAAAGCTAGAAACTGAGACTGTAGAAGGAACCAAGATTCGTAGTGTCCTCACGAATCTTATACAGTTTAAGAATCTATAATTTGAAAAATATCAATGATATGTAGAAAGAATTAATTTTATTAGTATATAATATGTTTTAGAATAAATCATACTTCATTGATTAGATATTTATTTATCCGAAATATTCTAAAACTCATCAGCTTTCTCTCCCTTCAATTTTTTCATCAAGTAAGCACTCTATTTTTTATAATTGTAATTTGTAATCCGACTTTTGGCTTCTCCCATCGATCCCAAATTAAATACGAGTCGTTGTTTATTATTGTGCACTTTTGGTTAGATCTAGAAATGAGTGTAGTAGATATTAAAGAGTGTATTATATTATTTATTTAACCATACTTTAAAATGCAGAGTTAATTTCTACATACATTATTTTTTTCATTAAGTATAACAAAACAGATATTAATAATATATTCAGGGGTTGCCGTTTCGACGACCTTTTTTACATGAGAATGACACAATTTCTAAATTATTTAGGGGCTTTAATTTACTATTTTAGTACTTTTTATATAACACTTCGAGTTTATGGATCCTTTTAAGTGCATTGTAGGGGAGATCGGGCAACTTGTTGTGCATATTATATTATGATAGATTATCATTACAATCGAGAAAATTAGTATTTGATCCCTAGCCGATTTTGTAAGTTTACCTACTCACAAATAAAAAATAAATGCTGTGTATAACCTCAAGAACAATATCTAGCATTGGGTTGGAAACATTATGTTTTGGGGGTGTTTATACGTACTGGCGAAACATGTTTTATGAATCACTACCTATATTTTCTAAATATATGTAATTAATGATGGAAAGATTAATCGCAATCGGAGAATCGGGTCTTTTTTCTGGAATCGCCATCGGGGAAATAATTTTTAAATTCTGATTCTTAATTATTACTATTTATTACTTTTCCAAGTTATGAAAAAATAGAAAATATAATATTTCAAATGTAATTTTTCAATTTTTTTTCCAAAAAGTTTCTTTTTTTGTGAATAGGAGTAAATCAACAGGGAATTTTTTTTTCCATCATAATTACACACCCTCGTTGCTCAACCTCATATGAAGTCATATTCATTATTTTTTATACGACTCTCATTTTCTTTTCCAATATGACGAGCTGAGCTTTAATAGGGCATACACAAACTAAAAATATATATTATCAACAAGGTGGTGTGCGTTTTTGTAGCTTGTATAGATAACTATAGATTGAGGGCGCTGTTGTCTCCTCTAGGTCATATTGATAATTATTATTCAGGGAGTTAAATTATTTTGTCGCAATACGGTGCCACTCTTTGTCACCTTATTTATAAACTAATATAAGTAAACAAGCTCAAACCCTAGCTATTACACACACTTGCTGTTAAAAATGAGTTATCCCCAGAGGTGTATAAAATATGTCCTATAATGCGGGAGCAATTTTTTCTTGTTAGCAATATCAATAGGGTTTTTTATTTTCAGAAGCTGTACACGGCGTTACCTGGCTAAGACAAAAATACCTTATGTATTTGGTTGTCAGCTGTCGATTCCCTCTTCTCCCTTGATACGTTATGGGTATTTGATAATTTATTCTTTTCCATAAATACACAAAGTAATAAGTTACTCTATACATATACACCGTTTCCTAAAGAACAGGAATACAACTTCTTGCTGATCCTTCGTCGTTTATATAATATATAGGTATATTGGGCATTTTATTGCTTATATGCAGGAGTTTTGGCTATCAACACTCGAACAAATGTATAACTACTCCGGTAATTAAATATTGCTATGCAATATTATAATACAGTATAGAATAAAATACTATGTAGATTTTAATGATATGCAATTCATTTTAAAAATGGCGAAGAAATAATATGACAGTGATAGTCTTCCAGTATATAAAATATAAATAGCGGTTGGTGTGATTGACTTATTTGGCTAACTACCAGATGATTTCGGGCCTTTTTAGGCTTCTTTTTGGGGGAAAGGTTGCTTGATACAAAAGATAACGACGTACGTAATCATTATTATTTAATTTTTGAAAATAAAATATATAAGTATAAAGTAATAACTAGTGAGTGTGCTCAGGAAAGGCAGAGAGTTACAATGACGGGTTGTTCCATAGTTGTACGAGTAAGTCTTTGTTGGACTCGGAGCAGAATTGAGGATCGAAATAATCATTATTCCAGCCTATATATTATGATTTATGTCCTTGTTATATTTGGCGTGGGATTTCTGATAACTTATTTCATCTTACAGCTGCTCGCAGCTGATTTAATAAAACGTAATGCCACTTAAGCTACTCTCGTACTAAACATTGTTTAAATTGTCAGGATTACTACGTTCAATTTCCGTTTCTTTTATTTTTACATTCCATTTTTTATGCATCCCTATTTCTCACCAAACAAACAAACAAACAAACTTTGCTTGATTAATATACATGATCAACATAAATAATTTCATGAATAAATCAAGTTAGATTGAATCGTGATTTAATTATAGAAAATCTTTTTTTGATTACAAATCTCATACACAAAAGTGAGGTATGAAATTTTGTATGAATAATTAATTTGATATTTAAGAAGTATTTTTAAATTATAATATTAAAGGATTGGCTTGAACTTCCAAGTTAAAGAAACACTTGAACGGGAAAGTTAAGACATTTAGAGTTAAGAAAGTTCGTATACTCATTTGAACAAAATCATTTATTTATCATAATCGTTTCAATTTCTTTGTAAGATAATATATACAAAGTCCTTCCTTGCAAATACTAGGAACATTTCTCACTGTCAATTAAATTTTTTCACAGGATATAAAGTACTCTTAAAATATTTTTTTTCTGAGGACTCGATGAAAATATTCAGGGACTTGGACTTGTGAGCAAAGACTTATAAGATTTTACTTGTACTTGTTGTATTAGAACTTTTATAATATATGATCTCAAAAAAATAATCCCTTGTGACAACCTAGCAACGTCTTCCCTAGTAGTATTGTAATTTATAAGAAAAAGCTAGAAGAGGGGAAAAAAGCGAGCTAACCTAGCAACGTCGGTAAAGCTAGCTAGAAAAAGAAAAAAAAGATTATTGATGTGACGTCAGAGGTATATTTATTAATGACGACGAACGACGACGATCCAAGAACTTCATCATCATAATAATTAATAATACTTCGGATATTAATCTAATTTAGTGGTTTTTGTAGTTCTATTCCATGGATTGGATTTAATCATTTACATCAGGTGCTGCTCAAAGGTTTTTCTCCATGGAGCGTTGAATCGTAAGTATTAAAAAATATTTCTTATTTATTTTAAAAGGCTGGAGGATCCATTTTTCTCATTCGACGAAATTTATATTATATTGATTTATTGATGGAATAATCATGTAAACGTGTGCGTATTTTTAATATATTCAATTGATGTAATGTTATTGATTCTTGTGACGTGTTCATGCAGATTTCAAATTACTTTCCCGAAAAAATAAGATTATTAAAATTTTAAAGAATATTTTTTATTGATTACCCATTACTTCCTGGGTTTATAAATTTTAAAAAAATAAGGCATCATCAGAGCATTGCGTTCCCTCTCAGTATATTTAATTTTTAAAGGCATGACACATTTCTCTCAAAATTATTTGCATGCACTTTTATCATCTTAATTGTTCAAAGACATGCTCTTCCTAAATGAGTAGTTGTAAGTTATCAAAGCACTTCCAACAATGTACTACATAGTACAATAACATCCCAAAATAGTTCTGAACGTATTATTATAAGGCAGTAGTCATTCATTTCATTCAAAATAATTTTCTCTGATTGATTTAAATTATTCTACTAATATATAATTTCCTGTTAAATACTATCACCTAAAAAAAAGAGAGAGGTTTCACGTGAAGAATAATGCTCACATTTAACATTCATATAGTCATTTAAATACCTTTAAAAGGGACTTTAATGTGACCTATCAACATAAAAGTGAGTGTGGATTACATTTGTATTCTTATAGAAAGTGTTTTTCATCTCTATCAGCAAATTACTCTTATGAACCCTTGGGATCTGTCACAAATTGCACTCTTTAATGTAATCAAATTTGAATACAAAGTTTATAATTGATTGAAGTATGTCCATTCAATATTAGGTTGTATATATGATGTAACAAAAAATACATTGGGAATTTCTCCTTTTCTTGATTCTTTGTTCAAGTTTGCTTTTATCTTGAACCACCACATATTTCAAATAATCAAATTACTGTTTTCATACAATTTATCGTCAATTTCTTTGAACAAATGATTCTTTATAACTTTTTGGAGGACCCGCAAATTGTACTTAAGACGCCAAAATTTTTCGTCTCAACAAAAGATTGAGAATGATATTTTATTTCAATGGGGCCATATTGGGGCCGTTATAAGTCTTTTAAATAAATTAAAGGTGATAAACTAGGGCTGAAACTCTTGGTTATCTTAACTCATCACACAAGTTTGAATATTTAGTTTATAATTGCCAGACATATGTCTATTCAATATTGGGTTGTATGTATATATGAACTTAAGTATATCTAAAAATATTGTGTATCTTTGAATACAAAGTCTATAATTGACTCAAATATATCTATTCAATATTGGATTGTAACTTTAAGGACTGACAAGTAAGACTGGATGGGATGGGACTGAACTGGACTGCGGTCCTCGGTCCTAAATAGGGATCGACACAAGACTATGTATGAATGGATTTTTATTTGGTCTCATATATAATGTCATTGCACCGTTTTCACAATTTGGAAAAACAGTTGACGTCATAAACCATTTATATGTAAAATCGATCTAAACCGAATTTTAAATAAGACCGATTTTTTGGCACCAAACTAGACCGATTGATTCCTTTGGGGTGATATTAGGGTGTAACCTCACAAACACTAATATAAAATGTGTATTTTGTTATGAGCTGTAGATATTTCTTTTTGCCTAAGAGGTTATGACATCTGAAAAAAAGTAGAATTTTTGACCGCCCCCTCCCCTGTCTCTCCAAAAATTGATAGCACCCTCAGATTGGACCTCCTTATTTTTAAGATTTTTGCTATGTTGGATAATTTGGTCGAATCTTTATTTAACCCCTAATTTCCTAGTATAAAACAAAAATTAAAAAGAAAACTCTCTTTAAATGTATGACCCCTTATCAGTGTACTGAACGTTGATTGATTGATTGAATTAGCTCCTGTTAAGCTATTAATACTTATCAACCATTATTGAATAATAATTGGGCCAGAATTGACTAAATGATTAACTACCAACTGATTTTAGGCCTTTTATTTTTTTTTTTGTATGAAAGGCTGCGTGATATAATAAAAGTAACGACGTTATCTCACTAACACAAAAATATCCTATGTATTTTGTCAGCTGTCGATTCCCTCCTCTGACTTAATACATCCTGGCTTTTTCATAATTTATTCTCTGTGATAACTATACGAAGTAATAACTAATAAGTTATAGTCTTAGGCTCCGTTTTCCAAAAATAACAGGACTACAATTTCTTGTTGGTCCCTTTTCGCAGGTGTACATATATATATATATATCCGCCATCTTATTATTTCTGCGAAGAAATTTTGGCTATCATATATACAAATGTATAGCTACGCTTTTCATAAAATATTATGATACATTATGCAATAAAATACTATGTAGGATTTTTATATTATTAAATATATTATAAATAGGTTATTCATTTTAAAAATTATGGAGACATACAGGGTGAGGACTCAAAAATTAGAATCTTCTTCGAGGCTGTGTAGCCTGAGTTCTAAAAGTATGACAATTTTGTATCTGACGCCATTCGAAAGAGCATATAAAAAGCTACAATTTGAAATTTGTTTTGTTTTTGAGCAATTAAAAATGTCAGAGGAACAAGGAAAACGGCCGAGGATGTGCGATCTACTCCGCGCACAAGTCGGTCTCCGACAATAAGATCTTCACAGTGGATGCTGTTCTGAACAGGAGAAAGGATCGCTTTCTGGCTAAATCAAGAGCTCAGGTCAAGAGAAGCTTCAGGACCAAACATCCTCCTCAACCCATAGTCATAGGCGTCGTGGCGTCCGACGGCAGCAAGATGCCTCTCTACTTCTTCAAGGCCAACGAGAAAGTCAACATGGACGTCTACTACAAGGTCCTCAGGTACCATATGTTGTCATGGTTGAAGAGCACGGTACCAACTATGTGTTTACCCAAGACTGTGCGCCGTCCTGCACGACGTCCAAGAAGCCTAGCATTTCTGGAGGGAGGTCATGGCTCCCTTGGGGCCGGCATACTTCTGGACTTCGTCCTCACCCGACATGAACTCCCTGCACTTCGCTGGTTGTTGCGTTTTGGAGGGGAAAACCAACCAGACATCTCATCCAAATGTCGATTCCCTAATTGCTGTGATGACGGAGTAGTGAAACAACTTGTCCTCGTAATTAATAAGGGCAGCTGTGCTTCTGTTCGTACTCGTATTGAAGCCATCATTCAGAATGAAGGGGAAATGTTGAATAAAAAGTTTAGAAAACTGTGGAATTACCAACTTTTGCTTTGAAAGTTTGCCATCAAATGACACAAAATAAATATATGTAGAATTGAAAAGGGCTTTTAAAATTATCCAATTTTTGAGTCCTCACCCTTTAGTACGACAATGATAGTCAAGGGTTACCAAAGAGATCAATAGCAATTGGTGTGATTGACTTATTTGGCTAACTACCAGGTGATTTCGGGTCTTTTTTCGGTTTCTATTTGTATGGAATGTTGTGTGATACAATAAAGATAGCGACGTGATCTATACCGAACTTTTTTAAAGGACCGAATTAGTTCGGTTCAACAAAAATCATACCGTTCTATGATTTCCAGACTGAAACCCAACACTAAATTGAAGTAAAAAAAAAGGAAAAGAAGTCTTATTCCTCCATTTTTGTTCTAGATCATTTTTATGTTGACGCACCCCATACATATACATGTATATCCTAAGGAAAGTGACGTATCCCACAATTCATTTTGTTATTATGCAGTATCGAATGTACATATATTAATATGTACCTTTTTGAATGAGTCATAATGCATTGCTTATTTTCAATTAGTGAGTATTGATGATGTATGTAGGCATTAGTGTTGAGACACGGTCCAGCTCCGATTATTTTTTCAGTTCAGCCTTAACTGATTTTTTCTATACCGATTTGGACCGATTTTTTGGTCATGACCGTGGACCGTTTTATTCGTTCTCACTTTATGGACCGACTTTTTTCGGTTTCATTTATTATGAGAAACCAATTTTTTCTTCTAGATCAACTGTCCTTCATTTTTTTCAAAAAGATCTCAATTGTACACGATAAGTTCTAGGACATAAACTGTATACATATATGAGATGACGGGATCAAAATTAATCCGAGTTATCTCTGTTTAAATTTTGTATTAAGTCATTGTACTTGAAAAAACATATGATGTCATGATATAAACAATTTATCTGTAAAATCGGTGTTGACCGATTTTTGGGACCGAAATGCACCCAATTTTTCCTTTGGACCGATCTAGAACTAACTTTTCCATTTGACCGAATTTTTATATGAGACTGGTCCAGACCGAGGTTTTTTGTTGTACCGAACTAATTCGGTCCAACAAAAATATATCGGTCTCAGACCGGTCTAAGAATTCAGGACCGAACCCCAACACTAATAGGTATATGCTCGTATATAACGGGGAGGTCTCTCTTGGGGATCGTTATATTAATATAATTATTGATGAGGTCATACACCTTTATGGTAAATTTACTTACTACATATCTTATTATTGATAAGAATTAGTTCATGAAAATCATTTTTCTTCTCAATAATTGATGGGTACTTAATAGTGTTGGAGCTCTGTCTAGCACCGAATTATTTTTTTCGGTTCGGTCTTAAGTTATTTTTTCTAGACCAATTTGGACCAATTTTTCGGTCCAGACCACGATCTCAGACTGTGGACTGATTTTTTTGTTTCTGTCTCAATATATGGACCGATTTTTTTCGGTCTTACGACTTCTAGTCGACCCCTTCCTTGGATGTGAACTGGAAATCTATACATTCATATATAACAATGGATATATTCAAGGGTTGAAACTATAAAAAGATCCATTCACTTTTAGATTAAGATAAAAGGCTCTGGATTTGAAATATAGAATAAAGATATTTTAATTATGTACTACTGCAATATGGATTTTTAACCATACAACTAAAACATATGACAATTTGAAATTAAGACCGGAAGAAGTGTACTTCCATGTTCTCCAAGAGTTATGTCCAAGAAAAGTTAGAGGGAATCAAAGGAAGTTACTTTTAACTTGATCACACATCTCAAGAAATGTTCGGATTCAGAATTCCGTATTCCAAGAGATAAGCATGAATTAAAATTCATCCGAGCTATCTCTGTTTAAACTTTGTATGACATCATTATATTTAAAAATACATATGATGTCATGTTATAAACAATTCATCTGTAAAATCGGTATAGACCGAATTTTTTGGGACTGAACTAGAATGAATTTTTCTATGAGATCGGTCCAGACCAAGTTTTTTATTGTAACAAATTAGTTTGAAAAATTAGTACAAAAAAATTTATGGTCTCAGACCGGTGTAGGATAGTGCATCTTAACTTATCTCACATTGGAATACCAACCCTATTACAATAATGTAATCAAAAATGTCTCTGAAATATTGAGGTGTATGTACAGTAGGGCGGTTTATTTTCAACTTTTTTTCAAATTTTGATTTTGGCTAGGTCAAAAAAAGATGTGACATGCTAAGAAAATAATAAAGTTAATTTTACCTTAAAGAAGGTAAAATTGATCCTTTGGATGCACTCGCTTGAATTCAATGTGCGTATGAAATTTGGCTATTTCTTCATTGAAGTAATATAATAACTAAATAATAATAATAACGTCTCTTTTAATCAAATATTACTAAGTACGCAGTACTAATACAGTATCGAATAAAATACTATGTAGATTTTAATAATATGTAAGTTATTTTAGAAATGGTGTATAAATAATATGAGAGTGATATTATGCGATATGAATAGCGGTTGGTATGATTGACTTATTTGGCTAACTGCCATATGATTTCAGGGCTTTGTTCCGTTTCTTTTTGGAGGAATAGGTTGGATGATAAACTCACAACTCCCGAAATTGTATTCGAGTGTTTGGTGGTGTTTTCAGGTACCGCCAGGTCCCAAAACGGGATGCAGCTTACTGTGCCTACTTGAAAAACAATTGAGAGCCCCCTCACAACCCCTACTTGACCCCCCTACCCCCATTTTACCTCGAATGTATGCTGGTGATTTTGGGTTCTTATTAGATTAAAATTATAATCTGCTTTAATATGTTCGGGATACAATTGGGGGATTATGAAGGGCTCTTAGTAGTTTCTTCAAGTATCAGTGGTGGGTTGCATGCTGTTTTGGGATCTGGCAGTGCCTGAAAGCACTAACATTCGTGGTACAATTGGGGGGTTGTCACTCTTAGTGGTTTCTTCAACTATCGATGGTGGTCTGCATCCCGTTTTAGGACCCGGTGGTATCCGAAACCCCACCCCAACATGCAGAATACAATTGGGGACTGTAAGTGGCTCTTAGTACTTACTTAAGTATCGCCAGTACCCGAACCTACCCCCAACATTCGGTATAAAAAAGACAATTCATAAAGTCTATGCCCCGCTTCCTCATAAATTTATACGAAATGGTTTTATATGAAATTATTTTTATACGATGTTACTTATTACCGTTAGGTAATAGGTAACGTCGTATAAAATGCCCGGGTAATCTATAAAGTTTCCAATTAAGTGATCATTTTAAGTTGCCTTGGAGGCATGGAACGGGGAAGAGGGGTGCACAAGTACCACATTGTTCAGGCCAAAACTTTTCCTCCATCCAGTGTGGCAAGACGTCCTTAATGATCTTCATGTACCCAGCTGTGTTTATCTTAAGACCAGCCTCGATGAAATGGTGTGACATGATGGAACCATCGCTGGCTGCAGCTCAAGAAACCATGACTCCGGTCGAATTTTTGGTCTTCAAAACAGATTATACTTCAGTCGTATCACAGGCGATGACTTACATTTTGCCGATTGATTTCAGCGTTCGCCACAAACTTTTTCTCATCAACATGCAAAATGACTTTTGAAGCCCCCCTCTGTTTCAAATAGTTTAAAAGCTTTGTACAGCAATGATCTAATCTTATGGGATTTCCCTTCTCTTTTAACTAAGTCACATATCAAAGAAATAATTCAGCAAGTTGCAACCGAGGAATTTTGAGTGCAAATTCAGATTTAGAGCAGAGATATAGCAATTTGAAAAATTCCCAATTTATCTGCAAAGGCCTGTGTACATATATTAAGTAAAACAGTACATACATTGGGATTTTCTCATTGTTTTGTCTTTTGTTCAAGATGGTTCATACGTTGACGCACAACCAATTCCAGCGCCCCACCTCAGGGGACTGCCGTGGTACATTCTCCTGTTCAGGAGGTGCAACAGCCCGAGCCTGAGGTTTCTGACGAATCGACCCCTACTCCCAAATCACCTGTCCTGCAGTAAATCATGGAGCAAAGTCTGAACCTGACAGATACAATTAAAAGTTTAAAAGCCTTGATGGCTAATATTGTAACTCAGGAGGAGTCTGCTTCCGGCTGGAATGAGGGCTGAGGCAAGCGGCATTAACCCACAAAGGGAACCCGAGTTACTCACTGCTCTAGAAGATGCAGCCAGACGAGCTAATTTGGACTCTTTGATTTAAGATCTGCTGGCTACCGTCGCCTGTGCAACATTGCCAGGAAAAGTTTAAGACAAGGTTAAGGAATCTGAGAAAAACTCCAATGTTCTGATTCAGCCAATTTAGGTGCACCTCAATTAGAGGAAGGCACTGATTAACTCCTTCATTATCTAACACACCAGAAAGTGCTCCTTAAAGAACATGAATCTCAGTTGTCAAGAAACGATTAGCCTAAGGCGTGTCGATTTGTTTCAAAAGAGTAGAGAAGGGCTGACGCTGTATGTAATCTACTTTTACCTACACTGCCTCGTATTCGCTAAAAATAAGACTATCCCGCCCTCTAAAACCCTCTCATGAAGGCGAGGAGCCTCTTGGCAGCGAGATATGTGTCTAGGATAGAGGATACATCTGCGAGTGAGAACAGTAGAGAGAAGAAAGGAAATCAAAAATATAAGAAACAAAAGTCTACAAATGTGTCGAGCAATAAAAAAAAAAAAAGGCCATAGACAACTCACTCAAAAAATACTTTCGGAAAGCTATGTCAGCCGTGATAGACGAAAAGATTGCATCCTACCTCAAAAATAATAAAATGCCTGAGGCATTTCTGGAGGGATGGGACTAGAATTTTTCCGTAACGTCGAAAGCTGACAACAGGCATCCTGACGTAATGAATGCTATTATGTACGAGCTGGAAGGACCGATCACTGAGGATGAGGTGAAGAACTGTCTCCCATCTGCGGGTGCAGGGAAGGACCCTCTCGGTATGGATGGAAGTATGTTTATATCCCTCGGTATCCCAGTGATCACCAAGTGTTATAATAAAATACTCTTAGCTGCGGCGATCCCCCGGAGCTTCTTTGTGGCAATACCTCCTTCACTCCCAAGAAGAAAGAGCCGGTAGAGATGGGGGACTATTGGCATATTACAGTTTTGCCTTACGTGACCCGCACATTTCACAAGGTACTTACCAATCGTTTGAAGAAAACATCGATCAGTGATTGTTAGAGCCGTTTTCGTGGGCTAAACGAATGTTTAATTTTCATATATAAATGTAAATATTTGTACTAGAGCAAAATATACAAAGGGAGGCAGAGAGGAAATGGCTATGGGGAACATGGTATACAAGGGATCCCTGTTTAGGGAACCAAGCAAAAATGATGAAAAGACCAAGATAAGTCCCCTTTCCGAAAAGGACAAAAGATTCCAAAACAGGAACCCCCCCTAGCAGGCAAGGGGTGGCCCATTCCCAACAGAACAGAGGGCCGTGTTTCTGCAAGTTTTAAGTATCAGCCTTTATTATTTAACAAATCTCAATAATTGTGACGGAAATAATATTTTTAGACAGACACAAATATAATTTTCTACTGTCAAGTGTTGCAAAATATATTTATAGAAAATATTAAGTATGGATTAACAGCTTAATTAAATATGATATAGGCCATGAAAAAATTTAAACAATCAACACTTGTATCCCTTGAACGACGAGTTCTCAGTCTTGAGAAAAGTATACCCACTGATGAAAAAACCCTTCTACAAATATGTATGGAATGAACTTCACTATCCCTTAAAATAATTACATATATATTTGAATAATTTTAAATATTAGTTTTTATATTGTAAATACGGAGTGGTCCATTAAAATATGAAAACTAATTTTTAAGTTCAACAAAATTAATACTATAAACAGATGTGTTTCTGTGCACTCTTAATCATTAATGTAGCCGTCTGTAGTGGCAATATTGTCTTCCAGGAGGCTGCGGATGTAGTCTTCTGTCATGGGGTCCCATTTCTGGTTGGTAGCGGCATTGAGGGCTGCAGTGTTTGGATTACGGACACTGAATGCCAACCCCTTGACAGGGCTTGGCATCAGGGCTGGAAGGGAGCCAAAGTGTCAAAAAATACTCATTTAAAAGAGTCTTGCAATGGAAGAGATGGGTTTCTTTCATTGTTGGTGTCAAAAGTGGCCTTTCCACCCTCTTTTTTTGATAGCATTCTGACCAGTCTGGTGTAAAACCCTGAGGTTTCTTACATGGGTCCTCATGGATTTGAAGGGATTAGCCTGTGATGTTTTCTTTCTCTCCTCCGGGTCTACTTTGGCGTTTTTAACAGAGCCCTCCTTACTTTCCAATGTTTTGGACTTACTGACCGCGTAGATGGTGGTCCTGGAGAAGCCCAACTCCCTAGAGTGCGAGAATGGAAGTTCGTCGCTCACCTTCAATTGTCATTTTCTCGACCTGTACGTAAGCAGGAGAGCTCCATTTTTTTTTCTAATTTATTGTTAATGCCTTAATATATCGAAATATGAATTATTTTCAATCACTCAACCTTCATTAATTGTTGAATTAGTTAGTGTTCAGATTGCAATGGACCACCCGGTATATAAAAATATAATTCATTTTTAAAATATATTGGAACTTTTCGAGAGATAATCTTTATACGTTATCAAGTATCAGAGAGACAGAGATTAATGATGCAAGATAATTCAAACATTGAATTGCCTCCATTCCCTGTTGTTCTGCGTAACATATTTTATCTGGATGTCAAATATTTGCTCATGAGAAGATATTCATACTTATGCGACTGTTTTTGTTTGTGCTCTATGATATTTTCCTTATTGATTTAAATGATTCTAAATCAGGGGTTCCCAATCTTTTAAATATAGCAACCCATTTTACAACAAATAATCAGGAAACGACCCCAATTCCTACAATATCTTATTTATACAGTCATTTTTTTAATACAAAAAATGACATATATTGCGATTATGAATTATAGATTATTTATTCGTGAAGTAACTATACAGTTTATATACAATTTACACAGAATCATTTGTCGATAGAAATTGACTATAATTCGTTAAAGGATATACGTTTTGAGAAAAATCATTCTAACTTGCTTTTGTGTTAACGAGCCATATATATATATATATGAAGAGTATGTCCCTTTGATTGATTTTCATGAATTCTACTGAATTTTGTTTTTGTCTGCGCTGAATGAAGGATTTGTTTGTGTTAAGTATCTATGTATCTGTGAGTGGGTTATTTGAAGTTAAAACTGATTCCCAGCGGACTCTTTTATTCTTCCCTCTCTTATTAGGTATTTATTGTTATTATTTGAAAACGTTTGAATGAATGATGACAATTATAATGTTTTGATTATTTATAAATAACATTTCTTTGATCCTCCACTTACTTGGAATTCTTAGTAATAAGTTCTTCTTTTTCGCAAAACAGATAATAATATTTATGTAGAGATATTCACCTATTCATTATACTTCTTCATAGTAGAATTATTGCTATTTCTCTATGCAATGCTCTCATGGGGAGGTGGCTGAAAAGACGGGATTTGAATATTATGCACATTTATTTAACAGTTAATGAGAAAAAATGAGTAATGTGTACTAATCTGGGTTTTCTTGGGGAATTGAATGAAGAGTGGTGAAGAATCATCTTGGGAGATGATGAAGTCGAGTTGAACATACTTGTAATTACATAGAGGCATCAAGTGCCAATATTTTTATTTCAAATAAAAAACAAAGTCATTGTAGGGCATGTGTCTTGAGGCTTACTCGATATAATTGCCTAGTAGGAGCAGACCTTGATGACGAAGTCCCTGGGCATAGATGCGAAGTGTTCTTTGATGGCGTTGCCATAGTTGTGTGCCTCAAGGTGTCCCCAGACAAAATAATTCATTGGATTTAGAAAGGAGGTGCTGTGGGGGTCAAGATATGTCCGGTTTATATCTTGTAAGACACACATTTGACATCCTCGTTAACACATGCCCTAACCGTCACTGACTTCAAGTTCGTTTCCAAATGAGTCCTCGTCGGGGACCTGTCAAGGATGGTACGCACCTTCTCTGTGAAATCCGCGTCCCTGACCTTCTTGGAGTCCTCTTGTGATCTCCACCACCTCGAAGGAATCAAGGATTCTTCGAATCATCTAGTATCTTCCTGGTTTTCTGGATGTAATGCATTGTCAGCCCAGTGGTGTGACAGATGCTACGATTGCTGATTTATCCTTCATTATTAATTGCACACATAAGTACGGTGATTCTTCGTTCCTCCTTCTCTCTGAACTGAATTTCCGGCTACTCCGAGTATATTTCTTCAATTGTAACTAACTTAATGAATTGTGTTCTGTCTGTATATTACGCAGGATTTCAAAAAAAATATATAAATATATATTATATGACAACGACATTTGGTTCCAGTGTGACCCAAAGAGGGCGCGGATTTAATCTTCGAGCTCTCTACAAGTTGCAACTTGTATAACCAAATTGTACAAGTTGCAATTTCTTCATCTCAAAATCATGGCTCGACGGTTGTTAACATTATTCACTAGCCAACAGGGATAGACAATTATTCTTTTTACATTACCAGAATACCAGAAAATATAAACTACCAATGTACTGGGTATATACATATATGGAGACATTTAATAGATTTGAAAAAGAGGAAAAGTGTACCCGCATCAACTATTTTTCCTTTTCTAATCGGTAAACTTAGTTGTTTTTTTTTAAGTCCAATCCCTTTTTTACCTATAATACAAAAACAAATTTGAGCTAAGACTTTTCTTATAAAATTATTATCATGGGTGCTTCTAGTGTAAATTTCAATAATCAAATTTCCTAATTTTCCTGTATTTAAGATTTTTTTTAGCAAAAATTTGTTAGGTGGGATTCCAACAGCATTTGCAAGTGGAGGTGCAAGTAAATTATGTCACGGATAAATGAATAATTTTTTGGGCAAAAATTATTTCTTTATTTTTTAAATACCAAATTTGACAAAAAATTGTTCAGAGTTACATTTTTTTTATTCTAAAAGACTAAACTTGAATGAATGCCCATAAATTGTGTTGCAAAAGTGGGTACCAATGTCCTCTCTGTATTCCATGCATTAGTTAAGACCGGACCCGACAAAATGAACTCGAGCAGAGTCACAACACCAATATATACAACATTTAGTTGTATCATTATTTCCCCTCTTGAAAGAGACATGAATGATTCTTATTTTGTTATATGTTATACGAAAAAATATGCAATTTCCTTCTTCATCTTCTTATAAATATGGAAAAACACGACAGAGGGTGAGAAGAAGAGAAGAAATACTCATCTTCATATTTCCCAGAAAGGGAAGATCCATTCATTTACATGTATGAAGTATTTAGTGTTGGGGTTCGGTCAGAAAATCTTTAGTTTATGGAATTTTTTTAATAAAAAACTCAAAATTATTTTTTTTCTTCAAAAATATCTAAAATCCATATCTATTCACAAAAAAAAAAAAAAAAATCAGACATTAAATTATTTAAAAAAATAAATAATATACATATAAATTTTTTCGGAACAAAATTTCAAAAATACATTCACAAAAAAAAAAAAAAATCGGAAAAAAATTTCAATTATTAAATTTTTTGGGGAAAAAAATTCAAATATTAAATTTTTAGTGTAAAAGTTTTATATCCTGACAAAAATGTTTTTTTATTAAACAGCAAAAATCCCTTAATTTGTGTGTGGGGGGTGAGCTGTTTTATTATTTAATATTTGAAATTTTTGTAAAAAAAATTTCAAAAATTAATTTTTTTTACTCTACTCCATTATTTCCCCGAAGAATAGAAATCTTTCAAAGAAAAGTTTTTACACCATTTTGGAGTAAAAAAATTTCATCCTGATAAAAAAAAATCTGGTAAAATTCCTTAATTTGGGGGCCCATCCATTGCGGACGGCCCTGGATACAGAGCTTAAAATTTTTGTCCTTGTGTAGGTTTAACTAAGATGCTTCATATGGGAAAAAATAATTTGCACTCCACAGATTACCCATTCTAGTTTCCTTTGTTTCTTTTCGTATGAAAGGTTTCGTGATACTATGAAAGTAATGGCGTGATAAATAATAACTTCCTAACAAATTGAAGGGGAAAAAAATATGTTTTGGACCGAGACTCAACACTTGTGAATACAATCTACATAATATTCATTCATCAATTTGTCATTCTTTTTCCCTTCCCTCTTTTTTACGGAGTTATCTTGAGTAAATAACAATCAAGTATGTTATTGTATGTGTGAAGTTTAAAGATGTTAACGGTTATTATTATACAAGGTATAGGTAGGGGTGTCTTGGGGAAGTTATTTTAAAAAATGACACGGTAACCCTAACATTTATAAAAATATGCAGCTTGTTAGCGATCATGAAAAAAAATTCCGATCAGAAATTCACGACAATATAGCGATATAACGATCCGGGCCTTTTTTTATCATCAATCCGATCAATTTAATTGCGATCATATTCAAATATACAATTTCTTTAAACCTGTATATACACGGGTACGTCAGAAAGTCTTGGAACATAATGAACGCTGAATGATTAATTACACCTAGTAGCTTTCAATGAAATTTTAGAGAACTTTTTTATTGGAACTTGTTTATTACACATTTGAGAAGATTGTTTATGAATTTGAGCACTTTCAGCCTTCATTACACGCTCCACTTCACCCTGGAACGCTTTGCTCAGGCTGACAATGTAGTGCTCCGACATTGATTGCCCCCCTTTCTCAACCAATTGCTTTAGGGACTCAATACTGCTGTGACGTTGCTCTCAATTGGCCTCCAGATGTTGCAATCAAGGAGATTCAAGTCGAGGCTCTGCAGTAGTTAGAAGTCCTTTGGCCAGAACTTCATTTTTTTGGGGTATCCAATCCTGCACAATTTATGCCGTATGTGCAGGAGCCCCGTCCTGTTGAAAGCATTAATCGGCTTTCTTTGATTGCTTTGTGAATATGCAGAAGGGAACTTCGGGGAGCACTTTTGTTTGCAAAATCATCAAGTAATCCATACTAGTCAATCTGTATCCAAAGGGGAACCAAATTGGCTTCATTGTGTGACCTTCAGATGAAACAATGCCGTGCATAATTAATGAGGCCGGATCTCCAAAAAAGTTGCCCAGATTATTTTGCCTAATGTACACGGAATCCACTGCAAATTTTTTCTACTCCGAGAAGAACAAAATTCGGTTTCCGTGATACCTGAGGTAATTCTAAAGCTATTTGCACCGATCAAATTGCTATTGTTGTTGAGTGAGCAAGGATCGTTCAATATGCCAGAGAGACTTGCCACCAGCTTCTTAACGGAATTGCACCCCGTGGAGCGGCTCAGGCTTAAATTTGATCGGTCTTTCACTTATTAGACGATCACTGATGTATTCACCATTGTTGACCTTAACCATGATACTCCAAACGTTGGTTCTATAAACAAAAAGGGCCCTACAATATCAGAATTGCTAAATCCAGTACGTACTAAACGATACACTTCTTGACTTTTTTTGTTATATTTTCGTTAATATTGGTCCTGGAGACTTTGTAAATAAAGTGTTCAAAAAGTAATGCAATTAAATCCATGTTCCAAAACTTTTATATATACTTTTTCAACTTAAAATAATCGATTTATACACCTTTTTCAAATGTATTAATTTACAACATTTTATTATAATAAAAATAAAAATATAGATGTAGAAAAAAACTAAAATATAGTCTGGCGGCTAATAATAAAATATCTACATAAATCATTTCTTTTCAAGTTTTTTCTTTGACATTAACAGGAGCTGCTTCTCAAATTTGTCGTCTCTCAGACTGTCTAGTCCTCCTCAGGATCTATTTGGGCTTGAAGAACAAACACTCGCTCCTGACACTACGACATTGTATCTTTGAACTACCATTTTGACCCTCCGGTAGGGCAAGATCATTTCCAGACCTTCAGAGTCATCAACCAGGTATCTTTCCACTTCCTGCCTGGTCTTATCCATCTTTTTGGGACGATTGGTGAATAAATTAATCTTCAATATTTGCAGTGCCAAAAACTCCCAATTATAAATTTCGTCCCCAAATCAGTTCCCAACACATATATAAGGATCGAGACCAAGTCAAGACCGAGCTTATAAAGTTCGAAACGAAATTCAAGACCAGCACCAGTATTTTTAGTTTGATAAAATGACCAGGTGTATTGAACTCAATACCAAGTCTTTGATGTGTCGAGACCGAGATGAGACCACAACTATAAAAACTGTCTTGAAAGCATTCCCATGACCGATTGCGATACTAAGATCAGTGATATAATATCGCCATATTGCAATTGATCGCCGATCAGGAAAAAACTCCGATCAACAACCCTGAAAATATTTGGGGAAAGAGAGGAGCTAAGCTGGCTTCATGTAATATTTATAGATTTTCTATAACAGTGCGAGGAACCGGTAGGTGTGAGACAAAGGCTATTACTGAATTCAGACCGTTATTAATATTAGATGCCTGTTATATGAAGGGTAGAAAATAAATTACTCAGGGTACCGCAGGTTTTGCTTGATTCATAACTGTTCACAAAGAAAGTAACTTTTTGGAGATAAATCCAAAATTAATTTTTTTGTAGAAAAAAATTACAAAAATCCATAGAAATTTTGCTGAAAAGTAAATTTTTTGGACAAAAATTTCATAAATGAAATTTTCAATTTATAGAAAAAATTACACCAAATGTCGGCGAGAATTCTTATTTTAGAGTGAGATGTTGAATGAGAAGTAAAAGCACACACATAAATCGTTTTCACACACATCTAAAGAGGGAGTGAGACTTGTGGTACTCCTGAATTAAGACCCGTTAACATTAGCTGCCTTTTATACCTTCGCGCGAACTCGTGTGGATCCAGCTTTGCTATTGTACCGGTAATGGACTCCTTTCGGGTATCCACAGACTAATGATACTTGGCAATGGCCTCATGTTCGACCCTCCCCATGGTATAAGTCGCATGGGCTCATATCCATAAATCGGGGCTCCAAAAGTGAGGACATTTTGTGGCCAAGATATACTGCACTTTTTTGCCCTTGTTGGAAGCTGTAATTTCTTCCTGGGGCTTGTATATTCATCCAGGGAATGTAAATCAAAAGTACAGAACCAGTACAATACCATTGTTGGATCCACACAAGGTGGCCTGGGCCTGCCAAAGCTTCCGTCTTTTTGTGGCCGAGGTTATCAAGAGAGGTGGATTTCATTATAGTAATCAAATTCCATTAAATGTAGCTTTCAAATAATAAAAAAGTTATGGTTATATCCCATCTAGTTAGTTTGATACAAGCCTTTAAAGATTTTCTCAATTTATATGGACCACCCTGTATATAACAAGTCACAATATCTCAAAGGAAGGGGGAAATCTTACCTAATTACACAGAGTTGATTCAAGGTAGATAATATTATTCATGATATATTCGTACTAATTATAATAATTATTTATGAGAAGAAATGAAGATGGATGTGAAATTGAGGTTAAGTGAGATTGGAAGGGAGTTCTATTTTTCCTCTTTTTCTTAAGGAATAAATAATGAATTAAGATAATTGATTTCCTCTTCATTTTCAAGATTATTCATTGCAATGATGTTCAAACCTAATGTGCACTTTCATTCAATGATGTTTTGATTAAGTATATCCTTAGTTTACGTGTTAGTAAATAATTCTTGGATTTACTTTCGTTTTTAAAGGTGTAGAGAGTTTAAAATTTTAAAGTTGGTACATAATTTAATTAACTCTTGATATTATCTTTCAAACGAGATATTGCAAGGAAATATATCTCACTTCTGGATAAAGATCAAAACAAAAATACTGAAGATCTAATCTCCCACACCATCTACCACGTTTGCAAGTACCCAACATATGGTTTAGACTTTAAGAATTGTCTTTGAAGCGGCAAGCCCGTCCAACTATTGAGGTCAACCCGGCGATGTATTTCACCGAAATTGGAAAAACGAAATACATAGACTGGTCTACCACGTCATGCTGCTGGGTTAAAGTTAAAGAGGTTTGAAGAGAGGCCAGAGACTCAAAGGCATCCACAATTCCGTATAGAGCGTTGTAGGATTCTTCATAATGACTTCAAATATCACGTCATAGCCTTGAACTCAAACCCACTGGACTACAGCATCTTGTGGCAAGTGGGTTCCATAGCCTGTTGTGCCCATCACTACTTGGTTACCGACCTATCGCTACAAGTGGTAAACAATAACTGAAGCCTATGACCCGGGAAAAATTTTAACATCAAAAACAGACAGATCAGACATCAGCTGATGGAGTAATGTCGTCTTTAAAATGTGGCAGATTTTGTCCACGCTCCAAGTATATTATGTGTTCTTATTGAGAATTATTAGTAGCGCCTGTCATATCAAGATATTTGAATTGCATGGTCATGTGGCCCTCCAATGATAGTGCAAAAAAAATTGGCCCTCTATATCATGGATGTCGCCTATCCCTGCTTTACATGATAGAAAAATCTGACTTTGAGATACATATTTATTTGAATTAAAAATATTTGAGTTGTGAAGTACAGATTTATCAGTTTAATCCCGATTTTTACATGTTAGCAAGATGATTGTTTTTTTAAAATTATAATCTGAAGAATAAATTTTCTTTTCCTAAGCTATTGTTATTTAACTCCTGAGTAGTAAACATCCTTTCCTACTACATTCAATTATATTCAAAACCTGATTGAACATTCCTGTGTGCTCATAAAAGACAGAGAGTAAACCGGAGGATTTGTTGCGGGGTTATAATTGTAAGTCCTTGCTGGACTCGAAGTTGAATTGAGGATCGACATCGGAGTAATTCTTGCCAATGCTCTTGTTTATTCCCTTGTCACAGTTGATTGTTGCTGATCTAACAATACGTCATGAGTGTTATTCTTTCTCTCCTCCAATATATTCTTCAAATTATAAGGATTAGCATCTTGATTTTCGGTTTCTTTTATTTTGTAACATAATAATTATATACAGGACTTTCATCACTGTCAATGTATATAAACTTCTGGGACAATTCCTAGCTCAGACAGAGTAATTGTGATGCTGTAATGTTTACTTATACCTAATCCGTGAAACTCAATCTGACCAATTAATGGATCCAATACGATGCAGGATATTTTTCCTGATATATTTGTATCCGATTTCGATTCAATATATCATACCACGTCAAGTCGCCATGAATATTGAGCCTTTGCAAGTGGCATTAAATATCCAGTAGTATACATACTGTACGTCAACATAAAAACAATCTTAAACAAAAATGAAGAAAAGGAAAAATCCCAATATATTTTTTACTTCATGTATAAATACCGACCAATATTTCATAAACATTTGAGTACATTATATATATGCTTTGTGTTCAAATTTAGGGTTTGCGTTAAGATATCCAATAATTTTACCTATTGTTAATTAACTTTTTGTATCACCTGATATATTGGTTTGCCGATATACATATATGCCTATGACTACTATTATTCCATCTTCAAATTCAACTCAAGGAGATTTTGTGTGTGTCTGACACTGTCTGTAATATGAGGGAAGTTAAAATTAACATCTTGATAAAATAATTTTTATTATATATTCATTCAGTACTTTTGTAGTAATAGACAATAGTATGTACATATTAGTGTTGTGACTCAATTCAAGACCGAACATGTTCAGTATTGGGGCTAAACAATAGTGTGTACATATTAGTGTTGAGACTCAAATCAAGACGAAACATGTTGAATATTGCGGCCAAAATAAGTCAAATACATAAAACGGAGGTTTTTAACTACAGTTAACACCTTCAGGTATCTCAATTAATTCGAGAAATTTGAATTCAATACCTATAATTGACATTGAATTGAATTTTTTTTTAGAATGCAAAAAATTTGTTCTGTTCAATATTTCAGTCCAGTCGTAGAAAGGCCTGTCGCGATATGCAATAAAGCGATGAACTACAGGATTAATTAACATGAGCGATAATTTTTTATCGGCTGCATTAAATTCCATTCGCACGCTTCAAAGTAACTGGATATCAATAGATTTTAATCCGGTGTTGCTATTTCTTGCTCAGAATCTGCAAGACTAAAGAAGCTACAGATTAGCATATGACCTATTGAGGCATCCGCTTTCAGTCATGTTTTTGTTATTAGTTTTCACTTTCCTTGCGCAAATGAACTAATTGACAATTTTGTCCGTATATCTGAGCCTAATACTTATTATTGATTGAAATGCAATCTGGTTTACATGTTTTTTATTTAGTATTTAAATTGTATTTATTGTTTTTGGTTGCGTTGGGTTTTTATTCAAGAACATTTTTGGTTAAAATAATTTTATTTATTGTTTGCGGATATTTTGTTAATTAATTCTGGATATTTTAAATGTTTATTCAGTTCCAGTGTTACTTAAAAACAAATGTTTATTGATCTTCGAAACGGTGTACTTACATTATTTTACTATTATCATTATATAAGTAGAAAATGGTGTCAAAACGGAAATATGTGTTATCATGATAGGCCTAGTCGTAGACCAATTTTTTCCATCTCAATCAATGAATCGATTTTTTTCCAACTCCAAATTTATGAGGTGTGTAAATATGATTAACAATACACATTTGATTTCATATGATGTGTTTGTATGTACATAGTCACAATTTCGAAATACGTGTGACGTCATCACCTGTTAATCTAAACTATCGGTCATGATTTTTATTCCTGTTTGGACTTATGTGATTTTTTTCTACCAATCTGGACCAAATGTCGGTCCAGACTGTGATTTTAGACCGTAGACGGAAATTTAAATCGTGGGCCGATTATTTCTGCCTCAATATATCAACTCCACACGCTCGATGGGACTTTTATTTGTTGGATCACGTATTTACGTAGTCCTAAGATACACTCAAAATTGACTTTACTTAATAGAACGCTATTGTATATACCAATGTTTAGAATTTTTGAAACACAAATGACGTCATCAACTATTCATCTAGTGAATATGTCTATGCCAGAAATCGGCAACCCCCGGCTCTTTGATCCTCCTGCTATTGCTCTGTGAAGTTATTCAGTAAAGAATAACATTATTTTGATTTTTAAATATCAACCCATTACATATAAGCGTACATAGTGTGCTTGTAAGAGATCTCGAGGTTTCACACCAAACTGTCCAGAGAGCTATCAAAAAGGGGATGAACAGAGCCCTGTGAGGATGGAGAGGCCACTTTTCATTCCATCAATGAAAAAAACCCTTGTCCTCCGTTGCAAAACTTGTTTGAACACTTTTGGCCCTTATACCAACCCCCTGGACTACACCTTTTGGGTGTAAGTTAAGGGTTTATCTTTACACATACTACTTGTCTTGCCTGCTGTGCCGGTCATCCAAACGCCGATGCGCTCAGAGCCACTATCAGCTAGCACTGGGACGCCATGACAGAAGACGACATCCGCAGCGGATGTCAGGCCCTACATCATCGCCTGGAAGCCATCATTGTCGCTAAGGAATCTACATTATTTATTAAGAAAGCTTTGACGAACATCTATTTCTAGTATTAATTTAGTTGAAATTATATTGTTAATGAATAAACTATGTCTTCTTCAAGTTGGAAATTCAAAGTGTATAGATTGTAATGAACCACTCGGTATATAATTTGAGCCTCACTTTTAAATACATTCTGGCACCGTTGGCTCCCAATCGAACATCTGTAAAGGACAGAATAAGTTTGGGTCATTAATAATCAACACAGTCTTAGACCGGTATTGTATTTTCAGACTGAATGCCAACACTATTAACCTACTATCTTAAAATTATCTGCTTTTTTGTTATAAATACATTTGTCTGCTGATCTTTATCGTCACTTTACTACCTACCTTTTAACGAAATAGAGAGAGGAATGTCTGTTGTTTATAGGTAGTAACTAAGTAATAACTATGTATTAAGTAATTACTAATTACATACTACTTGTCTTGAATGAATGAATATAAAAGATGTATCCTCCATTAGTGAGAGTTGTCTAGTCAAGAGGTTACCAAACTTTTTTGTACGGCAGAAAGGTTTCATTATTTAAAAAAAAGAAACACATTTTTCCACGGATTTACTTCAAATTTGCTTGAATTGTATATATGCACGTTGAAAAGAGGGAATTTGATGGTTTTGCTACAGCATCAATCCTGACCTGTATCCGGGCCCTATAAAGAGGATCAGGCGTTGACTAAGTAGTTCCTTGGCATGTTGTTCATTGCCTCCTGGATAGAGGCAATCAAAGAGTCCTTGATGGCATGAAAAAGTTCTGGACCAGATTTCCCTTCCCCAATGAAGTTATAGCAGTGCTCAATCACCCACTAATCTATCTTAAGTCTTGTTGCCGGATAACATGGATGAGGACCTCTCGATTTCAAAACCCCATGTTGTAGCATAGAGGCAATCAAAGAGTCCTTGATGGCATGAAAAGTTCAATTTGTTTTAGATTCAAAGTAGACCCAGACCAAATAATCTATCAGTTTAAGATCAGGGCTGCTGATGGACCAGATTTCCTTCCCAATGAAGTTATAGCAGTGCTCAATCACCCACTTTAGGGATCTATCTTAAGTCTTGTTGCCGGACACAAGGCCCGGATGAGGACGTTAGTCACATTTGTGACCTCTCGATTTCAAAACCCCATGTTGTTGTCTACAAAAATCAAGGTCACGGCGCAACATCGTCCCTTCTTTGTAAATTCTAGCTTCTTTATATCTGGAGCAGCTATCGTCATGATGACCAAAACTTTACTAAAGTTTTTGATACAACAACGTTTCTGCCAGCAAAAAAGAGACTCCATTGGACAGCTACATCATAATAAAATTGCCAGCGCATGCAAGTACCGGTTTGATCTTGACGCCTTGTGTAATATAAAATAGTTTTACCATTGTCCGAATTTATTAGGTACCGAGGAACAGACAAACCATGCTGATATAGAAGATAATTACTGAAGAAATCATCATTATTTCTCTTTGTTTATCTTGAGCAATCTCAGACGTAGTTAATCAATAATTATCTTTAGTGTTGTTCCCGTCCAAATTTAGAACTGAAAACTGCAGTCCCTTCCAGCTTGGTCCGGTCCAGTTCAGTCCTGGATATCAGTATGACTTGATACTTATATTTTTTCTCTTCAAGAATAAAAAGATAATCATAACAGTTTTGGAAAATATAAAACATATATTAAAGTAGAAACGACGCAAAGCAGTGTCTTTTTCTAATTATCGTATTATTATTCTCATAATATGTTCGGGCTTGAATTTTGGGATTCTAACGTATATAGTTCGTAGTAAAGATTGGACGGATCCAAGGTTAACAGAAATACTAGGTTACACCATAACGCGTGTACGACTGATGTTTGACTTCCACCACGCTTTTTGATATTGACGTCATAGTGTATGAGTGGTTGCATGTTTTGTCAAAATCTATCTGTCTTACCCAGCAGTGGGTACGATACATCAAATTGAAAACTAGCAATAGTGACGTCATAGAATAGAATTGGTTGCGTGTTTTGTCAAAATCTGTTCGTGCTTCCAGCAGTCGGTACGATAGATCAATAAAGTTGTGGATTGTTTTTCTCTTAATCAGTGTTCTGAACGTTGATTGGTTGAATTATAATTAGCTCCTATTAAACTCTGAGCAATTATCTACAATCATTGAACAATACTTTCATGGTTGGAAAAAATTGGCGAACTACCAGTTGATTTTTATCCCTATTTTGTTTCTTTTGGCAGTAAAGTTGTGTGATGTATAAAGATATATATAGATGTCACTCAAATCTCTGATCAAGATATATGAATTGTATGTTTGATACACCGGATGGTCCATTGAAATCTGAACACTGACTAATTCAATCATTAATGAAGGTTGAAGGATTGAAACTAATTCGCGCATTCTAAGCAGTTGGGGTTCTCCAGAACCACTGTCTACGTCGTCAGAAAGTCAGAAACGTTGTAGAGGTAGAATGGCTTTGTCAACAAGGCTTAACTGAATCCTCAGGATTGAAAGAAGCAGCCCAGACCAATCCCCTTAAGTCTTTGAGGCCCTATGTAAGATATTTCAAGATTTCACACCAGGCTGTCCATAGAGCTATCCAATGAATGGGTGAATAAATCCTTTTGAGGGTAAAGAAGCCACTTATGACTCCAGAAATGAAAGAAATCCATCTCCTCCGTTGTGAGACTCTTTTGAATGAGTGTTGAGTTCTTTTGAACTCTGTCTTTGACATTTTTGGACCCACTACAGCCCTGATGACAACAACCTCGACTACAATTTTATGGGTACATGTCGAGGGGGTGGCCTGTAGTGTCCGTCATACAAAAACCGAGGCCCTCAAAGCCACTATCAGCCAGCATTGGGACGCTATGACAGAGGTCTACATCCAAAGTGGGTGACAGGCCTTCTGCCGCCGCCTGGAAGCCATCATTACCACTAAGGGCGGCTACATTAAGCTCAGACACACATCTATTTATAATATTAGTTTTGTTTAAATTCTATTGTTAATTAATAAATTATATCTTATAGAAGTTTAAAATTCAAAAAAAAAAAAATTCAGGTCCTGGATTTTTTCGGACAATACAAGTTTACTCATAGCATATGCTTCGAATCCGGGTCCAAGACCCATCCTATCTCTACTTCGTCAGTCGTTTTGAATGCATAATGATGTAGTTTTTAAAATTATTATCAATTTAATATTTTGTTATGTATCTCCTACTCAATCCGTTTCTTTCCTTCCATATCTCAGTCAGCATGTTTTGTAAATATATATATTTTGTAGATATTTTATTATTTTTTTTTATTTTTTTGCTGAGAGACTAGAATTTTACCCAACGAACTCTCTACCTTCTTACATATACATGATTATTCATTAGGAGGTACATTTCAATATACATATGTATATTTGTAGTGCGTCAACATATAAGCAATTTAGAACACAAAAATCAAGAAGAAGAAGAGACAATCATAATTAGCAATTAGCATGACTGGTTTTAAGTTGTGATGACAATCGGGTACATTTTTTAGCATGCCCTTTTTTTTGAGTCGGCAGACAGAAGAATAAATTTTCTTTTCATAAACAGTTGTCATTGTTATTTAATTCCTATAATTGATATATTTGAAACAGGATTTTTTTGCTGAGTTATAATTGTAGGTCCCTGTTGGACTCGGAGTAGAATTGAAAATTGAAATCTGAGTAATTTTTGTCTATGTCCTTGTTTATTTCCTTCTCTCCTCCCCTCCTCCCGTTTGCTTGAACCGAATGGTCCATTAAAACCTGAAGACTTTGAATTTTCAACTTGAACAAGATATAATTTATTAATTAACAATAGAATTTCAACAAAATTAATATTATAAATATTCTCTTCTCTTAATAATTAATTTAGCTGCCCTTAGCGCAAATGATGGCTTCCAGGCGGCGGCGGAAGGCCTGTCACCCTCCGCAGGTGTAGTCCTCTGCCATAGCGTCCCAGTGCTGGGTGACAGTGGCTTTGATGGCCTCGGTGTTTGGATGATGCACATTGCAGGTCTTCGCCTCGACATGCACCCAAAAGGTGTAGACGAGGGGGTTGGCATTATTAGGGATGTAGGTGAGTCAAAAAAGAGCTCAAAAAACTCATTCATAAGAGTCTTGGAATGGACGATAAGGCTTTTTTCATTGCTAGTGTCAAAAGTGGCCTTTCCAGCCTACAAAGGTCATTTCCACCAACTTTTTTGAAGCTCTCTGGATAGTCTTTTGCGAAACCACGATATCTCTTGGATGGGCCCTTAATGACTTGAAGGGATGGACCTGGGCTGTTTTCTTTAACTCCTTCGCATTTACTTTTGCCTTTTTGAAAAAAAAAAACCTTCTTACTCTCCAACGTTTTGGACTTGCTAACGGTGCAGACGGTGGTCCTCGTGACGTGCAACTTCTTGGTGTGCGTGAATGGAAATTTTTCGATTTTGTTAAAGTGTCATTTCAATAGACATCCGGTAGTGAATCATTATTTTTTTGTTTCATCGAGTGCAATTTGTTAGTACAACTATCAACTTATAAAATTCCGTCCTTGAAAACGTACCAAAACGTTATTTCTTCTTTGTTTAATCTGTTCTAGTGCTGATAGTCCTAAAGACCCAGAGTCTTTAGGATCGCTCTTAAAAACTGATATACCTGGTCCTAAGACAGGACCGAAACATCACTTTGTACGTACAATACTAGGTAGCAACCTGATGAATAATGTATTGGAAAGCTTCTTACTCTAACATACGTCATTCGTCTTCACTACTCTTTAGTCATACATAATGAAGAAGGAGATTGGCATTCATTTTTATTATTCTGATTACATAATAATAATAATATTTTTGACATTTGACATTCTACTCAATAATACTCATTCATACTTATTTTGATAAAATTATCAATACAATTTGTATAATAGTTAATGACTATTCTCTAAATAGAAAATAATGATAACCAATTAGTAACAAGAAAAGTACATACAACTAACTACCCCACGTTTTACCATCAAATCTTTCATTTCGTCGTCGTCGTAAAGAAAGAACCAATGTATAAAATAATCACGAGTCCGTGAAAAGCAAGGAGTAACTCGGAGGAATTGTTCTGAAGTTACAAGCAAGTAACTCCGAGTCCTTGCTGAAAAATTGAGGATCGACATACAAGTCATTCCTCCCTATACTATAGCTAGATACGGACTTATTTTGTTAAAATTGGTAATTCAATGTGTATATTAATTAATAACTATTCTCTAAATCGAGAATAATAATATAACTAGTCCGTGAAAAACAAAAAGTAATGCTGAGAATTGGAGTTGAATTATATATCAAAGTTCCTGTTGGAAATCTCCCTTTTCTTCCCAGTCAAAAATGCGGCCATCTTTCCTAGTGTGGGCTTAGGGAGGAGAAGGGAAAGAAAAAAGGAGGCAGTATGTCTGACAACCCATATACAGGCCTGTCACCAATATAATATCCTTCAATATGGCCGAAAATTGTTATCTCTTCTTCTCGCCCGCAATAAAGCATTAAATCAAGTAGCGTATAAGGCTAACGTCATTATTAGCGAAAAAATATATCTTGGTCAAAATTTACTTATTTTGTCCGCTAGAGGTATTTTTATTTAAAATATTTTGGAGAATCATTTCCTGTTCTCTCGTCAATAAGTAAAGGACTCAACGGTCTCTACTTTTATTTACTTCATTATTCATATACTTATTGATTGAACAATTATGGAGAAGGAATTATGATTCAAAATGATTTTCACATACAGAATGGTCAGAAGGTTTCCAATTAGTAAGATATTTAAGATTTGATATCTATTATTTTATTCTTGCGACTTCTTTTGGATTTTTGGGAATGGGGGATTTAAAAAAGCCAACGTTTTCTTGAAGCTTTTGGAAATTTGACTCAGTTCTATTGTTGCATCCTCTGACACTACCCCATTATTTTGGAGTAATTTGTTTCAAATATGCTTTATAATAATATGTAAATATAACATATTTAAGACTAGGATAAATTATATACGTATTCAAACTTATTAATATTACTTAGTAGGTACAATAAATAAATGAGTAACGTCATAGCAAAGCGACCTCTTGCGAAAATATTATGACAAATATTGACTATACTATTTCCTCAGGCTAACGGTGCTCGATGTGCTACTTGTTTTAGTGTTGTGTTTTTGTTTACTGGTTGTTTGTTTAGTGTGTTGGAAGTGGCTTCATTAAATTAACACGTTTAAACAGTCTTTTAAGATTTATAGATGTAAATACTGGGTCTAATAACTAAATACTCTTGAATGATCCACCCCAAAAATTATACATAGACATTTCGAGTGAGAATTACTTTAGTTTAACCCCTTGGCATAGGATCCAACTTAGTCCCAAATGGCGGTAATGAGAATGCTCATCTCGGATCCTTCTCATACCCAAACAATAGAATTGAGGGTTGGCAGGGGAGTAATTATTGCCAATGTCTCTCCTCCCTTGTCATCCTTGATTATAGCTGATCTAATAAAACGTCATGAAAGTTAAGCTGTTTTTTTCCTTAACATTTTTCTAAGCCTTGTCAGAATTCCCGCACTCTTTTTCTGTTTCTTCTATTTTTACAACCTGCCTGGTGTTACACGCAAGGCTCAACGGTTGTTAAAATTAGGCACTAGTTGACAGGGCTAGTCAATAATAATAAATGTAAATAATAAATACCACAAATATTCGATCATTTTTAGACTAGTCTAGAGGTACTTTTTGTTAAAAATAAAGTTTGTCAACTAAAAAAATATTTTACTTAAAAATCCTCAATAATATTATTTTCCAATGTCTATTTGACGTATGAGACGTTGACAGAATGACAACTTTTGATTTGAACCCGAAATAGCTTTTGTATATTCGGTATTTAAGGTACGCAGGGTTTTCTGCAAGATAATATTTTGGGAAGAGCTTGTTTTTTTGATTTTTTTTTTGAAAAAAAAAGTCAAAATTAAATTTTTTAAAAATAAATTTCAAAAATCCACAGCTATTCACAAAAAATTAAATTTTATGCAATTATTTCCCAAATCCACAGCTCTTAAAAAAAATTAAATTTTTTGGAAGAAAATTTTAACTGTTACATTTTTTGGAAAAAAATATGAAATATTAAATTTTTGAAATTTTTTCTTTCAAAAATCCACAGCTATTCACAAAAATAAATTAGAAAATCCACAGTTTTTCAGCAACAAATGAAAAATTTAGAAAAAAAAAATCAACAATTAAATTTATATTATAAAAGTTTTTGAAAAAATTTCAAATATTACATTTTTCGAGAAAAAATTCAAAAATCCATAGCTTTTCACAGAAAATTAAATTAAATTAATTTTTTTTTATGAAAAATTAGATTAAATTTCAAATATTAAAATTCCAAAGTTTAAACTTTCTAATAAAAAGCAAAAATATCATCTTTTTTGGGAGGGGGGGGGGGTTATAGACGCCCTTGGTACGGTATTAGATAATCAAACGTGTGCTAGATACAGGTTACCTCTCTGACTATTTTTTTTTTAACTATCCACGGACTAGAGTGTGTATCGATCCCTGATTATAAGTTTTTATGTAACTCTACCCATGAAATTCTTCTCCCTCCCTCTCCTTTTGGCCTTACATTTTCCTTGGCAACTCTTGAATGTAAATAGTAAATGCAATTGAAGAGAAGTTGTAAGCCAATATTTGTATTATTGCATGTTTATTTTGCTCAGTGAACGAAAGAGTTCTATGAGAGAGAAAAAAATAAAATTATTTACAAAGGCAACGACTTTGTACTAATAGACAAACAAATTGAGGCACACCTGATCCTTCAAATTCCTTTTACAAATTATGTACAATATTGATTCCCCTTCCATTGCAGCAGGGATTCTCAACCTTTTATTAGTGATGTACCACTTGTAAAATATTACAAGTTCAAAACATTTTTAGATTCAATGACGTGAGCGTTCACATGATTATATTTTTGAAGGCATCTTCTTTTTTGGATTTTTTTTTTTAAATAAATCCAAAAATGAAAATTATTTAAACCTATAATTTTTGTTAGAAAATTCAAAAATCCATAGCTAATTAAAAAAAAACAATTGGAAAAATCAAAATCAAAAAAATCCATATCCATTGTTAAAAAATTAAGTTTTTTTTTGGAAAAAAATTCCAAATCCACATCTTTTTTCAAAAAGTTACAAAAATCCTCAGCTACTCTCAAAAAATTAAATTTTTTGAAAAAAAAATTAAAAAATCCATGTCTATTCTCAAAAAAAAACTTTTTTTTTTTGGAAGAAAAATCAAAATACACAGCTTTTACAAATATAAATTCAATTATAAAATTTGAAGAAAAAAATTCAAATATTATATTTTTTTTGAAAAAAATTTATAAATCAATAGCTATTCACAGAATGTTAAATCAAATCCCAAATATTTTTTTTGAAAAAAAAATTCAAATATTACATTTTCTAGTAAAAAAAAAAAAAAAATCTTAATTGGGGGGGGGGGGTACAGACCTCCATCCTACCTCCTGCGGATGCAGACTTGTAAAATATTCTTTCAAAATCTCAAGTTTTAGCTGTATAATATGTCTAGTTTGCTTGGGAGAGACATGTCAGTTACAAGTAATTATCGTGTTAGGCAGTTTTTTGCTATTGAAAAACATGGATAAAATAATTTCCATCAAATTTGTTGTAAAAATAAAATAAAATGCTCCAAAACACTTGGAATATTGAATATTTATTAGTCGATCAAACTCTTTCAAGATGGCGGGGAATATGCCATTGACAAGCCTAGACGCCCTAGTATGTCAACAACATATGAAAATGTTGAAGCAGTGAAGAAAACTGTTGAATCACTCTCATAGAAGAAGTTGCTGAGGATATTGACTTATCGGTTTTAGCTCGTGCCACAATAATTTTTTTTGAACATTTTGGGCATGAGACGAGAGATTTGTTCTTGGCGAATTAACTAAAAAAAATAAAATATATCGAGCATACTAAATATACTTAGCTTGCGAAATTTGAAAAGTCACCTGTCTTTTTGAACACACCTCGTATGTTGTATACAAGTTGCGATGTTTGTACTAGTTGTAACTTGTATAAGCACATTGTACAAGTTGCAATTTCTTCTTCTTAAAATGCATTATTTAATTAGAACATCCGCCATTCTATTACCCAATCATACATTGAACCTATCTTTTCATTTTCATCTATATTTATCGTAGTGCTTGTGCCATAAGAATATGTTATTTTAGTAATTTATTTAAAATATTTCTAAATTACACCATTAATATGCCTTATCATCCATGGAATATTCAATTTTTTCAATATCCATCATACAAAGAAAGTCATTTAAAATGTTACTTTTTTGAATGTAACTTGTACATTTTCCTGTACAAGTTGGAACTTGTATGCAACAAATAAAATAAAAAAGGTTATTTGTTCAGACGTGATCCCTTTCATAAAGTTTTACCTCTCCACAAAAGTTTTTTGTTTCTTCTACAAAATTGTGAACCCCTCTGATGATACCCAAACAGTCGGCCCACGATTTGAAAACGATTTACTAATATCTACGCTCTGTTTTGCGGGTTGGACACAAAGATACTTATAGAAAAAATCACAAAAGACCGAACCGAAAAAACAAATCGATCTCGATTCGAGTAGCAACACTAATACGTATAATAACATGTATGCAGAGATGCTTGTCTGTGTATAGATGAAGAAAGAGGGAGGAAAAAAATGAATGAATGAATGACGTCACATTTTTCTGCCTTTTTCCATGAATTATATAATTCTTATTACTTACTTGTTATTATCTGTTGCTCAATCTGAATATTGTTGAATTAAAAAGATGAATTTAATATCTTATTAACTAATAGAATAATACTCACCTGTATTCGTCATCATTCATAGTTACACCCTGTGGAGGAAATATAGTTATTGTTAGAAACTAAACTTGACAATTGACATTGTACCTTACTTAACTCAAAATTAGTGCTATGCCAGTCCTTATTTATTCGGTCCAATCCAGTCTTTCTACTGTTTATCAGTACTATAACTGATTTAAAATAGAAGAAATAAAATTAGTGATGTAATCTAGGACCGAACTTTATCAGTTTTAGGACTGAACTGGACGGGACTGCAGTCTTCAACAAGGATCGGCACAACAGTATAATAAGTAGTGGTCCGATTTTCAAAATGTTAACTGATTCTAAATCATTGTATATTTTTCTACATATTTTGATCCAAAAACTTTGGGCTAGACTCCATATTTCTGGCCGAATTTTGATATTGTTATTAATTAGAATAAGGAAATTGTAGCTTAATTAATTCAAAAAGTAGCGGTCGGATTTGAAAAATATCAACTGATTCTAAATAGGTGTAGATTGTTTAACATCTTTTGATCCAATAACTTTGGGCCAAACTCCATATTTCTGGCCATATTTAGGTATAATTATTCATAAGAATAAGGAAATTGTAGCTTAATTATTTCAAAAAGTAGACGTCAAATTTTAAAATTATTAACAGATTTAAAATCTTTGTAGATTGTTCTATATCTTTTGTTTCAATAACTTTGGGCTAAACTCCGTATTTCTGGCCATATTTGGGTATAATTATCACTTGTAGTAAACAAATTGTACCTTAGTTAATTCAAAAAGTAGTCGTCGGATTTTAAAAACATTAACTGATTTTGTATCTTTGTAGATTGTTCTATATCTTTTGTTGCAATAAATTTGGGCTAAACTCCGTATTTCTGGCCATATTTGGGTATTATTAAGGACTATTGACATACATAGTTTGAATCGTCAGATTCATTCATTCTTTTGCTGGGAGTAGGGGAATTCTTTCAATTTTTTTAATAGTTAATAGTTACTAATACACGACTATGTACAACAATGTAGCCGTGTGTCTTTTTTATTATTACCTATTTATTTATTATTATTCTTTTTGCTTTTATTATTATGGACCCAAAAAATCTTCATCTTTTTTTCTTCTCTCCTCCTTAGAAAAATCCTTGAAAATATATTTTTTGTTATTTTTACCTTGTATTTCTTAAATAAATCTATTATAAACATTCATGAATATTATGTTGGCGGGTCTAACAAGTTATGGGAAAATATATATATAAACATATATATATTTTACGTCTTATAGTGTCTTATTTAACTACTACAATATTTGTTCATTTGGATCTATTATCCGAATTTATTCAAATGCCCTTGGACTTACAGGGCAAGAGGAGCCTATCGTTAGACATATCTCTCATCAGTTATTTTTGTTTTTATACAAAAAATATGGCTGAGGACTTTTTTTAAAAATATTTTGATATTTTTTTGTTTTTTTTCCTTGGCGCAGGGAGTACCTGGAGGGGCTGTTGCTCCCCCCTCTCCCAATATCAAAATTTCAAAAAAATAAATTCATAATGTTGTGTTAATAACTATGGATTTTTGAAATTTTTTTACTTTCAAATTAATATTTGATATTTTTTATCAACAGCTGTGAATTTTTGACATTTTTTTCCAAAAAATTTAATATTTGATTTTTTTTTGTGAATAGTTATGAATTTTTGGAATTTTTTACTATAAAATATAATTTTTCAAAAATTTTTTGAAGTTGTTTTATGACAAGTTGTGGATTTTTGAAATTTTAATTTAAAAAAATTACCTATAAAAAAAAATATCCAAAAACCATGCTCCCCCTTGAAAAAAAATATAATAATATATATATATATAATTCTGCCTATGTCCCTGTTGGTAGTCATGAAAGTATTCAATACACATGTTGTGTACAAATTGCAACTTGTACATATAATCAAATTGTACTATTTGCAACTTCTTCTTCTTCAAACGCATTGTTGAATTACCATCAATACATTGAACCTATTATTTCATTTCATTCTATTAAAATAACATGGCTCTTATGTATTTATAAGTAACATAACCGTGGTCATTATGGCTATATAATGGCCACAGAATACTTTGCAATTCATTTTCGTTCAGGTCAATCCGGACTACCTTGACCTGCATCCTAACCAATATTGGGAGCAAATAGAGGTGGTTTGAAATTTTATTTACAAGTTCTAATTATTGTTCCTCTACTTGACAATGGAGGCCTTCAAGGAGTTGATGCTCTTGTGTGAATTGGCTGAGACCTAACTCCCCTTAGAAGAAGTAATACATGCAATTCATATAGAGAAAATTAAAGAGCCACAGGTGCTTTGTTGTCCAAACGACACCTTCTTTTCTTTAAACAAGTTTAGGATCGAGTGGGCCTAGTGAAAGAGGGCCGAGTCTTGTTGAAACAGGAACTCGACATCAATGGTCTCATTTTTTATCCAAGATATCACTTGGTAAGACATTAAACGTTATTTATTGGCCGGACACTTTGTTTGAAAGACGTGGGGGCATATACTCTCTCTGTGGCCAACCATATTTTGTTCTGGATGTTGTGGGATCTGTCTACAGTCCCTTGTTTCTCATCAGAATAAAAAGATAATTCGGGTACTATGGGACTTGTGATCTTGGCAGCCATTGGCGACAAGACAGCATCCTATTGTGCTGGTAGGCCGTGCACACATGTGAGATGTAGATTTGCCTCATCATTTCCCACTCTTTATTGTGGAGGACTTAAGAACCACAATGTTGCTGTAGCATATTCGAAAGGCTTTTGATTCCACTCACCAGGGGATTTATTTCCAGGCTCTGGGCGGCCAGTAGTTCATTAAGAAAACTCCTGCAACGCATCAAACGAAATTTTTAATGCTTTTGAGTCAATAATGGTCTCTCTTCAAACCTCTTTATTTTCTCACAGCAGCCCTGACACCTTCGAACCCGTGTACTAGGAACGTCTATTTTCTTAAAAGAGTTTTGGCAGGTTCTTGGGATTAGCTTGATTAGCCTACTACCAAGAGAACAATCCTTGAGGTTGCACACCTCTTCCAGGAGATTGCAAAGCCGATAAATGGTTGATCCCGAGCTGCTTTACGATCTACGAGGTGTCACAGATTAAAATTAAAATCTTTAAATCTTTTTGTTTCAAATCTTTGTCCAGAAGTGATATAGATATCTTTGCAATATCTCGTTCGAAAAATAACAAGGACAGCTTTTCATTAATGTGCTTGTATAAACCGAGTGGTACATTGAAATCTGAACACTAACTAATTCATTAATTAATGAAGGTTGAGTGATTGAAATTAATTCATATTTCGATATATTACAGTATAATAAATTAGTTACAAAACCAAACCAAACAGAGCTTACTTACTGGCTTACGTACAATTCGGAAAATTACAATTGAACGTGAATGACGAATTTCCAGAAGCATCGTCTACGTTGTCAGCAAGTCATAAACGGTGGCGAAGAAGAAGGGATCTATCAAAAAGTTTGTGGATAGAGCCTTGTGAAGGTGGAAAGGCCTCTTTTGACGCCTGCAATGAAAGAAACCCATCTTCTCCGTTGCAAAACTCTTTAGAATGAGTCTTTTGAGCTCTTTTGAACTATTTTTATACACTTTTGGCCCCTGACAGTCCTGATGCCAATCCTCTCGACTACACCTTTTGGATGCATGTTGAGGGGAATGCCTGCAGTGTCTGTCATCCAAGCACATAGACCTTCAAAGCCATTATCCGCCAGCACTGGAACACCTTGACAGAGAACAATCTGATTGTAGAAGTTGCACTTTTGTCGTCTTATGATGCCTCATTTAATTAAAAAGTCCTTCATTTTGATTAGTGTCAATACGACACTATCATTTCATTTAATCTATGAAAATTACTTCATTATAATTTACAAGGAATATAACCTTAGAATTATGTACGGCATCAACATAAAAACAATCTTGATCAAAAATCAAGAAAAAGGGAAAACCCCAATTAATTTTTTTTTGGAATGAGTGAAGATATCCAAGCTATATTTCAGAACCTTTATTGTAGCACAATATGGCCTTTTTTGTATCAAATCCATCAATTTTTTCTTCTTTTATTGTGACAAATAATTTAAATTAATTTAAGAGTAATTTGAGACGTACCCAATGGCTTAATAAGAATAATTTGTTGATATAAATTTGCAATAATTACTTGTTGAAGAATACAAATGTAATCCACGCTCAATTTTGCGAAAAATAATTCAACGTTTTTTTTGTGTGTTGACCGGTCACACATGTACAGAGTCTGGAGCGTCTGTAGGGGGAGGACTGGAGGTGCTGTAGCCTCCCTCCCAATGAGGGATTTTTTATTCTTAATAGAAAATGTTATATTTGATAAGAAATTAATATTTGAAATTTAGTTAAATTTATTTATTTTTTTCCCAAAAAATTTAATTGTCTTAGAATAACTGTGGATTTGTGAAAAAAAATTTCTAAAAATTTAATAGTTTGTGAACAGCTCTGAATTTTTGAAATATTCTTCCAAAAAATTTAATTTTTGAAAATAGCTATAGATTTTTGAAATTTTTCTCAGAAAAAGTTAATATTTATAATTTTGTGTAAAAAACATTTGATATTTAAAATTTTGATTTCAGAAAAATTTCAGTTTTTTCTGAACAACTAGGGATTTTTGAAATTTTTTCCAAAAATTTAATTATAGAATTTTTTTTCAAAAATGTAATTTTGGAATTTTTTGGTAAAAAAATTCCAAAAACAAAGCCCCCTCGAAAATATAATCCAGAGGACGCCCCATAAGATTTGGCGCCTAAACTTGCAGTAGCATGATTATATTACGAAAAACGTGATTCTTATGAAATCGCGAAAAGACAAATTTCTACTTACGAAGAGCAAGTTAACAGCTCTTGACGAGCAAGGCCGTATCCATGGTGTACCGCCCTGTCACGATCAATGCTCGAAACGAATCCAAATGTGGGTAAAAGTGTTGCAGATCTTCGTCTCCAAGACACCCTAAACAACAAAATCCAGGGGTGAAGTCAGGCTTGGAGAGGCACAAGTGGAAGGAGGGCAGAAGTCGACATATAGTTGGAGCAGTAGTTCTGGCAGCATTTTTGTGTCCCGATATAATTTCCTTCCGGATTGGTCCTCATTAGCCAAGGCAAAACTGTCAACCTCAACACCATGTAGTACTCCTCCTTCCTCACTCTCTCTCCATCCGGCGATCATGTCCAGGACCATCTTTTGGTCTGGACTGGAGGAGGGCCACGTAGAGGTAGGCCAGAAGTCAGCCATGTTGTTCATGAAGAAGTTATGGTTCTTTTAGAAGCCATAATCCCTTTTAACACCATTACTACCCTTAATGAACTTTTGGATGTTGAAGGCAGACGAATGGAGATGCCAACGGTCTCTACAGCCTTCTTAGCACTAAAACAACTTCAAAGGAGATTGCAGTCGTATTTCTTTTTTTGTCATTCCTCCGACATTTTAACACTCAAAGACACGGGATAAACACAAAAAATGCCATATCCGCCAACGAAGTTGTCGGAAGCTTATGTTTTTATCCTCGTGTTTATTTGTCTGATCTTCACCAGGATGACACCTGAAGTTACAGATCAATTTTGATTTAATTTAGTCCGAATATTATACATATATGGTCACAATATGAGTCAAGGTAGTACAAAGGTTTATTAAAAATACATAATCGACCATAACTTTGGAACACTTTGAGGTACATATTTCAAACTGATGCCCCTGTGTATGTTTAATAAAGTTGTTCCTTATAGCATACAATTCAATATAGTAAAAATGACAATTGCCAAGGTTTAGGCTCTAACTATTGCTCATTCTAGTTTATTTTTGTTTCAACTGTTGTTTCTATAAAATCGTGATGAAATCTTCTTGAAGCCAGAAGCCCTTTGAACACAATTCGCATCCTTAATGATATTGTATACACTGCAGATTGCAATGCCAACGGCTTCTGCACTAACACTGGCACGAAGGATTTTGCAGACAAGTTGCCTTTTTTTTGGCTGTTCTGATATTTTTACAACTAAATCAATTGGATAAAAACCCATAGCTTATTTATTTTTCTTTGGGCTGTCGTTTGAATAAAATTGTAATTAAATGCTACTACTAGTTTTGAGTCGTTCCCACTACTCAGTATAAGGCCTGTCGCGATATGCAATAAATCAATTAATTGCGCGATAAATTATAAAGAGCGTTAATTTTTTTGCTGGCTGCAATAAATTCCTTCCACACGCTGCAGTGTAACTGTGGAATGGGCATGTAAAAAAAACCAATATCAACATGACAAGTGTAACAATTTGAAGAATGTTTTTGGAGGAGAGAAAGAATACTGCTCATGACGTTTCATTAGATCAGTTACAATCAGCTGTGACAAGAGAGGAAGGAAAAAGGATATAAACAAGGATATTTGATAGAATTACTCGAATTTTAATCCCCAATTCTACTTCAAGTCCAACAAGGACTTACAATTATAACACTGCAACAAATCCCCAAGGTTACTCTCCGTCTTTTATGAGCACACGGGAACGTTCAAACATGTTTTGACTATAATTGAATCTATTTAGGAAAGGATATTCACTAATCAGGAATTAAATAGTAATGACAACTGCTAAGGAAAATAAAATTCGTTCTTCATACTACCAATCAAGGTTAATAGAAATACAAGGTTATACCATAACGCATGTACGACTGATGTTTGACTTCCACCACGCTTTTAATATTGACGTCATAGTAGATGAGTGGTTGCATGTTTTGTCAAAATTTGTTATTCTTGCTCAGCAGTCAGTGTGATACATTGAATTGAAAATTCTAGCAATATTGACGTCATAGACTATAAGTAGTTGCGTGTTTTGCCAAAATATGCTTGTCTTGCCAAGCGGTCGGTACAATACATCAGATTGAAAATTATAGCAAGCCCGATTACAAGATGGTCTAACCTTGTATTTCTATTAACCTTGCTACCAATTACAAATTTACAGCCCGGCTAAAAAACACAGCGGATTTACATGTATGTAACTGGATATGAAAATTTTTTATTCGGGTGTTTTTGCCCTCTGGGTGGATTGTTTTTTTTTTTTTTTTGTGCCCCAACTGAATTCTTCAGGGCAGCGCGCAGGGTTAGGCAATCATTAGGTGAGGTTACAAGGATTTCAAAACAATTAGATTTGAAGGAGATTATTTGATGTGTTCTTTAAAAATAAAAGTTTATTTTTCCATTAGCCTTATATAAGTTGAGCATGGTGTCGAAACGGCAATAGCATCGCTTATTGTAATCATTCCTAGGGCAATTAATCGCACAGAAAAATGTATTAGCGTGACAGGCCTATTCATTATAGTTATTATTAATTGTAGCAAACTCTCATAATTCTCATCTCTTTTAATTCATTGAGAACATTATTTTCCTACATAAATATTATATACAAAAACATCCACTTCAAAGCATATCCATTAAATATATGCAATATAGGTAGAAACAATTTCAGAAGTCACGCGGTAACCTCTTTGACGAAGTTAAAAAATGTATATATACTTATTATATTCATTCATGATTTTCTTTCTCCTTCTTCACCCCCCTTTTGAGGCCAAACACAACTCTCCTCTCTTGCTTTCTAATAATAATATTGTAAAAAAAATATATATTCCCTGTTTCTTTATGTATATTAGTGTTGAGACTCGGTTTGAGACTGAATTCACCCAGTCCGGTCTGTTTTTTCTATACTAACAAGATCAAACTGTGGTCGGAAAAAATATCAATAATAAATTTTAAATATTAAATTTTTTATAAAAAAATTTCGAATATTAAACTTCTGGATTTTTATTTTCAAAAATCCACAGCTTTTCACAAAAATTTAAAATGTTTGCAAAAAAAAATCTAAATTCATGTATTTAATTTTTTAGAAAAAAAAAATCGAATATTACATTTCCTCGGAAATTTTAGTTTTGCACAAAAATTTAAATATTTTCCAAAAAAATTATAAAATAATGTTTAAAATGTCAAATTTTTTAGAATTAAATTTATAAGAAAATATTAAATTACAAACATTAAATTTTTAGAAAAAATTTAATTCCAAATATTTTTTTCAAACATCCAAAGCTTTTCACAAAAAATTCAATAGTTTTCCAAAAAAAAAAATCTAATCAAATTCCAAATATTAAATTATTTTGGAAATTTTTTTTTAAAAAATCTACTTTTATTAACAGAAAATTAAATTTTTGGAATTTTTTTTTGAGAAACCCACTAAAATTTCAAAAATTATATTTTCAATTATGAATTTTTTTCGAAAAAATTTGAAGAAATCCACTTCCATTCACAAACAAATATTTTTTTTTTCGAAAAAAAATTGAAATATGTAATTTTTTGCCTGAATAAAAAAATATTTATTCGCGTACATTTTTTTCATTCTGGTCAAAAAAAGTTTAATATATACTCAAATATCTTCCATTAGGGGTGGAGGGTACTGCCCGTTAGCCCACGCACTGCAGATGCCCCTGGTACGGCTAACAATTTTCCCTCACCTTATAATATTTCTTTCTGTCTTAAAATAAAGGACAGCGTACGTGGAAAGTTGAAATTCAATCAATGTAGCTAGTGTCTTGTCATTCTTTATTTATTCTTTCCATTCCAGTCTTAGAAAGGGACCTATCAGTTCTTTGGACACTATCAGTACCAGAACTGATTAAAAAAAAAAAAAAAATACTCTTGAGTGATGTCATAATTCATAGTATGAGCCTATGGAGAAATTATAGTTATTGTTCGAAACTAAACATGAACCATGTCCAGTCTACTGGTCCAGTCCAGTAAAATGCTATTTCTGATTTATATCGAGCTCAAAGTTTTTCCTACTAAGTGTTGTGTCAATCCTTACTAATTCGGTCCAGTACAGTCTTGGTCCTATCAGTCTGTGGTACACCCCCTTAAGAACGTCAGTCCATCCGACTGTCAGTACTACAACTTATTTTTAAAAAGAAAGAAATACAGTTGAGGGATGTTATGAAGGACTTTAGTCCTACATAAAGACTACCACAACCCTAATTGCAATCATTTAATAATACGGAAAGAACTTTGCTAAACGAAGTACCATGAGAATTATTGATTTTTGGCTACTATTAAGACGGAGGTTTGGACTCCTGTACAAGGTATTCCAGAAAGTAATTGTAATATTGCCAGGATTCATTTTATGAAAGCTCGGATCTTAATTTATTTTTTCTGTGTCGAAATTGGAGACAGTGTCCAATTAAATTTAAATTATTACAGCCTTTTATTAATAGACGAAGCAACGTGATTTTTTTATTGAAGGAGACCGTAAAGAGACTGATTTGCATTCTACGACTCTCGTACAAGGTATTCCATTGAGGGATGGTAATGTCATGATTCTTTTCCAGAATGAATTTTCCTCTCGGTTTAGTCTTAATAGATTTTTTTAGAAACAGACAAAATTTAGACCCTGGAACCTACATTTTCAATTGTATAAAAATAGGGTATGGTCTATAACTTATTACATCAAATAATGTATTAGGCTGTAGATAGGTCTTCGTCAGCTGTAATGACCAAAATACTTATTTTACTTTTTTTTTTTTTTATATTTATAAAATTACATTTCAAATATTAATTAAAAATCCATAGCTATTCACAGAAAATTAATTTTTATGGGGAAAAATTATATTTGAAACATTAAATTTTTTGGAAAAAAAATCAAAAACATCCATATTTATCCAAATAAAATAAATTTTGTGAAAAAAAAATTTGAGAAACTAAATTAAGTTTTAAATATTGAACTTTTTGAAAAGAAAAAAAAAAGTCAAATATTAAATTTTCTAGTAAAAAGCAAAAATTCCTTAATTTGGGGGGGCGGGGCTACAACTCCTCCAGGGCCCTTCCTATCTCTAATCACTAGAGCGTGGATGACAAAAGGTAGCTCTTGAGGATTTGCTACGGAGGTATAATTGTATGTCCTTGTTGGACTCGGAGTAGGATTGAAAATTGAAATCTGAGTCATTCCTATCTATACCTGAACTTTAGAAGAAAATTAATGTTTACTTATACTGTACTCGGTACTTTGAATCCGGCTCCAAAACCCGTCCTATCTCTAAGTGACACACTTACTAATGATAACAGCTGTCAATAATAATAAAACGCCTTTTCCAGTTGCAACTACGAAACTACCCTCTATTTCATTATGATATTTTTTTCATCTATACTCAATATAAGACTCCTGGCTTAGTCTCCCTCAATGGGCTTTGCTTTCACAGAAGCAGCTGGCCTCTTACCTCCTTTAGGTTTTATATGTTCACTTTGCAAAATAATATTAAAAAGGCAGTCTAGTACCGCATGCCTCTACGGCACACTGGTTGAGAACCTTGAGCTCTAAATGACAACCCGATGTTTGTTGAAAGGATTTATTGTCTTGTTTTACGGCTTATACAACTATAATAAATATAGGTTTTTTTAGAACAGAGGCTGACCTGAACATTCTTAGATAGTGTTATTGATTTGTAAGGTATTAATTCTCAGTCGCATAAATTATAATTTTCAACTGAATATTATTATCAAATTATATAAGGAAATGGTGTTCAATTTTGTCTGTGCATCATATTTTCTATTTCAATCTCGAAATTGATGACAGCAAACAGAAACGTTGACATTCAATGATTGCAACCTTAACGACACGAATTATTGATTGTTGAAGAATGTTAAGACATGGATTTGCAGGCTACGACTCCTGTACAAGGTATTGCCATGGTTCAAGATAGATGCAAGCAAGAGCCACAATATATTACGTAATGAGAACAAGCCTATAAAATCCACTCAGTGTCGCCGGAACCATAGGGGCCAATGGTCCTTCCCCCTCAATTTTTGTAGATTCTTTATAATTATAAGAATATGAAAAAATATTCTTGTATTCTTTCATTTACTTTTTTTTCGAATATGAAGGTTATTCCTAAGAATTTTAGTATTCATCAAATTTTGCATTGATGAAGAAAAAAATATCCTGTTGAAATTGTCAAAAAGCTCCCCCCCAAAAAAAAAAAAAAAAAAAAATCATAAGGGCTCCTCTGATGAAGGTACTACCATATAATTTGCCCACCTGATTGCAAATAAATTTCGGTGCTGGTGAATTCATTCCACCTCTTACCTTATCCGACGGATCGAATCTGTGTCTTTTTTCCCTCATACTCCTTAAGAGAGTAACTCACAGGATCCTCCAAAGTGATCATTGTGGGAATCATCCGAAAGAGTCGAAATCCTTCTCATACTACTCCAATAATGTACCAATCAAAGTAATAGGCGAAGCCAAAAGTTCAAAGTGTTTTTTCACTTTATTTTGGCAATAAAATGAGTATAGTTAGGATTATCCGATTTAGATGGTTCCAAACGGTTTTCTGGCTAATCTTCAGTTCTTGAGGAATGGAATAAGTCCTCACATGCCAGTCCAACTTGACGATTTCCATTGTTTTATTGACATCCTTGACGTCCAGAACGGAATTGTTGGAACCAACGCTTTGCTTTTGCATTCGATACTGTATGTGTCCCATAAACAGCACTTTTTTTTGGCCTTTCACCTTAGTCGTAGTGCGTAGTGATACTGAAGGATGTATCGAATTTTCTCTTTTTATACTTCTATTTTGGAGCACTGTAACCCACAACTGGCTTTACCAAACACAAAAGTTTAATGATTTTTTTAAGTGTACGCTTAACCTTTTATGCAACTGTGAGATATAGCTCACTAAATATATCTAGCGAAAAACGCTTAGAACTTTTTACTTAACCTAATTTTTAAAGTTGTATTGTTCAAATTTGTTGTAAGAGATCAAATTTGAACGAATAACGCTTTTTTTTAATTTTAAGAAAGTCAAATTTAAAGTAAAAATTTTGAAAATTTTTACTTTGAATTATTTTTGAGCAAGACGAAAAGTGTGGTTAAAACTATCAAAAATACTCATAGTTAGAAAGAAGATAAAAACAAATATTGCTCTGATACGCGGGTAAAGTTGTAAACTATACTTTAAAAACATTGCACTTAAAAAATTAATAAAAATTTCAATTTCCTACACATATTTCTGTTATTAAATAAATAACGCTGGAAGCTGATTAAGGGCGATTCTTTTTTATTTTTTTAAATTGACTGAGACCTGTCCATCACAGAAGTAAGACCGAATTAATTTAAATTATTATAAAGGTTTTAGATCCGTCAAGGATTTACCTTTTCGAAGAAAAAAAATCCAAAAATTTATAAAATCCAATTTTAAACATAATTTAAAATAAATAAATCATAAATCCACAGCACTTAACAGAAAATTAATTTTTGGGGAAATAATTCAAAAATTAAATATCAAAGGTAAATTTTTTTATACATAAAATTCAAAAATCCATAGCTATTCACGGAAAATTAAATATTTGGGAAAAAGATATTGTAAAATTAAATTGAATTACAGATATTACCTTTTCAAGTAAACAGGGATAAATCCTTCATGTTTGGGGAGCTACAGCCCCTTCAACCCACCCTCTTTAGGCACCCCTAGTAATATGCCACAGAATACTTAAATTTTAGTCATTTCAAGGTTAATAGTAATACAAGGATAGACCATCTTGTAATCGGGCTGGCTAGATTTTTCAATCTGATGTATTGCACCGACTGCTGGGGAAGACAGATAGATTTGGGCAAATCACGCAATCAATCATGGTCTATGACAGGGGTTCCCAAACTTTTCAGCCTGCGACCCCCAAAATAACGGTGCCAGAGACTGGCGACCCCCAACAACACTGGAGGTGGATTATAATGTTGCGCACAGCCACGCGCACATGCACTATGCGTGCGTGCTTGTGCGTGTCTGTTCTCCCAGACAGCGCGCGCACACACAGGCCACGGGGCCCCGCTCACTCGACCAGAGAGACGCACACAGTGAGATCAGAGCTCGTTCACGTGAAGCAGCCGATCAGTGACTGACTGCTTCTTAACAGTTGAAACAGTGAAAACACAGAGTCTCTCTGGTCACAGCTGCTCAGAGATCAGCGCCGCAGCTTCTTGAACAGAGCAGAAGCTACTGGTGGTTTGTACCGAGTTTCTGTGTCCGCCTCCAGTCCGACCTGCTCTCACGTTTAGTTTTAATATTTCGTCAACTAAAATATATCTTTTTAAGCTATTAGGCTGCAGCTATATAATATTATTTATTTCAAAATAGAGTGCTTCTTATTTTATACATTTCATACATATACACACATATATGGGTAGCAATTTATTTCAAAATAGGCCTATACTTGCAGGTGTATTTTTTTCTCCTCTTCAGACGAGTTTGGTATTTTCCTTTGTTGTCACAGGTAAAAATAGCTAAAAAAATTTCAACAGTTGTCGTTCTATACTTTAATAATTGCAACAAACTATAGTTTTAATATATATAGTATAACTATATATAAAACTTTATAAGCTGTGTTATCAAATATGATTTGCGGCTCCAGACAAATTTGATTTGGGGGAAGAGGGGGCAAAACGGCTCTTTCGATAGTAAAGGTTGCTTACCCCTGGCCTATGCAAAACGGGCATTAATACAACACAAAATAACAACAGCCTTACAGAGATGAAATTATTTTATAGTAATTTGAGAAATAAAATACAACCAGAATACAGGGAAACTTTAAACAGCAGGGCTGAGTGAACATACAATTATAAACAAGTGCGCAGGTAAGTCTTGTCTGAGAAAAACACAGGATCTGTGCGCTTATAACGTGCAACAGACACCTTATTGCTGCATGTGCAAAAACTTTACTTATTAGGGATACTTATTTTAGCCTATTATTTACATTTCTTAAACACACCTAATGAGATGGGTGGGCAATATTCTTGGAGCAGAGCAAGTCCATTCCGGGCTTTATTTTAGAGACGGCCACTCGTAGATCCTCCTCCACGTTTAGCCGCGATCTGTATTTATTTTTTATGTAGGTCAGTGCTGAGAACGTTTTTTCGCACAAGTAAGTAGAGCCAAATGGAATCAGGAGATGCATAGCGGCCTTGGATAGCTGTGGGTATTCCCTCTCGACCGAAATCCAAAACTCCGCCAGCGTCTTGGTGTTAAATGCTGCCTGTAAGGTTCTGTCACTCGACCCCCACTTTGGGAACCCCTGGTCTATGACGGCATTAATAGTTAATTTTGAGATTTTGACCATATTTAACCATGAGTAATTTTTGTTAAAAATATTCTTAAGTTACTATACTGTAAATCTTTCATTTAAAATGTTTCATCTCATCTTTGGCTACAACTTATACTAAATCGCCATTTATACACAATTTATATATTTATAAAATGGGATACTTGAAATTGAAGTAAATCTAATTCGACAGATTGGAGAGGGAAGAGTTACGTAGGATGATTAATCATTTAACATTATAGATAGCCTAATTATATACTAGGGGGTAATACGGTGCCTTGCTTTGAGTTAATAGGCGTCGACGAACAGACAATCGTTGTTTTATTAATATAGAAGATAAATCCTAAAAAAATTCCCAATTTTTACTTTTGGGTAATTACTCAATACCTAGATGTGGTATGTCAACATAAAAACAACTCCCAATTTATTTAATTATTTCATATACTTATATTTCAGTCAAGTATAGGTTTTGTATTCAAATTTGCAGGAGGGAGTAGGATAATCTAGAATTTTAACTATAGTTTAGCACCCAAAAAAGTCTCTTTTTATATCAATTCCTATTCCATTAAGTGTGACAATCAATTTTGAGAAAAACCATTCCAGCCTGTTTTTGTGTTGACGAGCCACATATATAATTTAATAGTATATAAAAAATTAATTAAATTAAAACATTATAAATAGAATGACGCGCCTTGTAGCAGGGCGCATGATAAGAAAAGAAGAGACGAACATCCTTGTCGACATGTTTGCTTGCTCCTCGCACGCTTTACACGCCTTCTTTTCTTTTCTTCTTCTTCCTTCATTTATTTATTAAGAAAAGAAGAAGAGAGAAACAGAAAAATAATAATAATGAAGCTGGTCTTCCTTCACCACTCTCAGCTCCCTCCCTCCCTATTTATTTAAACAATTTTTCCTGTATCTAGTGTACTGTGGAGGAGCCGCGAGGAGTTAACTTTTTTATTATTATTCATTTTTCCTGCTTTTTTTCTGTTTTTTCCTTACTCCACAACTTACTACTTACTCACTGTAGTTCATACAAACTCTCTACTACTATTTGAGTACAAATTACTACCGATTATTCTATATACATATTTTGAAAATAATAAATAAAAAATGTGTGACCGTGTTCAGCAACTGCAATAGTTCTATTCCTAGAGAGTTAGTATCACTTTGTGAATGGTGTCGTTCGTTCGAGGTAACCCCTTCGCGGCTATTATTATGTATTTAGTGAAGCATAGGTCCTCAGTTTAAGTACCAAAAGCCCAGTTATAATAATGGGCTCAATAGCTTATATGACCCTGGAGGATCGCGGATTCTATAGTGATGAGTCCTTTCTCATTCAAAAGGCTGCGGAGCTACCCCTTAAAGGTAAGAGATGCATTTACGATCGTGTGTGTGTATGTGCGTTTCATTTATGAATGAATGAATGAATAAAGAAGGGCCAAGGCTGTTCTTCTTTTCGTCGACTTATCATTCTTTTGAGTAGTAGTATGTTGTAGTGATGTAAGGGATTTGGATCAACTGCGGCTCGTTGCTTTAACGGATCGACAGCATTTTATATTCATTATCAGACTCTGAGGGGCGCTTAACATCTTGGCCATTGTCATTTTATCCTGATTTTTTTTGGGGCGTAAATGAGATGCCTAGGGGTTTCTGTCCCTAAAAATATAGCCAATGTACAACCAGATACCACCCAATTTTTATAGGTGGTCTTCTGAGGGGTGCTAAACATCTTCGACAATTAAGTCATTTATTTTCTCTTAAAAATTTAGGCGGTAGTTTTGTATATTGTCTCTGGATGTAAAATTCCACTGACCGCCATTACTATTTTCATCTTAAATTATCTTGTAAGTCTGAAACAAAGGGAGCCACATACAATTCAAGGCTCGTTGCTTATATTAGGCTCAAGGTCCGGTTCTATCTTGCCCTCTAAATAGAGGCTTAGTTAAATCCGGGAAAATTAGGGTGTACATTTTTGATTTATTTTGCCTGTGGCGGTTAAAAACCACTGACATCCTTTCTTACCCTATTTACCTTTAAAGTAATACTTATGTAATACCAGGATTAGAGGCCCATCTACCCCAATTGTTATAGGCGGCCCTTTGAGGGACGGTTTAAAAAATGAAGTGCTTGTATATGATAGTTAATTTTGATATTGTAAATGGCGGCAAAAACCACTGACCGCCATTTGTATCTTAAATGTTTGTTGTAATTCTATAAGTCTGAAAGGGATAGACTGGATCAGTTTTCTCATATTTTTTCAGGAGTCTATTTGTAGCATAGTAAGTGGTCTCAGACTATATAAGGTTTGAGAACCAGTGCAGTAGATGAATGACGAGACTTCATTCTTTTTGGAACTACTCCATAGACATTCACGGTGGGGGCCATATTTAGAAAAAGGGTTCGCGGATTATTCGCTTTTCTTAGTTTAGCAGTTTGTTAACAATACCTTCGGATCCATGACATCACTAGTTTGTTGTAGTGTTATTCTCAGGTGAAGAAGGCATGCATAATAATATTTAGTATGTACAAGAAATACTTTTAAAAAAAAGAAGAAGTTTGAAAAATAAATAAGTAAATAAATAAAAGGATGAATGAATGAATTAGACTTTCGTCTTTTTTTTTATGCGCCATTACCTACAGAAGAAAAAGAGTAGGGGGAGAAGCTTCTTTTGCTATAAAAAAAGAACTTTTTTTAAAAGATATGCGTCAAGTTAAAGTAAAGTTAAGAAGCGTATTTTGTTATTGATTGCGATAAAATATTAGTGGACGAAAATGAATACCTACCTAGGGCCACAACGACTATTTAGTTTTGAACACCACACAAATTACAATCAACAACAAGAATAGAGTACTTACTGATAAGGTTTTCAATTCCCTCCATAATATCATTGCTTTAGAGAACGTTAAATATCTACTACTATCATTTATTATTCAATAACATTAATGTTTCTTTGACATTCTTTTTCTCAACATTTGACAGATCTCTTTTTTTTTTCTTTTTTTAGATCCCTCCAGATCCTTTAATGAGAATAACACAAAGGCCAAACATCCGCAAACCCCATTACCACACTCAAGAGGAAACAATCAGAGTCGGAGCAAAAACAACAACTGTACGCGTTCCTCCTTCTCCAATATCCTTCAACACGTCATTCACAAACTACACGACCATCGTCGAAAGTCAACCCCTCGTTTCTCCAAAGAGGTCACGAGTGCATCGGAGCAAGTCACTCACTCTTCTTCCTCGACATCTTCTTCCTCGTCAGAGATTTGTGTTCCTTGTGAACTATTAGGTGATACTCAAAGACGACGTTCTCTTACGAGACGGCTCTTTAAGGATTTTAAAAAAGCAACTTCTGCGGCTTCTTCTTCCACCAACGACGGGAGTACTTCACCCCCTGCACCTACAATTGGAGGGAGTGCCAAATCCTCTTCTCCACCTAGTCGAAATTCTCCATCCAATCTATCCTTCTCACTCTCCACCGAATCTCTCGAGGATAGACTTCGCTTTAGTCAATTGAATGAGCTAACTCGTCAAACAAGATCTCTGGAAAGGAATCACAGACATCTTGTGGATATAGATTCCTCATGCAGGTGTGTGTGTCTGACTTGTCAAAGTCTAAAACACTCTCATTTCTACATAACATTTATTTACAGATATTCTAGAGAAGTGGGAAGTACTCAAGTCAGCGTGGACTTGCCTCGACCCTCTTTGGGACGGTCGTCTTCTTCGATCGATTTCAATCTGAGATATCAGCCGGATCCCACCTCCGCCTGTAAAAAAATCATTCCTCCTCCACCTCCAATAACTACTACTACTACTACGCCTAAAACTACCTCCAAGAGGATGTCCTTGAGGAGCAGTAATTTAAACATTGTCAGTAAGCCCGCTAGGGGATGGCTCCATCCCGATATTTTATTTGTGCAGGACGGCATTAACTTTGCTGTTCAATATATTGGTTCCTTAAAAGTCAATACTTCTATGAAGGTATTGGACTTTGATACACGATCCGCCATTGCAAAGTAAGACCGATTTTCTGTTTAAATTAAATCCATTCATTTATTTCTTTTTTACCCACCCACCCCGAATCAAATAGAGAATGTATTAATCGTGTGTGTGAAGCTGCTGGGCGTCAAGTTTCTGACAATAAACGAACAACGGATCCCAATGTGACTCGAATGTTGGATGATTCTCCCAATATGGAACGATCTGGCTCATCCTTTCAGCTTACTGTTACTAGTCTATGGCTTAAGTTATCTGATTACGATACGGGTAAAGCTGTCTTAACCCATATCATGCCCAATATTTCCTTTGCTTCTGGTGGGGATGCAGATACGTCAAATTATGTTGCCTATGTCGCAAAAGATAAAACTCATGGGGGGACTCGGTCCTGTTATGTCATAGAGTGCACGGGTGGTCGTGCCCAAGAGGTTATCACAACTATTGGTCAAGCTTTTGAACTACGGTAAGGATTACTTTATTTTTACCCTCGCTATCTGACGACTTATTCATTAATATTTTGACAGTTTTAAAGAATATTTGAAGAGAGCTCCTCCGATCAAGCAACAACATTCTGTTAAATCCATGCAATCACAAGGAAATAGTTCCAAATCCGATGACGTAGAGTATTATAATGACTTACCAGGGAAGAAACCACCCTTGGAACCCAGAGGTAGAGTATTATTTATATGAATGTTATGTAAATCTCAACTCTCTTGTTATTTTCATTTATAGAGTCCATGGTGTCTGCGAGTAACAATCTCATCGATTTCAACACTGAAATAGGGCCTTCAGTCAAATCTGAGCCGGAATATATTAACGGAGACGTTGTCAACGCAAGTCGGGAAGAGAAATTGAAGGTTCGCGATCCATTCGATATGAGTCCCTTCCCTGCGAACTCATCATCCCTTCCCTCTCCTGTGACACCCCAGCTCCCTACGTCATGTGCTGCTCGAGGTGGTGGCAGTGGTGATATAGTTTCTGAAGTATGGTTTCATGGACCCATTAGTCGAAAGGAGTCTGAGATTCTTCTTCAAAAAGTATATAGAAATATTTAATTCTTTATATTTTAATATTGTTATATTTCCCTCTAGGATGGTGACTTCCTAGTACGCGAGTCTCTCGGATCTCCAGGACAATATGTTCTCACAGGGATGCAGAATAACTCTAAAAAACATCTTTTACTTGTGGACCCTCAGGGCATAGTTAGAACAAAAGACAGGAGTTTTGACTCTGTAAGTCATTTAGTGAATCATCACCTTGACAACGGACTACCCATCATATCTGCGGAATCCACGCTACGACTTTTATTTCCAGTCTATCGATATCAAACATAATGTGAGAAGTGTTAAAATGTGTAATATCATCTCATCTCTTACCAGTACAAGTACAACGAGCGAGTGTATTTAACTGCATCTTAGTATGGCTTATATTTCTTCTTTCCCCCCACTCCTCGTCTGTTAATGTGTGTGTGGACACTTCGCTGTGTGTTATTAATCATTGTGTGAGTGAGAATACTTTATACAATCAGAAAAATATATAATATATATATATATATATTGAGAAAAATTATATATGAACCCCCCCATTTAGATTGACAAAATAATTATATATTTATTTATATGTTTATGGATTCTTCCCTCCCCCCACTTTTCCTTCATAATGTTGTTTTATGAAGGATTTTATATACTATATAGATAATATCTTGTTAATAATTACTATTTTATCAAATGTGATTTAGCTGAAAGAAACGCGACCAGACAAGATAACCATATATTCTAATATTTTATCTCTGAATGTCATTTTTTTTTTACCTCAGTACTACGAGAGAAAAAATAAATTAAAACAAATTTTTATATATAAATGAAACTAACAATCAATATATTTTGATATGTGAAACAAAAGAGAAATAAAAAAAGAACATTTATTTTAATAAATGTAAATACATATTATATGTTGTAATATAATAATGGAATAGACAATGGTACTAGAAAAAAAGAATTAGACAAGAAGATGGAGAGAGGATCAAAGAATAAGTTATAATAGACAATAGAATTACATCCAAGTATCTAAGTACACAATAGATTAAAAGCGTCCGGCAACAACAACAACAAATTGGGAGAGAGTTAAGTGGGGTTTAGGGCACTCTCTCCCTCACACAAATCGAACTAATTTTGAATATAAAAAGGGAAAGATAGAATGGGAGGTGCTTCTGAGATAACGAAGTGAGGGAAGCTTTCTAATATTATGTTAGGATCATCACTCCAACATACAATGGAATGTTTTAGCATATTTTGTAAAGACCTAAATGGTCCGTCATCATGAATTCTCTAAGGGCCCATAGTGCATCTAAGGAAGTTCCATGATCCCCGTTATCAGAGAGCCAATGAGCAGGTAGCTTGGCTTCATCTGTTTTCGTGTTATCCTTGGAGGCGCAGAGTTGTTTATCCCAGTTGGAAATCGTGGAACTATCTGTTGTGAGTCCTTCAATGTACCTATTTATGAAATAATATTAAAATTAAAATAAAGGTGAGGTGTACTTCTTATATATTATGTACAAGTTTCAACCAAAAATTGAGATAAACATTTTAAATCAAGGATTTAGAGTACTGTGAGGATCATGCCACATAGATAATCGACATATTAGTAGTGTCTATTTTAATACAAATTACTAAAATGTATGTATTACAGTAAATAAATGCTCACAGTTTCATTGATCATTACTACATCATCTTCAAAAGATGAAAATGAAATGATGGGTTTAATGTATAGTTGGCCTTTTAAAACTAAGAATTTGCAAATTGTACACAACATTATATATATATATATATATGTAGAGAGAGAGAAACCTTTAGTGGGACGTCAACACAACATCAATCTTGAACAAGAACGAGGAAGCTCCTAATTTATAAATTTCGTTGGCACGTCATTTCTGTCAGTTATGGGCTTCATATTAAAAAATGAGAACCTCCAGATTAATAGGTAGTTTTTATATGATGTCTGCCATTTTTTTCTCCATTAATATGTAAGGAAAATAGTTAAATATTGGATCACGTTAATAAGGGAATAAAAAATAAAAGGACCTTACTGTCCATCAAAATTTGTATCCCACTATTGCCTGGTTTTATTATATGTCTGTCTGACCATAAAATGTAGTCAAAATATGTAATTACATCGTTATACAATCTTATTTCCATATTGTAGATAAAAATTTATCATTAGAATGAGATATTTTTATCCAAATATCCTAAATTTCTCGTCCCAAATGGATACAAAAAATAAAAAGTAGTACACATTTACATACAATTTTGATTATATTCAATGTTATCATTTGCATCAAGTAGTATTTAATACATATGTGGTCGTTTTTTTAAATCAACAAAGCGATTGAATGATGATTATTGAAATTGATTGGAAGTTTGTCCATTTTATATAGTAAAAAAAATAAAGTTAAAGCCCCCAAAATGGTGTAATTATGATGCAACTTATGAGTGAATTTATATCGTTAAATATTTCATACTATTTTTCTTTAATTGTAACAGGACGACTTTTAAGTACAATTTTCGGCACTTACGAAGGATTAATGTTAATGCATATTTTTTTTTTTTTAAAAGAACAATCGCTCAATAACTGTGTTTGTGTTGACGAGCTACAGGGAGTAGAACTCTAAATCTTAACTTACTTAATATATGCTTCTGAATGAAGAAGTTTCTGCGGTCGAGGTGGAACGCTGTGGAAAATGGGCTCCGTTGTTTTGACGACAGTATTTGTGACTGCACATGCCGCAATGACGGTGGAGGCTGTGAATAAAGAGATGATATATTACATGATTAAAAAGTCATTTTAATTTATGTTACACGTCCATGACTTGTCAAAAAAAAAATGAATACAATCAGAGCATGCGCATTTGTAAGTATGAGGAATTAACGTGAGGTGGTACGGGACTGTCTGTCTTGCTATCAGCGTACAATGGAGATACTTTATTTTTTTTAATAGAGAACATTCATCATAAGAGTTCGTACGGGGAGAGTTTTGAGAAAGCACTTCATCTAGTTGTCTGACGTTCAGTGAATGAGAAAGGTACAAGAGGGAAATGTACAGAAGCGTAACACAACCGCCAGTGCCGGTTTTAGAGTGATATGTGCCTCAGGCCATGCACTTGACTAGGGGCACCGCTCTGGATAATTTCTTTTTCAATATGACATTTCTAATAAAAGATTGAGCATTTCCAAAAAAAAAAAAAAAAAAAAGTAAGTAAAAAATTTTTTTTTTTTAGACAGAAAAACACTCAATCAATGAAATATGTATATAAATTAAAAAGGAAAGACTATTTTCTAAAAAAGTAATATTGATTGAATATGCATACATTATTTTATTAAAAAAAATGCCGCTCCAGAATATTTTTTATTTAAAGAAAGGAAAGAAAATAGTTCCACATATTTATCATTATACCTTAAATAATAAGGCTCATGATCGGTTAGTAGTAAGAACAATCCTTACAATTAGTGTTGTGTCAGTCCTTATTTATTCGGTCTAGTCCAGTCCAGGGCCTTATTGTCATATATTGTACAACCTAAAACTGATTTTTAAAAAAGTAAAAAAATGGAGTGACGTCATCAAGGACCGAACTTAATAAGTTTTAGGGCCGAATTGAATTGGACGGGACTGCGTTTTTCAGTCCTAAATAAGGACACCACTTAGAATCATTCTTATAACTCTTGTCCTTACTTAGCTTTAGCTTAGTAGTTAATTTAAATAAAATACCAAAATTAACTATTTTCCTTTCGTAGTAATAGTTTAAATTAAATTCTTCAGATAGAAACCAATCTGACTTACGTCGATCTTAACTCATATATCATGCAAGTAAAATAATTCAAACCGACTTAAAATAGAACCTTACGTATCCCTTAACAATTTTATTCAGAATCTATTATCCCTAAGTTATCAATATAGCAGCAAAATAATTGGTTAAAGATATAAAAAAATTCTTACGTATATTAAATGAGCTATCCCTGCTAAGATAATGAAAGGCTTAGGCTTTTATCGTCCTCAAGAACCATTTCAGAGTTTTTACTAAGGTTCAATTAATGAAAATAAACATTTTTATCAATGTGGCCTTCACACAGGTTTACAATTAGTAGTCTAAAAATTGCGCTACTTTTTTTATTGGGCAGACATATACATTTCATTCATTCCAACTATGAAATTATTATTAAATAATTGTTGATAATTGTACACAGCAACTTAACAAGAGCTAATTCTAATTCAACCAATCAAGGTTCAGACGAACAAAAGCAGAAAAATTGACAACAAAATAAACTCTATGTTTATTTCTATCTCCAAATTGGAGACAGCAGATAGTTGAAATTCAATTATTGCAAACTTATAATAATAAGGAAATAATTTCGCACAGAAAATAATATATTATTGAATCAGGATCTCGACTCAATCGATCACAATTGCTCAAATAATTTGATGATATAGAAGTTCATCTCCATGATACCTCTTACTTACATCCTATAATTATACTGTAATGGTTCATCGTAGATACAAGAAAAAGTTAAGTACTTAATTTATTCCTTCAGTCCACAGATCGACTCTTCCAAATAATGAGACCTTTCATTTACTCTCATGGTCCTCCAAAGTTATAATTGTCCGAATATCTCGAAAAAGTCGAGATTTCTCTCCTCCCACTCCAAAAATTTTTATTTGTTATGCGAAATTATTTTCTCATTCTTAAAAGGTTGCAATAATTGAATTTTGCTGTTGCCGTCTCCAATTTCGAGAATGAAAGATAAAGTATGACGTGCGGGCAAACATATAAAATGTACTCATGTATTTTTGTGATTGCAAAGTAACGCCGTGTTATCTTTGCCCCAGGACCTACTCACGCTAAAACCGGCCCTGACACCAAGCAAATGGGGTTTCCCACAACCATCAAGTTGGTTTATTATTACTACTTACGAGGAAGGGAATTTCCATTCATTTGTGGAACAGAGGACTTTAAAGCGACCTTCGTGGCTGTTGACGTAGGGCTTACATTGTTGAAGGACTCAGATGAAGGACTAAATAGGATTTGTTCACATGCAGGAAGAAAGTTTAAGAAGAAAAATGAAAATAAGAGGGAAAAAATATATAAAAAAAATAAAAACATAATTGTAAAAAAAAACTACAAATAATATTCAGACAAAGATTTGAAGGTGTGAAAACTACATAATTAATGATTTTAATTAATCAAAAAATATATCATGCGCTTATTTGTGACATAGTTTAGGATAGAGGAGAGTAGTAGATAGATAAAAAAAAACAATAAAAATTTGAAAGGATTGTTTCTTTTTCTTTAAAAAAACTGAAAACGTGACTTACTGTCAGCTCTGTCCAAGGAATGTACGGATCTAAATAAGTTCATAATCAAGGGGGAAAAAAAGAAAAGAAATACGAGTGAGAATCTCAGATTTTGCTTTTATGAATTATCAACAGAGCTGTTACTATGTATGTAGAACAAAAGTGAATGCTTAAACAAAGGCCTTACCTATCATCACTTCCATCCCTCAGTGTTTTTGCTGCACTTTCATCATTGATTTTTTTGGCTCTATACTCGTAAAACTGTTTCTCCGTGTCTGAAAGCCTTCTCCACTAAAAAAATAAACAATAATAATAGGTATTTTGTTTAAACAGAAATTACAAAAGAGTCGACTTAATAATACCTTGTCCCCAACCATTCGACTAATTTGACCGAAGGAACAGTCTTTATTTTGTTCAGTGATCTGTTTCCGAACCTCACTCGAAAAAAGAGTGTAGGCAGTAACGATTTTCTTTGGCGTTAATTTACTAGATCTTCGACCGTAGGGCGACCCATCGTTATCAGGAGAATCCAAGGATCTATAGTCAAGTGAATCCTCAGTGTCTACACTTGGTTCACAATTAACCTTCGGAAGTAAGGGAGATGCTTCCTAATGTATCACAAAAAAATGAGGAAATAGATTAGACTAATTATTATAAAATAGTTATTGGTACCTTTTGCAGCAAAATAGGTTTTTTGAAATAAAATAATTCATCGTTAGTGACTAAAGAGGAATATTCATAGCGTTTAAGGCCACCTCCATTTGGAAGAGAACTCCTAATAACCCTTTTGGTTTCATCGAATACGGACTCACAAACATAGACATCGGTTTCTACATAGGATGTTGGACGCCCAATGATATAATCGCTCGCATCCATAACACAGCATTTACCAACGACTGAGAGTAGGGGATTAATATCCGAAATTGTTGATAGAAAGACTTCTCTCTTATAGAACATTTGTGTCGGGTTATGAGGTACTTCACTTGGTGTCACGTACCAAGCCCCATAGAAATAGGCCATTCCCCTAGAGATGAATAATAAATATTTGTTACTATTATAATACTTATTGGTGATAACTTACTCGGCATTGGTCCACATGGAATCGATTTGTACTATGAGGTTTTTACCGTTTTCAGCTCTGACATAAACGCTGTCACCTCTTTTGAGCGTAATGGGTCCAGGTATCGTGTACTGTTCAAAGTAGGTCAACCCTCCATCAGAAATTGGGTTTTGAGGTAGAGCTGTACCAGGCGGAAAGTTCCATACAACATTCGGAGGGGGAGGGTTCAAAGGAATCTCTTCAGGAAGAGGGGGGTGTTCAGCTTCAGAGACTCTCTTCAATTGAAGAGGCTCCTGCCGCATTCCCAACATAAGATTGTCAGGGATCATCCAATAATTTTTGTAAATTTTCTTAAAGGATCGAAGTCGTGTATTATATCGAGATTCACAGACGTAAACGTCAGATTCATCAAAACCTAAAATAATTATATAATAAAGTAAATATTGAAATACAGTGGAGGCTGCAAGCTACCCACCTTGTGGCTTATAACGTAGAAAGTCCTTTATAGGCATGATCCAACATTTCCCTACAATTTCCGTAAAGGATATCGTTTTTCTCAAATCACTTTGAAAGACTTCATGCTCAATAAATTTTCTAGTAGGAACATGATAAGTCTCGGAGGGTCGATAAAAACGATTTCCAGTAAAGGTCTCCCCTTGAATTGATTCTATTAAGTAAATACCTTCTTCTATATAAACAAAGTCTCCTGCTCTATATTCTTGATTATTAAAAGAGACACGAGTCCCATCGTCCTCATCATCTGGAGATATATAATCAGGTGGTGAAGGCTCTTCAGTTGCAGACTTTTCTTTTTTCAATTTTTCCAGTGCTTTTAAAAAGTCAGCCTCAGTATATAAAAGTGCACGTGACTGAAGAATGTCACCGTTTTGGCAAACTTCATCTCTAGATTTAATAAAAAACTTGTGAAGCTCAACAGAGTCCTCAAAAATTTGTGAATCCGTTCTTGTGAGACTCCTTGCTCTGTCAAAAGCTGAAAATACATCTTTCTGGAGAACATCTAGTCTCTTATAAAAACCTTTATCTACTCTTCTTTTAATTAATTCTAAGCTCATCGGAGGCCTCGAAACCTTAGCTCCAGGTCCTTCTTCATCATAACTAGGAAGCTCACCTAAAGAATCTGAATACCTTCGTTCATCTTCATCAGCATGTTCATAGGTATTGTAAAAAATACTTCTAAGTATATCCCTCACTGCTAAGCCAATGTTAGGAATTTTGGATATTGATGCAGATGATTCATCTGTCATACCCCGAACTGTTTTAAGTGCAAGGGACTGCAAAGTTATGGCATCCTTGTATATTTGAGAGTCAGGTTCATTGTACTTACAGGCATTGTCAAACATAAGAATAAAGTCTCTTAGTGCTTCTTCAACAGACTCATAAGCATTTTGTTTCATTTTCCCAGATATCTTTTCAAAATCGATTGGCTTTTTAATAGTTTCATAATAGTCGGCAAACTCTCTTAGATTCGGCAGGCGAAGAAATATAAGAGAGAGCTGCCGTCCTTTATGATCTTTATAATCTCTAAGGGTTTCGAAAAGAATCTTTAACTTTTGACTAAGTGTTAAATTTTTCTTTCGAGGTCTTCCTCGACCAGGACCTGCATTGATGCCCATTTCTCGAGCTTTTGTGACTAGAACTTTTTCAAGTAAATTTGCATCCTTATAAATATCAGATCCTTCTTCATTATATCTTCTACAGTTAATAAACATGAGTTTCATATCCTGGATTACATCCTCTTCAGATTTATAAACACCTGTTTTAATTTTAGCATCAATCATACTCATATCAATTGGATTTGTAATGATTTCATAATAATCTGGATAATCCTTTTTACTTGGTTTTTCCATAAACATGCCAACAAGGGACAACTCATCCTCTGTTTTAAAGTTTAAAACGGCATTATAAAGAGACCTCATTCTTTTCCGCGTGTTTGCTCTTTGACTACGTGGTCGACCTTCCAAAGAATTACCACTTTCATCAAGACGGGATGATTCTCCTTCTTCATCCTCCTCAACTTCGTCCTCTTCGTCCTCTCTAGCTTCTAATTCTTCTAATTTGGCATGCATTATTTTTTGAAGTTTTTGTCCTTCCTTAAAGAGGCGTGAGTCTGGCCGATTATAGGTCTTGCAATTTTCAAACATGGTATTGAGATCATCAGCAAGGTCGACTAATTGAGCGTATTCACCAGCTTTCATTTTCTTACGAATCTACAAACATAAAGAAATTGTCATTCATCTATTTATAGTTAAAAGAAGATTTATTGTGTCTACTATAGTTCATAAAAACTTAATTAGCTATACACGCCTAGCAGTAGAATTCCTCATATATTAATTTGTTTATAATGAAATACTTTCAGCGAGTACTTTGTATATTCCATGTACTACTACGGCGATTTTTTTATTTTATAGGTACTAATGAGCTAATATTTTTTAATTTCAATGATTCACTAAACATTTGATGAGTTTTAGTGATAAAATCCCTTCGGGCACTCAATAAAAAAATTGACTGGTATCTTTTGTAATTTGAAAATCGAAACAACATTTAAAAAAAATATAGTACCATATTCAAAGAAATAGGCTCCATAATGGTTTGATAGTAGTCTGGCAGTTCCCTTTTGGATGGAAGGGTGAAGAAAGGTTCGGCAAGGTTAACCCCAGATGGTGTTGTAAAACCCCTAATATGAATATACAAATCCCATAGAGGATCGTCTTGATGAGTGACATCATCTTCCTCTTCTTCTCCGTCCTCCTCCTCTTCACTATCCTCATAATTCAGAGCAGCAATCTGAAAATAAAGTATGTATGCCATAATAAATAAATATATCCCTATTCAAAATTAAGACAGACCTCAGCCGAAAATCTCTTTTTGGAAGTTATTCTCCGTGTGCTACGAGATCCACGATTCTCTCGTGCTACCTTATTGGCCTCTAATTCATAGCGTTTACTTTTAGTCAGTTTAAGAACTTGTTTTGCATCTCGATAAATTTGAGAACCTGGTTCATTAAATGTCATAGCATTACGACACATTTTAATTAAATCATCTTCTAGTTCACTAAGCGTTGTATAGGATGTGGTTTGTATCTTGGTTGCAATCATTTTTAAATCGATGGGATCATTAATGACTTTAAAATATTCTGGATATCTCTGAAATCGTAAATTAAAAAATATATTTTATTAAAACTCATTATTACACTAAATAATGTACCTTTTGAGAAGGTAAAAGTCGAAAAGGTATATGAACAAGACGATTTGGATCAAATGGATCAATGGCGGTCATGACAACAGCTAATAAATCCTCCAACATTTCTATAAGGACTCCAGCCTCATTGTGCGGCTCTTCTCTTGTTCCCAATGAGTCGGATGGATTTTCCCCTGCCAGTATTTTTTCTAGAGCTTTATTAAAAAGTTCTTCCATGTCAGTTGCATCTTTATACTCTCTAGTTCCATTTTTATAATAGGCCAAAGAGTTTTTAATGACTAGTTCAAAATCCGAAACAAACTCATCGAGTGTTTCGTATTCATCTGTCTTCAGCTTTTGTTGAATTCGTAGGAGATCCATGGGTACAGTCACAACATCATAGTAGCCTGGATCTGTTCTTCTTTTGGGGACCCGTATGAAATTTTCACAAAGCTCTGAGCCATCTTCCTTTTTGAAGCGTCGTATAAATTCATAGAGGCATATTATCTGTTGTTGCTATATCATGTAAAGAAAAAAAATGAATACAATTTGAATAGGTCAAGAAGTAGATGTTCATGAAATTGTCGAAATCCTCGTCGTGAGCGTACATTTAAAAAAAAGTATATGGTGGTAACCTGAAAGATATTACTGCTCTTATTAATTATTTTTCCCTATACGGTAAAATCAAACATATTAGCAAAGCAAGGGGTATTATAGTTTTTATAGTAGTGATCTCTATCAACAGATAAGCTGACAACATGTATTTCTAAATTTACAAGAGGATTTAGACAATTTTCACATCTCTACTCATGAGTTATTTACCGGATCTATTTTCCGTCTTTTACGACCAGTTTCGTGTATTTTTTCATCATCATCTCCATTATTCAAGTTATCATATTGTCTTTTTGGGCCCATATCGCCGTTACCTATAAAAATAAAAGATTTATAAATGATTGAAAAATATGTAATAAAAGTGAGATGGACATGACGTCACTTATCTGAGTAATAAAGTATTATGTTCCAACTAATTTGTTGAAATAATTTCATTGTACATACATACAAAAGATACGTAAATAAATCAATGTGTAAAAATAAGTTAGATTAGAACCTACACCGAAAATTATCAAAAGAGTTAATTTCCGTTTCAAAATCGAAGATTTCAGGATGAGAGAGAGAATATCCCAAACGGGCAAAATATTTTTCAAGCTCTTGATAGCCCTCAAATTTCATTCCAGCTCCATTAAAGTAGAGTACTTTCATGGTTCTCCACTCATTTCCGCCGGGTGCATTTCTTGCACTTTGTTGAAGCTCTGGAGTAACGTCTATGACTTTTCGAATCCACCCCGATGGAATGGTTGTGAGTGGAAGAAGCTCAATTACTGGATCAGGAGCAACAACCTGTGAAAGCGTGGTCGTAGTGGTGGTATGGTAGTGGTTTTGTTGATGACTAGAACTAGGATCTAATGAGAGGTTTTGCTGCTGACTAGATGCAGGATCTAAAGAAAGGTTTTGCTGCTGCTGTTGCTGCCAAGAAGCAATTTCCTCATCCAGCTCAGAGTCCTCAAACATATCTCCACCAGTTTCATCCTCCTCCTCCTCTTCTTCATCGCCGTGAATCTTATGGGACAGAGGAGCAGAGTCCAGACTGGATGAAGGTGAAGGGGGAGGGGACTGATGGGATAATAAACTATTATCCGAGCCTTCGAATAATTCTGAGGGTAAAGCATTGAACTCCGAAGAGGGATCAATGATTAGAGAGGTAGAAGGAATAGAGGATGAAACGACTCCAGGAGTCATGGATGTAGTGGTAGTAGTAGCAGTGTTTGCCATGCATGTGGTGGAGATGGTATTGAAACCAGTTGGAATGATTGTGGTCACCACTGCATTGTTCGGACCCCCACTAATAGTGATGGATGAAACAATAGCTGGAATGGAAGTGTTACGTAGTAAATGATTCGTATTGGCTATAACATTAACTAATTGACTATTGTCTAAGCCATTATGCGAAGGAGTACTGCTGATGTTGGATCCATTCATTTTGGTATGATTGTTATTCATGATGGTGATGGGAACGGGTTGCTGAGGGAGTTGAATGGCCGAGGGCCCAGGAACTTTAATAACGTTCGTATTCGTGAGCTGAGCCTGGGACACCTCTTGTGTAACAATAGGGGAGAGGACTGTAGTAGGAGACACCACAGATGGGTTTTCTTGCACAACCGGTGTTAAATTATGAACTAGTTTGTCTATCACGGATTTGTTACTCGTAGAGTCATTGTTATTTTGATTCAGTGGTTTAATGAGGTTGTTGTGATGATTTGTACTACCAGGGGGTCGACCCTGAGTCCCTGTGGACTTTTTTCGTGATGGAGCTGATGCGGAAGGAGGTCCTTGAATGGGAACACCAGCCTCTTTGGATTTATGGCAATGCATGTTTATGTGTCGCTTTAGATTGAATTTCGTAGTAAAGCTTTTTCCACAAGAGTCACAAGAGTAGATGGCTCGTAGGCCAGAAGTGTCTCTTTTGCGAATACCACCACCTGTGACCCCTGCCAGAGCTTCAACCATGTCCTCATCCTCTTCATTACCTTTCATGACTGCACTTGCTGCACTGGGTGCAAGGGAGACAAGGACTCCTCCCGAGGGATTGGCAGGAGCTGGATGAAGAACGACATTATTTTGAGTCACAATCACATTGGATCCAGGCGTGCTTCCAGTTCCTTCCTCTTCTCCTGAAAATCCCAGGAGAAACTTGACAGCATTTTCGTCTTCCCCTCCTTCGAGGACATCGAATATGTCAGGTATTTCTACCTCTTGCATTTGCCCACTCTCGTTGAACAAGTGGGCAGACATCCTTAGTAATTAATTATGTGTATATAGTGGAAATAAGTATGTCCATATATGTATTTGAATATGAAATGTCGCTTTGGCCGTAGGTAGGAATTAACAGGAGTGTGTTGGAGAAACAGCACAGCAGAGTGTAGATAAGTATTTTTCTTCCTATGAACTATTCGTCGTCTTGTTAATTTTCTTTTTCTTTCTGTCTCCTCCAGGATTGATTATAAGAAAGGGGGGGGGGGATATCACATTTGATTACTCGAAAATCATAATTATGTATTACAAAAACAAAATATAATATAATGCGTAATGAATGTATTAATAATATTTTAAAACAAATATCCAATTTCAAACAACACTAATAATTGTATGTATGTAGTAAAACTATTTTTTGGGTACGATCAATAGTGTCCGTGGAACTAACTGATTGTTGCTTCTATTAATATTGAATATAAATAAAACCGAGGAACACAAATAAATCGAGTCAGAAAAAAGGGTATCACGAATGAAACTAAAGGATATCGAAAGGAAATTAAACTAGAACGTGAGGAGTCACAATCACAGCACTCCAACTTAACTCCGACACTCCCCGATATTTGCTGTACACAACAACTGAGGAATTCTATCATCATATTGAAGATATGACGACGACGACACTCGACGGTAAACGGACTCCCCTCACCCTAATGGATACGAATGATGGCTACGTCATTAGTATTATTATTACTTAATGAGATGCCCCCTTTCGTATATCTAACTACATGCTGTATGTAGTCGTCAGTCATCGCTGGAACAGGCGCGCCTGCCTCAATCATGATGATGATGAAGAAGAACACTGAACAACATAGTAGTCCTCGTCGACGTTGTCGTATACAGCTGCGTTGCTTATGTACATACATAATTTTTAATCTTTTTTATTCTTATACACAACTTTATTATCAATCGTTTGGCGTATTTTTATTTATTTTTTCTTTTTGTTCAAATTTTACCAAAATAAAAATATATATAAGTATATTTACACCAGTTCTTATCAAGCCCTCACAAACTTTTTGAGAGGTTGCTATTGATAAAAAAAATAATAAATGATTTTCGCGGAAATCAATGTGATATTATTACTCTGTGGTTTTTTCTATAAGATTAGTAGTAGTTGTAATGGAATGAAGTATAGGGAATTTGTCTGACTTGACCATTTTGAGTTAGTTGTTGTCAAACTATTTTGTTATTATTATTACACACACATTGCACTCATCACTAGTAGTATGTATTGGAGTAGGGGAAAAAAATATTCCTTCATTCTCCTCTAGTTCTCGTGAAAACCAACTACTACTAAGGAGATTTGAGGGCAGTTTTTCTTCTTTTTTTTCCTTTTTCTTTTTTGTAAAAAAAAAGAAGGGGGAAAAAAGGAAAGGGGATCCTTCATTCCTTCTTTTTATTGGCGGTAGAAGCAGCAATATTTAAAAGGAAAAAGGGAAAAAGAAAGCTCATGGTGGCAGTGGTGGTTGTGAGGAGGGGGGAGGGAGGACTGGTGGTAGTCGACCAACTAAAAAGGGAAAAATAGAAAGGAAGAAAGCTAGAGCCTTTCTTTACTAGAATAAAAGAACCAATATTGGTCCGGCGTGTGCAGTCGTTGTACAAGTTGCAATTATGTACGATACGTAACTTGTACAAGGAAATTATACAAGTTGCAACAACTTAAAATGTCATACAGCATTTTAAATGTAGACTAAAGGGCACTTTTGGCTCAAAACAAGGCACAAATGGCTTATTCCTTGGATTTTTGACCATTTTATAGTGACAATTACTCATTGCTACGTGTTGTCTGGCAAATTATCAATTTTCAAATATCTTCATTCCTATATAAATTGCAAAATCATAATAACCAAGGCCTTTTTAATGGATCAATATCAAATGATCAACTCAATGAGTAGGGTTTGTAATTAAAACGATGGATATGGATATTAAATAAGGTGTTTGTCAGACGTGTCAATTGTAACTTGTACGATTTGCTTTTAATTTTGCAACTTGTACAGAAAATATTTATGTAAAGTAAATCAGGAAAGGAAAGGAAAATCCTGGCCCCAAGATTGCCGGGGCTGGAGAAACACACAAAAAATCAATAAACATACAAACAGCAATATGATGGCCCTTCTATTTTTTTTTTTTTTTTTTTTTTTTTGCCTTTTATTGTTCGTTTTTCATAAAAAGTCAAAATTACAACAAATTTATTATTATAACAGAACATATTAATTTTCTATAGAAAGCTTTCAAAATGATCTTTCACACCCTTATGCAAATATATCAACTAATAAACAAAAGAAAGTAAGCCCCCCACACACACACACAATGGTCTCAGGTAGTACGCAAGGAAAATACTTCATAAACATAAAGTATCAGGTGGATTTTATCAATAAAAATGGAACAACAGATATATATATATATATATATGTTGTGTACAAGTCGCGATTTTGTGCAAGTTGCAACCCATAAATGCAATGAAACATTTGAAATAAAGGATTAATTGTGCTTGGAATGAGGAAACTGGAGTATTTTGAATATCCCATGATGATGTAATTTAGGACTATCTGATACAAACGACTAAAATATAAATTATGCCCAGAGTCATAAATATATGATAAATCCTCTAATTTTAATACATCGTAATGAAATGATAGGTTTGAATGTGGTAATGGAATACTGCAACTTGTACAGCTGGTACAAGCAACATTTATAAACACCAATTTAAAAAAGGCTTTTACTTATCATCAAGTGTTTTTTTTTACTACACCAGTAATAATCAATATTGTTACATCTACGACACAGCATATATGTATATATTTGAATAGAGGAGATACGACTCTACGAATGACAAAATGCCTCCAACGTGGAGGAACGTCAAGCGGAGAAGAAAAAAAAAAAAAAGGTTATTAGAGGCATTTGTACTATTGATGTACTAATATTATTGGAATTAGAAAATTGTCAAACAATTGCTGCTTGTTTTGGAAATAAAATATATATGACTACAACATGTTTTACTACAACAAGAGGAGTATCATGTATCAGAGAGGGGATAATATGTTTGTGTATACACTCACAAAAGGAGGTGAATTGGCAGTTGGGCTCTTAGTTATTATTATATAATAATATGACAAATCCCTACAAGTACAAACCTGGGAGTTTGCATTATTTACAACTCACCTACCCATCCCTATATCTAGTATTATTATCATTTATTAACTATTTATTGTACTAGTGTCTGAATGAGTAAGGGAGACATGATTCATTCAACAACCTGCATATTATCATATAGTTTAACTATAACTCTTCTGATTACTATGAATGAAGGGAGCCCCTTATCGAATCTATTTTGTAGAGCACTTAGTATATAAACTGCGTGCATATGTAATATATGATTTGTAAGCCCCCCTCTAAGTTAAAACTAATGACAGAGAAACAAGATAAGGATACTACTACACCTTCCTCAGAAGCAATATTATATTTATTGATAAGAAAAATCAATAATATTTAGTCCTTGCAAAAGCTACCCATTACGTTCTTCGTAACTTATTTAAAGAACGTATATGCCCCAATTTCTTCCTCTTCAAATACATTGCTCCGGTACCAACTATAGATTGAGCCTATCATATCATTTTGATCCATTAGGATCACATGGTTATTATGTATTTATGAGTCATTAAGGCATATATAATGTCCCTTAGAAATATTTATATTTTAGTCATTTGTATAGTTATAAATGTCAGCATTAGGACATCATTCATGGAATATTCAGTCATTGCTTTAGCCGCATTCCATGTACATTAAATCCTTTACACTTGTACTCTTTGCTTATACAAGCTACAAATTGTACAATGCCTATATGTGTATAGGAACATTATTTGTGAACTTGATCTCGGGAATGAAAGCCTCGAAGCGGAGCTGGAAGGCTGTGGAATACATGTGAGGTGGAGTTCATCTTCTTCCACTACTTATTCACGGAGGACTTGAGATCACCAATGTTGCTGTTGCGTACTCGCCAGTAGATTGATGTCCTGGATCTGAGGTCCATAAAAAACTCCCACAACGATACTGAATACTGAATTGTTGATTATTTTGAGACATATGTATAGATACTTGTGTACAAGTTGCAACTTGTATAAGCTTATTGTACAAGTTGTAATTATTTCGTATTTAATTACATCATCCGTCATTCTAATTGCCAACTATGGATTGAAGTCATAATAATTTCATTTGGATCTATTAAAATTACACGGGTTTCAAGTGTTTATGAGTCATATAACCCTGGGCATTTGGGGTTTATAATGTGCCACAGAATACTTACATTTTAGTCATTTGTATTCAAATAGTCCTAAATTACACCATGAATATATATATCATGCCTTAAATATTCAATGATTGTATTATGTTCCTCGCAACTGTACTCTAAATTCTTGATTTAAAATACGTTTCCTCTCATATTTTAAATAAAGTAGGATACAAGTGGGAAAAGTATCCTGGACTCTGACGTCAGAGCTACTATTGATTATTAAATTTCATTTATAGATGTCGCTAGTATGCTTTCTGTCATTTTCACTCTTTACTTCTAGCTAGGACGAACGTCAATTGATGCTTATTATCAAGTAATATTGTGTCAGACCATTTTAAGTACTATTATATATGTCATTAATTATGGACGAAAATGACTTGATTCAAGAGAGGAGAATGGATTGATGACGTGTACAGGAGAGTTTTTATGAGTGGATGTGTATTGTATATACACTTGTAATTGATCCATACCCTCATTTGATTGCTTTTTTAAAATCTATGTACACATAAGTAACACCTTTTTCATTAAAGTCCAATATAACTACAATGATGTGCTCTTATACTTATGGTTTTCACACGTGTTTACAAATAATGATGAAAGTTTTTTTGTTAATTTTTTTTCATTCTGAAAAGTTCAATATACTTCAGGAATATATACATACTTTGTCTTCAAATTGCTGGTATAAGTTGTTGATATAACTATGAATGTTAGTATTATGTACATAGTTTAAAGCCTTCATTTGGCTTCGAAATGCAGAGTGAGGCCATACACCTTGCATTAGCATGACTAAATTAGAAATAACATAATTTTATGGAATGAAGAATAGACAGCTCAAAGCCAATTTGTGACATGTTTAAATATTATATTATTTTAAACAATGTCATTCTCCTTGACAAGCAATAACAGCCTACACACGCCGGTGAACAGATAGTCAGCTCTTGGCGATGAAGGCCTTATCCATGGCGTACCTCGCTGTCATGATGGCAGCTCAGAGCAAATCCAAATTTGGATGAGAGGTGCAGGAGAAACTATATTCCAAGATGCCCCAAACTGCAAAGTTCAGGAGGTTGAGATCAGGACCACATGAATGAAGGCCAGAAGTCAGCCATATTGTTGCTGCAAAAGTTTAGTTCTTCTTGGTTTTGTGGGGCTGTAATATAATTTTTTATGTAGGCAGTCCGGATGGAGATGGCAACGGGGTTTGCAGCCTTCTTGGTACTGACACCGGGTCACTCCATTATTTTTACACATAAAGACAATGGATAAAAACAAAACATATTTATTTTTGTTTCAGCTGTCCTTTGGCTGCGAAATGAGATCTTGTGATTAAAAATAATGCGGATAAAATGATATTTTTCGCTACTTTTCCCTACAAAGGATTCATCAAAAAAAAAAAAAAAAAAATGCAATATAAATACATAATTCGAAGAAGAATACAAATGTACCTAACACACGCTCAATTTTGAGGAAAATCATTTCAGCTTGTCTTTGTGTTGACGGGCCACAAATTATGTACATTCTGAACAATATTTAAATCCATCAAATGACACGTCAGAAGAGGTAAACCGGATTACATATGAATATGGGATTTTTTATCTCTATTAAATCATAGAGAAAGTGAGTGTTATGATGACAGTTGGCACCAATGCCCAGAGAAACAGACATACTATATACATATATTTGTAGGAAAGAAAAAAACAATCAGAATTTCAGGAGTAAACATATTTATACAGTACACACATAATATTCCCAAAATCTAAAGTATCAATTGAATATCCTTGTTATAGAAATGGGACTCATTATTCTGCTCACAGTAAGAGCTCCAATATTAAGTAGGAGTCATTAATTTGACTTCTATAAAGCTTCGGGAGTCAAATAATGTTCTCGTATATGTGTGTATAATGTATGTCTCGCCTCAAAGGATGACGTTATCTTTACTTATTTTTCAGAGCACGACACTAAGAGTATATTCATGTTATGTTAAATGGAAAAATTCATTTAGATGGATCGAAATTTAGAAGCGAATGAACAATTAGGGAATCATCTTTATTATGACACATAAAAGCATTATCGCTTCCAAAATGGGGGTGCTTAGGTGAAATCTGAACACTGATAAAAGAGAGGAATTGATCATAGACACCCCCCCTCTTAAGAAATGAACACAATCAATCCAATAATGGTCTTACAAAGAGACAAATGCATCCAGATTGCCCCTCTACTTTGATCGGAACACACATCAACAGAGATCCGAAACTTGACACAGGTAAGCAAGCAGACTATTTACAGCGTCAAGAAGGCCATTACTGAGGGTATTGACCTCTATACGAGCATCAACAAGATGGTCCGCAAGGCAAAGTCTTTTCTGGAGACCAAATTCCAAGGATTACATTCTTGGCGAAAACAATGCATCCACAAGATGACAACCTGCTTATCTTTTCTTTCTGTCCGCAAGTTGAGGCCAGGGTCCGCTGGACATGGGCACCTGATCTAACGATAAAGTTTATAGGTCCTTATTGTTTATTTTTGGTTGAAATTGATGTTCGATGTTTTCTTTGATTTTTTTCAAATCAAAATATACAATATTTATTACAGTCAAATGGATTAAATTTTTGTTTTCTATTGGAATAAGGATTGAATGATGCTCTTGACGTGATTAGCAATTTTTTTTTTTTTTTTTTTCAAATCAAACTAATTTTATTACTTTTTTTATCTCCGGTTCGAATATTAATCCCTTAAATAGTAATATACATGACATATTTTGATTCAAAAATTCCAAGAGAACATCAATTTTAACCAGAAATAACAAAAACGACGCATAAATCTAATTTATTTATTAAGACGAAATATCCTTGATGAAAAATGTCCTGAGGCAAAATTACTTAACATAAAAAAAACCCATCTCCAGAGTTATTGTGAGCTAAAAAATTAAAAATTAGTTAAAAATTTAGGGATGGGATTTTTGTTGAGGAAAAAAGAACACAGATTAGTAATTAGAAAAGGAAAAATTTATTCATTATTTAATAGGCCTTCGTAGTAGCTTAAAAATATGACCATTTGGAAGATTGCGTTCTTTAGTTTGACCTAAAGTCTGAAACTTCATAGTTGTGAGAAGTCATGTCTCCTCAGTACTTAGTAATTTGGTTTCAAAAATGTACCTTCCCAATGTTAATTGCCCAATGGGGGCCATTTTCAATATTCAATTAGTAATTTTCCTAAATATTATGGAATATAAAATCAGTTGATTATGACTCTAAATGAGCTCTTCTCAACTTATGCTGATATTCAATGTCTGAGAGTGTGATGGTTTGTAGAATATAGCTATATTCTCTCTCTTTATAGTGTCCAGTCTTGTCTTAAAGCTATTAAGCCACAAAATAAGACTTTGAATTATACGAAAAAATGAAAAATCGTCAAACGAGGATCGAATAAAGTGGATTCTTATTTTTATTTGTCGAGATAATGTTTTTTAGAATGTTCCTTTTTTTCAAATGACCTTTTTTTAAAAATATTTATTAATTATTTTATATATTCGATTAATCGAATTTTTTTGAGAATAGCTTTGTATTTTTGAACTTTTTTTCCAAAATATTATAATTTTTGGATTTTTTAAAAGAAAAATGGGATGGAATATATTAAATCCTTTTTCCATTAATATTAAAGGAAAATAGTTAAACATTGGATCACGTCAAAATGAGACCAACAAATAAAAGGACTTAAACCTTGCTGTATATCAACAATTTCTACCTCTGTTACCTAGTTTTATTAAATATCCGAGGCTGATATTCATTAAAAAAATATTATTACATCATTTTACAATATCACTTCCATATTTAGAGATAAAAATTAACTATTACAATGGAAAGAATGAAGTTTTTTTTTCTCTCATTATTCTAGTTTTCTCATCCCAAATCGATCAAAAAGACAAATATTAATTCAGGGACGTATGCAGGTGGTGGGTTGTAGCCCTTCTCCAAATTATGGAATTTTTGCTTTTTAATATAAATATTTTTCGTTATTCGGGCAAACTTTACAGCAGAGCAAATAATTTAATATTTGAAATATAATTTTTGAAATTTTTTTCGAGAAATTTAATTTTCTGTGAATAGCTATGGATTTTTGAAAAAATGTTGTATTTCAAATTTATTTTTTGAAAATTTTCTACAAGAAATTTAATATTTGAAATTTTTTGTAAATACCTGTGGATTTATGGGTTGACATTTAATTTTTGAAAAAAAAAAAAAAAAATTATGTTTGAAATTTAATTTTTCAAATTTTTCAAAAATTTAATTTTCTGTGAATAGCTATGGATTTTTGAAATAAATTTCCTAAAAAACTAATATTTGAAATTTTTTTTTAAAAAATTAACAATTGAAATTTTTTTTTTGAATTTTTACTCCAAGAAATTTAATATTTAAAATTTTTAACGAATTCTTGCAGATTTGTGGTTTGATTTTTTTTAGTTTTTTGTGAATAGCTATGGATTTTTGAAAAATTTTCCAGAAAATTTAATTTTTTTAATATGTTTAGATTTTTGAAATTTGTTTCCAAAAACATAACATAATAATAATATATGTATTTATAATCCTGCGAACCCCCCTGTAATTTTATAAATTTAGATATTTTATAGGGATTTTGAGTGACATATTACTAAGAAATGTAAGATTTAAACTACGCATAAACCTAGTGGGGGTTATAGGTTTAACTATGATGCAATTTGCATATTAGTTACAACTTCTAAAATGGCCTCAAGGAGCATTGAGGTGAAAAATGTATTCATTCAGTCACTTTGAAACATTTTTAATGATTCAAGATACAATCCCTTAAATAAAAAAGAGTGGATCCATGCATTTAAATATACTTAAATAACACAACAAAAATAGATAACATTATAAAATTCAATTCAAATATCACTGTTTATCATTCGGATTCAATGCAAGTGTCGAGTCTTTTTTATATTTTATTCATAGAGCCATTTGATGAAGTTTCCCGAAGATTTATTGGAAATTTGTTTAGTAAAAATATTAACTTTGAGCCCTCAAGATGGCGTCTCCTTCAATGAAAACGCTCTATACACATAATTTGTAAGTTGGATCGGTCTGTCTGGTCCTAATAACATTTGTCCTTCCTAGGATGGGTCCTTATCGGTCTTTTATGGTATCTACAATAGCTGAAATGACGCAAGGTTAATAAAAATACAAGTTTATACCATAACGCGTGTACGACTGATGTTTGACTTCTACCACAATTTTAATGTTGACGTCATAGTAGATGAGTGGTTGTGTGTTTAGTCAAAATCTGTTTTTCTTGCCCAGCAGTCGGTACGATACATTAAATTGAAAATTCTAGCAAAAAGTGACTTCATACACTATGATGGTCTAACCATGTATTTCTATTAACCTTGTAGTTACTAACTACGTCATTTCAGTTGTTGAAGATTTATCATAACCTCTTTCAAAGAAGTTTAAAGTAGAAGGTGGGGATATACCGTGACGTCCGTGGGATTATATATATAGATTTTTTTTTTTTTGCAATTTTTTTAGCTATTCACAAAAAATATCTTGAACTGTGCACAATTTTTTTTTTTTTTTCAATTTATTTAAATTTTTTAAATAAAAATATCAAAAATTCATAGTTATTCAAATTAAAATTAAGTTTTTAGCTCTCCTGCAGAATTTACTCCAAGGACCTTTTTTAAAGAAAATGTATCGTTAAAAAAAAATTATGATTATATGTTCTAACTATAATTTCTTATTTTCTTCGTTCTTTTATTCTTCATTCCTAAGTAGAACTAAAGAAAATAAAAGGATAGCTAAGACACCGTAGTCCTTAGAACCGTTCAATGGCAAAAAAAAAAAAATAGAAAAGATTAAAAATAAAAGACTTAAAGAAAAAAGAAAGACTGATTAGTAAATCAGTCCGATGACCAATCCCAACACGAGTAAGTACATTTTGTTATTGAGAGAAAAGAATATTGATTAAATAAGGAAAAATACAATATAAATTACGTCAGAAGTTCCTACAATTACACTAGTTTGTTGCATCACATAAATCCTCCTAGATAGAGAATGACTTGCATTTGACATAAATATCTGTCCGATATATAATGACAGATATTGTTTAACGACCAGCACAATTTCTTGACTGATACACTGAGCTAGTATCGTAGTAAAACTCAATAGGATTGTAAACGTCAATTATGAGCTAAAACATTATGAAGTGTGAAAAATTCAAGCTCAAAGCAAAGTTTATATCACTAGAAAATGACACCACGAAGTAATTTGAATGTTTCGATAGAAGTTTGATTTCCTCTTAGTGGTTAAAACTTGAAATTCTGTTAGGTTTGGTAGGTTAAAGGGTACCCTAGTGGCTATTATTGTACATCAAACACTCCCATGTATTTTGCCCTTTCAATTACATACAATTTAATTTCCAAGAGACACAAAGAACCTTAAAAACAATATGAGGGAGGAATAATTTTCATAAAGGAATTCCAACTTCCAAGAGCTTTTACGAGGATATTAGAATTTAATTCAAATAAAGTTATTTATTGAAGACCAAGACTAAACTTTTTGTAAAAAAAAATCCAAAAATAAAAACAACTTATAAATTAAAATTTTTAGTATTACATTTCTTTCCAAAAAATTTCAAATTTCCACAGCCATTAACAAAAATATAATAAAATTTTTTGGAAAAATAAAGATTATAATTTTTTTTTGGTAAAAAGCAAAAATCCTTAACTTGGGGAGGGTTACATCCCCTCCAGCCCACCCCCTGCGGATGCTCCTGTCTAACACCCCAGTCGAGAAGGTTTCAGTCTGGTGAGGAGGGAGGTCACATTGACCAGAGCCAGAAATTCGCCAAGTTGTCTACCCACAAGTTTAGAGTATTTTTGGGGGCTGTGGCCAGGGCAGAGTCTCGCTGTAAAACATAATTGCCCTTCAACCAGGGAAAAACTTCTGTTTCCATGACCTGCAGGTATCCTGAGGCCCTTAGGAAACCAAAAATTCCGCTCTCTTTTTCCGGTTCTGCCAACCATTTACAAGCTTCCTCTCAAGGGCCTTATTGTCGTTCTTCGGCTGCTTAACCTTGTTTGTGGGACTCTTGGAGCAGGGGACAATACAGAAGATCTCGCGGTAACTCATTCCTCCGTCAAGATGTGCGGACTCATGATTTCTTTTGGCCTACATCTCAGTTGTCCTTATTCTGATGAAGAAATTTGCTTCTCAAGAATTGTTTGTTTTTATTCCAATACTAGTTGATGTTACGGGGAACGAAATTGGTAAATTATAAAAAGTAAGTCAATGAAACGTTGCTAAAGAGTCATCACCGAATCGTTGAGACACGTTGTAGAGAGGGGCTAGTTTTAACAACTTTACTTTCAGCACTGTTGTAGAAGTACCACGTATTAATGTTGCATTAACTGCAACTTTTTTAGGGTGCTGAGTACGCCAAATCCCGAGCTGTGATTTATTTTCTGAATTTAAAATCTCAGAGTAATTTATTTTATTATCATAAATTTCCTTTTGAAGTTAGCTTAAATTCTAATTATGTTATGAAAAATTATTTTTTTTGGTTAATTGATAGCTAATGTTGTTAATCAGTAAAGTATTTAGGTGAGATATTAATGTATGAAGTAAAATAGAAGCTGAGGGCAAGTTGAGACATACATCAAAAGAAAGAAAATGATTTTTTTTTCTAACTTGTTGAGAGTAGAACACAGAGCTAAAACTTAAAGGTTGGAATCACAAACCAAAGATTTTTTTTTTCAATTTTACCGATGATCCCTCATGGGTGTCCTAGTGTTTTGAAGAAAAAAAAATAATATCCGAAAATAAATTTTTTTTTCGAAATTTGGGGAGAGGGCTACAACCACCCCCTGGGGACACTCCTGACCCTATTAGATTATATCATTAGTCGTCGACAATTGCTACTGTCACACCTTGCTTATATTAGCATTGATATTCGAAACTAATGTACTATTAACTATGCTATGAAATTTTAATTTTACCCATGAGCCCTCAGGGGCGTCCGCAGGAAATTGCTGGCAAAAGTTACAAATTACCCTGAACTATGCAAAAAAAATCAATCAATTAAGTCTCAATTTCACTTCTACAAGCTGATTAATATGCCAACGAGTGCATCTCATGTCAACTAGCCTCCCATAGATGGAAAACCATTTATAGCGATGAAAGACCGTTTTGTAGAGTTGGCAAACTGAAGATTAAATTTGTTTTTCCAAAGCCGATGTCATTATTCTTTAATTCTTGAGAAGTGAACTTCCTTTCATTTTACATAGAATTATATACAAAACCGGATTGTGTGACCTCATAAAAGAGGGAGAGTAGCCCTGAGGATTTGAAACGTCATACCAGCTAATTCTGCTCTCCCCCAAAGCATGTTGATTTTCGTTTTTTTAACAAGCCCAAAATGCTTCCGACTAGCATCACTGCTGATCGAACTTTATCTCATAATAATTATTATGAGATACTGTTGAAGATAGTTGTCATAAATACTCTATTAGACATACTTAAAGATAAATATTTACTTGAATTAATAAAAGAAAAAAGGTGCAAGGAATAAACAATTATAAATCAGCTAACCTCTTGCAAATTTATCAGTCTCAAAAATACTAACAAAATGAATTAATGATAGATCACGTACATTTAAAACAACTAAGAGAGGTCAATCTGATACCTATTTATATAGTATTTAAATTAAAGATAAGGCGTGATAATTCCTTTTTGATACTATTAGCATTTATAATATTTATAAAGTTGGACATGGGGCTCCTATTAACAAACAAAAACCTACAGAAATACATTTCTGAAATCCCATACGTATCCTATTTGATACATGAGTTTTTGAATCCTCGATCTGAGCTTTTTTACAATTTATTAGGCCAAACAAATTATGAAATGCTAGATAGCTTTAAAAAATATCAATTTCTAAATAAAAACTTCAAACATCTCTATTAAAAAAAACTGTACTAAGATATGAACAAGAATTTTCTAATTTCAAAAATAAAAATATATATAACGACAAATAAACTTAGTGAGGGTAACATGGTTAAATAAGATGTAATTTGCATATTATTTACAACTTCCGAAATGGCTTCAAGGAGCAATGAGGTAAAAATGTATTCATAAAGTCTCTGAAACACTTTTATTGATCCCTATGAGTAAGAGGTGATCCATGCATTTAAGCTCTGAATATACTTATATGTATAATATAACTATAATATTAGTAAATAGATTTAAAAATGATAATTTAAATGAATCCTCCATTTTAATTGAAAAATAAAGTTATAAGTAAATAAAACCGTTGAATCTTAAAGGTTTCTCCTACTAAGGGAATTATTCCGGGGCTTCGTAAAGCACAAGGGTATTAACACACCTTGGGACTCCATAGTGATGAAGAGGTTGGACATTAATTTTTTTAAGTAAAGTAAACGTTTGTTGAAGAAGAGTTAAAAATTATACGTTTGACTAATTTATAAACAGATAAGAAAACCCTATATCTTTTATTAGATTAATTAAATGTGTTTTAATAAGAAACATGTCAAAGTAAAAAATATATTATAGAGTTGCCTATTAAATATTTCTTCCCATGAAAACTCCACTCTAAATGAACAATCAAAGGCTACATGCCTAAGACTTAATGAATTCTTGAGATAAATACATATATTAATATGATATATGACAATAAACAGAGCTCACTCAAAATTATAAGCATGCAACTAAAACAATTTCTTAATCAGAAACACTATAATGATTGGAGATATGAAGAAGTATAATGATTCTCGGGAGTGATTCAAATATATACATATATAAGATGTTTTTAATAACATTTAAAATTATTGAACATATTTTTAAATATAATATTTGACAAATTTGTAAATACATTTACGTACAACCTCAAATTATTTGAGTGGAATCACAATTGACAACGATTTATGCTGTGTGGAGGTTGCAATCCATATAGATTGGCTGTACAAGTTACAAGTCTTATAACGCCTTATGTAATTTCAACATCAGTCCTTTCAATTACCAACTCTAATCATTGATGGGATCATTTCTTTTTGATCTATTAAAATGACTTGGTTATTATGTATTTGCGAGTAATATAACGATGGTCATCTTTTGCAATTTATAATGTGCCACAAAATACGTAACAATTAGCAATTTATATATAAAATTGTCAAAAATTAAATCGATCATCCATGGAATATGCAGTTTCTTAATATCTTCATCACAAGTATTGTAAATTTTTCATCTCTTTTTTTGTATTCCAGCTTGCAAACAACATTATGGAATGGATATATTAGGCACATTTGAGACCATAATATATGTACGAATAAAGAGCAGGTATTTAATAAGATCTTGAATAAGTACACAACATCTAAGAATTATTCGAGGAGTATATTTAAATAGAAAGGATTAGACTAAATGGTAATGATAAATTAAATACACTTTACATCAGCAGATTGTCAAGATTAAATAGCACGGATCGTTAAATAGAGTTGTTTTTGAAACTCCTGAAGCATGGATAGGTTGAATAGATACTCTGTTGTCTAATCAGAAAACCTTATTAAATTTTGTATGTTAAATTTAACGTATTAAAATAATTCTTTTTGGGTTGTTCCAACTATTGGTATGTTATTCTTAATAGAATACAAAAGAGTAAATAAGCCTTTCTTGAAGAGGAAATATCATATAAAATGTGGTCCAGCGACACATAAGGAACCACGCATGACTTTCTCCAATAATAAAAAAAAGAGTCTGGATAATAATTATCTTTCATTTATATTGATGAATGATTCTGGAAAATCCATGGTAGTGTTTGTAAATTACGATGAATGCTGAAATAAATATATACATATATAAAAGGCGAAATTAAGTCCCATAGATCAAATGAAGGCTCTAGACTATAGCTTAAATTCCTGAGCATCTATTGTTATTAATGAAAATTGAATAAGAAGGTCCATATTATAATAATGGATCGAATTTTTTTATGTTTTTGATTTTTTGTGAACGTAGTTCATATAATAATTAGTAGTAACTTAAGGGCATTGTCATTGTTCTTCTAAGGAGGAAACGAACATGAGAAAAGGTATCTTTGAGGAAAAACACACATTTTGGCTACACAACAGCACACACACACACACAAATGAAGGAGAAGTTTCTCCTTCCTGCTCTTCCAAGTTATAACAAGAGGATTTATGGAAGTAGTAAAAGCCCGGCACGACGGATTAAAATGCATCTAAATGGAAGAAGCTTTCCTCAAATGTCATGACTCAACCCTCTTTTCAACATTCACTAAAAAGTAAAATCAGTCTGAATAAATTGATCGTTCTCTTTCTCTTCTTCCTCTTTAACACACACAATAGTCAACACACAACACGTACAAAAAGGAAGGAAGGAATGCAGAGAGAGAAGCAAAGAAGAGTAAGTTTTTATCACTTTTGGCTCTCTAGAAGAAGAAAAAATACTCTTTTTCTCTTATAACAGATCGTTCAACTCCTTCCCGAGCTAGATCCTCGAACAAATTGCACGGATTAAGGGACTCCAATACGAAATATGTCCACTATTAACTATGAAAATCCAGATATATTTAAATTCTTACCCCGGTTATTTTGTAGGTGGCGCGGTTGTCGTTCTTCTTTTTTAAAATTGAGCCCGCGAAAAAGAGCTCTTCTTTTTAAAGGGGGGGGGAGTCACAGAATCACTAGAGAAAAGATGTGGAGCGATTTATAGAGCTAAATCCTTGGGATAAACACGATAGATTTGCTTTCATGAAGCCTACTTCTACATCAATAAGCACTTCATAGATGAACACGAAATTACTGTGTGTGAAATGCTTCTTCCATGCAGAGTATGACTAAAAAATTACTCTTTCTCTCTCTTCTCTTTCTCCACCTCTCTCTCTCTACGGTCCTTTTTTTCTAATTCTTCCCTCTCCCCTTCCCCCCTTCTCAACTCACATTTTTTTAGCGCTACTACTGCCTCTTTTCCTCCACTAAGTATTTTTAAAATGATTTCAAAAATCGTCAAAATGTGTAAGTATAAATAAACCATTGGTTAAATCAATTCAATAAATTTTATTACTAACTAATACTTTGTAAAGAGGTGCATGATGAAAAAGGGGTCTCCTCCCTTACGATGAGCAAAGCTTTTCTTTCTCTTTTTGATTTGCAGAGAACGTATACAGTAGATATGTTGAGACTCGGATCGAACTTTTTTTCGTTTTGGTTTTGTGTGTTTTTTGTCGGGTGGACCGATATTTCGGTTCAAATAGCAATCTCAGAGTGTAGACCGATATTTAATAGGTCCATGATCAAGACACACATGACGTCATCAAAAACTCATATATAGAATAAGTGTAGCAGCACCTCGTTACTTTTATACTACCACGCAACCTTTTTTCCCCAAAGAAACAGGTGGAGGAAAAGCCCGAAATCAGTTGGTAGTTAGACAATTATGAGCACATTCTTAACAATTAGGGAATTATTAGTGTTTACAGCTGAACAATTCTAATTCAACTCATCAACCTTCAGAACACTATTTAGAAGAGAAGAAGCAGACAACTCGACAGACAACGGTCTAGGATTTTCAGACCGAAACCCAAGACTACTAACATATTATTATTAAATATCTATTTATTGGCTTGCTCTCTCTTCAATGATACAAGGAGAGGTTGAGAGATTGTTAAATAAATTACCCAAAACTAATAACATATTATTATTAAATATCTATTGGCTTGCTCAATCTTCACTGATACAAGGAAAGGTTGAGAGATTATTAAATAAATTAACTTCCGAAAAAATTATTGCATTTCACAAAAAGTTAAAACCTATATACTATCTAGTTGCGTTCCTTTTCTTAATTTAACTCTTTTAAAAAATGACTACACCTAACTTTAGCATTACGTTTGACGTTTAAAGAGATATATTCCTTTAGATTGTACAATTCCATCTATCTATAGAAATAAAAGGAGCATCCATCCTTCTTATCCATGACTATGAGCAACATGCGTGGGTCCTGACTCCTTAGAGCGTTCTTATATATTTTACTTATATAATAATAAGTATGTTATTGTATTTTACAATATATTATAGTCTAACTGAGTTTGTGGGAAAGGAAGAGAAAAGAGTAAGTAAATAGTGCATGATGTCAGACGTATGGACCTATTTTTCTACCTGTTCTTAATCCAGGCCAAATAGCAAAGAAGAAGTGACTATGATAATTATGATCCCTTTGGCCATAACAGTACTCTTTTATATATAAATGCAAAAGTTCACTCAACTCCTCTCAATCTGCAAGGCCAAAGACCGAATCCTTGACCATTAAATATTGTACATATATATTACAAAAAAAGGAAAAGTGAATAAGTAAGTCTGTCTTTCTCTTACCAATTATTTCCTTGAGGATCCACCTTAACAACCTGATCTTTGAAGTCAGCAGCGTCTACTCTTTCTTCTTCTTTCCTCACGACAAACCATCAAAATCCTCTATAATCACAAATCAGCACTCATGGTTCAAATCAAAACACTGATGAACACAACACAAGCACCTCACTCACTCCATATCTCCAAACAATCTTCTTACGCAGGACGACGCTAAAAAAACTGACGCTTTTATTGAATGTAGTTGTTCTAAAGGCATCAGCATCCCTCGTTCTATTCATAAGCGCACACGCCCGCGTCGTTTACCTAATCAGATGGCGCTGTTTCACTGTATGTTAGTATTAGGTGTACACTTCGTTACTTTCCTCCGCGGATCCGTGGGTGAATACGACTATGTTGTTCCTCCTCCTATTTTTAGATAGAAATGTTCTTATTTAAGTAAAAGGTATATATATTATGATTTGTCTTACTTCGTACGAGTAGAACTGAGCAAAAAAATAGCACAAAGAGTCTCAAATTATGTGAGACCTCTTACTTGTCTCTCATCCTGTATTGCATTGAGAATGATGAGGCGTCTTTACTGTATGCTGTTCTGTAAGCACTTCTCTTGCCTTGCTACCTCTCTGTGGGGGTAGTCAGTCATATAATCTTATTCTGCTGTTGCGGCTATTTCTCTGCATTACAGGATTTCTTATGTGTTTGAAAAATTACATCTGTCTGTCGAGTATTGAATTTTCCCTTCCAGGAGGACGCGCCGACTTGTCGTATTCTTTATCGATCCAACAATGATGACATGAGTTCGTTTGTTTGCTATCGTTGATGGTTGGAGGGGAGATTTACTCCTGAGGGGATAGTATCTAAAAAATATTGTATCTGAAATAATACATGAATCACATGAAATGCAATTTTCAGGGGTGTTTGCAGGGGTTGGCATTGAGGGGTTGTAGCCCTCTCCAAATTAAGGAATGTTTGCTTTTTACAAGAAAATTTAATGTTTGAAAAAAAAAAAAAAAAAAAAAAATAATAATTTTTCTATTTTTTCCAAAAATTTAATTTTTGTGAATATCTATGGATTTACAAAAAAAATTCTGCAAAAGTTTATTATTTGAAATTTTTTCTTAAAAAAATTAATTTTTTGGGAACAACTGTGGATTTTTGAAATGTTCTTCAAAAAAATTTAATTTCCAGTCAAATCTATGGATTTTTGAAATGTATCTACAAAAAATAGTATGTTTGAAAGCTGTGGATTTTTAAAAAAATTTCAAAAAATTTTCAAGAAAATTTAATATTTAAAAAAAAAAGAATTACTTAAAAAAAGAAAAGAAATAAGTAACTATTTATTAATTTAGAAAGTTTTGAGAAAATACAATTTATACTTAAAAAAAAGGTCCTTAAGGCCAATAAGTTATTTAAATTAAAGAAGGGAAAGGTCATTAAAAAAATTATTTTTATATAATTTTCTCAAATAATTAAATATTAATTAATATTAAGATGAATGATCAGAGGTAACGAATAAGAAATATAGACGGCTAACAACCAAATGGTGTGTACAGTTTTCTGTCAGGGATTTAACAAAGTGCCTGTGGTTATTCTGCACGGCATCACCAAACTAAAACAAACATGTAGAATCTATTTGGTTGTCAAATGTTTCTGCTTTTTTTCTTCTAATCAATGTTCTGAATGTTGATTGGTTGAATTAGAATTGGCTAACTACCAATTGATTTCGTGCATTTTTTCTGTTTCTTTTCTGAGGAAAGGTCGGGTAATACAATAAAGGTAATGACGTGTGCAATTCAAGTGTTTTGTTGATATCACTCCAAGCATTAATCAAGATAAATAGAGATGCTAGGTTCAATATTGATAATTTTTTTTTTTTTTCAAACTAGGTTTAAGCAATATTATAAGCTTTTTAAGATCCTAAAAATCCCTTCAGATCTTTTAATCGGTTTAAAATCCGAAAAATCCCTCAGATCTTTTTTAAGATCCGAAAAATTCCTCAGATCTTTTTTAATATCCGTAAAAATTTCAAATACCCGACGTCAGTTCGGGTCTCGATCTTTTCGAGTAATTCAAGTTACGTATACCGTACCTCGGTACTTAGGATCTGGTTCCATGACCTGTCCTATCTCTAGATATCAAAAAGAAGATTATTGATTATTATGATCATTTCTGAAGAGGTCTTCAATGAAGACGAAATCGATTAAATGTTACTGATCCTCTTAACATCTATGTTGTACTGTATTGGTCGAGTCAAGTCCGTCTTCTTTAAAGATTATTAATGCCAATTATTTATTTAAAAAAACAAAAAAACAAAAACTTAAATTAATAAAAATATAGAATGAATTTAGTCAAAAAGTATTCTTAATGGAAGGAATATCCAATATTTACTTTCTGAAACAAATTCAAGATCAGAAAGTTCCACTAACAAAGAGTTATTTTTAATAAAAATATATTTTTGTAAATCTGTAGCCGATTTGAGCAATAAACTTACGCATGGCCTTCTCTTTGAAAATTGATACCCTCCGCCAAGGTACGACACCATACTTATATCCAAAAAGGGGCACAAAAATTTGAGGAAGGCCCCGCACTTCAAGTCAAATTATATAAGGGGTCATACATTTATGACGTCCGGAAAAAAGTACAATTTTTGAACACCTATCCCTCAGTCTGTGTTTGTCCAAAACTTGATACCCCCTCCAATTGGACACCCTTCATTACTATGAATCCCTTTTTCAAGAAATTTAATTTAATAGGTTCTGTGGCCCATTAAAATATTTCAATTGGCAATGTGGCTCATTATATTAAAAGGTTATTTTAAGAATTGTTCAAAAATTTATTTGAAATTCTTGGGTATCTCAAGTCATCGCACAAATTTCAATATAAAGCCTATAATGTATTCAAATATCATGTAGATAAAATTTTGGCTTGTATGTATAGAGCGTTTTGACATGAGGTTACAATTTTGATGTTGTGTATTTTGAAGGCCTTAACAGTCAAGTTTTATAACAATGAAAACACATTATTCCTTAATGTTTAGGGAAATTGTGAACCATTGAATTAAGAATATTTTTACAAAAAATCCAGCGAATTTTGGATTATTGAAAAATATACAATTGCCTATAAAATTCCTCAATTGCCTTGTTTTATTATGTATATGACCCTTAAATGTATTGAAAATATACCATTACATCGTTTTACAATCTTATTCCCGTGTTGTAGATAACAATTTACTATTATAACAGAAAGAATAGAATATTTTTCTATAGATATCCTACTTTTCTCGTCACGAATGGATCAAAAATAAATTGTACAAATCTAACCATTTTTAAAGATTTTCATTACATACCAGGTGGGCCATTGAAATCTGAACACTCACTAATTCAATAATTTAATGAAGTTTGAGTTATTCAAATTAATTCATATTCCGATATATTAAAGCATAATCAATGAGTTACAAAGCAAAACTAACCTGAGCTCTCTAGCTCACGTAGAGAAAATGGCACTTGAAAGATCGACGAATTTCCATTCGTACACTCCTTGACGCTGGACATCTCCAGGACCACCGTCTACGCTGTCAGTTTGAAACGCTGAAGACGAATAAGAGCTCTTTCAAAAAGGCCAAAGTGTACCCAGAGAAGTTAAAGAAAACAGACCAGGCCAATCCCTTCAAGTGCATGAGGGACCATGCTCGACTACACCTTTTGAGTGAATGTCGAGGGGAAACCCTACAGTGTCCGTTATCCAACCACTGAGGCCCTAAAAGCCACTGCCAGCCATCACTGAGACAACATGTCAGATTACTACATCCGCAGAGAGTGCCTGGCTTTCATATGCCACCCGAAAGCCATTATTGCCGCTAAGGGTGGTTACAATTATCAGACACACATCTATTTATAGTATTAATTTTGTTTGAAATTCTATAGTTAAGTAATAAATTATATCTTGTTGAAATTAAAAATTAAAAGTGTTTTAATTTTAATGGACCACTCCGTATATCTTTGATTTAATTCAAATATCAGTATTTATGATTGGGATTAAGGATTATTCAATCCAGGTCTGTAGTCGTTTTTTTATTCTTAAAGCCATTTAATGTATTTATTATAATTTTGTTTATTTTATGTAGTAAAAATAAACTTTGAGGCCCAATTATGATGCAATTTAGGACTTCAGTACAAAAATAAATTGGGATTTCCCCCTTTTCTTGATTTCTGGTCAAGATTGTGCTTATGTTAATACTTATTTTCTTTTAAATAATTCGTTTTAATTCCGGAGAAAGATCCTGAGAAATGGCTACAACTCCAATGGTTAGCAGCAGGTATACAAATTACTCCATTGTCGGAGACGTATAACTGATGAACCATGATTTACAACCATAAATAGATGTACAACTCTTGACGATAATGTCCGTATCTATAGCTTACCAATCAATCATTTTGACAGCTAGAAACAAATCCAAATGTGGATGAGACGTGTGGCAGACATTCTTCTCCAATGCAATCCAAACTGCTAAGTCCAGCGGGTTGAGGTAAGGGATGGAAGAGGACCAGAAGTCAGCTATATTGTTGTTACAGAAGTTTTGGTTCTTCTTGGCTCTATGAAGCTGTAATGGACTTCTTTTCAAAGTTGTTATGGAGATGCCTTTTCGGCGCTGATACTGGTGTAGATGAGATCCCACACCTATGTCTTTTTTGTTGTTGTCCCCAAATTTTTTCGACATAAGGACATGAGATAGAAACTAAACTTATTTATTTTCCTTTCAGCTGCCGCTTAGTTACATAGTTAAACCTTGTAATTATAAATAACGGGAATGAAATCGTAATTAAATCATACTACAAGTAGTAGGTCCCCTTTTTGTATATATGTATATCAATATTAGTGATGGTACGATTTAAAAAAAATCCCCATGCGATTCTACTAAAAATTCCCGATGTCGATTTTGGTTCTTTAATATTCTAAATAATAGTTAAAAAATACCATTTTGCTGTCAAGGGCGTCCATAGGATTATATTGGGGAGAAGGGGGCTTGGTTTTTGGATTTTTTTGTAAAAAAAAGTAATTTAATTTTTGAAAAAAATGGAAACATTTAATTTTTAATTTTTTTTTTTAAATATACAATATGATATTTAAAAATTTTTCAAAAATCCACATCTATTCACAAATGATTAAATTTTTTAGAAAAAAATTCAAAAAGCCAATGGTTATTCTAAAAAAATTAAATTTTTGGGAAAAAAATTTGCAAACTCTATAGCTGCTAACAAAAAATTGCAAATATTAATTTTTTTGAAAAAAAAAAAAAAAAATTAAATTTCTTATACAGAATATTATGAAAAAAAATATACTTTTTTGGAGAAAAATTTCAAAAATACATAGTTGTTCACAGAAAATTAAATTTTTTGCGAAAAAATTTCAAAACTTATTTTTTTTGTGGAAAAATTTCAAAAATTAAATTTTAAAATGATTTTCTCGATTTTAATTCCAGAAAAACACCCAATTCTGTTTAATAGTTCCATCAGTAGTCAATATTATTACATCAACTTTGAGTAATTTTGGTAAGTTTATTTCATCATGTTTTCATTGGAAATGGTTTATTATACTACTTTCTAAAAAAACCACTTTTTACTGAAGGAAAGTTGAAGAGTAACATATTTATATACATATATGTGTGTAAGTATGTTTAATCTACTCGTGCTTTTAGACATTCAAGAGGAAAACATTTTGAAGATGAGTTTATCAATTGACTCTTCACGATCAGGGATAATCATTAATTATAAGATATAGGTAATATAATTACTTATTTGATATAATAATATCTTCAATCTACTACAGGGCTTCTTTTTTTTTCATTCCTAAGAGAATATGATAGGAATTGTTCAACCAATGGGTGAGTCATGGGAAACGACTTGCAGCAATGTATTATAAAATTTTGTTCAATTTTACTATAAAGGTGGATTCATATTTTGTCACATCTTTTTGCAATTTTTACTTTCATTTAACGGGGAATAAGTTTTGCTACATGTTTTCAGCTGTATTTTTCAAAGGCGCAGTGAGTACCAATCTTAAAGTTTCATAAAATTAATAAAAAACTTTTATTTTATCTTTCAATCAAGGTATTTCCCACAAAAATATTTCACTTCTGGACAAGTAAATTTAACCACGACCGGCCATGATACCTGAGACATTGTCAAGGAGCTTGAAGTTAACTGCGTTCGCTAGCCCATGGAAGATGGTTTTGGCCTCAAATAGTGTCTTCAAAGTGGTAAGCCAGTCAATCTAACTGCCCTCAAAGCTACCAAACATCTTTTGAGGCCAACACGACCATGTCCATAGACGAATTCCCTATATCGCTTTTATCGTGTCAAAGGTATTAGTCAAAGAAGTTTCAGTTAGTTAATAACATCAACAATTTCGTATAGAGGGTTGTAGAAGTCTTTTTAATGACATTTTAATTAACTTCTGGCTACACTAAAGCTCGGGCCTCAACCCATCGGGGTACATCATCTAATATAAAGTGGAACCGAAAGCCTGCCGGGTCCACCGCAGAAACATGCCTGGCTTCAAGTCCTCCGCGAATAATTTGCATATTTATCGGCTAAAAACATTGTCACGATATTAATTTTAGAAACTAGATTTACTATAATTTTCAAACCTAAACTATGATCCTTTTTAAATGAAGAGATTCTGTGATTCAGAGCGTTTCTTGTTTTAAGAAAGAAAATGAAAAAAAAAAAATCTACTAATCTTAACTTTTACGAGGCAAGAAAAATTCAAAAATTAATAACATAATTAATATGTATAAAAATCCATGGATATATGTACATATTTTTCAGTTTAATGATGACCATTCGAAACTATTAACTGGAGTACAAAAAAACAAACATATACCGTTCTAAGACTTGAAACCGTGTTTAATCCATTTTTCACAATCATTTCATATTTTTAACTGAAAATTAAATACTCTTAAAGTGAATTTAAGTCATAATAAGTATCACAATATTAGGGATTTGTAGAGCTTAATAATAGTAAAGTTTTCAAACCGAATTTCAACATGGAAAAACAAGATCAGAAATTAAAATTTAAAAAAAAAAGTGTAAGTTACTGATAATGATTGTAAAATTATTTTTAGATAATTACTCACAGCTTCAAAATTTAGAACCTTAGAGATTAAGGTATTTCAAGAGACGGACATTCAAGAGAATCTCTGAAGCAAATACTCAAAAGATCAAATAATACTCTATAGGACTTCATACATACATACAGTCCTATTGATACACGCCGATCCTAAACTCGGGATCCTACTCTCAAGAGGAATTTAATTAGGAACTTCTTTTTTCTCTCCTTCCTCCATTTTTCATCCCTTCTTTTCGTCCTAAGTATGGCACGCAAATATATGGACTTTGATTATAAGATCCATTCAAAACTAAGTTTTACCTTTGAAATATTGTTCTGGCCTTATCTCTAATTGAGAACGACATAGGGAGTTTTTAAGCAAGCTCTATTAAAAAAAAATATAAAAGAACAAATCTTTAGCCTTCAAATGGGACATTATTAAACTTTTTGAATATGTTTTTCTTGAGGCTATGAGTCTCGGAATAAAAAGTACCCATTTTCAACTTTAATCAAATATGGCTCAAGTTATAAACATGATACATACCTTTTTAAAATGGTTTTAAAATTATTGAACCTTAGCTTTTGGGATGTATTTTTATAATGTTTCCCTATCTTCAACACCAAACTCTTAAAAAAACTTTAAATATTCAAAATAGTCGGAAATTTAAAAAAAAACCTGTAGGGTCTTTTTCTGCAGGCCATGAAACTAGTAGAGTCAAAATAAAATCATGTTTTGAATTAAGGGATCAAATTCTACTAACTTTTGAGTTCTTTTGACTTTGTTGGATCTTCTAATTTTTCACGGTTTAACAATCGTTGTAGCTAATTAAAGTGCTACAAATAAACGTTTAGAACGGGGCTAGATAATTTTGTCTTAAACTATTTTGCCTCAGGACATTTTACCTTTCGCCATAGGAAATTTTGCATAAAATTCATTTTGCCTCCAGGATATGTCGCCTTAACATATGAATAAATTAGATTTTTACGTCGATTTTGTTATTTTTGATGAAGTAGGTAATAATATTAATGGTATAACTAGTATTAAAAAAGCTATCTTAAAGATAGCCAATGAAAAGTTAATAAGATTTTATCTATATTTAGCTTATTTATGTTCAAATTCTAAGCTAAAACGATTTACTATTAACTACAAGTATTTAATAGGTAAATTTCTATTGTAAAACCTCTTTGAATACAATTTTTTTTGTTGCTTCTGTCCATTAGATGTAAATATAATCAAACCTGCAAACCCTTTTGACACTCTTGAAAATGCAACATATAATTAACCATGTGCAAATACGGATTTTGGTAAATATAAAGCAATTTTTTCAAATGTTCAACCCTGTGATTTATTTGTTGCCATTGTCATTGCTAACTTACCATGTTCCTTCTTCAACCATAATGAAGATAGAGGATACAAAATAAGATTAACTCGCTCATCCTCTTCGTAATTCCCTTGTGTAATTCGTATTTAATATACATTCTCCCTTTTTCTGTTAGTGCAATCATTTGTTTATGTGAGATATTTTTTTTGTGCATTTTTGAATCAAAAACCCATACCTTAAAAAAAACTTTGAGACTCGAAATTTTTTTCCAAAAAATTTCCAGGGATAGTCGATCTTTTTTATGAAAAATATCAATTTATTAGCAAAATATCAAACTTTCCCTCCAGAGCCCAGGAATTTTGTCTGATTAGGATTAAACATAGCTTTAAGTACGTAACTCAAAATTCTGAACAACTTGTTTTATCACTAAAGTCTTTATCTGTCTCCGTTTTTGATATAAATGTGTTTTTTATCATTGTTTTTCTAAGCGGGGCGTACATCACACACACACAAAATATTTCAATACTATATAGGATAAGAAAAACAAAAATTAAACAAGAACACACAACAACGATTCGAACGGAAGAAGTGCTAATCACTTCTTTGTTATATATTATCATTAGACATGATAAATTATTCATATTGGAAAAGACTCATGGATTGATGAACAAGCATATTTCCATCATTTTCCAGCAGAAAACAATGATTTAATGCATTTTATACAGGTGTGCGCGTCTAAAACTGAACACTACTTTAAATTTTACGGTTGAAGGGCTTGACAAGGGGTTCTCTAGTAGACCTTAAGGCCAAGATCTTTCTTAACGTCTATGGTCCTTCTGCTGACATTGAACTCCCTGGAGAGGCTGCTAACAGTGACCTTGCTCTCTTGTCCTCGACATACTTTTTCACGGCAGCAACCATATTGTCCGACCTTCGAGGCCTTGATTTAGATCCTGTGGTCGCCTCAGGAGTCCCTTTGGCTACCACGCTGTAAATGGTGGTGCGGCTGCAGTTCAGAACCTTGGCAATTTCAGGGGGAGTTTTTCCCCGCGCGGAAAGTTCCAAAATTGTGACTCGACACTTCTCCATATTATCGTCTGCTGTTTACCTGTTTCTTTTTAGATTTAGTGCGCGTCTAAAACTGAACACTCCTTTAAGTTTTACGTTATGCACATATTCGTGATTTTATTGAGTTGAAACCGATTTATACTTCGAGGCAAGGGTCTTGACTAGTTATAAACAAAACTCCAGCAAAATCCAAATAGCAACAGTGAAATAAAAGCCGATAATATGGAGAGATGTCGAGTCGCAATTTTGGAAATTTCCGCGCGGGGAAAAACTCCCACTGAAATTGCCAAGGTTCTGAACTGCAGCCGCACCACCGTTTACAGCGTGGTAGCCAAAGGGATTCCTGAGGCAACCATAAGATCTAAGTCAAGGCTTCGAAGGTCGGACGAAATAGTTACTGCATTAAAAAAGTCTGTCGAGGATAAGATGCAAGGTCACCGTCGGTGGACTCTCCAGGGAGTTCAACGTCAACAGAAGGACCATAGACGTTAAGAAAGATCTTGGCCTTAAGGTCTACTAGAGAACCCCTCGTCAAGCCCTCCAGCCTATAGACAAGGAAAAACACATAAAATTTAAAGGAGTGTTCAGTTTTAGACGCGCACACTTATATTACTTATCCTCGTTAAAAAAACAATTTTATTTATAGGTGATTGCTATGACCCGTTTTTCCCAAAAAATTACAGGATATGATTGGCCTTTGCTCTGCTCTTGAGACTAAATCTTTTAAACAACTCTTTAAAATTGGGCAAGGATTGGACAATATTTTACGTTGGCACATTTGAATTAAGCATATTGGATATTTTTCATTTTATGCCATAACATAAACCATGGATTCTCAATCTTTTTTTAGTGACGTATCTCTTGTAGAATATTTATTTATCACAAGTCCTCCCTTACCATCACAAAACATTTTTAGCTTCAGGGACGTCCGAGGATTATATTTTTGGAAGGAAGCTTTGGACTTTTTTGAAAATAAATCAAAAATTTAAATAATCCATAGCTATTCTCAAAAACTAAATTTTTTTGAAAAAAATTATCTATATTTCAAATATTAATTTTTTGTAGAAAAATTTAAAAATCCATAGATATTCAAAGTAATTGTTAATATTAAATTTAAAAAAAAATTGAACATTAAATTTTCTAGTATAAACAAAAATTCCTTAATTGGGGGAGGGGGGACTACAGCCCCTCCAGTCCACCTCCTGCAGACGTCCCTACGTTATGTAACACTTGTAAAACATTCTTTCAACATCTCATGTACCCTCTAGTGTGGCTCCAAGTGCCCCAAGGGGTAGTGTATCCCCATTTGGGCACCACTCACATAAACAATATTTATATTCTTTAACAAATCTGAATAATTTCTATTTTATTTGAATATAGGTTTTAATCAAATATACGATCTTTTATTATCTCATTGATTTTTTAGCTTCTTTGGTAAGTGTCCACGACAAATATCGACTACTTGGAGTATGTTTAAAGGGTTTTTTTATTTTTTTACGTGTCTACATAATTATTGCATAGCTTCACTTCCATCTCTGCGGCATCATTTACACCACAGTTTACAGTTTTTCACAACTGATTTTATATTAATATAGTTACTGTTTGATTTCCATTTAGTTACAGATGTGAATTTTGACAAATCAGTTATATTTTCTTTAGTTGCATGTGAAAATTTTGGTTTTTCAAATCCAGCTCTATGTCTATTTAAGTATTTTAAAGGGGTTTCTATATTAATAATTTTACTCCTAATCCTGTTTTTCGCCGTTTCATCAATATACTCTCTTAACAATGCTAATGGTACCAATTTTTTGGTCAAAGATCACATATGTAACCCCATTACCTTGATAGCAGCTCCTGATAAAGTAGGATGTACATTTTTATACTCTAGGACAGTGTGAATTATATTTAAATCTTTTATTGAAGCAAAAGTTGAAGATTGGGGAATTTCTACCAAGAAATTTTAACGCTAGACAAAAAAAATAATTTTTTTAATTGAAACAATTAGTAAAAACTGTTCCTTTGTGGTATTAATTTATTTAACCTGATATCATTTAAATTGTGTATAATATTTTTGACATCTACAAGCATTGTTAAAAGCTCCAGCTATTTGAGCTTCAGAGGTGCTCTACCAAGATAAACGAGTGTGAGTTCAACTAACTATTTATAGTCCCCTCTCAAATAGTCATACTCCCAAGATTTCATGGAGAGTGAACCTCTCATATTTTTTTTGTGTTTTCATTTCTCTTTTTAACCTAGGTATTGAAATATGAAACGTTTATTGTGGTTTAATATTTCAAGACTTTTTTTAAATCTTCCAAATAATGAAAATTTAGGACTTTTTGATACTTCAATTTTTAATACATCCGAAGAATGTGTAAGCAATCTTTCTCCCATTTTATTTCGAGAAGCTTACCACAATAACTTTATCTCTCTCATTTGAATACTTGTTCAATATATACAGAAGCCAGGATAGTTTCTCAGTGTTCGATACTGTTCTGTCAAATCCCTTTGCCCTAACATTTTCTATAGACATCCAATCCCTCAATAAAATAACAATAGACTATTTATTAATTTTCAGGGTACGTAATTTCATTCTTCCTATATCTGAAACAATTGCAGTTAATCTTTCTTCTAAGCAATTAGGTTTTGCAAGAGTTTTCCATCCGAGTACACTGTCATAATGGATGAGGCATTCAGGAAACTTACATTTTCTTATATAAAACTTCTTCACATCTTATACAAACAATAAATCCTCTTGAACGATATTCTTTTCTTCTATAGACTGTTTAGCATAATTTCCTTGGCATTGCTAGGGAAGAATGGTATGGTTTTTTTATCTTTTCACGGAAACGTAAAACCTTTTTTTCAGCTGATAATCTATCGATAGGAATTCTAAGACAATTTTTGGAGTAATTGTGTTGGAATCTGATTCTTAACACAGTAAGCTGCGTCATATTTCATTTTTTTCGTTCTAACTGATTATTAGATATGTATTAGAATATGTTTTGCTAATAGCCCTTTGTTATTGAAAACAAATATGACATAGAAAAGACATAGAAAAAAGGATTATTTTTGTGCAAGAACACAGATCGAATATAAACGTTATTAACCTTATTTTATCACTCAACCTTTCATCCCAAAAGAAACAGAAAAAAGGCCCGAAAACAGTTAGTAGATGCCCAATTTATCCAACTGTAGAATTATAACTGAATACTTGTTAAAGATGGTTCTAATTCAACCAATCACAGTTCAGAACATTGATTAGGAGAAAAGAAGCAAAATCATCAATAGCTGACAAGCAAATAGAATGTTTATTTTTGTGTTAGGATAGTTATTTCACAGGGTGTTACCTCACTTCCACAAAAATTTACAATGTATTTGGTAGTCAGCTGCCAAAATTTATTATTCCTGTCCTCTAATCAGTGTTCCTAACATTGATTGGTTGGATTTGATTTAGTTCTTATTAAGTTGTGAACAATTATCAACTACTTTGGAGTATTAGTTGAAAGAACTGGCCAACCACCAACAGATTTAGGTTGTTTCCCATTTCTTTTAGAAGAGAGGTTGCGAGAAACAATAAAGGTAACAACGTGCCAATGTTAATATAAAAGTAGTTATAATAATTATGTCCTAATAGCAATAAAATTGGGTTGTTTATTGTTTTGGAGTCAGTAAAATGTAACCGTAATCCGGATGCTATTTTGTTAAGGTCCAAACTTCGGGTAAAATCTTCATAAAACAAGTACTCGTCTAATTTTGGTTTCGAATCTGTATCCGAAAGTTCATGAACTCGAATATTTACATTTAAAGATCCAAACCATCCCGGATCTGAGAAAATGTATATCTGTCTTATCTCGGTGCTATCATTACAAAACCCTAGGATTTTTTAGGATATTATGAGTAAGTGATATTAGTAAGTGTGAAAATCCAGTGTGGAATGGGCATGTTAAAAAAACAAGAAACTTAAAATCAACATGGTAACCCTTACAATTCGAAGAATGTTTTGGAGAAGAGAAAGAATATTGCTCATGACGTTGCATTAGCTCAGTTACAATCAGCTGTGACAAGGGGAGGAAGGAAAAAAAGGATAGAAACAGGGACTCCGATTTTAATCCCCAATTCTACTCCGAGCTCAACAAGGGCTTACAATTATATCTCCGGAACAAATCCTCAGGGTCTTTTATGAGCAGTTCAACATTTCAACGTTCAAACAGGCTTTGAATATAATTGAATCTATTTAGGAAAGGATGTTCCCTACTGAAGAATTAAATAATAACGAATTTTTATAAATTAACAGGCCAGCTAAAAAACACACCGTATTTACATGTATGGTATTACTGAAAGGTTTCGCATAAGACTCAAGTCGTCAGATTGGCTCATTGCTCTAACAGTTTCTAACTTTGATGGTCAGAAAAGTCTCTGTATTTTCTGCACGGACATGAAGGAGACGACAGATTATATTTTTTGGAGCTGCAGGACACTAAAAGAAATATACCAAAACGTAGGGGATAAATTATTGAATAAGTTCGGAGAACATATTGGTAGAGAAAATTAACTCAATAGAAACGAAGAAGGGAAACTCAATACAATATTGACAAAATACGTATACGAGAAAACCTCCCTAAAAGATATATTACCTATCGTGGTGATTTCAATCAAAGAGGCAAAAAAAAAAAAAAAAATATGGCGTGAATTTCATGATTTAAATAGTTTTATTGATGTTATTTATATACGTATTTTATATTAAGTGCACATGTTGTTGTAATTAAGTTGCTTTAACATAACCTTTGTCTAGTTTATTTATATGCTTATGACACCAGACATATGCTTTACGGAAGCTTATAATTGAACGCCTAAAAGTATGAATAAAGTCTAGCCTCTCGGCCAAGGCCCAAATAATATCTTGGCAAATTTGGGATCTACATATGTGTATAAAAGTATTCACATCAGACAAGATTCTATAAATATAAATACAAAAACTTTCCTATGTCTTCCATATACGAACGCCCTGAAGCCATTATTGTGTACCTCCATACTGGGCATACGCCTAAAGACGCAAATAGCCCCATATATATTAATGCTACAGAGGTTAAACTGATGTTAACAGATCCGTTGTCATCCTAAAAATCTAAATTTGTACTGTTTGTCGAAATCGTATAGTAGGAACGGGATTTGTTACGGAAAAACAAATTTTTTAATACCTTTTGAGGTTGCCAAATCTGAACCCTTTAGACTACTATATGTGGGGTATCTTAGAGAGAGAGGGGGATATAAACAGGCACTTAATAATGTTTACTCCTTGGGGGCTTCCATTCTGAATGCAGTACCCCAATATGGACAAGGAGTTCCTTATCAAGATCTGGGATAGTTTTACAGCTATTTTGGAGCCTATGGTTGAAGCTGGAGTGTATTGTATTGAGTGATTGCCTTCACTGTGGACCCGGCCCTATATTTGAGATTAAAAAATTTGTGAATTGTTGAATAATTTTTGCCCATTTAAAATCCCCATCCTGTTTATGGCTTGTACTATGGGAACTAATTATAGTTACAATTAAAAAAGGTATTTGTTCTTATAAGGTCTAGTTCAGGAAATAAACCTTAAGAGATTGATTAAGTCAACAAAATGTATCAAGTCCACATAACACCAAATAAAATAAAAATTAGAAACACATTAACTACAAAATTAATTTTGATTGAGTCCTTTTTTACGGTGTTTCTAATACCCATTGATGACTTTATTTTAATGAATTAACTAATGGTTCCTGATTTAAATTAATGCTTAGTAAATGATAGAACTTGCTTTCAAAAATATCACCCGTAAAATGTTTCAATAATTTATTAGAGAAATTAGTAAAAATATTAGGTTTTTTTCATCTATAATTTTTTTTTGTTAAATAGAATATGAGTTCAATGTACACAAATAAATAATGAATATCAGAAAACGAATAATTAAACTTATATTTATAAAGAATAAAAGAGTCATTTCACACTCAGAGAAACAAGTAACTTCCTCCTCAATTTGTATAAATTAAAAATTTGATATCAATTCAAATAATGTAAGTATAATCTACAGACTTAAAGAAATCAACATTTTAACAGAGAATACTATAAGATATTTAATGGTTTTGAAATGTTTAATCATAATAATTTAGAATGCCGTCTAAATTTTGCAGTTTTAATAACTTTGTATTTTCAGTTGCTCAAAAGTTACGACAAATTGATTTCATAGGAGTAAAATGGAGAAACGACTTTGAGCATGAAAGGAAATAATTAAATAGATACAAAAATTGAATACTTTTATTGTTTGGAACTACTTCATAAAACTAATTTTGAAGAATAGTGTTTTAACATATTTTTGTAAAATCGAAACTCCTTGTCTCAATATATACTGACTAGAAAAGTAAAGATGATGACCATTTAAGTAAGTTGAACTTTTAAAAAGTTGATGTGTATTTAATAAGTATAAAAGCAAATATAATACAAATTATAAAAAGGTAAAAAATACAATAATTTTAATGTCATTTATAAAAATTTACAACAAAAACACACACGTAAATTTATATTTATGCAAAAATACATATTATGATTTATAGGTAATGCAATTATTTGGCTATTTGAAAAAAGGTACAATTTTTGTTGGTAGACAAAAGCGGAAACATCAGATAAGGTGCCTCTTTTTAGTGTTTCCCTACTCTTCGAATAATATCCCACTTTGAGCTTTAAATGCTGCGTCAGGGATCCTTTTCTGTCCTTTTCAGGATTCTACTCCCTGCCCCTTGTCAACAATTGCATTTGCAAATCCACGCAATAATAAACTGAAAATGTTAATAAAAAGTCCATACCACCTGTGTTCGTCTTTCCTGAAAAAAATTAGAGGTCATAACCCTTGTTCTCACTCAGTCACTATCTGAACATGAGGAGGATTCAGATGAGGAAGAAGAGGACGATGAGTCGTCGTCATCTGATGACGAATCGTCATCCGAACTGTCTGATAAAGAAGGTTCATGCTTTGGGCTTGGTGGAAGCTCGGTTATCATTTCAGGAAGGGGTTGAATCCGTGGAACAATCACTTCTTCATATTCTATCATTTCATCTTCAGAGTCACTCAGAGTTTCCAATTGCGAAAATACTATAGCATTTTGTTCGTCGCACCTTTCTTTGAGAGGACCTTTAAAGGAGGATTTGTTGGAAGGAATTTGAATTGTGAAGAAATACTCTGGCTTCAACAATTTCAGCTCTTCATTTTTTATAGGTGGAAGGATCTTAGAAAGGGCTTCTGGAGTTTTTTGGGGATTTTGAGAGGGAACAAAAGAAGAGCTCAAGGGCTTATATTTGTTCTTTCCAGAGGGTCGAATGGTATTGTGAGATTCCATGAACGGGATCAATTTCTTCGGTATTGATGATGAAAAAGGATAGCTTGCTCGCTTTGATACAGACTCAGGGTTTACTGGAGCTTCTATTTTTGGGTCTTGATTCAAATTAATGTTTTCTTTAACATTTGGTTTTGTAATGGATTCAGGAACAAAAGGCTTAGAGAATGAAGATGATGACTTTTTGGCCTGAGATGGTCTATCCCCACAATTTGAAATGCTATGAGAAGTGTTCTTCAACTGATGAGATGAGCTGGAACGATGTAAGACTTGAGGTTGATGGGCAGGCTCGCGATTTGCTTGCTGTTTGAAAGAAGCTTGAGGTAGTACGAATGAAGAATGCCTATTCAACTGATGTGATGACGCAGAGGGATTCAGGGGCTGTGATTTAGAACCCAACTCTTGTTCCACAAGGTAATTAGATGAACGTTGCACTGCAGGAGGTATATTATTGTTTTTTAATTGATTTGAGGAAAAGGGTCGGCAAGGATATGGTCCAAGATGTTGTGTTGATGAATTCTCTAACTGATGTGAAGAAACGGATCGAGTCAATTTGTGTGACGATGATTGGGAATGGACTAATGTGTATGATTCAGAATTAAAACCATAATTCGATGATTTTTCTGGTTCAGTTATATTTTTTATTTGATGAGATGATCCCATGCAAGAAAATGGGGTTTTTGATGAAGGTTCCATAGTTTTAGTTATATCTGTTGTCTTGTTTAAAGTTGATGAAGAATAATTCATTGCATTCATGTTGCTGATGTGCTTTTTATATTCCTCATCACTTCTATCAACTGGAAATTGAGTCACGGAAGATAATTTTTCTTCACTTAAGGATGGCTTGACTACAGTTTTTATTTGAGACGTGTTCAATTTTAACTTAAGAGGAGTTACTTTAGGTTCATTCACTTTGGACAACTCTGTTTTATCTGTAATGGAAGAAACTGCACTTTCCACAATTTTAGGTTCCAAATCTTCCGATAAGTAGTTTGGAGTATTGGATCGGGTAGATCCCTTACCAGAATCAGTACTGGAATAATTTGGAGACTTCTTGGATCTATATAAAAGCAAAAGTGCTTCTTCCCTCTGAAGATTTTCGTATTTTTTGGTGACTTCATCAAGTTTAGCCTTATGTTCTTTGCTCATCTCAGTATGAATCGCATCATTAGATTCATCTACAACTTTAAAATAATCTTCTCCTGTTGAAATTTTTCTGATTTTGTTTCGAGGATCTACAAATTTTGAGGTATGATTGACTTCACAATTGACTAAATCGTGGGTGTTACACTGGGGATATATTCGACTGTCTTCCTTTCTTGAGGAAGTGTCTCTTTTAGACTCAAAATCCTCACTTTCCTTTGAGTGAGAATCAATACTCAAACGACGACGTTTTTCATTTCTAATATTAGAATCTGATGAGGGTCTTGACTGAGGGTCCCTTTTCCGGTCTGATCCACAATAATTATTTCTGATTTTGTCCTTGGGGGGTGAACACCTTCCGGAGCTTGATTTACGAAGGGACTTGTCAAAGGACTGAGAATGCTGCTTCAACTCAGTCTCTGATTTAAAAACTTCGGAATTAGGTTTTTGAGAACAAACCTTATCCTTGGTTTTGGATGACTTGGAACGACACTCATATGCTGTAAAGCTAGATTTTTGGGAGCGGTCATGATTTTCAATCTCGAATAACTTTAAATGAGATTCTGATGTTTTGGATCTAGATTTTTGTGAAATATCCTTATCCTTGTTGCTGGATAAATTTGGTTGAGACTCAGATGTTGTGGAGCTATGCTTTTGAGAGAGTTCTATATCCTTGGTTTGGAATGATTTAGACGCATATTTTTTTGTACTAGACTTTTGAAAGCGCTCATTATCTTCAATCTCAAACAAATAGGAATGAGATTCAGATTTTTTGGTGTTATATTTTAGTGACAGCTCCTTATCCTTTTTAATGGATGACTTTGAATGAGATTCAGTTTTTTTGGAGCTAGATTTCTGAGAGTGCTCCTTTTCTTTGCTAATGGATGATATTGAATTAGACTCAGATTTTGCAGAGTTATCCTTGGATGATTTAGACTCATAAGTCTTCCAGCTAGACTTTTCAAAAGGCACATTATCTTCCATCTCAATCAACTTTATACGAGATTCAGATGTTTTTGCTTGTGATTGCTCCTTATACTTGCTACTGGATGACTTGGGATTACACTCAGATATTGTAGAGCAAGACTTTTGAGGACACTCATTAGCATCAATCTCGAACAACTTTGTATGTAATTCAGATGTTTTGGAGCTATTTTTAAGAGATGTCCCCTTACCCTTGTTACTGGATGACTTTGAATAGGATTCAGATGATGTTGAGTTAGATTTCTGAGAGCGTTGTATATCTTTGGTTCGGGATGAAATAGACTCATATGTCTTCGAGCTAGACTTTTCAATGTGTACATTATCTTTTATCTCAAACAACTTTGAATGAGATGTAGATGTTTTAGAGGTAGATTTTAGTGATCGCTCCTGATCTTTGTTACGGGATGACTTTGAAAGAGACTGAGATGTTGTGGAGCTAGATGTTTGAAAACTCTTGTTATCTTCAATGTCAAATAACTCTCTTTGTAATTTAGATGATTTGGAGTTAGATTTTAGTAATCGTTCCTTATCTTTTTTACTAGAAGACTTTGATTGAGACTCTATTTTGGGCTAGACTTTTTTGAGAATGCTTATTTTTCAATCTCGAAATTTTTAGTTGATTCAGATGTTTTGGAGTTGGACGTCAGTGATGGATCCTTATTTTGTTACTGGATGACTTTGATTGAGACTGAGATGTTTTGGAGCTTTTTTGAGAATGCTTATTATCTTCAATCTCGAACAAATTTTTATGTAATTCAGATGTATTGGAGTTGGAGGTCAGTGATGGTTCCTTATTTTTGTTACTGGATGACTTTGAATCAGACTCAAATGATCTGGATTTAGATGTTTGAGAGCGGGCCTTCTCTTTGGAAATGGTTGAATTGGAATGATACTCAGATATTGTAGAGCTTGTTTTTTGAGAACGCGTATACTCTTCAACTCCGACTAACTTTGAATGAGAGCCACATGTTTTGGAGGTAGATTTTAGTGATCGCTCCTTATCCTTTTTA